>NC_045429.1:419946751-420588834 GCF_902635505.1 Sarcophilus harrisii
CAAAACACTGTCATTGCCCACTCACATTCTCAGGTGGAATAAAATATGCAGAGAATTATATACTTACAAGATAAATATAGAGGAGATAGAAGGTAATCTCAGAGGGAAGGCACTAACAGTGGGAGAGAGAGATGGAAAGGCCTCCTACAGAAAGCACAATTTGAACTGAGATCTGAAGGAAGTCAAAGATTCCAGGAGGCAGAGGTGAGGAGGGGGGAACATTCTAGTCCTGGGGGTCAGCCTATGGAAAGACACAAAGGACAGGAACAGAGTATCATTTATGATGAACAGCAAGAAGGCTGTATGGCAGAGTGAGTGGCAGGGAGCAAAATGTAAAAGGAATGGAAGATAGGAAGGGACAAGATTGTATCCAACATCATATAATCTTTCTTGAACCTTGGTTTTCTCATCTCTAAAATGGAGATAATGATAGCATGAATCTGAATAGAGCACTGGGCTTGGAATTAAGAAAACTCATCTTCCTGAGTTCAGATCTAGCCTCAGATACTTATTAGCCATGTGTCCCTGGGCAAATCACTCAACCTGTTTGCCTCAGTTTCCTCATCTATAAAATGAATTGGAGAAGGAAATGGCAAACCACTCCAGGATCTTTATCAAGAAAACCCCAAACTTTTTATAGAGTTGAACATGACTAAAGCAACACAACAACAAAAACAACAATTCACCTGCTTTGATGAGCAATGAAATAAAAGGCTACTCTTTTTCATTTTATCAACACCTAAATCCCCGAGGAACTGAGACAGTTCAAAGGATGGGATCTGGCTTTATCCTGAACCAGTCCAGGGCTTAGTTCCAAAAAGGCATCTAGAACAATCTTCAAATGCTGCCTTCTCACTACTACCTGGAGCCCACAACACTCAGGGGACTGCCCTAGCCAAATTAAAATGTAATTGGGAAATATTTAATAAAGTAAATAAAAATGCAATAAAAACAAAAATAACATTACATTTTAAAAATGAAGTTAATGTATGTCAGGGATCCTTATGTAAGGATTAGTGTGGCCCCATTTCTATTTGAGTTTGATATCAGTGATCTAGAGGATTGGGATCTGAGCTGTCCTTTGAAGAACAGAAAGAAATGTGCCAGAATTTTAGAAGAGATGCAAAAAAAAAAAAAAAAAAAAAAAAAAAAATTCTAAGAATATAGACCATCTTGGACGAAGACATTTTGAGAGAAGGAAAATAAAGAATGCCATCTGACATTTATATAGCACTATGAAGCTTACAAAGTATTTTGCTTAAATTATATCATCTGGTACTCACCTGAAATGCCTGCCTTAAAGGAATATTGCATCCTTAACCATGTTTTATAGATAGATGGATTAAGTGGTTTATCCATGATCACCTAGGTATCTTCTAATTTGAAACCCAGTGGATTTTCTATTACATTAAGAGAACTATGAGGGTGGCTAAAGTGAAATAAAGGTGTTGGACATAAAAAAAATCATAGAATCTCAGAGATGAAAGGAATCTTAAAGGCCAGTTTGTTTAACCTCCCTCACAATGTAGGAATCTGTTTTCTACTTCCCCTAACAATGCTAAGTCTCATTCAGGAGGATAGCAGTCTCTTACCCATGAGGAACCATTAGATAAAGCAGTTAGTTGGAGTTAGACACTTTTTCCCAATTTAAAAAGCCCATAGGTACTTTCACATTAAATATATATATATATTTATAAAATTATATATATATATATATATATATATATGTGTGTGTATATATATATATACACATATACATATATATGTATATATATACACATATACTATATATATATATATATATATACATATATATATATATATATAATTATCTGCACAAGTGTGAGCCCTTGTTTTGATCCCTTAATATTGATTTTGTTGATGATGGCTTTGTACCTGGATTGTTTGATGTATCCCATTGCTTTAACACAGATGACCTCTTCAGTCAGAACTACATGGCACTCCAATGGTGGGAATGCTTTGGAAAATGAGGATGGGGATAGGAAAGGGAGAGGTGGAAATGCTGTTTTTTAGTTTACTGTTTTAATTAATTATTCTTGTCAGAAAGATGCTAAGCTCATTGGTATCAGTGCTGCTAAGATCAAGACACTAAACAAACATTTGTTGGGTGCTAAGATTACAATCCCATTAGATTTGTTGGATTTGTTGGGTGCTAAGGATTACAATCTAATGGGTTAGATAACATACAAACAATAACTATGAACAAACAAGATAGATAAGATAAATTGGAAATAATCTGCAGAGATGCTAGCATTAAGGAAGATGAGGAAAGATTTTTTTTTCTTTTTTTCTTTTACAAAAGGAAGGATTTTAAATGGGACTTGAAGAAAATCAGAGAAGGCAAGAGACAAAGATGAGGAGAGAGAAAATTCCAGGCATGGAGAACAATCAATAACATATATAATGTGGGAAGATGGTTTGTTTGACCTTTTTGTTAAAAAAAAAAAAAAAAAAAAAGGCCAATGTCATCTCACCAGAGAATTTTGTATTTAACACAAGAGGTAATAAGAAGCCACTAGAATTTATTGAATAGAGAACTTGACATAGTGGACCTGAACTTCAAAATAATTAGACAGTTGAATAGAAGATGAACTGGAGTAGAGAGAGACTTTATGCACGATGACCAACAAGCAGACTATTGTAACAGAGCAAGTGTGAGATCACGAGGACTTGAACAAAAGTGGTAGCAGTTGGTAAGAAAATAAAGGGTATATACAAGAGATGTTACAAAAGGAGTATCAAAGGACTTAGCAACTGATTAGATATGAGCATGGGAGCCTTTAGAGTTTATACAAGCAATAAGAAGGAAAACTAAATATCTTCTCTGGTCCAAATAACCTGTCAAACCTCTCCAAAATAGGAACTATAAGGAAGAAGTAAGACAATTTCAACTATTCCCATGGTGTAATATATCAAGAATCTCAACAAGATGATGATTCAGTGTGCCAGTAGTAGAAAAGGCTAATTCCGTAATGTCTGAAGAATTCACTCCACTACCTAGCCCAATGTCCATCATGTTCCAGCAGCAGGAATATATAAGCAGACCTATGTGCTTTCAATAAAATTCAGCTCTCCCTTTTCCCAATGTCTTGGAAAACCTAAAGCAGAATCTTGCATAGTTTGGAACAGCAATACAAAGAGCACAAAGCTCAATCAGAGAACTGAAGAACAGAGGGAATTGGAGAAGAACATATATATGGCTATGTGATACTCTACTAAACTCAGGGAAAGAACCTAGCATCCAGCTGGATGTTAATACTCCCAAAAGTTATTTGGGATGAAGACTGAGGACATAAAACTGAATTTTCCAGTGTTGTAGTAAGCTAAGATAGGTTTGAGGACCAGTCTCCAAGGAAAATAAGTGTAAGGATTCAGAATAAAAGTGGAAGAATTCAGAAAGAAATGATAAAGGAGTGTAAGAAAAGGGAGGGGGGGGAGATTGAAATTACCAAAGATCTCAAAAGAAAGCAAACTCAATTAGAGATCTTGGACATAAGGAGATAAACCAGCAGGGAAGATGTTAATAACTGAAGGAAAGAGCTTCCGGATAAAATAAAAGAGTCCAAATATCTATGAATAAATATTTTAAGACAAAAGAAAATGAATCAATATCTGATGATCTTGTAGTTTCCTAAGAATGTATGGAATCAACAGGATATTCCTAAGTAGCTTACCAACGAGGGGAGAAAGAAGTGTGAAAAAATTTATGGCCTGAACATTAGAAATAATTGACAGAATGGAAACATTTGAGTCCCCAATGAAAAACCTCACCAAAGAAACAAAAGAGAGAATAAAAGATTGGAATTGTAAATTCACAGAAATGAAAGACAATGTGGAAAAAGAAAAGCAAAAAGAAAAAAACATTAAAAGAAACATTATTTTCATAGAAACAAAATATATTGATCTTGAAGATAAGATGCATGGAAACAATTTAAGGATTATAAATCTCTCAGAAGAATATAACAGTCAAAAAATCTGAATTGTATAATCCAAGAAATGATATAAGAAAGTTGTCCAGAACTTCTGAACACAGAAAACAAAATACCATTACAAGGACCCTACCAATCATCTCCAGGGGAAGGGAGGAAAGGGAGGAAGTGATGAGGTCAGAGAACCAAATGATGAGGTGCGAGAATTGGGATAGGAGGTCCCCTCTGGTCAGAAGTGCAGGTCCTATGTGGAAAGAATTCACAAACCTGAAATCTGTGTGCCAAAAAGGGATTAATTGGCACTGAGAAGCCAGCTTGCTAGAAAGACAGATTTCTTAGTGGGCAAGGAATATAGCAAAAGTGGGTTACACTGAGAAGATTTCTACAACAGTGGGCAAGGTCCTATTTAGGATGTCTGTGAGGATTCAGGGTTCAGAGTTGTCTTTTATTAGCCTCTGAGGCTTGGGACTTCAATTAAAAAATGAATGAATTATTTAACTGGGTGTTACACCCTCAGCCTAGATTTCCAATTGAAGAAAGATTACTTATCTTGGGATTTTGAGCTACTGGGAGTGGTTCCAGACTAATCTTCAACTCAATAGCAGGTGCGACCATGTCCCTAGCCACAATCTCCAACTGAATGAGACCATCCAACTGCCCTGAAGGGGGGCTTCTTTCAGAGGAGAGCCGGAGACCCTGAGACTCAGGAATCTTCCCAGAAGGGGAACAGCCCCAGGGCTCACCCCAAAGATTATTTTCCCCCCAGAAGATCTCAGTCCACATCAAAAGAAAGAAAGAAAGAAATAGGAAGAGAAAGAAAGGGAAAGGAAGGGAGGGAGAAAGATGGAGGGAGGGACAGAGGGAGGGAAGAGGGAAAGAGGAAGAAAGAAAAAGGCCCAATGCTGCAAACTCCAGGACACAAAGTAATTAAATGTAACAATACCACTGACAAACAGCAATTTTTTCAAGCACCCAAGACAAAGACCTTCCAATATATAGGAAAAGAAATTCAAATAGCAATGACACCATTTTGTTCCCCTCAAAGACTGCAGAAATAAATGGAATAATGTGTTCTGAAGATTCAATGAGCTCATAATGCAAACCCAGGAAGATTTACCCTGCAAACCCAAACCTGACTATTAATGAAAAAAGAGATGAATATTCAATTTTTATAAGAGTTTTGAAACATTCCTAGAAAGAAAACTAAGCTATGCAAATTAATTTGCTTTTCAAATACTTTAGACAATAAGAAAGGTAAATAAATACAATGCCCAAGGATAACAAAATAACAACAGAGACCACAAAGAGATTTCTTTCCAAATATACACAAAGAGCTATGGGTGAAAAATCAAATCAAAAGAGTAGTAGAGAAACAGTTTGAAAACATCTTGACTAAAGCTCACAACACCCTGCCTACAGTGAATCAATTGTGTGTGTGTGTGTGTGTGTGTGTGTGTGTGAGAGAGAGACAGAGAGAGACAGAGAGAGAGAGAGAGAGAGAGAGAGAGAGAGAGAGAGAGAGAGAAACTATATTATAGAATGAGAATACACAAAAAAAGAAAGAAACTCAAGGGGAATATGTGATGTGCTAAAATCAAATCAAAGGCTAATAATGAAGGGAATATTACTCTTATGGTCTCTTGGGAAGATGATCGTCTACAGATGAGGAACAAAGGGAAGAACTGAAAAGGGAAAAATCAGTGATGGGAAGTAATACCAATAATTAACATTCCTATGGGAAAAGAGAGAGATTCTATAAAGGGAGATGGAGACTTTACAATGGGTATAATCTCCGGGGATTTGGTGCTTAGAGAGGCCAGTCATTCTGCCCCAGGAAAAGGGAAACCAGAGTTCCAGACACCTAGATCAGTGGAACAGACTCAGGAAGGAGTTTTCAAGGCAAAAGAGAGAGGAAATGACCATGAGAAGAGAAAAGGTTAATAACCAAATGCACAATTAGGGATAAAGGAAAATTGATACCATGAGGCAATAGACTTTTCATTAGCCACAGGAACTGGTATGTTTAAGAATAAGTCCCATTACAAAAGAAGGACAAGGGGCAAAATCTACAAGGTAAGAACATAGAAAATGTTTAGAAGAAGGAACTCAAAATAAGTATTTTAAAAGCTTTTATTCTATGAGGAATACAGAGAATAAAGGAAGACTAAGTACAAGGGCCAGGAATCAAAGAATGAAAATCTAGAATAGACAGAAATAGAAGATAAATAATGAAAAGAATGAGAGGAAGAAATCCAATTTTAGAAAAAAGGCACAGAATATGAAATTTTAAATACTAATGAATGAAACAAGTTAAAAGGGAGGACAGGAAGGGAGATGTTACTTGGCAATGTAACAGAGAAAGAAAGGAAGGAAATAAGTATTTATAAGTGCTTACTATGTGTCCAGCACTATGTTAAGAGCTTTACAGAAATAATTTCATTTAAGAGGAGGAGAAAGAGGGAAATAACTAGATAAAAGCAAGAAAGAAAAAGGAATTAAAAAATCAAGCAAAACTCTAAAATGAGGGTAGCAAATGGACGGGGGAAGGGAAAGGGAAGAGAAAAGAGCCAGTGGGAACAAGGTGGCCCTAAAGTAGATTAATCTAAGACAATCGAAAAGACATTGTACTGTGTTTAAAGAGAAAGAAGGGGGGAAACATTCTTATTTTGGGGGGGAACAGTAATTGGAGATTAACTCTCATAATTTTAAATGTAAATGGATTAAGCAATTCAATAAAATGAATGACAGATTAGATAAGAAAGAAAACCCTACCATGTATTATTTATAAGAAAAAACATTTATCCATACTCAGAGAAAGAACTGATTGGGTCTGAATACAGATTGAAGCATTCTTTTTCTTTTCTGAGGTTTTTTTTTTTTTTGGGGGGGGGTGGTAAGGGGTAGGAAGGAATCTAAGTTTTCTGTCACACCATGACTTTTATGGAAATGTTTTACATAACTTCACTTATACTTTTTTAATGGGTTGGGGGATTGGGAGGAAGGAAGAGAGAGAATCTGAAACTCGAAGTTTTAAAAACAAATGTTAAAAATTGTTTTACATGTAATTGGGGACAATAAAATATTAAATACTTTTAAAAATAAAAAATACATTTTTAAAAAACACAGATATACACAGAATAAAGAGAGTAAGCTGTGAAAATAGTGCTAGGCATCAAGTGAATGCAAAAAAGTAGGAATTACAATTATGTTATCAAAAAAGTGAAATTAAGCATTCATAACACAGAGAGAGATAAACAAGGAAACTATATAATTCTGAAAGGAACCATAGATAACAAACCAATATCGGCGTTAAATTTATATGCTCCAAATGCCTTAGCATTTTAATTAATAAAGAAAAAAATAACTGAATTACATGAAGACATAGATAGTAACCCAATAGTGGCAAAAGATTTAAATATCCTTTCAGTGCTGGGTAAGTCTAATTTCAAGTTGCACAAAAGGAAAAATAAATAACTCAACAAATTTCTGCAATAAGTAGAACTAAAAGATTTCTGGCTTCTTCAAAATGGGACTGCAAAAGAACATTTGCATTTATCAGCACAACATGGGACTTGTATAAAAACTGACCATGAATTACAGGAAGAGATATTCAAACAATTGTAAAAAGGCAGAAATAGTAAACACATTATTTACAAACCATAATACAATTTTAAAAATCAGTTCAGAGAGTATGCATGGACATGTGGACACACACAAATGCACACAAAGATAGACCCAAATAGAAAATTAATAATTAAATCCTAAATAGCAAATAGGTCAGGAGACAGAGCCAAGATGGCAGAGTGGTAGAAAACTGTCCCCTAAAATTCCTCCAAATACATCTAGAAAATTTGCTAGACAAAATTCTGCTGGGAAAAATCAAAGAAAAAGTTATATGGAAAGCCTTTTTAAGCCCAGGTTGGTATAGGAAAACAGACAGAGAAATCAAAATGGGGTATGGCCAGGATCGCCAGACATGGATTATTCCTGTGCTCAGGGAGAGCCTGTACACCAGGGCAAAAGGAAATTCCAGACCCATTTTAGGTTACCTCATAGAAATAGTTCCAACTGGGGGCTTATGCAGATACAAGTGACAGATCCAAGATATTACAAAAAGACTTGTATCCAGAAGTGGAGTTCTGGGGTACTGAGTGCCCATAGACCCTAGGCTAAAAGGAGCAAGTTTACAATCAGGCACAAATATTATAATTACAACCTTCAGGAGAAGAGCAGGGTCTCAGTTCCAATCTAACTCTGCAGAAGAATAATCAGGAGAGGAATTCCAAAATAAAGAGGAGCTTGTAGTTTTGTCACTCAGAAACAGTAAAGGTTTCTAGTTCACTAATAGTAGATGAGTCCAGTAGTAGTCTGCTGTTGTTCAGACTCAAACCCAGGTCAGGGATTTGCAAAACTCAGAGCAGCAATCAGGTTTTGCCCTGTATCAGACCACCTTGGGAGCATTGAAAGTGGTATAGATCCTCAAACTGAACCATCCCTGAGATATTAGAAAAACATCCAAATATAAGACCTTTCTTCCAGAACAATACAGAGTTCATACCTAACATTCAGGCCAAAAAAGAGGAAATAAACAGGAAGAATCAGCAAAGAAAAAAAGAATCTCTCCATAAAAAAGCTATTATTGGAGCAGGGATGTTCAAGACACAAATGCAGAAGAGAACGACTCTAGAACATACAGAAGCAAAACCTCAGAGAAAAACACAGTGTGGGTACAAATTCAATGAGAATTTCTAAAAGATATGAAGTAAGGTGGTTTTTTAAAAGAGTTTTAAAATATTTTATAAATAAAATGAGATTATTAAAGGAAAAAATTGGAAAAGAAATAAAAGCTATAAAAGAAAGAATTGAAAGAGGAATTAACAACTTGGTACAAAAGGTACAAAATGTTGTCCAAGCAACAAACTCCATGAAAATCAGAATGGACCAAATAGAATTCAATGTTTCCATTAGATAACCAGAATTATTAAAATAAAGACAAAAGGCTAAAAAAAAATAAGAAGAAAATGTAAGCTATCTCATAGCAAAAACAACTAAGTTGGGGGGAGGGTGTGAAGAGTCAAGGAGAAAATGACTAAGAATTAGATTAGATTAAGAATTAGATAAGATTACCAGACTATGACCAAAAAAGGAAAAGAACCTAATATATTTGAAGAAATCTTTAAAACATACACACACAGACATAAATCACACACACACACACACACACACACACACACTGCCCAAATCTCTTAGAATTAGAGGGCAAAATGCAAATAGAAAGAATACTGTTAGTCATCTCTTGAAAAATCCCAAAAATGAAAACTTCTAAAACCATCATAGTTCAAACCTGGAGCTTCTGGGCCAAAGGGGAAAAAATACTGTAAGTAATCAAGAGGAAAGAATTAAAGTACCAAAAAGCTTGTCAGTATCACATAATTTAGCAACTACTTTAAAAAAGGAACAAAGAGCTTGGAGTATGATATTCCAGAAGGCAAATGTTATAAGATTATAGCTAAGAATAACTTATCTGCAAAACTGAGAATAATCATTGGGGGGGGGGGGGGGGGAGAAATGGATATTTAATGCAGTAAAAAATTTCTAAAAATTAGAGAAAAGACCATTTGAAAGATGATTTTGAAATCTTAATAAAAAGACTAGAGCTCTGTTGAAATTTTGAAATTCAAGCATAAGTTAAATGAAACATAAAAATAGAAACATGAGACTCAACAAGTACACATTGCTTTCTTTCAAATATAGGGGAATATTATATGTACCTCCTCTGAACCTTATAATCAACATGATCATAAAAAGAGTATAATTAGATAGAAAACCTGGGAGTATTTCTGTTAGTTCTTGATGACCTTAGGAAAAGAATGGAGAGAGTAAGTGTAATAATAATACTAGGGGGCAGAAGAAAAAGAAAATTAAAGAAAACTAGGTTACATAATCAGTGTTCACAATTAGATATCTATACAAACAATGAGGAAGGAATGGGGTAAGGAGGAAAGGCTGTCATCTATACTTCATTGTTATCTGAATTGGTCAGAAGAGGGGAATACACATACACACACACACACACACACACAGAGTTGAGAACAGAAATACATTTCACTCAACAGGGAAATAGGAAAGAAATGGGAGAAGGAGAAATTAGAGGGAGGGAAAATTAAGGGACAGATTAGTCCTAAACAAAACAAATTCTAACTAAAGATATAAAAACCCATTTATAGCTCTTTTTGCTGTGGCAAAGAATAGGAATTTGAGAGTACCTGTTAGTTGGGGAACAACTAAGCAAGGTTTATAACATGATAGAATACTATATGCCCTTAGAAATGATGGTGATGACTTCAGAGAAACTTGGGGAGACTTCTTTGAACTGATGCAGAATAAAGGGAACAGAACTAGGAAAACAGTTTATACAAATGACAACAATATAGTTGAAGGACTTAGGAACTCTGATCAGTGTAAGGACCAGTCACAATATCAAAGGACTACTGATGGAACATGATTTCACCTTCTCATAGAGAGGTAGAAGAATCAGAATGCATAATGACTTCTATTTGGAGGAAGAAGAACATGATAGATACAGAAATTTGTTTTGCTTGACTATATATATTTTAAGAGAGGATTTGTTTTCCTTTAATTACAAATAAAGGTGGAGGGGATTTAAGGTGGGAGGGAGAGAGCTTATTTTTGCTGAGTTAAAAGAAGTAATTTTAAAAACAATAAATGGGTCA
This sequence comes from Sarcophilus harrisii, assembly GCF_902635505.1. Classification (NCBI taxonomy): domain Eukaryota; kingdom Metazoa; phylum Chordata; class Mammalia; order Dasyuromorphia; family Dasyuridae; genus Sarcophilus; species Sarcophilus harrisii. Next base: position 419,957,436 of record NC_045429.1, read on the forward strand.
AAGAACAAATCATAGAAACAATGAATAATTATGTGAAAGAAAATGATAATGATGAAACAACATTAAAACATTTCTGGGATGCAGTTTAAGTAGTACTCAGGGGGAAAATTATCTTCCCACAAATATGCATAAACAAAAAAGAAGAAAAGAGAGGAATAATGTGTTAAACATGCATTTTTAAAAAATCATAAAACCAACAAATAAACCCAAAACAAGCACAAAAAAGGATATATTAAAAATCAGAGGAAAAACAGATAATCTAGAAGTCAAAAAAAGAGAGAAATGAATAATAAAACTAAATGGTGATAGGATTCTGGGAAGATGGAATAGGTCAAAAACTTTCAGCTCTCCAAATTTCCTTTACAAAAAAAGACAGAACATCATCTCAGAAGAGCAGAAATAAACATGAGGTAAAGCAATTGTCCTCCTAAGACAATTTGTGAAGATCCCCAAATCTTCATGGAGGTTCAGCCAGAGAGAAGTGCAAACATCTCTAGTCTGACTCTTCAGAATCTTTAAACAACAAGTCCTGGGGGCACTTGGTTTGAAAGGCTGCATCAGTCTTAGAAATTTTCATCTGGAAGAAAAGGCAGAAGTCTAATGGCTGAGTAGGAGAAGATTGAAGGACCTTCCACAGTTGAGGAATGTCAAGCATTCTGCGTGGTGGCTGAAAGGAGAAGGAGCTAGCACATGTTGGGTGAGTACAGGAGTAAGAGGCAGGGTCTCTGTTGGCTTGGACAGCAGAGCCCCTGGTTCCACTTCTAAGGCAAAGAAGACAGCTGTAGTTTGCAGTCACTGAAGGAACCACAGGGAATGAGATCATTTATGGAATGGTGGGGCTAGGGGCCCAAGCTATGGTTTAGGAATGGAGAGGAGACCCCAAGGTTGGGTGTCTAAACAACTCAGAAAATAACAATAATAAGGCTTTGTGGCTTGGGGCATCAATCCCCATACCTCGGGGCTACAACTTGATTATGCTATTAGCTGCTAAAACAAAAACAAAAACAAATAAAACAAAACCAAATAAGTGAAAATGAGTAAACAAAGGACAAATAACTCAACCACAGATAGCTAAAGTTAGAGAAAGTTAGAGAAGATCTGGTTTTATACTCAGAAAAAGATAATGGGCTAAAAAAAGCCATTCCTTTTCAGTGAGAAATGTCAACATGTCTGAAGCAAAATAGAGTTCTTGGAAGAACTTAAAAATCAAATGGGAGAGATTGAGAAAAAAAATAGAGGGGGAAAAAGAACACTCCAAGAGCATCAAGAGAAAATATGAAAAGAAAATCATCCAACTTGAAATAGAGAATCAAAAACTTAGAAAATAACTAGAATTGAGCAAGGGGAAGCTAATAGCATTCTAAGACATCAAGATAAATCAAAAGAATGAACAAAACAGAAGAGAAAGTGAAACATTTCATCACAAAACAACTAATCTAGACAACTATTCTTTTCAACAAATTGAGGAGAAATAACAAAAATAATAGTTGAACAACCTGAAAATTATGATTAAAAAAAAGAATCTTGGTACAATATTACAGGAAATGTGCAGCATGATAATTGTGGAAATATGTATGGGAGAATTATATGTTTAACATACATTGGATTGTTTGCCTTCTAGAAGGGAAAGGAAGGGAACATTTTTGGTTTTGCATGAGTGAATATGGAAAATTTTCTACTCATATGTTTTGAAAATAAAAAGTTTTAATAAATAAAACAATATTATAAGAACTTATCAAAGAATATTGTCTACATATTGTAGAAGAAGAGAAAGTAGAAATAGGGGGAAAAAATCCACTGATCACCACCTGAAAGAGATTCCAGAAAGAAAATTTACAAAAATATCTTGGTGGAATCCTAAGGAGAAAATACTAGATGCAGCAAGAAAAAAAATTAATATTATGGTGCTACAATAAGGATTACACAAGACCGAGCAGCTAACTATATTGAAGGACCCTATGTCTTGGAATACTCTATTCCATAGAGCAAAACAACTAGGGTTACAACTAAGGGTAATTTACCTAGCAAAGTTAAGTATAATCCTGAATGGGAAAAAAAAAAAAAAAAAAAGATATTTAACTAACTCAAAGACTTTCAGGTTTTTATCACAAAACCCCAGAACTTAAGAGAAAATTCAATACATAATATCAACAAGAAATAGAAGGTAAACATTAAAGAGCAATTATAAGGGACTCAGTAAGGTCAAATTGTTTACTTTGTATACATGAAAGTATCAGTAGTACTCTTAAGATTGTCATCGTTATTTGGGTAGTTGAAAAGAAAGACATAGGCTGAGTTGAATATGATGAGGTCATTCTAAAAAAATAAAACTGTGGGGAGAAATAAAAAGGAGTAATTATGTCACACAAATGTGGCATAAAAGGAAAAATTGTTACAGAAGAAGCTAGTAGGGGGGAAGGTAGATAGTGCTGGAACCCTACACTTATCAGAAATGGATTAAAAATGAAATTGCATATGTCTAGAAGACATAGAAGGTATAAAGTAGGGGAAAAGATAAGGGAAGCACTTTTAGAGGAATAAATAAGTTAAGGAATAAAAGGGCAAGTGGTAGTTAAAAGTAAAGCAGAAGAGTAAGGAGGGATAAGGTAAAAAGAGTGAGAAGAATAGTGAGATAAGATAAGACAGGAAAAGAACAAAACAAATAATTGTAGCTTAAAAAACACAAATGGGACAAATTTACCCATTTAACAGAAACACCAGATGAAAATTTTGAATTCCATAATAAGTTGCTTTTGGGAAACATTATAAAAATGATACATTTACACAAAAATAAAATGAAGAGCAAGATCAAAATTTAGTATGTATTTTTTTAAAAAGCAGAGATAGCAACCCTGATCTCAGAAAAAGTTAGTTAAAATAGATTTAATCAAAAAATAGAGAAACTACATTGTCAGCAATATTATTCAATATTGTTTTAGACCAGTTAAAATACCTAGACAGAATAAAAAAACTGAGCATATACCTGCCAAATAGATACATAAACTATATGAACATAAATACTTTTATACAAATAAACTCAGATCCAAATAATTGAGAAATTATTTTTCCAAATATTATTATTTAGAACAAATAATATTTATTGTTCATTAGTAGTAAAGCCAATATAATTTTAAAATGACAAGTGTACCTGACTATTCTATTTACCCCATGTGATTCCAATTAAACTTATTGAGAAAAATTATTTTACTGAGTTACAAAAAATAATAGCAAAGTTCATTTGAAAGAGCCATAGATCAGGAACTTCAAAGAAATTAGGGGGAAAAGATGTAAAGGAAATATATTCAGCAGTATCAGGGTTTAAACCCTATTATAAGGTGAGGCCATTGTTGAAATATATAAAGGATAATTTTGATTATTTTAAATTAAAATGTTCTTGTAGAAATAAAAACTATGTAGCCAAGAAGAGAAGGAATATAGAAAACTGGGGAAAAAATCTTTCATAAACAATCTTTCAGATAGGATATAATTGGCTTGCAATATTGCCGTGGTATAGGAAATCATGACCTGGTTGATTTAGAAAAGCATGGAAAGACTTGGACTTAAGAAGAAAAATGCTACTCATTTTTGAAGAAACAAATGATAGGAGGAAATAAGCATAGTACAGTCTTACATATGTGTTATGAGTATATATGTGCATATTTATAGATCTCTATGTATATGTATATATCCATTCTTAATTGTAGTCTTACTTAGAGTAGGGGGAGAGGGAAAATAAAGTTAAGAGTACATAGTAGAGAGCAAAAGACTACTCACGAAGAAGCAAAGAAAAGTGGGGCAGTTTTGAAATAATGTACAGTACTTATTACATAGGTTTTCTTGAAAAGAAATTTGTTGTTTTATATTGAATTCTCTCTTTCAGTCTGCTCTGCACAAGATGTTCTTTTCTCAATTTGTATTTAAGTTTAAAATTTTAAAAATTTACCAGAAGAAAATTCCAACAAAAACTAAATGTTGGTTTTTGGAAAAGAATAATAAAATTAATAAACCTTTGGCCAATCTGATTAAAAAGAAAAGCAAAAGAACAATAAGAATTCAAAACAAAACCTGAAAAAGATGGCCTTCAGAGAATGTGAAGAGTCCAAGATGACATTTAGGTGGCAAGTTTGGGAAGATGGTGGTGCCCTTGACAGTATTGGAAAGTTAGAAATAGAATGTTTATGAGATTTATGGGAAGATGATATTGAATTCAGTTTGAGACATGTTGAGTTTAAGATATCTAGAGGACATCTAGTTAGAAAATGTTAATTCAGTTGAAAATGTAAGCCTAGAAGTCGAGAGAAGTTAATGCTGATTAATTAAATCTGAGAAGCATCAATATTGAATCTATGGAAGCTGATAAAATCACCAAGTGAGAAGGTCCAAAACAGAGCCTTGGCAGTCACTCCTTGTTAGTGGGAGAGAACTTCATGAACTTCCAGCAAAGGAGATTGAGAAGGAACAGTCAGAGAGGAAAAAAAAAAAGAATTAGAAGAGAGTAAAATTATGAAAACTGAGAGAAAAGAGAATTATTGAGAATATTAAAAGCTTTAGAGAGGTAAAAAAGAAAAAGGATGCAGATTGGAAAAAGGCTTTTAGATTTTGCAATTAAGTATTTTTTGCAATAAATTGCAATTATGTAAATTGGTAACTTTGGAGAGGTTTTGGTTGATTGATGATTGATGAGAGAGTGAGAGGAAAGAATACAGAGGTACCAGTGATAGCCAACCTTCTCAAGAACGTTAGCCACCAATGAGAGGAGAGATATAGGAGGATAACTAGAGGGAATGGAAAGATTAAAGCAGGGATTTTTTGAGTATAAGGAGAAATGAGCCTGTTTGTAGGCATCAGTGAAGAAGCCAGTAGACAGGGAGAAACTGAAGATTAGTGAGACAGTGAAGTTGATAGAAAGAGAAATCTGCTGGAGAAGACAAAATGGAATGGCATTCCTTGCACATGTAGAAGGATCTGCTTTGGCGAGGAAAAAGAGAAAATAGCAGGGGAAGGAACCCATAAGCTCCTTGAGGGCAGGAATTATTTTTTGCATCTTTTTGTGATCTGAGTGCTTATAGAAGCACATGGAACATAGAAGGCACTTAATGAATGTTTACTGATTGATCGACGTGATATGGGGACATCTGATAGATGGGGATCCAGCTACCATCTAACACTTCTGGTACCAAAAAACTCATTACCTTGAATTATTCTTTAAATTACACTGAAATATCCCTTCCTATACCACCTACCCATTGGTTCTAGGCATGTCTGTTGGAACTTCTCAGAAAAAGGCAATTTCTTCAAATATTTTACAAGAGCTATCATTTAATGTGTGAAGTGTTATTTAAATGTGACCTACCAGCATCATTTTTCATTCTTTTATCTTCTTTTCTATAGTTTAGAGAGATAAGAGTAGCACAACATAAAAAGTTGAGCATTGTCAGGAGATTTGGGTTCAAATCCTACTTCAAACCCTTGTGGGCGACATGATTATGGACAAGTAATTTAACCTCTATATTTCCAGTTCCTTCAATTATTCCCTGTATACCATAATTTTCAGCTCTTTTCACATCTCTATATTAATTCATTCACTCATTCCAAAAGAATTTATTACATGGCCACTTTGCGCTAGATACTAAACTAAGCACTTGGGATACAGAAACAACAGTAATCTGGCTTCAAGGAGATTATATTGTGGTGCAGAAAACAATATATATGTAAAAAATTTTAAAATAAATAATATTCAAAGTGGGAAACTAGATAGGACAGTGGATAGAGTGCCAAGATTGGAATCAGAAAGACTTCCTAAATTCAAATCTGGCCTCAGACATTTGCTAGCTTTGTGACCCTGGGCAATGCACTTCACCTTGTCTGCCTCAGTTTTCTCAGCTGTAAAATGAGCTGGAGAAGGAAATGGCACATCAATCCAGGATCTTTGCCAAGAAAACCCCAAATTGGGTCATGAAGAGTCAGATGTGACTGAAAGACAATATACATATTAGATAAAAAGGAACTTCTAAAGGGAAGTAATTAGCAGTCTTAAACTCAGTATAGGCTTCCTGGAGGAGGGAGGACTTCCTGAACTGAGCCTGCAAATCTCAAGTTTGTGAATGTCGGCTCTTAACATTTCTTACTAAGAACTGAACACAACTTTCTAGATAGACTCAGACAGGGAAAAGGGGAAGTGAAAAGGGTTGAGAATGATTTAAGTTTGATAGTTCTCCCTACTAGACCACAGTGGTAGTAAGTTATTTTTGCTTTCAGACATCTGCCTGCTTTTCCCCCACAATCCATTTTCCTATCTCTCTTGCCTTCAGGAGATATTTTCAGCCTAGTTGCCAATGTTTTTGTCAAGTACTCTATGGGATCCTTCATACTCCTCTCAATTATCTACCTTCCTTGTAACTCTCTCTGCTCTTTTAGCATCCATCTTCTTGTCACTTTGCAGAAATTAATGAGTGTTAGTACATTAAATTAGACCATAAGCACCATTAGGACTGCAGTCCTGTCTGCTCTTCAATATAACAACAATACCTAACTTTTGTGGAGTATTTAAACATTTCCAAACACATTTTCCCATCTGATTTTTTTTCCTTTAGATTTCCTCTTCATGGTAACCTATTGTACCAGAGTTCTCTGCTGTGCTATGTGTACTGTAGAGGCTCCCAAAATATTTGTTGACTGGCAAAAGATAATCTTTGGCAGGTTCTCTTTTGAAAGGGGTTTATTTCTGCCCCACCCTCCACCCCCACCTTGGTCTCCAGTTTCATGAAATCCTGGGACTGGGAGGATTCCAGAGAGGCCATTCAGTCCATCCTTCTCTAAGACAGACTCATACTTGACTTCTTCCATACAGATGATGTTCTTTCTTATTTTTAGGCTTTTCTGAAAGGGATCCCATGACTTTTTCCAGTCACCCACATCACTATTAAATGACCCCACGTACCAATAATTTTTTTCTTTTAATTTTTTTCTTTCACTCCATTCTTGAATTATGGTTTAATTTTAGTTCATAAAGTTTTATTTAATTGATGCAGCACTAATCCACACTATTAAAGAGAGATTCAGAAGAATATAATTTTAATAGTATTTTATTTTTTCCAATTACATGAAAAATCAAGTTTAACAGTCATTTAAAAAAATTTAAAGTTCCAACTTTTTTTCTCTCCTACCCTTATCCACCCCTTTCTAAGATAGCAAGCAATTTGATGTTGATTTTATATATGTGTATGCACTCAAGTAAAACATATTTCCCTATTAGTCATATTGTAAAAGAAGAAACAGACCAAAAGAAAACACACACACACACACACACACACACACACACACATACACAGTAGTATGCTTCAATCTGCATTCAAATTCCATCAGTTCTTTCTCTGGAGGTGAATAGCATTTTTCATCACATCACCTTTGGAATTGTCTGTTCATTGTATTACTGAAAATAAATAAGTTATTCAGTTGTTTATTGTACAATATTGCCGTTACTGTATACAATATTTCCCTGGTTCTGCTCATTTCACTTGCATCAGTTCATGTAAGTCAGAAGGATATCTCTTGTAATATTCAGGAAAATATTAAGATGAATAAATACTTGGTAGTAAACAGACTTAGCCCTCCTCTTTCTGCATTCCCAATTTTACTGTCTAGTATTGATTATGCAATGAATGGTTGTTTCCTGATCAGCCTCCCTTACAATTGTTCTATCGACGTTTCTGTTTTAAAAAAAGGAGTTCCAATATGGCATATGGAGTGCTGGATTTGTAGTCTGGAAAACCTTAACTGTAACCCTCAAGATGTGGCCATGGAAAGGTCACTTAAACTCTTTGTACCTCAGTTTCTTCAATTTTGATAAAATACATAAAATGTTTTACAAATCACAAAGAGTCATAGAAAAATTAGATATTAGATAGTTGTAAAAACAAATGTGGTATAGTATACAGTACATGGAAGTACACAGAAAACTTGAATTCAGATCATACCTTGGACACTGAGTACCTGAATGATCTTGGGCAAGTATTCTTCATTTGTAAAATAGGGATATGCTCACTAGTTTTCCAGATTATTGTGAGGATAAAAAGAGATAATATTGCTTTGCAAACCCCAAAGTATTATAGAAATTCCAACTACTCTTTTTGTTAGCTATTATTATGTGTAAATGAGATGGTAATTATCTGTGTTTTTAAGGTGCCAATGTACAAATGTAAAAACTAAAGTATGTTGTCAGTTTGCTGCTGCAGCAGTAACATTTTTTAAATCTGCCTGCATTTTCTTGGCAGACAATAATGCACCCTGAATGTTATGGGAAGCTGCTTTGGGTAATCTGAATAGCCCCACATAGTTGGCTCCAAAGGGATACAGGGATCAGAAGGAAAATAGGATGAATATTGGATATTTTATCAAGCTTCATAATCTATGCAAAAGTGCTGAAGTAAACAGGAAACACCCTGAATCAGCCCAGATAATGACATTCAAAGATTAGAGGGACAGGTTTATGGGTCTGAGTTCCAGGTTAATTTGTGACATCAGAGATTGGGAGGATCCATGGCTTTAGAGGGGCAGTTGGGTAGTAAAGTATGTGAAGTGCTGGCCCTGGAGTCAGACTCATCTTCAAATCTGGCCTCAGATACTTACTAGCTGTCACACACACACACACACACACACACACACACACAGGCAAGTCACAACCCTTTTTGCCTCAGTTTCCTCATTTGTAAAGCGAGCCAGAGAGGGAAATGACAAACCATTCCAGTATCTTTGCCAAAAAAATCCAGGTTACGAAGACTGGGATAAGACTGAAAATGACAGAACAATAACAAATAGTACGAGGGGGCTTCTGGGTGGAGAAACTCTAGTTTTCAGGGAGAATCTATGTTATGCTCCATGATAGGGAAACTCTGAGTTACTCCTGTTTTATTAGAGATGACCTGGTTAGCCACACAAGAGTTACATTGGGAAAAAGGCAAAAGCTTGTATAAGGAATCAACATTAGCTAAGGAAAACTATCCCATGAAGGATAGAGATAAACCATTTGCTAGATACTACAAGATGTACCATTGACTGAGTGTTCTACTCTGTATTCACTCTAAGTAAGGGAGGCTCTACAGGTCTGGGGGTGGGGGAAAAGTCTTGCTAATGGTCAGATGTTAACATTTTCCTGGAGCTCTGTTATAAGTTCTCATTAATTTCAACATCAATCTTTTCATCCTAGAGCCTGCAAACTGTGCTTGCTAGGGTAGTTGGTGACACAACATTGAGTAGAATTATACAGTGAATTTCCCAGATTTTCTGAATATGGAGAATGAGCCTCCAGTATGGACCCAGGGCCTTCATTTTATATGTTCATCTCTGATTCAAGTTAAATATATTTTCATGTTTATAATCTCTCCCTCCAAGAGTAGAGAAGCAACATCAGAAATAGGAAAAACAACTAGCATATTCATTAATTAGGGTACTTAAAAATATCTTTAAAGCTGATCATATTTAAGAAGTGAAATGGAATGTTGTATATTAAGGAGGACAACCCTATATAATTGTGCTCAGTTTTACTAAGCTTTCCTATGGTTGTGACACCTCAAGAAAATTTGCATCCCCAGGTGCCAGTTGCCAAGAAGGCCTAACCAGTTAGGGAAAGAGGCAGACTATGGGGATTGAATAGCTATATTCCTAGACTATAGGGCAGAAATTCTTAACCTGAGATTGATGAATATATGTATGTCTGTATAAGTATATATGTATCTGTGTCTATGTATGTATGTTTTGATAACTATAATTTCAACTTAATTGATTTTCTTTGTTATCCTATTTATTTTGTTTTATGTACATAAAAACATTCTTCTGCCAGTCAAAGGGGTTCCTGCCCCGAAAAAGATTAATGACTTCTCTTATAGGGGATTGTCCTTTTCTAGGTCTTTGGGGAAGAAAAGAAAGAGGTAAATAGAAAACTCTCCATTCAACTGGAAGTTAGGACTGAGGACCCTAGGGATACCACCTAGTTGAAGAATAGGTCTAATAATAATCTTGTAGCATGCACTGAGAGAGCCCACTTGATTCATAATTCATAATATTTAGAGTTGACATAACCTCTCAGGTCATCGATTCTAATCATATTACATATAAGGAAACTGAGGCTCATTAAACATAAATGACTCACACAAGTTTTGAACTGATAAGTTGCCAGGGCTTTGCTCCAATGTACCTGAAGCTAAAGTAGTTGCAGCAAGTGGCACAAAGCTTTGATTGATAGGACCAGAGAAGACTCATTTAGTACCATAGAAGAGCAATGACTTCAGGTTCCAGATTGTTGCTCAGGTAGAGCCACTGTGATTGACAGCTGTGGGGGTGGCGTTGGCAGAGAAACACTTTCAGGATGCAAATGTATAAGAAGGTGGAGTTTCTGTGATTGACAGGTCCTCAAACAGAATAGAAGAAACCCAAGATGTAAGCAGGAAGCTTCCTGGAAAGGGATTTCTATCACAAAACAAGGCAGAGGAATTTGTTCCTTTTTCTTACTGAGAGGGTGAAGTATAAGAAGTAGGAGGGGGAATTGTTCCTGTCCCATTTGTTAATTATTTGAAAATGATTTTATTACATGGATTTTCTTATTAGTTATCTGACATCCCCAAAACTGAGTTCAAATCAAAGATCTGCCCCTTAAAATCTATGTGACCTTGGCTACATCAGTCAACTCTAGGTCTAAATTCTTCAGTTGTGGAATTGAGAAAATGGATTAGGATCCCATACAGCTCTACATCTGTGGTCTTTGATTCTGATTTGTCCCTCTTGTAATTTGCCTAGCTTATTAGTATATTCTGAGCCAAATCTTATTTATAAAATGATTCCCTTATCCCATCCAATGTATGAGGTCCCCTATCACCTTTGTAGTCATTTATCATTCCTCAAATATGTCTTAAGTGTCTCCTTTCAAAAATGTAGTATACTAAGTAGTGGAGAAGACCTCAAACTTAGTAAAACATATACAAATCACAATAATAGAAATTAATTCAAAATCAGTGCATAAAAAGAGTATAAACTAAGTTCTCTGTTAAGTCATAGGGGAAGATAATTGCCAACTTGGGGGGTCAGAATGATTTTATAGAGGAAGTAGCTTTTGAACTGGGATTTAAAGAATGAATAGAAATTTATAAGGCAGAGGAAAATTTTTGATGCAGAGACTAGTTATATCAAGGGCAAAGCAGTGGGAAAGTGTGAGTTTCATATTGAATTCATTTAGTAGTCCAGTTTGACTGCAGGTGGATTGAGGGGATTGGTATGAAATAGAAGTGGAAAGGTAAAAGAAACTTCAAAAGAGTAAATCTTGAGCGCACCTAGATGGTGCAATGGATAAAGTACCAGCCCTAAAGTCAGGAGGACCTGAGTTCAAATAAAGACTCAGACACTTAGCATTTATTAGCTCTGTGACTCTGAGCAAGTCACTTAACCCCAATAGTTTCACCAAATATACAGATATAGATATATTTATTTTTCTGCTGAGGCAATTGGGATTAAGTGATTTTCCCAGGATCACACAGCTAGAATGTATTAAGTGTCTGAGATCGGTTTTGAACTCGGGTCCTCCTAACTTCAGGGCTGGTGCTCTATCTACTATGCATCTAGCTGCCCCAAGAAGAAGAATCTTTATTAAAATGGACAATAAAGGGGTGACATAACAATAATTATGCACATATAAACAAGATTAATATGGGAAAAGCCTAAAGGAAGGATTGGAGGGGGAAGAGACTAGAGAAACAAATAGGAATTAAAAGGCATTGGCACTAGTCTAAGCGGATGGTAATGAGGATTTGTATTAGGATGGTAACAGTGAGAATAGAAAGAAGGGAAAAGAGGTAAGAGTATTATAATGTATAGGATTTGGCAACTAATTGGATGAATGGAATGAATATGAGTGGTTAACTCCAGTCTTAGCAATATGGAAAATGTGGTGAATGAGAATAAAGAAGGAAAAAGAAAGAGTCAGTTTTGGAGAAAAGATGATATAGACTCCATTTGGAACATACTGAGTTTCATATGCTATTGGAATATCCAGGTAGGTATTGGCCTTTCTCCTTCAGGCAGTTGGGGATATGGGATTGAAAATGGAGAAAAAAGATCAGTGATAAAGATATGCATTTGGGACTTATCTCATGAAGAAAAAAATTCATGAAGAACTACCATGAATGAATGAAACTACCACAGAAGAAAATATAAAAAGAAAATGGGAAAGAATCAAAGATGGAAGAATGTTATCATATTAGATAATCATATAAAGTTATAAACTATGTACTAACCCTATTATTAAAGTTATATGTATAAAGTTATATTATATAAAATTATAAGTTATAAATCATAATATATAAAGTTATAAGAGGAAGAAGAATTATTTATGGAAATAGAAAAGGAACAGTTTAAGGATTATGAAGAGAACCAGAACAATGCAGTGCCCTGGAAATCAGGGGAGGAGGAGGGAATAAAGAAGGAGAAAGCTGCCAACCATCAGAGAGAGGTCAATGAGAAAGAAGACTGAAAAATATCATTGCATTTGATAATAAGGAGCTCACTGGTGAATTCCAGAAAAGCAATTTCAGAATGATAATAGGAATAGAAGGCAGATGATAAGTACTTGCTCATGGAATAGTTAAAGTCCCTTCCAACTCTCAATCTATGATTTTAGGATTTTTTTCAAAAGTATTTATTAAGTACTTACTGTATGCCAGACACTGTATTAAACTGAACTTTGCAGATATTATCTCACTTGATCCTCCTGACAACTCTCCAAGCCTGGGAGGGAGGTGCTATTATTATTCCCATTTTGCAATTAAGGAAACTGAAGATAAAGATTAAATAACTTGTCCAGGGTCACCCAGCTAGTAAGTGTATGAGGTTAGTTTTCAACTCAGGTCTTCTTGTTTCCCCGTTCAGGGATATAACTATTGTGCCACCCAATTTAATACATAATTCTATGACTGAGTGAGTAGATGATATGGAAAAGAAAGCACATGGTCATAGAATACTTTGAAAATATTTTTCTTTTTCATTATTATGAATTTGACTGCCATACACAAATAATCATTTCCAAATATGAAGAACAAAAGAAGATAATATACAGAAACTGTAAATCTCTAATACATGAACTTGTTTTTTTTAAAAGATATTATATTTAACAAATTGTCCTGTATATCATTTTTGAACTTTCTTTTGCTTTCACCCTCAGAATTTTTTTAAATTTTTAGATACTTTTTTCTTTTCTTCTTTTTGTGGCACCACAATTACTCTCTCTAGTTCCTAGTAATTGTCCCTTCCCTCCACTCCAAAGTAACTATATAACTCCTTCTACACCTCTAGTTCATCACCTCTCTGTCAGGAGGTAGGAATCAATGATTCATCATGGCCAATGATGAATCATGTTTCCATGTTGGCTACTGTCTCAAGACAATCAATAAGAGGAGATATGGGTTAGTATCTTGATGGAGTAGAAAAACTGAGAAAAGACTTTTTAAAATTTAGGATTAGGTAGACCTGAGGATGATATTTGTAGGAAGACTGGAAGAACTCAGTGGAAAGGGAATGATTAAAAATGCAGAAGAGAAAGGCAATGATTGAAGAAGGGAGGTCTCTCTTTTACAAACTGTTAAATAAGGTGTTTTGCCTTCATTAAAGACATCCTTAAACTTCAGCAAACAACACATTTGAATTCCCACATGCCTTTATTTCACAAGATTTTCAGTGATAATACTGTCCTGTATTGACACCTATAGTCTGAGTACAGCCAATCCTAATAGGGAAGCATTTCTGAGTGTCTCTACAAATGACTGGATGATGAGTAACAACAGCTGGCAGGGAGAGGCCTTCATTACAGTATTGAGCAGGAAGAATCTTTTTTGGGAGGTAGTGGTTGGTGAGGAGGGAACAATTCTGTCAGTTGGGATTGCTAAAGTAGTCTTCCTGCCCTGGGCAGGCCTTTGAATCAATGAGATGCAATAAAAAGAACTACTGAATGGGGTCTTACTTAAGCTAGCAAAAGATTGATTATCCTGCACAAAGAAGGAATAAACAAATACCCAATTCATGAATTAGCAAGTTGCTCTTTCCTGCTGAGGACACCGGCCATAGCTCTTTATAGTAAGTGATATATTTTATACTGCAGTGGTCAGGGTCCAGCAAAAGGTGTGGCAGATGTGGCTAATAACTTGGAGTCACTGCTTTCCTTTTTACATAAGCTTATAAAAATTAAGCTGCTTTTCATATAAAAAGTAAGATTTTCAGTTCTATTCAAGCCAATAAATATTTCATATGATAATAGATTTAGATTTGGAAGGGATCTCAGAGATTAGCTAACATTCTTTGTGTGTGTGTGTGTGTGTGTGTGTGTGTGTTATGTATGTGTATGTATGTGTGTGGTACATGCCCTCCAGATGGATTTTTCTGGCAGGCTGAAGAAACCTATTAGGCCCTCCTCAGGAAAAAAAAAAAAAAAAATTAACTGCATAAAATAAAGTACATAGCATAACAACCAATTATATTGTTGTTCAGTTGTGTCTGACTCTTTGTAACTCCATTTGGGATTTTCTTGGCAAAGATACTAGAGATCTCTCTCTCTCTCCCTCTCCCTCTCTCTCTCCTTCTCTCTCTCTCTCTCTCTCTCTTTCTCTCTCTCTCTCTCTGTCTGTCTCTTTCTCTCTCAGGCACATATATATCACATATGAGGAAACTCGGGCAAACTTAAATGACTTGCCCAATCACTTAGTCATATTAGTTAAGTATCTGAGGCCAGATTTGAACTCAGAAAGCTGTCTTCCTGACTCCAGGCTCAGTGCTCTATGCATTCATGTGCATACACACACACACACACACACACACACACACACACACACACACATTTTAATTTCACAAACCCTAGGTTGAGAACTCCTGACCCAGTCCAACCCTTTTACTTTACAGATGAGGTCACTGAAGTTCAGAAGAATCAATAATTTGCTTAGGGTCAACCAGCGAACAACTGTCGGAGGTAGGTTTTGAATACAAGTCCTCCTGTTAATACTCTTTAATCTCTATCTTGCCTCAGTTTCCCCTGCATTACACTCCTATCTCCCTGTTCAGCACTTTATCCATTGTCCTGCACAATGTGCCTTGATCTTCTCTCCCTGAACCCTACATATTTTATCTTTCTACTAACCTAATCATGAATTATTATAGAATTTGTGTGTGCTTTATTCCCCTGTTGGCCTGAAATCTCCATTATGCCAAGGCAAGTATCTTATCTAAAAACTGTCAACTCTGGCTAGTAGTGTGTTCCTCATACAATGGGAGCTTAATGAATATTGGCTGAAATTAAATATCTACTATGTTACAGAATTTTGACCAGGTTGTTGAAGATCCAAAAGAAGATTATCTCATGAACAAAGTGTCTATTCAACAAAAATTTAATAACAGAAACAAGATATTTCTTACCCTTAAGTAACTTAACATTCTGCTTCATTCAAAGGTCTCCATCCAGAAGAATCTTAGAATCTTGCTGGAGTAGGGGAGGTAAATCATATAAGCCAATCAAGAAAGATATCCAGAAGGAGAGGAATACCGCTAGGATTTGATGACAGGTTTAAAAAATGTAGATAGATATGAATATGGATAGAGATAGAGATATAATAAAAGCCTAAAATAAATGTAATCAAGTGACACAATGAAAAAGGGAGAGATAATAAAAGAAGGGAGAAAAGAGTTATTTGAAATTACCCAGAAAGTTTCGCTGAGGAGGTGGGATTTGAGATGGGCCTTGAAGGGGCTGGAGGAAGATGATTTGAACAAAGACAAAAAGATAGAAATAAGTTTTGAATTATATTTTCCAGCAGCAGTGATGAACTTGTATTAAACCACTCATGCTCATAACAGTGCTATGAACAAGGTGAGCTTAGGGGTGATACTAGACTTGACTCATCATAATCTTTTTTTTCATCTTTTCCTTAATCTGTAAGTCAGTCAACAAGCATTTAAGTGCTAAAAGTTGGCACACAAAAGAAAAAAAAAAGATTCAAAAATAGCCCATTGCCCATAAGGAACTCATTTTAATGGGAGAGAAACCATGCATACTCCTATATATAATTAAGATATTGCTGACACGTTCATGAGAGCAATAGGAGGTAATCTCAGAATGAAGAAATACAGTGATTTTGTTTTTCTATTGCATTAATGACGTACTGGGTTGAGTGGGCTCAGGCAATTTCCTCGATTCCATATGTTTGACTCATCTATGAATTATTCAAACAATGAAGACTAAATTCTCCACCCCTTCCCCATGTAGTGGGTTTTTATGGTGTAAAGAAAAGAATGCTGACTTAGAAGTCTGGAGTTTTCGTCCAATGTTCTCCCCACCCCCACTCCCTTTTATTTTTATGTTGCTTTGAACACATTTTGAACAAATGTTTCGGAGCCTCAGTTTCCTTATCTGTAAAGAAGTAATCTAATGAAAAGCTTCTCCAGACCTCCCTAAGACACAATGCTCTACTGTCAAAGGTCATCCTGTAGAATTTAAGCTTCTTGGGGGCAGGGACTGTTAATCATTTCTGACTGTGTATTCCCACTACTACTAAATTTTGCACATAGTAGGTGCTTGGTGAATAAAAGCTTGTTGGACAGAATGAAAAAATGTAGAAGAAAATCTATCCTACCCAGCCCAGAAAGCTCAAATGAGATAATGATGATAAAAGTACTATGTAAAACTATAGTATCATTACTGGAAAGAAAAAAAAATGCTTGGTTACTTTGTTGCATCCACGTGTATAAATTGCACAGAACTTCAGTTCTAGATGTAAAACTAGAACGGGATCAAACCTAAAGCATTGTAGTGATATTAATAAATCTGTATTTTTGATTAATACATTGGGGAGGGAGCTGCCAGTCAGATCAGTGTCTCAGTGTCCCTGCTCCATCTTTCCGGAGAAAAGAGGGAAAGTGGAAGATCCGGGAATGGAGTCCTCCTGGAGAGCCCATCAGGCACGGCCCTGACTGCCGTAGAGAACCGAGCGGATTTGTGGAAAGTTAAGTTGTGGGTTTTCTGTAGGGGGGGGTGACTTTTTGGGAACAGACGCGGAATTTCGCGAGAAGGGAGAGAGTTGCGCCTTGATTGGGGGAGATTCCTGGGGAGTTATTTGTTCCTAGAAAATATCTTGTGCCTTTCCCAACTTTTAAAGGTCGGAGGAGGTTTGGCACGGGGGCACGAGGGTGGGGGTCTGGACGTTCTCCTCCCCTTTAAGCGGGCAGCACCCAGAGATCTCCAGAGCGCCGCGCTTCCTCCCCGTTACCTGAAGTGGGGAGGGGCTTGGGAAAGTTTGTGTTTGTTGCTGGCAAAGAGCCGGATGGGAGGCGCGGGCGGGCGGGCTGGCAAGGGCTGCGGTCCTTTCGTTTTGCTTTCGGGAAGCGGTCGGGGCTGCACACTGTAGCCGCGGCCAGCTCCAGCGCCCGGCTCCCCGCCGGCTCCCAAAGAAAGGGAAGGAAGGAAGAGGGGAAAGAGGGAGGGAGAGAGAGAAGGACTGCACGGCCGCTCTTGCGCGCGAACTGAAGGGGCTCGCTCGCTCGCTTGCTTGGGGAAGCCCTTCGGCGGGAGCAGGCGCAGGAGTGGAGTCGGCGCGGGGCGGGCGCGCCGCCCCCTTCCCTCGGGTGCAGGAGCGCTGACTCCGGAGCTGCGGGAGCAGGAGGCAGAGGCGAGGCGAGGCAAGGCGGAGGAGAAAGGAAAGGGGAGTTCCTCCCGCGCCGCCAGCCAGCATGGGCCACTCTGGGGAGAGGCCGCTGCTGCTGGCGCTCCTGACCCTCGGTGAGTCCGGGCTGGGGCCCCGGCCGAATTGGGGGGAGGGGGCGTGATGCCAGGCGCCGGAGGGCTGTGAGCCGGGGGCCCCCGCGACGGTGGGAGGGGAGCGGAGGCGATGGGCGGACTGAGGGGGTGTCCCTCCCCCCAGCGTGCGGCCTGGGCCAGCCCCGGGCTCCGGCCCCTTTACCCCCGCCCCCCGTCCCTGCCCGGCGCCCGGGACAGCCTCGAGCTGGGGCCCGCGAGAAGCCGAGCGGAGCCTGGCTTGGGGGCGCCCGCCCACTTAACCGGCGTTTTGTCCAGCGCTTGATCGCCCGGATCCGGGGAGCCCTTTGGTTGGGGGCGGGGAGGGCAGTAATTGCTAGCTATCGGTAGTGCTGTAACTCCCTTGCCCCCAGACGAGCCCAGCCCAGCTTCAGGCTTGCAATCCACCCGATGCCCAACCAGAAGGCCAAGCCCTCCCGTGCCCAGATTCAGAGCCAGGGCTTAGGCTGTGGGGGGAGTGGCGGCTGCCTGCCTGGGCTGCTCCAGCTCTACCTGTTGGCAGGCGGGGGAACCAGGACGCTGCTTCCTTCACCTTGAACGTCTCGGCCGGGAGGCTGGCTGCCCGCCGGTCCGCCCCCCCCTCCCCCTTCCACCCCCACCCCGAGAACCCCGATCCCTAGCTCCAAAGCGGAAATGTTCTCCTTCGATCTGCTCCTGCTGCAGCCTCAGTAACCACCAGCTACCCCCACCAAAAAACCTCCAACCACCGAGCAGCCCCGCGCAAAGCTTGGGTTTCCTTCCAGGAAAGAGCACCCCACAAACTTTCCCCTTTAAAGGTGACCGATCGGGGTGCGCGGGAGCTGCAGTTTTACTATCGTGGTGCACTTTCTCCTTGCTTTGTTCAAGTGGTGGATGACGGCACTCCTGCCTGAGTCTTTCTTTAACTTTTACTTGTTACTGGAGCTGCTGCTGCCTCCCTAACCGAAGGTCCTTCGAAAGAGCCTGAGGGCACTGGTTTCTGTACTATTTACCGACGGCCCTCCCCCCAACGCCCTTCCACCTCCACAGTCCAGTCTTCAAACTCCTGCAGTTTCTTTCTCTAATTTGCATACATCGTAGGCATGGACACATAAGCATGGGTTACTGCCAAAGTCTGAGCCTGTCAGATGCTTGGGGACTCCTGGACATAAGTCATGGAGCATTTATTATGGGCTTCTCCTGCACAAGGTCACTTTGCTAAACGCTGGGGATACAAACAAAGACAAATCATAGAAAACTAGTTTTGTGGACTGATGATTGGACACCTGGCTTCTCGCCTGAGTTTGGGAAAGAATATTAGATTTGGAATCTTGAAATCTATGTTGAAATACTGTATTTTCTAAAACTGGCCTAATCAGTGCCCTTCTACCTTCAACTGCCTATCTGTAAATGAAGGAGTTGGACTCTTAAGATCTTTAAGGCTTCTTTAAAACCTTTGGTCCCATGTACAGAGCTGATTCAGATTTATTCAGCAGCCCAGTGCTCTCCTCTGTGGATGGGCCTGGACCAACCTAGCCCCAGATGCATCCTTTCTGTAATGGCTTCTGGGCGACTTAAAAGCAAGAGACTCCCTATGGATTCCCCTCCTGACGTACATAGCCTGTTTTTAAGTTCCACCACCTAAACTGACTGTGTTCCTCCCCTTTAGCTTCTCTTCCCTTCTCAGTAGCTCAGCTCTGGTGCCAAAATGAGGTTAAAATAAGAGAGTGAGAGGAGCTGGACTGAAGCTGCAAGTCAAATGTTTTCCCCTTTCACGTAAGCTTGAGCCTTCCAGTGCCTTCCCTGAGGAAACTCACCCAGTCACATGGTTTCAATTACCACCTATAAGTAGAACACTCCCAGATTGCCCCCTCTAAGTTTCATCTCTTCTCTCTTCCAAATCTCGATTTCAGTAGAGATCTCAATAGAAATCTTAATCAAGTCTTGATTCAGTTGTACATTTATTGCTATGGATGTATCCTTACCCTCAGGAAGCTGACCCAGGTGTGTGGTGTATACAATACAAAGGAATTGTACATTGGAAACAAAGTAAAAGAAAAGTTTCAAGAAAGAGGGCTAACAATTGAGGGGACTGGGAAAGGCCTCATGTAGGAGAAGGTTCCTGAGTTGTTCTTTGAAGGATAGTTAGGGAGGGCATTCCAGACATGGGGACCACTTGAACAAAGGCACAGTCAGAGACAGGAAATGAAATGTCATTTCTAGGGACTACTTTGGAGTAGAATATATGAGGGTAGTAATGTGAAATAAAACTGGAAACTCGGTGGAAGCCAGATTGAGAAGGGCTTAAAAAGCTAGACTGAGTTCATATGAATGCTAGAATCAAACAGGGAGTCATACAAGATTTTTGAGTAGAGGAATGACAGTTATCTTAGGTAGCTGTATAGAGGCTGGATTGAAATAGAGGGAGATTCTAGAAGCAGAAGAATGCTGTGGAGAGCACCAGAATTATCCCACTCTTCCCCCTTCACCATATCCTATCAGTCACCAAGCTCTGTAAATTCTAATTTTATACCATCTCTCATATATACTCCTTTTTTTCTTTTGATACCCTCATTACCTTTGTACAGACCCTAATCACCTCGTGCATATACTATTATCACTAGATAGCCACTGGTTGATCTTCCTGGCTCATATCTTTTCTTCATTCCAATCCGTTATCAAAGTGATCTTCCTAGAGTGTGCACATCACTTTTCTTACTAAAAAAAACTCCAGTCACTCCAGGAACCATTCTAAAATCCTCTTGTCATCCAAAGCCCTTCATAACCTGCCCCCCCCCTTCCTTTTCCAACCCTTTTACACCTTACTCCATTCCATAGACTCTATGATCCAGTAACACTGACCTCATTTCTGTTCCTTAAACAATACATTAAATCTGCCAAGTCTGTATTTTCATTTCTTGTTGTCCTTCAGGTGTTCAGTCTTATCTGATTCTTTGTGATCCCATTTAGGGTTTTCTTAGCAAAGAAACTGGAAAGCTTTGCCACTTCCTTCTCCGGCTCATTTTACAGATGAGGAAACTGAGGCAAACAGGGTTAAATGACTTGCTCAAGTTCACACAGCTAGTAAGTAGCTGAGACTGGATTTGAACTTGGCTCTTCCAGGCCCAGCTCTCTAGCCTATCCACCACCTAACTGGCCTGTGTGTTTTCATTGGCTGTCCTCAGTGCTTGGGATTCTCTCTTTCCTTATCTGCTACCTTCCCTGACTTCTTGGAAGTTCCAGCTAAAATCCTATCTTCTACAAAAAGTCTGTTCTTCATACTGGAATCTTCTCTCTGTTGGTTATCTCCAATTTACACTGGTACATGTCTGCCCCATGTACCAAGTTATTTGCACATCCTTCCCCTCCCCATTAAACGGTGAACTTCTTGCCTTTTACCTTTCTTTGTGTATTTAGGACTTTAAAAATTTTTTTAAATTAAAGTTTTATATTTTAAAAACATAGGCATATAGATAATTTTCAACATTCACCCTTGAAAAACCTTGTGTTCCTGTTTTTAAGACTTAATACAATGCTAGGCACATAATAGGTGGATGACAAATATTTTTTGATTTGATGGCCATGATTTGAAAAATCCAGGTCAGTTGTGCGGAGAACTTGAACTACACTAGAGGATATAAGGTAGCAAGTTTACACATTTAATGTGCATTGGAATCACTTCTCTCTCTTAGTTCTCTGCCTATCTGACCTTTCCTTCCCAGTGTCCTTTGTTGAATCCTCCTTCTCTTCCTGTTCACTAAGTCTAGGAATCAGCCAATGCTGTATCCCAGGAGTAGTGAGAAGCAGCCTTATGCCAAAGATAATGTGGAGCTGGTCAACAAGACTTGGCAAGTGATTGAATGGGGTGGGGCAAAGGAAGAGGAGTGCAATGTGAATCCAAGGCATAAATCCAGGAGGCTGCAAGGATGGTGGAGCCTTCAGGAGAAGAAATTCAGAAGTTTGGGGGAGGACTTGCGGGGGGGGGGGGGGGGGGGGGGGGGGGGGGGGGGGGAGGGATGTTATGAATGCTTATTTTAGCCATTTTGAGTTCTTGATGCTACGTCCATTTGGTGATATCTCCCAAAGTTGGTGATACAGGGTTGAAATTTGGCAGGTATACTGATTTGGAAATTGTTTACGTAGATGTGATAATTAAACTCCTGGAGCCTGATGGAGGCTGATGAGGTTTGCCAGAGGAAGGTGTAGGAATGAGAAGAAGGCTTAAGACAGAGCTTTTGGGAAGCAGTTATACCTAATGGGTCAGAGAAAAATGTTTATTCAGCAAAAGATGCTGAAAAAGAACCTTCAGACCAATAGGAAAAAAGCCAAGAAACAGCAGGGATTTGGAGACACCATTTCAAGTTTATATACTTAGCATTGTGGTCTCACCTCTACTGCTAAAAACTGCCCAGAATGGAAGATGTTCCAATGTTTAGGGGAGACCTTTGCAAATAATGGTTGAGATTGTAGAAATGGAGAAGTCAGAGAAGTCCATATTTGATCTCTGAACTTAGATTTCTGTGACCTTCACAATACCCAGCAATGTCCTAAGAGTAGTTGGAAAGCTCTGCTTAATCTCCAATTGGCCTTTTGACCATTTTTACTTTTTCTTTTTGCTTACTTCTCACAAAGGAATATATAAACTTAAAAACCCAAAGATACTGTATCTGTACATTTGCTCCCCTAACACAAACACTCACCCTCATTTTCTTTCTTGTCTCTGTCTCTCTCGTTATCTCTATATTTCACACATACACACACCTTCTCTCACACATTCTCACATATACACATACATTCTCTATGTATATATATATATATATATATATATATAGATATATACATGTAAATATATCACACACATTCTCTCTCACATATATACTCTCTCTGTATAAATATCACACATACACACATTCATATATACACTCTATATGTTTATATATACAAAAATATCATGTACATAGACACATTCTCTCACACATACATACACATTCTGTATATATAGATATATAAATATATTTATATATACATTTATATGTAACTATCTCACAAATACATTCTCTCACATATATACACACAAACTTACTCTGTCTCTCCCTCTATATGTATCATACATATTCACACATTCTCTCCACACATTCACATAGACATATATATTGTCTCTCTATGTATATCTGTCTATATATACATACTATATATATCACATCCATACACACATTTTCTCAGTATACACACACATTCTCTCTCTGTGTGTATATATATAGATAAATATATCTCACACATTCTCCTCTCCCACATACACACATACACACACTTCCTTTGGAGTGCTAGACATAGTGTGAAGGAAACTTACATTTGAACCTATAATCAGAAAGTAGTTTTATGACTAGGCAAAATAGCAAACCTTTCTGAGCTTTACTTTCCTCATCAGTAAAATGGGAGTAATAATAGCATCTACTTGGCAGGGTTGTTACTAGGATCAAAGGTAATGTACATTAGGCAGACGTGCATAAATGGAAGTCACTGTAATTATTGCTGTACTGCTACTTGAAATTTAATTTTTTTAAGTTCATTAAGGTTAATGTAATATAAATAGAGCTTTGAACTTAGAGTGAGTTTGAGTATTAACTTCACCATATACTTCTTGGTGTCATATTGGGTCCGACACCCAGATGACTTGTGAGATTTTGTGATTTTGGCTGAAATTGTTTTCTCATGTGTAAAAAGACGTTGATGTGACAGTGTTGTCTGCCTCGTGGGACTGTTGTGAGAATCAGTTGAGGTAATAGATGTAAAAGACTTTGTAAATCTATGGCTCCATACACAGGTAAGCTGATATTACTGTTTTTCCTCTCTTCTGTGCCTTCCCTGATTTTCCAGTACTCCATTCTTCAATTCACCTCAGTTGAAGCTTCTGATTTCGATTCAACAGATATTTACTGAGCACTTAACTGTGTTCAGAATAGTTTGGAGAGGTTGCAGAGATGAATAAAATATGGTCTCCACAATGAAAGAACATACAGTCTAGTTGAGGGGGATAAAACAGGAGTACATTTTAACACCTATCACCATATAAATTCCTCGAGAGGTGGAAATAAAATTCTCTGGTAGCTCAGAGGAAGTAATAATCCTAATCATTCAATTCATAGCACGCTTTCAGGTTTGCATAAGACCTTGCATTTATTCTCTCATTCAAGCCCTAGGAGGCAGGTGCTGTGACTGTCATTATTTTATACATGGCAAAATAGAGGGGTTCGAGAAATGAAGGGACTTGGCCTGTGGCCACACAGGATCATTGGTGGTGTTTTAACCCACTTAAGCAGAGAGATTAAGAGTTGGAAAGGACCTTAGAGACTAGCTGGTTCAAACTTGTCTTTTTCATTGTGAAAAAGCCGATTGCCATCTAAAGTGACTTTTCTAGGGTCACACAAATATTAAGGAACAGAACTAGAATTTTAACCCAGATTTCCAGTATTCTATTAGGCACATTTGGGGAGATCCTTCAGTCTGGGTCTTTTCCCTCTGTTTTTCACTGTGAAACCACAAATCTCCTTTCCATTTCCATTTCCAGCAGCTTTTACCCCAAATAGAAGTCTGAGATTACACCAGAGAGCCTGAAACTACCTTCTGTTGGCTTACTCCTTTTAGCCTCTCTATTTAAGTTCTTTTCAGCCCTCCCAACAGGTAGCATATTCCCAAAGCATCATTTTGATAACCTCTTTGCTTTGTGCTCTCAAGCTCTCTAAATTCTATCTAAATGTCATACATGTTGTCATAAAGTCATTATTAACTTTATCTTTTTTTTCTAGTCACAGTGAAGTCAGCCTGTCTCACCAAACCCAACCACTCTTATGTTCCTCTTCATCCAGCTTTAGACTTTCCCCTCTTAGGCCAAACAGACCTCCTTGCCTTCTTTTGTATGTGTATTATCACTTCATCTTTCGGAGACTCAATTTCTTTGTACATAAAATAGGGTTAGTGATTGGACTCAGTGACCTCCAAGGTTACTGCCAGCTCTAAGTCTATGATTCTTTGTTCTATTCCTTTCCCTCCCCCACCAATCTATGTTTTTTCTTCAAAACTCATCCCCACAAAGCTTTTTGTAACTCTGCCAGGATAAATTGACTTGAGTTCATAAGGGCTGGAAGGATATTGAAAATTTATCTAGTCCAGCTCTTTTTTATAGATGAGAAACTGAGGCGCAGAGAAACTAATTAGGATCAAAGTCCTACAGATAGAAAGTGGAAGAACTAGAATTCAGACTCAAGTCCTGCTGATAATCAGATTCATCACTTTTCCCATCACACAACAGTGTTTCCTTCCTCCATGCTCAGGTATATACTTCCATGTGGTGGGTTTGGGGCATTGTTTATTTCTCTTATCTCCCATTATGTTATAGGCTTTTTGTGGACACAGATCCTTCTTCTTTATCCTTCCCACATGGCACAGGGCTTTGTGTATGCTGGACATTGATAAAACGATGACTGTAGCCAATCCCTCTTGTTATTTGAGGCTGGGTGTGGGATGGAGATGCTGGTCAGAAAGTGATTATGGTATTGAGTAGGGAAAAGCCTGGGCTCAGTACCTGACACCCAGAAAGTCCTTACGAAATGCTTTTTAACTGATCAGACAAGACTAGATTCGGGAGCTTGTGCTCTGTAGTAGCACCATAGAGACAATATGACATTCCTCCAGCCATAGTGGGTTCCCCAACACCTTCTTTGAGAAACATGGAGCCTTGAGTGTTAACAAATACAGAACTTCCAAAAAAGCAGTAGTGGGAAAGAGGGGGTAACTGGCTTGAGAGCCAGTGGTGAATCCATTCAGCTTATCTCTTTTTGAAGTGCTGTGGCCTTCAGAGGTTCCCTGCTACTAATTTTAGCCTCATTATCAGAACTCCTGTATCTGCCAAACTGATTAATGCCTCGTCTAAGTATAATTATTCTTATTAGAGCTTGCTGAATAGGAATTCTGGATGTCAGTGATCATTCTTTTTAGAAGGCAGCTGGATGGTCCACGTTCATTTGGCCATTGAAAAAAAAAGTTGAACAGCTAAGCTGATTATTTATTATAAATTTCCTTTACTATATATATATAGTAGTACCATTAAAGGATATGTGATTATCTCATACTTTAGTCCTTTAAAAGGGACTTTGGGTGCAAGGTAGAGAGGTAAAATAGAGGGAAAAAACCCCCACCTGAGCAATTCATATATATAAAATTTAATTGTCCTAATTGTTCCTAAAGTCGAGGTGGAATCCAACAAATCAATCCTACAAACACTTATTAAATGCTTGTTATGAGGAAATGGGGATAAAAACATATAAGAAAAATAGACCTGCCCTCAAGGAGTTTACATTCCATTGGGGAGGGGGCTGACAACATGTGTAAATATACTTATGTACACATATCTATTTATACATGAAATTTAAGGAGGTTGCAGAGAACACACCACTCATTAGCTTCTTGCTTTGTTGAAATAATGTAACATGCTAAAATTCTTCCAAATTTATCTTAGAATAGATGGTATGCCCTAGTTGGCCAATGGACTGTGATAATACTTGGAATTTTCCTTTTGCTTACTGATGGTAATCTTTTAAAGAGACTTACAGACTGGAAGTATGTCAGGAGATAATGACTTTATTTATACTTGTGTGTTCTTAGAGTGTTGGTTTTTCAACAATTCCCCCAAAGTGCCCCTCACTAGGTCGAGTGGTTACCAAGAGACATGCTTCAAGTTTAAGGACCTTGTTTGGGGACTTTAATCAGATCTACCTTAGAAATTTGAAAGCAGCTGGAGAGTTATGCTTGACATAGGTACACAATTTGCTTTAGATGGCATTCCGTCCATACCTCGCCAGCTCTGACCATGCTTCATTTTCTGTCCCAGCCATCTTGACATCCCTCCTGACTGATGTGTTTGACCTTTTCTTTATTCCTGCTCCCCATCCTCCTCCCAGATCCTTTCCACTCTGGGCGCATAATAAAATCAGTGCGGCCATTTCTAGGGGAAAGAGTGTATCAAGCTGCTCCCCTAAAGCTCTACAGATCATTCCTGTCCAGGGGTCCTCAAACTTTTAAAATAGGGGGCCAGTTCACTGTCCCTCAGACTGCTGGAGGGCCGGACTATAGTAAAAACAAAAACTTTGTTTTGTGGGCCTTTAAATAAACTTCATAGCCCTGGGTGAGGGGGATAAACATCCTCAGCTGCTGCATCTGGCCCACGGGCCGTAGTTTGAGGACCCCTGCACTATTTAAACTCCCTGGCCACTGCTCCCCTATAAATGCTGCTTCCCCAATGGAATGTAAACATAGAGTATCTCACTTATATATTGTAGCCTTAGTGCTTAGCACACAGTAAGCACTTAATAAATGTGTTTTTTTTTTCATTCATTTGAAAGAAGATGACCCATTAATTATATGAGGATAGATTCTCATTGGGCTTGTTTTATTATTAAAACCTGACTGAAATGAAGCCCTTCTCTGATCTCTGGTCAGTAATACATTCCCTCCTTGTACCTCAAAGATTATTTCACAAACCCTTCAATGCATTTATCATACAATGACATGTACTAAAGTTGTCTGTGTTTGTGTCTTATTTACTTACCAGGTTGTGAACATCATAAAAGCAGAGAATGGATTTTACTGAAACTTTGAAATTGGCTAGAAATGTTCAGTCAATTATGGATTGACATTTGGTAGGGAATAATGGCAGAGGAAATAAAAATAGGAATACAATCAGGATGTAGATTGCCACAAATGATACAGAAATAGTGTCTTCTGGATTAGGGGAGGTAGCTCACACTCGCATACTACTTTAATAATAATAACAATTCCCAGTGTTCTTCATTCTGGAGGTCACTAAGAAACAATCTCTTGAATCCTTGAAAGCCTTTAGACCTCTTTTTAGCCCCTAGGGGTGATTATTAGCCCTGCCCTTTCAGGGCACCTAAGCTTTCACTTTGCGAACACCCAGTTGTCCTTAGGATCATAGATTTAAAGCTAGAAAACCCTTGAAGTCAACTGGTCAGCCCCCTAATTTTACAAATAAGGAAACTGAGGCTCAATGACTTTTCTAAAATATTAAGTGAGAGAAGCAGTATTAGAATGCAGGCTCTATCTCCAAAACCATTGTTTCTTCCTTGGTACCATATCATCTGATTTATGGTGATTCCTGCCTACTAAGTTATTTGATTGACCAATGACCAAAGCACAGGCCTAGGAACATTATCCTAGATGTTCTTTTTGGGGAGATACCAAATGGTGGATTGGAGGGTTTTTTAGGAAGCTTTGGTGTGTATGTGATATGTTTGTCTACATATATATGTATAGAATGGCTTATGCTAGCATTATTAGGGGAGACTTTTCCTCCTGATCTTTGTAGGACCACCATTTTTTCAGCTAGAAAGAATCTTAACTTGTATTAGGAGCCACAGAGGTTAACTAAACTGTCTGGTGTGTTAGGAGGTATCTATGCTTCCAAGCAAAGACCTCATAATCATCATATCTCCTGAACCAGCAAATTAGACTCTGGCTGAAGAGTACTGCTGATGCTTCCATTACCAAGGCCTCTTTTGAGTGGTCACTCTGATCCACTGCTGATATCCCTTTTATTGATTCCTAGTCCAGGAAGATTTGTTGAAAGGAAATTGGTCAAGAAAATGCCGGCACTCCATTTTTGGGAGTTGGATTATGGAATATCCAATTTCTTTGCTCCTTTCTTTGGCCATTTCTGCTCCTATTTGTTTATCCACCCCAGGATTATCAGAAGAAAGGATAATTTTCTAATTGTTCAGTTAAATGATTATAGTATCAAGGTAAAACTAATCAACTGTATTTAGTTCTAGGGATATCCTCTCTATATTATATTTAACCATTATATATGTACATATATTTCTATATATCTTTTCCCTTGACATGGATAGTTGCTGAACAGGCATGTGGTCTCAGAGTTGTAAATAAAAGACTAGTTAACTGACTGACCTGAGTTCAAATGCTGACTTCAATACCTATTAGCTATGTGACCATGCACAAGTCATGTAGCTTTTAATGCCCAAGACAACTGAGCCCAGGACAGCTAAGAAGTTCAAATTCAGACTCAGACACTAGCAGTGTGATCCTTGGCAAGTCACTTGTTTGCCTAATTTCTTCATCTGTAAAATGACCTGGAGAAGGAAAAGACAAAGCATTCCAACATTTTTACCAGGAAAACCTCAAATGGGGTCAGGAAGAGTCAGACTTTACTGAAAGGACTGACCAGCAATAACTCTGTAATCCTGAATTAGGCTTTGAACCTCTCCCTGAGTTGAAGTTGTCTCTTCTTAAAAGTGAAGAAATGGAATGAAATGACCCCCAGAGCTGGAACTTTTTATGGTTTTGCTAACACCTGCTGTTTACAACACGGACAACTTCTTATATTTGGGCCCTTCCTGGCAGTTGTCCCAGCTTCCAAGGCGTGCTATCTGTAGTGGGTGCCTCTGCTCTGTTTCACCTGCCTGGCAGCTCTCCACTGCAGCTTAGTTGGTGCATCAAGGGCCTTCCTACCTTGTATTTTTTTAGATTTTGTGATCAAAGTTATTCTGTTAGTGTTTGCTCATTACATCCATTTCCCCAATGGAAATTATAGAATTTCTCCTAGGATTCTTGAAGCTTTCTTATCCTACTAAGGTAGCCCTACAGAAGGGGAGATAAAGTCAGGGCTGTGTAAGAAAGTAGCCAAAACAATCATGAAGAATCTTCCTCCTTTGCCTGCTTTTGTGTGGCTCCAGGAGCAGGGAATGCATTCATTGAAATGAAGACTCAGACTCAGCATAGGGGAAAGCTTCTTAATTATAATCATCCCAAAGTGGAATGAGTTGTTTCAGGAAGGTAGTGAATTGCCCCACTCTAAAGGATCATAGAATGATAGTTGTGGAACTGAAATGGTCTCCAGGTGGACAGGACGACTACATATTGGAGGACAATGTAGAGGAATTTCTATAAGACAGAGAGGGGTTGGTCTAGTTGACCTCTGTTTGTCATCCTTTTGACCTTAAAATTCTGTATCCTTTTTTTTTTTCCAAACAAATGATTCAGACCTTGAGCAAGCCCTGGGCTTAAAGACCACAAGAACAACTAACATTTGTTAAATGTCAGCTACATGCCATACACTGGGAGAGATACAAATCCTAGGTGAGAATAGCTATTAATTGCACAGAGTTTTTAAGATTTATAAAGCACTTTAAAATATTTCCTCCTCACAGTGCTCCTGGGAGGAAAGTGCTATTATTACTCCATTTTACAGATGAGGAAGCTGAGGCAGACAGGTTAACTGACTTGCCCCGTCTAACATTAACTTATGGTTAGTAAGTGTTTGAGATACTATTTGAACTCAAGTCTTAACTCTCAATCCAATTTTCCACCCATTGAGCCACCTACTTCCCTCCTAAAAAGAGACCTGGTTTTGTCTTCACTGAGGGTATAGTCTGATAGAGTAACAAGACTAACTGTAATACACAACAGCACATAATAAGACATTTAAGAGGTGCAGAACAAAGTGTGAGGTCTGTGGGGGAAGGCTATTAGCAACTGGGAGAATTAGAGATCATAAAATCTGTCCCCCCCCTTTTAAAAATGCTCCTCCCCCAACCATATCCCTTTGTCTTACATGCTCTGTAAAATAAATGGAAACTCATCAAGGGCAAGGACTTTTGTTTGTTTATGGCCAGTACTTGGCACACACAGTAATAAATACTTAATAATGCTTGCTCATTGATTTTATATTCAACCTGGGAAGTGGCTGACTCCACTGCCTTTATTCTGGAAGATATTAGGGACAAAGGAAACCAAAATTTTTAAAAAAGAAAAGGCTCAGCTTCCTTTGTTGTGTCAGAGCACTAGCACTGTGTTCTCAGAGATGGGAGAGTCTGGCCTGAGCCCTTTGTTAATGAGATGGGTGTTAGGAGGAGGAAATCAAGAGGTCATTCTATGTCAATGAAGGGAGGGTATTAGTGTGTGTGGGGGAAAGGGAGATACCCCTTATCTCCCCTCTGTTCCCCAAAGCTTAACAAAGAACAGTGTCTAATTCTGGGCTTTGTAAGTGACCTAAATGTATAGCACTTTCTCTCCAGTCCTCCTCGAGTATTTAATAAAGTGAGTCTCACGGCAGCCTTGTGCATCCTTCAGTATCCTACTGCTGCCATTCTGGAGCAACACCAGTGCCTCACTTTACCTCACTTGCCCTGCATTATCCTGATGTATTGCAGGAGCAGATTCTGCATCGAGCCGGGAGGATGGGTGGTGATCTGTGCAGTTACTGCATCCTGAATGTGCTAGGAGAGAATATTGGTTGATTTGGTACCTGTCCAGTAGGCTGGCTTAGCTTATGCTGCACAAGGAGAAAAAAAAAAAATCTCTTTTGGCACAGGTGTACATTTTCCATTTTCTGAGTGCTGGCATGTTTTAAAGATTTACTTATTTATTAGCAGATGATGCAGTCCATCATTTTGAACTGAGGAATCTATAAAGAGAGTTTAAAGTAAAAAACAGTGTCTAGTATTGTGCCTTGCACATAGTAGGCCCACAGTAGCATTTCACACATACTCAGATGGGAATCTTTTTATTCTTATTACTGTGCTCAAGGCAAAAAACATACTCTTAGTCTTTTCTCCTCCTCTTCAGCCACCTGTTTTTTCATTATTATCAGTCCTTAGGGAAAATTCTGAAGGTAGAGGATACCACTTTAGGCCCTCTGGGAAATTATAAAGTGGGGGAAAGACTCCCTTCTTTAGTACACATAGTCATGAGTGCTACAGGGTGGGGCTCCTATAGCTAGAACAATGACAGCCAGCTGGAATTATTCTAGAAAGCTTTTTAGTGGGTTTGGACCAAAAAAAAGAAAAAAAAAGTTCCCGCTTGGTCTGTCATGGAGAAGAAGGAGCTCTCTCAGTGGACAGTCTTGGTTAGCCCAGGCCCGCAAAAGTAGGAGTAGTTGAACTGTGTCTGGTCTGTGTGCTTTCTGGTGATTAGCTGATGTAAGCTGGGAAAGCCAGAGAAGTCCAAGAGAAAGGAAAATTAATTATAAGGCTCAGGTCTCGTGGGGCATGAATATTAATTAATATCTGAGGATGGGTGATTGGATCAAGAGGAAGAAATTGTGAGAGAGAGGTTGGAATCCATTCAAAAGGATGTTGGTACTTTGCTGAGCAATCTGAGCCCATGTAGATGTCCTGCAAAGGCCCGTTGGGGAGGTACAGGATGTTATACTGGGATATTAGTGTAACAAGGCAGCTGCTAATCCCATTTTTATTTGTCTTTTATTGGAGAATCGCTCAGGAAAAATTGCTGATGTTCCCCCATCAGGTAGTTTAGAGGAACATTTCTTCAAAGGGTTAGCACCTGATAGTCCAGATGGATAGGTTTTAAAGGAAGGATGGGGATTTTTGGTTGGTTTCCAATGGAAACAAGGTTTATATAATTGTGTTGCCTGTTCATCTCTGAGTCCCATCTTAATAACTCTTTGTCCCACAAGCTAATTTCAACCAAAAGAGAAGTTTGGGTCCAAAGCTTAGTAGCATCCTTTATGACTTAGTAATGCACTGATTGTGACTAAAGGAACCAGGATTCCCGATTATTTCTGCCACTATTTCCCCCAATACGTTTTGTAACATAGAGCCCTGTAGTACTGTGCAGTTTACCATACTGACTGCCTGTGGATGGCTACAGCCCCTTTGTGTCCCACAGTAGCTCATTGGCTAACATTGAGTTACATTTAGCCAACAAAACTAAAAGCAGATGTGAGAACTCTATGTTGTTTTTGGAGTTAAAACCTAAAAAATTAGCAAACTGAGGGATTGATTAAAAAATTATTTGAATAAGTTCATCACTTAAAATAGGATTGTGATAGATAATTGGACCCACAGACAGAGAATATCTTATTACCTTCATCCCATCTGCTGAACTTGAAAGATTCTTAACCCAGCATCTGGGAAATTCTTTTTTAAAAAATGAGAAACACGTTTCAATAGAATTGATTTCCTTTGTGTTCTATATCATGCCTTTCAAATATTTGTTTTGATAAGAAATTCTGTGAGAGTCTTACCCTCTTAAGATGTGCTCTGTATATGTCTTGGATATATCTAGTTACTTTCTAATTGTCTTTACCAATAGAATGTAACAATCTTGAAAGGAGAAATAGTTTCTATTTTTATTCCTATCTTCAGTGCTTAACAGTTCCTGGCTTGTAGCAAATGGTTAATAAATGCTCTTGACTTTCTGAATGAATGACTGAAGACCATGGTTCTGATTCCCTCTCAAATCAATTGGATATCCTGGGTATTCCTTCTCACCTCCATGTTCTTACTCTTCTCTCTACTTAGCTGCTAACCCTCTCTCCTTCCATATAAATCTTTCTAGGCACAGCTCAAAAGTTCTCTCCATGTAATCTTCCCCAATTTTTACTCCATACCCTTAGTACTTAGAGATAAAGTTAATACCCTATAATGCTTGTATTTGCCCAAAGATTGTGTCGACTGCATTCTTGAGATGTTTTTATTTTATTTAGGAGAAGCAGCAGGATATAATATGAGGAACAGTGGATTTGGAGTTGGGATCATAAGATGGAGAGCCAGAGTGGATGTTAAAGGCCTTCTAGTCTGACTTCATTATTTAAAAAAAAAAAAAAAATCCCAGGCGAATTGAATGACTCGTCCAATGTGGTGATCCTTGGTTTGTAACTTATTCATAGGATCAGATTTAGGATTGGAAGAGATGTGAGAGACCATTGAGTTCAACTCTCTCTTCATTTTATACATTGCAGAAATTAGGTAAATGAGTTTAAAGAACTTGTCCAAGGTGATGAAACTGGTAAGTGTCTGAGGCAGGATTTGAATTTGAATCTTCTTGACACTGAGTACAGTCCTCTACCCACTGTGCTATCTCACCTCTTTTTGGGTCATTCTCCCATGTCCATCCCTCTTTCCATCACTCCATGCTATCTGTCTGGGTTCATATCTCAGTTTTGCAAGTCATTTTTCCTCTCTGGGTCTCAGTTTACTTATCTGGAAAATGTGAGATTTGGACTGGATTTAATCAATAATTCTCTCCAGCTTTAATATTTTATGTATATCATCTTCCAAAAGCAGATCATACATAAGCTTTCCAAGATGAGAAACAGTATCTTCTCTTTTTATGTCCAGCATATAATAAGGAAACTATCTGTGATAATTGGTTAATTCATTTTATAAGGAGGAGTTTGGGAGCCAAGAAGAGGCAGTGGGATGAGAGGAAGATTTAGGAGCATCTGGGTTTGAATTCTCACCCATTTTTCTTCTATGTAACTCCAAGTAAATCCCTTATCCTCTCTGGACTCCTTTTCTTATCTATAAAATGAGGTGATTGGACCAAACAATCTCTCCCAGTCCTCCATTTTTGGTTCTAAAAAAAGGATAGGGTTAGAGCATAGAAAAAAAAAAAGGACTAAGAAGATTTGCCTTATCACTTTTATGGATTTTCTAATTCTGTCTCTTGGAATCCCATATGGGAGAAGAATGTAACTTATCCTTCCACCTTCCTTTCTAGCCCAGGAGTCATAGAGGCCCCAAGGCATCTTCTTATTGCTTTCCTCTCTTATTCTGAGCTTCTTCTTTAATCTCCTCTCTTCAATGCCTTTTAAATTCCTTTTGATTCTTCTTGCTCATCCACCACACTTCCTAGTTCCAGCTCTTGTCTTCTGGGGGACAGGTAGAGTATCCACTCGTTACTCACTGTTCTTGGAGAGGTCTTTGCCCTTGCCCCAGGCATTTGTATAGACAATCAGTGCCAATGTCAGGCAGTCAGAGGGCCCTTTGTGCAGCACCAGTCTCACTAATTCTCCCAACAAAAAAGCATCTATTGGATAGATTCTGTGTGCCAGGTGGCAGGCTAGGCTCTGGGAATTCATTGACTTCCTGCTTTCAAGGAGTTTAAAGTCCAGCTTGGGAAGAGATACATGCTATCTCCTTGTTTTTATTTTTAATGGATGTGTCCTGAAATATTAAATGAGGGAGAGAAACAATCGTTGCTCCCAGGATACAGAGGAAGGGAGTGAAATCACTGTGGGTTGGAGGTTCAAGTGAAGGATGTCAGAGGGTTCCCATCTCCTCATCTCTCCTCTTCTTTCTTCACCTGATTATATCTGCCTATGTAGTTTAAAAGGTAACAGTGCCGTGTCTAGAATAGAAACCATTCAGCGGGAGCCAAAGCTTGCAACTAGTTGGCTTTATGTAGCTTTTAAAAGAAGAAACGTTAATGAACTTGATGTTGCTATTCTGGGGTTGTGGGATAATGAGATTGTGTCACTTCACAGAAGTGTTGAGAACCATCCTACCAGAATGATGCCGTGGGTCTCAGCTGAGTTAACTATCCAGAGTTCATTTTGGATAATATTCTTGGCAAGGAGCTTTTTTTGAACATTTCATTGGGGATTGGGGGCAGGGAGGTGTTTTCCTGAGGTAAACAAAATGGAATCATTCTCAGCTGGTTTCGATGGTGAGCTCTGGGATGGAGCTACCTTTCCTGCTATTGTTCACCTTCCCAGGAATCATCTGATTTCTTCATTGAGTTGGTGCTAGGTGTTTTTCATTGAAGGATTCCTTGTCTCATTAACGTTACCTGGCACTGTGCTGTGCACACATGACACTTTGCTGAATGAAGGTGTATAGAATGAAGGGAATGCAGGGGTCAGTACCATTCAGGTTGGGACTCTTAATTGGTAAATAAATCCAGATTTTTTTGTTTGGGGACCCACAGCAGAAAGCAATATCCTCACCCCTGGATGTCACCTTCAGGGCTAAGCCATGTGATGATATAACACCTTA
Source organism: Sarcophilus harrisii (assembly GCF_902635505.1). Lineage (NCBI taxonomy): Eukaryota > Metazoa > Chordata > Mammalia > Dasyuromorphia > Dasyuridae > Sarcophilus > Sarcophilus harrisii. The sequence continues at coordinate 419,993,058 of NC_045429.1, forward strand.
AGGTTTGCAAAGTATCTAACTATCAGGCTCTATTATTATCCCCGTTTTACAGATGAGTACACTAAGACTTAAGGGGAAAGGGGCCAGTAAAATGACTTTCCTATGGTCTAGTGAGTAACAAGACAAGACTTGAACCTGTCATCCTGACTCATAATTGTAGGCTTCCAGAGAGAAGAAAAGGCATATAGCCAAATAGGAAAATAGAGAAGGGGAAAAAACTAGGTGTGAGTAATGGAGAGTGGTAAGTTGCTACTAACAGTTAGTTTAGAACCAGCTTGCCTCAGGTTGCCTAATGTCCACAAAAACACCTCTAATGATTTAGAGTAGTTTTTATTGAGTTTGGGAAGGACAAGACTAAACTGGGGACCTATTGTACAAGAGACTTGGTGACAAAGTTATCTGGGCAACTTCTGGGACCACTACCCAAGATATAGATCAACTGAGTCCATCAAATTACCGCACCCCACATAAAGTAGCCAGAAGATGCTACACACTGATTGTAATCAGAGGTATGAACAAGACCAAGATTGCATTATTAAATCAGTTGTTCAGAGGTGTTAGTCTTTGATCAATTTAACCATCTTTTGGAGCTATTGAATAAAGTGAAGTGACACTACACAGGAAGTATGTTTGGATTGGATAAGGAGTCTAGTCCTGTGGCTTCAGTATGAAAAAGGCCAATTTCTAATATTTGGCAAGCCCCTGAGATGGAATGACTTTAGTGGAAGATGGGAGATGATCACTCTCTTTGGAAATCCCATCTTCTCCCACATTTACCCCCTGACTTCTCAGTGTGAGAAATGGAGATATTGCCAGGATTTGGGGGGTGAAATAGAATCTCAGTTTATGAACCATAATCCCATTGGCCACAGAAGAGCTTAATAATATGGTCTCCTACAACTTAATTTCTTCCATTAATTTCCTGACTTCACCAGATATTTTATTATTCCACTCATATATACAAAAGGGATGTGTTGGCCATTTTGATGTTTTTATTAATGATCAAACTTAGATACAAGTGACCAGATATAGTGACGGGATATAATACTACAGATGGAAATTGCTGTTTAGGTATTAACCTCCTCTGTGTTGCTATCAGTCACCCTTCCTCATTATTTCATTCCCAAGCCCAAGAGAGGGAGTGACTCATGTAACTTGACCTCCTGGGAGAATAATAAACTTTGTCATTATCTCAGGGCCACACCTTGGAACTTGTCATCACTCAGAGAGTTTTTGCAAAAGATCTCAAGGTCTAAAATTCCCTTCTCTGACCCCAGTTTTCTTTTCTTTCCCACTTACTCATTCTTCTTGTACCTTCTGCTTGCCTTCACTGAGTCTTCTGATTGACCTCCCCTTTTCTCTTTCTCCAGTTTGTCCATCTTCTGCTTTCTATTCTCTTAAGAGACTTCAGTACACAATCATACCCTTTTTCATATGATATATTTTTATATATCACCTCTGCTCCTTTAAGTATCTCTTGACTGCATCATTTTTTCTCAGATTTACTCCCAGTCTTTGTATTCCTGGGCTACTAAATACTGATGTAAAGCATAAATCAAAACAAAACCCTAATCTGTGCTCTTGGAGACTACCATTAGTGGATGTTTGACAACTTCAGCATGATCCTTACCATTGCTCATGACCGTGGTATTCTAGTATATGATAAACTCAAAAATTTAAGCTTTTGGAACAAAAACTCATTATTTGACAAAATACTGCTGTGGATACTGGAAAACACTATGGCAGAAATAGGTACAGACCAGGGTCTCACAATCATTTGACCTCGATTCTCCATGATTGAACTAGAACACTCAACTTCTCTTTCTCAATATTTCTTTGGATCTTCTTTCTTTCCTATTGCCTTAGGAAAAAGTGCCCTTTCTCCTTTCCAAAGTTAATGTTTCTCCTGTAGTCCTGATCCCCATCCCTTCCCACATCTTTTAAACTTTATTCCTTTAAAACAGTAAGTCTGCTTCTTGCATCTTCAGTCTTTCACTGTCTACTTCCTTCTTCCCAGTTGCCTACTCAAGTCTCCCCTATAAAGAAAAACCCCTTTCCTGGGTTTGGAATTGGGACAATTGAATGGGGCATTGAATTATCGATCCATTGTTAATCCTTTAGTTAATCCTTATCATTTTTTTATTGGTCTGCTTCATTAGATAATGCCGACCATTTTTGTCTCCTTGAAACTCTTTCTTCCACTGGGCAGTAGCATTCTCCTGCCTTTCTGGTCTCCTGTTCTGAATGTTCTTCAGCCTCCTAAATATAAATGTTTCCTAAGGTTTTGTTCTGGGCCCTCTTCTCTCCCTATATTCTATCCTCTAACAATCTCATTTATTAATCAACCACTAAACATAAGTAAATAAATACTGTGTGCCAGTCACTGTTCTAATTGCTAAAGGATTTAGGGGGGGGGGGAACCTTTCTTTGCCCTCAGTAAGCTTTTATATAGATGCCTTCCAACTCTATCTTTTGGCCAACTTCTTTTGAGTTCAGGACTCAAATTTCTACCTGTCTGTTCTATTGTGTACCTCTACCTATATGTCCCACCAACATCTTCAACTCTATCTCTATAATGAATTTAATTTCCCTCTGGGCCTCTGTCCCCCATTCTTTCTCAAAACAAAGTACCAAGAAAAACCCCAGTTTTTACTCAGTTCTCTATTTTTATTTTTGCTATCACTATCTTCTTAGTCACCCAATCTGGGAATCTTGATTTCATATTTGATTCAGTTCTGGCTATTACAATCTAAAAAGAACATAAATAAGCTGAAATGTCTCTCTAGAAGAGGGCAATCAGAATGTTTAGCCTGGAGAAGAGGAGCTGTGATAGCACATTCAAATATCTTTTTAGGAGGGAGATTTTAGCCCTTCATTTTACAGGTGAGGAAACTGAGGCAAACCAGATTAAGTGATTTGCCCAGGATCACACAGCTAGGAAGGACCTGAGGTTGGATTTGAACTCCAGACTCCAGGCTTGGTACTCTGTGCTCTGTGGTACCACCCAGCTGCTGCCCTACAACTTTTGGACCACTCTAATTGTTAAAGAAGGTTTTACTAAACATTGAGACAAAATCTACCTCTTTACAGATTGGCAATATTAGTAGATTGATATTAATACTGATATATTATAAAATTCCACCCCAGGACTGGGAGGTGGAGGTGAGGATCCTGGGTCTTCCTGTGTAATTTAGTTTAGAATAGTGCATCAGACCATTCACAGGTCTTGTCCTAGTATGATTAGCATAGAAGGTTTGGTCTGCTCCATTTCCAATATGGCCAGGCTAAGCCCTCTTTCTGCAGCTCGAAACTCAAGCAGTTCACCAGTCTCAGCCTCCCAGTAGCAGGGATTTCAGGCATTCCAGGAATACCTATATATAGCTTCTGGAGAGAATTGGATGGGAATGAAAAAGGAAGACATTTTTCTCAGAGGTTTATGGTACCTTTATATAGTATAGAATTTTTAAAAGTATCTTAGAATCTTAGAGATGATTCAGTTCTACATCTTTATTTAACAAATGAGAAAATTAAGGCTTAGAAAATAGAATAATTTGCCCAGGTCACACAGCTAAGTTAGCAGAACCAGGATCTTTAACTTCCTCCATAGTGCTTTCTACTAATTCTCCAAAATAAGAGAAAAAGCTCTAGAATAAGAGTTAAGATAACTAATTCTGCATCTGCTGCTAGCTAGCTATGAGTCGCAAGTCTCAGTCTCTCTGTGAATACTTCCTCTCCTGAATTCTTTAGCATTAGAAAATTGACACCATATACTGCATCTCATTCTTTTCATACATCTTATCTTGTCTGCCATGGATATTTGCAAAGCCTCTTGAGGTCTCAGGTTTTCTTTTATTCATTTTCCTGTTCTCCTGTGGTTCCTTTTGCACAATAGAAATAAAGTCAATCTTTTGATAAGAAATTTAGTCATAATTCTAAGTGAAGTCTAAGCTGGACTTTTTTTTTTCCTCGATGGGCTGTATCATAGCTGCTGGTACATATCTCAAATGATTTAGAAGAGGAAAACCAGCTTTCTGCTTGTATAAAGGAGCTTAATGGGATAGTAAAATTAGAATAATGATTTAAAATGATAGCAAACAACTTTTGCAAGCACTATATTCCTTATATATTGAATAAGACTAACATCCATAATGGTAGAAATAAAAATATATTTCTTAAGGAGAGAGTTAAGGAAGGCAGATAAATGATTTAGCATTCCTTGACTTGTGATGATTTCTCTTGTTTGCCGAGGCTGAATATTGAGATTACTATTGCATCAGTGGTTCTTTTCCTTGGAACAAGATGCTTTTCTCCCTCAAAGACAAAGTTCAATTGCTTAAGTTGTGTCCAAATTTTTGTAACCTCAGCTAGGGTTTTCTTGGAAAAGATTTCTTTCTCCAGATCATTTTTGCAGATAAGGAAACTGAGGCAAACAGGACTAAGTGACTTGCTTAGAGTCACACAGCTAGGAAATGTCTGAGGACAGATTTGCACTCAGGAAAATGAGATTTCCAGGGCCTGGCATTCTATCTCCTGTGCCATCTAGTTGCCCAAGGACAAGATTGGGAATGGTTAATTACCTGATTATGAAAAGGAAAGCCAGTCAGCCTACTGACCTTTCTGAATTCTCAGTACCAATAATTAAGAGATCATAGATTTAAAACTATTCTTAGAGACCATTGAGTCCAAGTTCTTCATTTCACACATGAGTAAATGGAAGCAGAAAGAAATTATGTGACTTGCTCAGTCAGGCAGCTAGTGAGTATTTGGAGCAGGATCATAGCAAACCTACTATTGCACTCACTATTGCCACGTCACTACCTCTCTGACATGAGTATTTCCCAAATCGGTGCTAATTGGTTGAAAGGGACACATAGTATTTAACTTTACAGGAGAATTCATGGCAGTTCAAAAGGTAAAGGAACACAAGACTAGCCAACTCCTTTGATCCTGTAACTATTTCTGCTACTGGGCCAGGTACAGCCTCTCATTTAAGGTATCTGAAGGTATTTAGAAACCCCATAAGCCGAAGTTTGCAAATACTGCTGGCACTTGGTGTTCCTGAAGATTACTGATACCAAGGAAATTTCAGATTTTTTCCTTCTAGAATCTGCTTGCTTCAAGCTGTGTGCAGAGGAACATATACAGCAGAAGTGGTAATATTAACAAAACAATTTTGCCTTACTTTCCCTTGCCTCGCTTCCCTGCCCAGCACCCCACTTAAATCCATTATTATCAAGGACTTCAAAAGATTTCCCAGTAGTAATGAATGGTTAGAATTGGGAATATGGACATCCTTATGAGTTACTTGCCTTTTATCATTCTAGATAAGGAAGTCAGAAGGGACAATTAAAACACAGTAGGATCATCATATTTTTGACATTAACTATAAAACATTCCAGGGAACCATTGCTTAATCATTTTATTATTAGATATAGCTCTCAAGTTAAAAACTGTCATGAGTCAAAGAAAATCACATCCTGATTAGCCCCCAGGAAAGTTCTGTAATAGAGGAGAGGTAGAAAGTGGTAGAGTGTAGAGGGATAAATAATTGATGTGCTGTTCCCTCCCTTTTGGGTAAAGTCTAAAGGAATGACAGCATATTAAAGAATAACTGAGAAACTGGAAGAAGAAACAAGCTTCCCAAAGGATATTCTTAAGATCCTTTTTTTGTCAATCTTAGCAAACTGAGCATGTGGAATTCACTAATTGGAATGGACATTACTTGGTATAGCTCTTAAACCTTGACAAAGTGATTCTTGACAACATTTCTTCTTCATGGTACAGACCGTGGTAGTTTTTATCCCATGAATGAATGAATGAAAAGCATTTATTTGTTAAATGTTTACTAGATGCTTTAGTGGATAGAATGCTGGGTCTGGAGTCAGGGAGACCTGAGTTCAAATGTGACTTCAGACATTTGCTAGATGGGTGACAAGTCATGTAACCTTGATTTGCCTCAGTTCCTCATCTGTAAAGTGAACTGGAGAAAAATATCAAACTACTCCAGTCTTTTTTCCAAGAAAACCCCAAATGGGGTCACAAAGAGTCAAAACTGAAAATCACTGAAATGTAAAAAGATTACTGGGGTAATCCCTGAGGTTCAGATAGAAAAGTAAGATAGCCTCTGTTCCCGTGAAGCTCCCATTGTAATGGAAAAGCAACTTACATAGAAGGTTTCAGTTACAAACCAGATGGAAGGGTCTCATGGTCTTTAGGGTACAGAGGCAAAGCAGATGGGCAGGTCTTTTCTCCAGTTCATTTGCATTGGTAAGATCATACTGGTTTTTGATGTAGAGTCACTGATGGCAAAAATTTCCTTTTCTGGGTCTTCAGTAGTTGTAGCCCTTGCAGTCCACATCTCCACAGTGAGATAGCTTTAGGCCCTTTGCTATTCCAAAGGCTCTTGGATTCAGGGTACGTGGCGTGGAGGGACAAGAACCTCCAGAAGCTTGTCTCCCTGGTCCCTGGGATGCCTCAGGGACTAAAAGTCCACCTTTGCTTCCCTCTCATTGCAGCGGTTTGCCAGGGACGCGTTGTAAAGATCCCCACTGGGGACCTTATCCGAGTGGAGGGTACGGAGCTGGTCATTCCCTGCAACGTCAGTGACTACGATGGCCCCAGCGAGCAGAATTTTGACTGGAGCTTCTCCTCTTCGGGGACACATTTTGTGGAGATAGTGAGCACCTGGGAGGCGGCGTTCACAGCCCAGCCGTACAGGGAGCGGCTGCAGAGAGGGGAGATCCAGCTGAGACGGATCAGCAACGACGCCGTCGAGCTGCGCATTATGAACCTCCAGGCTGCTGACCAAGGGCAGTACAAATGTTCCACCCCCAGCACAGATGCCACTGTCCAGGGCAACTATGATGATACAGTGCAAGTGAGAGGTATGTTCTGTCGAGGGAATTCCAGCTGCAGGAGCTGAGGGTTTAGCATTTAAGAGCCCAAGTTCCCTCATCTTTAAAATGGGAATAAGAAGAATAATTCATTGTGTGATGAATTGGGTCAAATTATCTGAACTCAATCTTTTGACCCCAGACCTTATATTCTAGCCTTTATACCACATAGTTGCCTGCTAAATTCTTATAAGAAGGCAAAAATAAAGGGATAGTGCATGGCCAGTCAGTAAGCAATTATTAATTGCCTACCATGTGCTAGATGCTGTACTAAATGCTAGAAATACTAAAAAAAGAAAAAGCAGAATCTGCCTCACAGTTTAATGAAGGGGAAATAACACTGTACAAATAAGCTAGATATAGGGTAAATTGGAGATGATGCATTGAAGGTACTAGAATTAAATTGGAATGGGAAGAGCTCCTTGAATAGAGAAGAAGACTTGGAAAATGTGCATTTTAGTTCATTGGAAGAGGTGGACTTCCAAAAAGAAAACACCAATGTCTACTGATACCCAGGTTTCAAACTGGATGCCAATAAATGGATAGGATAACATGAATGGCTCAAGGTGAAAAGATGATTGAGCATTTCCATCTTTTCTGTTCCTTGGGTACTCTCTTTCCATGTACATGCACAATCCCATGAGGAAATCTTACAAATAGTTAAAATAATTTACATTTCTGAAAAAAATCATCACTAGGTGACTAGCCAGAAGAGCTTTTTCCATTAGACTCATGGTGTTGGAAGGGAAGCAATCTAGAGTTCCTTCTTTTTTCCCTCAAGTCCAGAAGAAAAACTAAAAAGATATATTTATATATGTATATGGAAAGCAGACAGAGAGAATGATTAGAATAGAGAAAATTGTAGTATTCGCTATATATAAATGCATCTCAGTCAATGATCACTTAGATCATAAGCTAAAATTTATTAAGCGCCTACTGTGTGCCTGGCATTCTTCTCAGTGACAGGGATACGAAAATAAAAGCCAGAGATTTTCTGTCCTCGAGAAGCTTACATTCTACAGAGGCAATGTCAAACTGTGAAGGGAGCAGAATTCTCACTGGTTGACTTTAGAACAGGTCTTTTTTGCCCACCCTCTTGGGTTTGGAGGCTGGATTGAGAGAAAATATAATGCTAAACTCAGAATCAGAGTTTTTCCTAAACTTCTGGCTTGTGATTTCATTCTGTATTCTCCTTAAAAAGCTTTTTAAGAGCAGAAATTAAGATTTATTAGGATTGAAAATTGCTAGAATTGTTCTGATCCATTGTGGTTCCTTCAATATCATCTGAACCACAATAGAATTATTTTTTAAATGTGCTAATAAGATCCTACATCATGAATGGTGTGTCTTCTATGGGTAGTTAGGGAGGGAGTGGGAATTGGGGACATAGGATTTGGAGTATTTGATTTGGGGAAGAAGAATAGGGAGAGAGCAAACTAGCTGCAGCCTGGCTGGTGTTAGAGCCTCTGCAGCTGTAGCTCCTGGCCAGGAACTCCCAGCAGAGTACCTGGTGCTTACAGAATTGGCCTTGTACTTTTACATAGGATTCTGGGTGTTCCTAACAGCTTTGTTTTGTCGGAACAGTGCTTACTGATGCTCTGCAAGTGAGTGCAAAATCCCAGCCTGCTTCCTCCCTGCACCTGAGGGATGGGGATTCATTTGAACTCCATTGCTCAGCCTCTTCTGTCTCCTTGGAGCACACACACCTGTCTGTGATGTGGGAGCTTCACCGTGGCCCTGCCAGGCAGAAAATACTCTCCTGGACCCATGAGAATAGGTTCTATCCTGGTCCACAGTATGAAAGCCGCTACCAGAGTGGAGATTTGCGCCTGGACACCATTGGGGAAGATGTTTACCGACTGTCCGTGTCTCGGGTACTGCCAGTTGACCAGGGTACCTACAAATGTGTGGTCAGTGAGTGGATTGGAGAGAAGGGAAAATGGCAAGAAATTCAAGAGAAAAGCGTGGATGTTGCCACTGTGACGATCCAGCCAACAGGTGGGTTTCCTGTGTCTATTTGTGTGTATTTTGTCATATCCTAGACCAGACTATGATGAGAAGCTGTTATGGCTTAAAATGTGACTTCAGACAAGCCCTCTAACCCAGGGGTCCTCAAACTATGGCCCGCGATTATCCCCCTCACCCAGGGCTGTGAAGTTTCTTTATTTAAAGGCCCACAAAACAAAGTTTTTGTTTTTACTATAGTCCGGCCCTCCAACAGTCTGAGGGACAGTGAACTGGCCCCCTATGTAAAAAGTTTGAGGACCCCTGCTCTACCCCTCTGGGCTTCTTTTTGCTTGTGTGTGGAATGAGGGGATTGAAATAGGTGAGACCCCTTCCAACTCTGGGTCTGCGATCCTGTGATCCCTTAAATTGACCAGACTTGGGGAGAGAAAAGGAGGATGATGGAAGCTACCATTACTGCATTCCCTTTCTTTCTTTGCCTTTTTAAAATCTGTGGTGAGGCATGTGGAGCCAAATATAGTGTGATAGAATCAAGCCTGGAGCTAAAAGGATCTCGCAGTCCATTTAGTCCAACCCCTTCATTTTTAGAGAAGGGACGTGATTTCCAAGGTCACATAAGTAAGTTAACAGTAGAGGTGGGAACTAAATACTCTAGACTTCTGAACTAATGCCCTTTCCACTCTACCATGAGGCTTCCAGAGTGATGGATATTATAGTAGCCTGTTACAAAGGTTAATTTTCTTGATTGGCTCATTGGGGCTCCCTATCTTAGAGTTCCGGATTAAATCTCTCCAATTCAATGGGGGAAATGTTAACAGATATATAAAAATTCCCTATCCAGATGTTGCTGAATAGAGTATAACTTTATTAAATTGCTTGTGGATTAATGTATTAGTAAACAAAGCATTGGTAAATACAATACAATGCCTGAAAGTGATATCAGGGAAGTGGACACCTGAGTTTCTAAATAGGTATCATTTATTTATTTATTTAATTCTTCACATTTATTGACTATAAAACGAATTCAAAGTCCAATAAATTTTGTTTTGTTTCTATTTTGAATTTCTATCTGATGGTGTTGGATATAGTAGAGTATTGCAAGGAGACACGATGAGAGGACTTGTGGCCAAAGCTGTCTGCTATTTAAAAAGCGAGAGTCACGGGATGGGTGAGATCCCATTAGCTGAGGCAAAGAGAAAGGCGATATCACGGTGTTGAAACCATGTCAATTATAGGCACCATTTATTTTGTAAATGGTAAAAACATGCCTCTCTGGGAAATCTCTGATTCTTCCTTCTTCCTTAGTGCCATCTATTTAGTGGATCAGGACCATATAGAAAAAAGTATATATTAACAGGAACAAGATGTGAATATCCATAGCACTAACAGATGTAACTTGTAAGGAATGACCTTAAGGACCCAAATTTTTGCCTGTTTCTGTCCACCAAGTCTTCTGTTCCCTTGCATGTGGAATCTGGGACAAAGCATGAACATGAGGTTCATCATCATGTGAAATATACCCCAAAGGACAATAAACATCTCAATATATGGACTCTTTTAAAAGATTTTTATGAATTTAAAAAATGGAATGTTATCTTATTACATCTGGTTGAATCTCACTTGTACCTCCATGAAGTTTTCTCTGAAGAATTTCAAAATAACAGAATCCCAGAGGTGGACAGGACCTCACTGACTACCATATATTCCACAAACACACCTGAAAATAAAACCCCATCTAGAACTACCCAACTTCTGCTTGAAGATTTCAGTGAGGGAGAACTCCATTTCTTAAGCTAGTCTTCTCCTCTTGATTATCTCTTTTCTTCCTGAACTCCTCTTTACCAGTCCATTTCCTTTTTTCTTTTAATTTTTAATCATGTCTTTTGTTTTTACATCACCTTCATTTCCACATGTTTTCTTCTCCCCTCTTCTACCTGTAACAAAGAATAAGAAAAAGTGAGAGTGGGAAAAGCCAGTTCAAAAACAAACAACAATCACATTTTTTTTTTGATGTTCAGTAGCATTTTGTTTTTTCAAATACACATAAAGATAGTTTTTAATATTCAAACTTTGTGTTCCAAATTTCTGAGACAGCAAGTAATGTGATATAGGTTAAATATGTGCAATTCTTTTAAACATATTTCCATATTTGGCATGTTGTGCAAGAAAAATTAGAATAGAAGGGAAAAAATCATGAGGAAGAAACAAATAACAACAAAAAAGGTGAAAATACTATGCTTTGATCCATATTCAGTCACCATAGTTCTCTCTCTGGATGCAGATGGTATTTTCCATCCCAAGCCTATTGGAACTACCTTGAATCACCTCATTGTTGAAAAGAGCCAAATCCATCACAGAAATAACAATCACATTAACTGAGTCTGACAGTATCTGGGAACTTCCATACCCATAGCTTCTCACCTCTGCAAATAAGAGAGGGAGATATATTTTTTCATTTCTTTAACACCAATCTTGTTCTTTATAATCATCACGCTGGTTTTGTTACCTTTTTTTTTTTTTTTTTTTTTTTTTTGCTGTTCCCATTTACTTTACTACTGTCATATATTTCCTGATCTGTTTAATTCACTCTATGATAGTTTCTATAAGTCTTCTCATACTTCTCTGTATTCCCTCTATTCATCATTTCGTAAAGAGTAACGATGCTCTGTTACATTCATGAGCCATGATTTGTTTAGGTGTTTCCAAATTGAGGAAGCCATTTTCATTTAAACAGGAAATTCCTGACTCCTGGCTGGCTTTTCCATAACTGTATCCACTTCGATTGTATTTAAATGGTGCAGAAATACCTAATGCTAAGTGGTGGCCATACAAATATGAAAAAAAAAAAAAAAAAACAATTCCTGCCCTCAAAGAGCTTACAGTCTAATGGGGGAAGACAACACACAAAAGAAAACTGAAAAGGGAGAGAGGAAAGGTACCAGACAAGGGCTATGATATAAAAATCCAAAGGCATATGTCCAGATGACAGATGAAATGGTGGCTGGCTTAGGAATCTACCTTAAATGAAAGTTCTAGCAGGAACTCTTTACTCTGCTCTCCAGATGTAACTTGTTTTATTTATTTTAATACTACTTAAGTAAAGGCAGCATGATGTCATGGACAGCATATTGGGCTTAGAATTATGAAGACATAGTTTCAGATCCTGATTCTCACTCTTGCTAGGTTTATAATTCTGGGTAAGTCACTTTACATTTGTCTTTGGCAACTCCATAGAGCTTATGTACTAATTTATAGATAGATGAGTAGTGATCAGTTTTAGTGAAAGAATTTCCCACACTGGGAGTCCCCTGTCTTTAACATATTTTGTTTGTTTTCATACGCTTTCAAAGCTCACGTTCCCTCTTTTCTATGTCATATGAATTTCTACTCAGATTAGTTTGTATGGTAGTTTGTCTCTTGGTCTGATACTCAGCACAGTGCCTTGCTATCAGGAGAACTTGGATTTACCAAAGGTTTTTAAAATAATAACGATCATCATTCCTTTCTATGTTTGTACCCTGACTTCCTTAGATTTCAAATCTTTTTGGATTCTCATGAATCTGATTGTCCCACTAACCTCTCGCATTACATAGATTTGCCCAGGCTAGTCTTAGGTTCCTACAAATAAGCTCTCTTCCTCCAACTGAAAGTTCCTTAGGCCAAAAATTATTTCTTTATTTTCCTATATGGCCTCTACTGATGTTCAGCATGAGCCTCTACACATAATGGTCTTTTATTCCAAGATGTGGATGCTCCCTGTGGCAGATAACTAACTCAGTGCTCTAGAGGTTTAAGTAGTATGGTTTGCCACTAAGGGCACCTTTGAACATTTTTTTTTAATGAGGTAAGAATGGGGCAGTTAGTTGGTGCAGTAGACAGAGCACCAGCCTTGAAGTCAGGAGGAGCCAAGTTCAAATCTGGTCTCAGACACTTAATACTTCCTAGCTGTATGACTCTGGGCAAGTCACTTAATTCCAATTACCTCAGTAAATATATATATAAAATATGAAGTCAAACTTATTTTTCTTTTCTTAAGCATGAGGGCCATATCGTTCCCATTTAGAGAGCAGAGGAATGAAGACAGTATCAGTCAGTCATTAATTATGGAAGTGTCTCCTCCTTACCAAGCCCTGTCTTTGGTACTGGGGATACAGATACTAAGAATGAAATTATCCCAACTCTCAAGGAGCCTACGTTCCAGTGGAGAATTAGTGAGAATGGCAGGGGATTGGACTAGATAAGTTTTTAAGGCCTTTCTAAATAATGAGTTCTGTTATTCTAAGACATTTCCTTTAGAGGCACAATTGTACTAAGACAGGGCAAGGGTGTGTTTGCTGTAGCCAACTCATTCTGGCTCATACATTCCAACTGCGAACTTTTCAGTGTGAGCATTTACACCTTGGAAATCAGCAAATGCTACAAGTCAGGGTGTGATTTATGGGTTTGATGTTTATGTAGACTTAAAATGAGAAAATATTAATAAATATTAAATTTTAAAGTGTTCATAGATCAGGGATTTAGAATAGGAAGACATCTCAGGGACCTTTCTGTTCAACCCTTTCATTTTATAAAAAATGAAGCTGAAGCTCAGAGAGATTGGTCACTCACGCAGGAAGTGACAATGGTTAATTTGAACCCATACAATCCAGATCCAGCATTCTCTCTCCAGTGTCTTTTCACACTGTAGCCATTGGATTTGGAAGTAGCAGAAGTTGGTGACATCCAGACATGAGCCCTCCACCTGATTTTAAGATGAAATCTTTTTGCAAGGGAAAAAGATGGTGGTTGATATTTACAGCCAAAGGTGCTGATGTGATCTCACTTTACATTCATGGAGGCCCAGAGGTGATAATTCAAAATGTACTCCGCCCCAGGCAAAACACAAATGAATTACTGAATTCAGTTCTGGGCACATTTTAGGAAAAACCTGGAGAAGCTGGACTTTTTCTCATGAGGACAAATAAGGTGATAAGGACTCTAGATACCATTCCTCTGTGGTAGGCTAACTGAAAGAGCTAGGGATGCTTAACCTAGATAAGGGAAGACTTAGAGAGCATGTAATAATTGTCTTTATTTGCAAGGCTGTCAAATGGAAGAGGGATTAGTCATCTTCTGTTTAGCAGAACACAAATGGTAGTAAGTGGTAGGATCAGCACAGACACAGACTTGGCTGGAAACATGGGAAATTTTTTCCTAACAGATCTCTCTAAAAAAAAAAAAAAAAAAAAAATGGAATGGGTTGCTTTAGGAGGTAGAGAGTTCTTCTCCATACTTAGAGGGGTTTGTGGAAAAGCTGGTTGACTGTTTGTCTAGCATGTTGGAAGAAAAGATTCTTGTCCAAATATCCTTGATATCTTTTGCAACTGAAATTCTATTATACAAGTATATTGAAAAATATAAGTTATAGGGGCAGCTGGGTGGCACAGTGAAGTCAGGAGGATCTGAGTTCAAATCTGGCCTCAGACACTTAACTCTTCCTAGCTGTGTGACCCTGGGCAAGTCACTTCATCCCAATTGCCGCAGCAAAAAAAGAAAAGAAATATATAAGTTATAGGCCACATTTAGATTCTATAAGAGTTGGGGTAGTGAATATAGTTAGTGTGCTCCATAGTTGAATCAATATGATAGACTAATGAAAAGCAGGAGAAATATCCTTAAACAGTTGGTGACATTCTATTGCTGAGTCTTCCTTTATTTTATTTTTATTTAAAGCAAGGCATCTTAAACTTTTTCCTTGCAACCCCTTTTCACCGAAGAAATTTTTACATGGCTTGGGGCGTATAATTATATTAAATAGATTTACAAATCAAGTGTTTATTCATAATAAATCATAATTTTGCAACTTCCACATTTAGACAATCCACAGTTTTAGAAGCTGAGATTTAAAGGAAAAAAAAATTAAAAATTAAAATAAAGACATGATGCTGATTTCCTTAATACTTATGACCTTACCATCTGTGGATTGACTTTCTATAGAAATCTATGCCATCTTCTTTTTCATATAGATCAGTCCTCTCCCATACTCTCTAGCAGATTACTCCCAATTTCTCTGCCTTCAAGTCTCTCCTCCCTGCAATCTGTCTTCCACTTATGTCAAAAGTCATTTTCCTAAAGTGCAGATCTGACCATATCATCCCCTGTTCAAGAAATTCCAGTGTTTCCCTGTTGCCTCTTAGTTCAAATGTAGAATTGATGAGAAAGGGACCATAGTTTTGTTTTCTTTTTATCTTTCACTGTTTAGCAGAGTGCTTGGCACATTGGCCCTTGATAAATATTTGTTGACTGATAAATATCTCTACCTCAACTTTAATCTTTAGTTACTCCCAGTCTTTTGGTTTTTTCCCCCGCTATGTACAAGTAGTAAAGTCTTCCACGGTTTTTCTTTCTTTCTTTCTTTCTTTCTTTCTTTCTTTCTTTCTTTCTTTCTTTCTTTCTTTCTTTCTTTCTTTCTTTCTTTCTTTCTTTCTTTCTTTCTTTCTCTCTTTCTCTCTTTCTCTCTTTCTCTCTTTCTCTCTCTCTCTCTCTCTCTCTCTCTCTCTCTCTCTCTCCCTCCCTCCCTCCCTCCCTTCCTTCCTTCCTTCATTCCTCATTATAGCTTTTTATTGACAGAACATATGAATGGGTAATTTTTTATAACATTATCCCTTGCACTCACTTCTATTCCAACTTTTCCCTTCCCTCCCTCCACCCCCTCCCCTAGATGGCAGTCAGTCTCATACATGTTAAACATGTTAAAATATATCTTAAATACAATATATTTCCACGATTTTTCTAAAAGAGGGTAGGTCCTCTCTAAGTATTCATCATCTATGCATTCTCTCCCCCATGAAAGATCCTGAGACAAAGCAAGAAATGAGTGTGTGCTCTCCATCCTTTGGCAGTAGTGATTCTGCTCTGCAACCAGTTTACAGAAGAGAAAATTCAAGGGGAAATAGAAGTCACTGTGTGGTTGAAAAACAACATAAATATGGGTTTATGTCTTATAGTTAAAAGAAATTATAGTTGTGATTTTAAAGCTGTAGCAGCATAAATTTTCTTATTCCTATCTATATGAGCTATGGCAGAAGTTTTCTATTGAATTAATAAAAATGTCGCAATAATATTAAGACTTTTGCCTTCAGCAGTTACTAAGTGTGATGAGCAAGGGGTAGGTGCTAGGAGCGTAAGGATTGTGTGGGCTCGGTCGATCTCAACATGAGGAGACCTACATGTACACAAATAAGTCTGAAACACAGTATAATGTGATATGGTTAAAGGAGGGCCTGGCAAGAAATTTGCACATGCTTGTCTGAATCAAGACTGTCCCTGCTGCATTTAACAAGGTTCTGCCCTATGCTGCTTTCTGTCATAGACTGTCTTTGGTGGCAAGAGATCCTTAAATGATTAGAGGCAGCTGGGTGACTCAGTGAATAGACCCAGAGGATCTTTGATGGGGGAGAGAATTCATAGATGATGAATAATTAGAGAGAACCTGCCCTCTTTTAGAAAAAGCATGTAAGACTTAAGTGTTTGTAAATAGCAGGGAGAGAACCAGTTAACTAAAGATTAAAGCTGGGGTAGAGATATTAGTCAAGAAATATTTATCAAGGCCTCCAATATGGTCTGAAGTCAGGAAGTCCTGAGTTCAAATCCAATCGTAAACTCTGGGCAAGTCACTTAAATCTATTTGCCTCCATTCCTCATCTGCAAAATGGGGATAATAATAGCAAGCATCTACCTCCCTGAGTTGTTATGAGTAATGTTTATGAAAACATATAATAGAGTACCTGGTATTTAGTAAGTATTATATACAATTATATATTATATGTGCCCGTTCCCTTGCATTATGTATGGTGGCAAGTCTAACCATCAAATGGGGTGGGGAAAATTGGAGGTTTTCATCTGTTCCAAATTGTAAGACTTCCTTAAACTTCATTTAAGTCCTTTAAATAGTGTGTCAGAGAGAAGATATATATATATATATATATATATATATATATATATATATATATATATATATATATAACTTCATTTAAGTCCTTTAAATAGTGTGTCAGAGAGAAGAGATATATATACATACATACATACACACATATATTATGTATTTCCATCCAGAAACTGGAAACAAGCTATAACATTTCCTTTCTCTAACACTAAGACTTGCTTCTCGTTCTTATCTAAATGGACTTTAAAATGGCCCTGAAAAGCTTGTTTGAAATGTATTTCAGGTTTTATTTAGATTCAAATGAAAGTCATTCACTAGGGAGGACTTGAGCTTTTTAGGTTAGGATTCTTTCCCTCCCCCAAACTGGGCACCAACCTCACTTTGTCCTACTCATTGGGTACAGCTGTTACCACTGAATAACTCTTGCCAGAGAACCTTAGGGATTTGCTGAGCCATTAACCTCTTGGGAACAGTTATTTTTCATCTGTATAATTGTTTCCAGATCATCATCAGTAAGCTGAGTGTTGTTGTACTTAGATTACAGATGTTCAGCTTCTTTTTTAAAAAATAAATTAAAGTATCACTAAGTGGAAAGCTTTGGAAGCAAATAGTGGAAACTCCATCGGTGGGTCTGCTGTTGGATAAAAGAAGATACCTGAAATATTATATCCAAATAGAGTCAGCTCTTGATTAGCCTCACTAATGAAATGGATCTGACTTAAGTTATAAAAATTATTTGTCTAGAATTTTATAATCTGTTTTTATATTTGATTTGTATGTGGGTATGTCTAATGTTTTTGGAACTAACCTTATTATGAAGTCACACCATTGAAGACTTAGGAGGAAAGTCATCTGGCTTCTCACCATTTTGGCCCCTTTCCTCTGAATTCTTCTGTTCTTTGTGCTGGAAAGAGCATCACTTCTCAGAATAATGTATAGTCCCAGCTGATCCTGGGTTGTTCTACATCTCTAAAATTGCCAAAGTTATGGTCTATATTTTCCCTGAGTTGGAGGAGGTAATTTGATCTTTGTCTTTAAAGATTTTTTTTAAAGTTAAGTCTCATAAAGGAGTAAAAGGTTTTATTTTATTCAACAGATATTTTGGAATACTTCCGAAGCCCCTCAATTACGTTAAGAAGAATTTTAAAATTCTCTTGCTTTCCTTTGCAAGGGGTGGGGAGAGGAAGGAGGAAAAGAATTTGGGACTCAAATTCTTTAAAAATGAGTGTTAATTTTTTTTTTTTTTTGCATACTATTAGGAAATAATTAATGAAATAAAAATATTTTTTAAAGGATCTAAAAATAAATTAATCTGAGGTTTGAATTATCTGATTTATCAGGATTTCTCAATATTGTTTTTAATTTTTAAGCCTTAAGAGCAACTGTTACCAAGAATAATGTATCCGTGACTGAAGGAAATGACCTGGATCTTACCTGCAGCATCGCCACTGATCAGAAGGATGATATCCAGGCTGAAATCACGTGGTACTTTAGCAAGGCACCTGACAGTTCTTTGCCTGATGCACACATTTTGGCAAGCATGGACCATAATTCCGTGGTGCACAGCCCATTGACAGTTACCTTAAATCGTGTGGATATGCACTCGTACCGCCTGCTAGTGCGAGATGCTAACAAAGAAAACTCTGGCTACTATTTCTGCCATGTGGCCCTCTGGGCACTTAGGCATAACAGGACCTGGCAGAAGGTGGCTGAGAAGATGTCTGAACCAGCTGGAGTGGAGGTCACCTTGCTGGGTAAGTGACTTGGTTATCAATAGAATTCATGAAAAGAGCTTTTCTTCTTCCCACATAGCTCTGGGCCTGAACAAATTATCTGCTTTATTTTGACTTCCCACATATCAGCAGAAATGAACTTTTGACCAGGTACATCCTCAGCCAGGAACGAAACCAAACTGACCCTGAATCTAGAAGGCACGGGAAGTGTTTGGATAATGTGGCTTCGGTCTCAATGCCTTCATTGGAGGGAATTTAATCTCCTTTTGTTGCTCAGATTTATAGCATCAGGGTGTTCCTGAATAGCTCTTTGAAACGAATCCTCATCCGAGAAAGGATGGAGTATCATTCTTTCTTCCCTTCTCCTGAAACTCCTAGGAACTGTGGCAGGGGCTCTGAGTTTATCTTGGTGCTTTTCCAAAAGCCTAAAGCAGAAAGGAAAGGAGAGGATTTCCTCACTTAAGGGAGACTGGATTTTCCTTTTGAGTCCTCCCAGAATCCAGAGAGATTTTATTCCTCAGTGTCAGGAGCCTGTGTACTTTGTCAGAGTATTTTAGCTTCCTCAACTGGCCCCAGATAAAACTAATGAAGAGCACTATTGGATGGTCAAGATAATTTCCAGAAGCATTACTTTTCTATGTAATGGAAAAGGAAGAATACAGGGGCCAGAATGGACAGATTGAAACTCACATCTTAGCCTGTGTAATCTTCAGCCTGTCTCCCACTTCCATTTTCTCATCTGTAAAATGCAGATAACAATGCTTGTATTACTTAGATTCAGGGGGATTCTGAGGGAACTGTTTTGCAAACTTTAAAGTGCTTTAAAAATGTGAATTGCCAACTCCCAAGCTGCAATTTAAAAAAAAAAAAAAAAAAAGAGAGATTATTGATATCTTTTATCCCAATATAACCCTACCCCACCCAAAGAGTCATTCCTCATAACTAAGGATAAAAAAGGGGTTAAGGGATGAGGGAAGGGTGGGAACCACTTTGATCTAAACAAACCAAATCCAACTGTATATGAGATATTGCACACCCATAATCCCCTACCTTGTAACTTTTCTTGTAACTGAAGAGGATTAAGCCTCCGGCTCTCCTCTTCACCCTTGTCTTCCTAGGCCTCCACCCCCAAATTAGATCTTTAGGCTGAAATAACCCAAACTCTTGAACTCTCCCCTCCTAAATTCTCTTTTCATTGTTATTCCAAATGAAATTAGCCAGGCTGAATGAAGTCGGCATTGAATGAGGTCAGCTTGCCCTTTTTCTTTTTCTCCTCCTCTTAAACTGAAGGGGAGACTGTTCCAATGAAGAGGACACAATGAAGACAATATTCTCCATGCTTCAGATTCAGGATTGCTGCTCAGCCATAGTACATTGGTCTTTAAAAAAAAGTTCACATGCCTTTTTTTGCACCATCATACCAGCCTACAGTAGTGTAGTGTGAAGAAAGAATTGGGTTAAAAAACTGAACTATACCATTTACTCAGTGATTGTAGCTTAAGATGCTTCATTTTTTTTTTTTTTTTTTTTGGACCATTGTCTTCTTATTTGTAAAAAGAATTGATGAAAACACAAGTACCATGATGAGAATGAAATGGAAAATATACTTGTAAAAAATAAGTTTTCACTAAGTATGATTTAGGCTTACCCTAATTTCTGGCCCCCCCTATCGTATTTTGAGTTTTATTTTCAAAGTTCTTTAAGTTTACTTTTTAAAAATATGCTTAATCAAGTTAACTTACTTTAGGTTTTTGATGAGTTACAATAATGTCCTTTATGTTTGAATATTCAATATTCTTCTTTAAGATTTCTTTTTTTTAAGTTATGATAACTGTCTTTACAACCTGCTTTTCAAGATTTTTGTAAGGAAGGGCTTTATAAGCCTTAAAAGAAATTCCCATTCCATTACTTTAAAACCCTGGTATCATCATTGCTTTGAGTTTATACCCTAGCTCAGTGGTTCTCAAATTTTTGTTTTCAGTATCTTTATCCTATTAAAAATGATTGAGGATCTCTCCAAAGCGTTTTTGTTTATCTAGATTATATTTATAGACATTTACCATATTGGAAATAAAAACTATTTTTGAATTTGTAGACCCTCTAAAAGGGTTTCAGAGATCCTCAGGATTCTCTAGACCAGGGGTCCTCAAACTTTTTAAATAGGGGGCCAGTTCACTGTCCCCCAGACTGTTGGAGGGCCAGACTATAGTAAAAACAAAAACTTTGTTTTGTGGGCCTTTAAATAAAGAAACTTCATAGCCCTGGGTGAGGGGAATAAACGTCCTCAACTGCCGCATCTGGCCCGCAGGCCGTAGTTTGAGGACCCCTGTTCTAACCATACTTTGAGAACCGCTGCCCTAGCTAGTATAAACCCCAGGGCAGGCTAATGGCCCATGTGGACACTATCAAAGGGAATTCAGGTAATCAAGGATAAAGCCTCCTGAGATCCTTTGGCTTCTCTCAAGTTGGTTTTGTCCTTTATTATTTATCTACTTATATGATCTGTAACCTGTCAGAGACTCAGTTTCTTCATCTGTAAAACTTAAATAAATATCCTTGTATTGCTGACCTCAGTGCTACCATGAAGAAAAATTAAATGCAAAGCACATGGCAGATTTTGATATTCTGGGTCAATGCCAGTTATCATTATTTCTAATTAAACATACTTAACTTTTCCTCAGCTGTGTGATTCAGCTGCAGAATTGTTTTGCAATCACAAGTATCAACTGTTGTCAGTTCCACATGGGTTCAGACCCCTTTGCCTATTTTTGTATTTTGTCTCACGGACCCACCTTCCCTGGATGGGGTGTGTGGGGAGGATCCACTTTATTTTGCAAGCTGATGAATGTTCATGAGGTCATAGATTTAGAGTTGAAAGCAAGCTCAGGGGCCATACAGAACAACACCCTCATTTTATAATTAAGGAAACGGGTTTGGTGAAGAAGTGGTCCATGGACAAGGAAATATCTATGGTGGGATTTGAATCTGGGTCTTTGAATGAGTGCAGTGTCCCATCTATTAGGTCATGCTTTCTCAGTGTTTTAATATAAACTGCAAGGAATCAGAGGATTGTGGTCCAAATGGCTCTTTAAGTCACCCAAGTGGTTCAGCCATGTATGATTCCCCATTTGGGATTTTCTCAGCAGAGATACAAGAGTAGTAGTTCCTTCTCCAGCTCATTTTACAGATGAGGAAACTGAGGCAGACAGGGGGACATGATTTTCCCAGATGTCTGAGTAAGTGTCTAAGGCCAGTTTTGAACTTAAAAAAAAAAAAAAAAAGACTTTTCTGCTCTCTCTCCATTTTGCCACCTGGTCCCCCACTTTATCAGGGGAGTCCTTTCGTGTCTGAATTGCTTAGGAAACAAGGTTTATCCAGGAGCCTTTCTCCCTGCCATGCAAACCACGTGCACAACACATAGGGAGCAACTGAACTGGAACAATGTTGGCCCGACCAGAACTCTCCTTAGCAACTCTTCAAAATAAAACAGATGTTGTCAGCACCAAAGGAGGGTTTTTCGTCTCTTGAGCTGCATTTGTTCCACAGCTCTGATCCCTGGGCATGTTGTATGATGCTGTCAAACCCCCCCCCCCCCCCCAACCTCCCGTGTTCTGAATCACTGCCTGAGCATCTTTCCTAAGTGGGCCGCCTGCTCCCCAGTTTGGGAGCCTTTGAAGGCTGACGCATTGATCTCGGCAAGTGGGGGCTGCGGGGCTGTCAAATTATAGGAAGAGCTCTTGTGGGGAGCTCTGAGATTCTCTTTCGTGGAAGGGAGTGATTAGGGTTTGTGCTTTCCAGAGAGTGAAAAGACAGAAAAAGGCGGAGAAGGAGCTGGCAGTGCAGCAGGGCTCTGTTACATTCCTCAGGCTTTTGTTGTGTGTGTCTGTATCATGTGTATGTGTGGTCTGGGAAGGGGCAAGTGGCAGATATTAAAAACATGAATGTGGTGATTGATTAGACCATTTGTACATTTATATATATATATACATTATATATATATAATATAAATATGCATTTATATGTAAACACATAAAATATGCACCCTCATAATCCAGATATTCTTGTGTGCATATATATATATATATATATATACATACATACATATCCATAAATACTAATGGATAATAAACATTATTTATTCATATATACATACTATCATTTCAGTTGTGTCCAACTCTGTGACCCCATTCAGTATCATTCTCCAACTCATTTTACAGATAAGGAAACTGAGCCAACTAGTGTTAAATGACTTTTAATTTTAAAATTTTAAAGTCTTCCTGACACTGGGCCTGACAGTCTGACTATGCCGTTAATTTAATGAGTTATTGTATAAAAAAAACCCACCTTACAAATCTTAAAGCTGTGCATAAATGCTACTTATTATATGAATGCACACCATATGTAGACGTGTATGTGCTCTAATACGCCACTGTCATATGCTTTTTATATACAAATGTCAGGATGAAGTGGATTTGGGATGAAAAGGCCCTGCTTTCAAATCCTTTTTGTCACTTGGATCTTTTCTTCCTTACCAGTAAAGTGTGGGAGTTGGACTAAAAGACTCCTAAGGTCCAGTCTAATACCTAGTATCTAAAACACGAGTGGTGGTTTTGTTAGGAGTAAAATGTTAGAAAAAATAAATGTGCATAGAATGACTGAGACAGTGAGATCAGCAATGATTTTTGTCTCATAGAATATTTACAGATATTCACAATGAGCAAACCCATAGGGAAGCCCAAGGGATGGAAAAGGCTGCTGGAAAAGCCGTTGCCTTCTCCTTTCCCTTCCAAAGGCATCTTCTTCCCCGCCCCCATGTCCACTCCACCCTGCAGCTGCTTATACAGCTGGTTTGAGGTAGGAAGGCCAGAACCTTCGGGGCTTTGCCAGTCTGTTCCCCTACCCAGAAACCTCTGGGCCCAGTCTGCTGATATTGGGATATTTGGGGTGCTTGCATGATGTAATGGTATAATGGACTCTGTACCGCTTGGGATAACTGAACGGAGACTCAGAAGTACATAAAAACTGTGCCCTCATTCAGCATATAGACCAGGGTAGTGTTCCAAATAAATAATATTTTAACCAAAGAGATTTCATGAAAAAGTGGATTTATCCTGAATTCATGATGTGACAATTTCAGGATTTGGAACAGATTTCTGAATCGAGGATAATTTGTAGCCGGCTTTCTTGTTGGCAGCTAAATGCCATGAGAGGATGATCATGAGGGCTTGTATTTATAGAGCAATTTAGAAAGTGCTCCCCTTCCAGGAACCTCATGAGGTTGGTGGTATAGTTATTCTCCCTGTCTTTACAGATGAGGAAATTTTGAGACTCAGGTTTGGTGATTTGTTTAAAGTCACATAAATAAAGTTGTAGCAGTGCTAGGACTTCAGGCCCCAGGTCCCATGTCTGTTGCTTCAGTAAACTATAGATTAAATCCTACCCAAATTACTCAAGCATGAATTCTTGAGATAGTGAGGGGTGAGTCTTTTCCCTTCCCACTGCATCAGCTAGATTTTAGATAAGATAAATCACAGGTTTCTAACAAACAAGGAAATATACTTGAAGTCATTCCTAGGTAGTATTCTGAGTGATCCTGAGGACGTTGAGAGTGGTAGAAAAGGATTTTGGGGTTCCCTGAGTGCCCCTCTAACATTCCCCCACAACCCTGACCTGCTTTTTCACTGAATGAGAGAATAAACTTGTATAGATCTAAGTGCATACCTGTGAATCCATCTGCCAGCTACAAGGGCTTTGGTGTGCCTATATCTCTGGGTATAGGGAAGCTTTCTTCTACTCTTTTCTACCGGTCCTTCTTTATTCTTCCCCAAATGACATTGCATCATCTCTCCTAGAGGTTCAGCCTTGGTACTTGGTTCATTTGTATCCCAGTCCCAGAATTAGCCTCCCCTTTGGTCCATTTCTGGGTCCTGCTCAGCTTTATCCTTGGCAGGAACCATAATTCTTCTAAATGATTGCTGCTTTCCATTTTCTAGCCTAATCCAGTATCTATCTGGTCATCAGTTATTAGGAGGAGCCACATTTTTTTTTTTTTTTTTATCAATCAAGAGTTAGGAAGGAAATAGCATAATATCTCTCACTATTTCCCTTAAGCCATTCAACTCTTTAATTCCAATGTCTTTTTTTTTCCTGTTAATTATTTCCTATTTTTTCTGTATATAACTTTGATTTGTATATAACTTGTTAGCATGTTGTCTCCCCCATTAGACTGTAGGCTCTTTGAGGACAGAGAATGTCTTTTGTTCCTTTTTGCACAGTGTCTGGCAAACAGTAGGCATTTAATAAATGTTTGTGACTTGACTGGGGAGGTAGTTTATCAGACTTGATGCCCCTGGAAGTGGTTCTTGTCAAGCCCCCAATCCCTTCAGCCCTTGGCCATCATAACAGTGAGTATTCTGAAGGGTGAAAACACCTCTTGGGAGAAGGCTTTGGATTCAGTGATTGATTTTTCAGCAAAAAAGGCAGATTATAGCACTTTCCTGACAAGTCTGCAAATAATAACTATTCATGTTATATTTTGAAAAAGGCAAAGAAGCGAAATGACCTCAGGGACTTTTCTCAGAAAGCTAGGTCCAGGGTCAGTCCTGGGTCAGGAGTCCTCCATCTCTTTTTCCCATGTCACATCCCATATAGCATCTCTTGCTGTATTTGAGTATATCAGTGCTCACTCCGAATCATCAAAGGGTAAATTATGTTTATTCTGTTGTTAAGGAGGGCAAAGAAAGGTCTGATACAATTTAGAAGAAAGATTTTGATCACAGAATTTAAAAGTAAAAGACCAACTCTCAGCCATCCAAAAACTAATTCTATAATATTAATAATAACTGATGGTTACTTATTCCTTTAAAGTTCACAAAGCACCTCCACGATCTTTCCTTAGATTCACAACAACAAAGCAGTGAAATGAACAGTTGAGTTATCACTATTTCCATTTTACAGATGGAGAAACTAAAACTCTGAGAGATCATTATCATTATAATAGCTCATTTATGTAACATATTATGTAAATAATAGTTTATTTTTCCTGTAAACCAGGTGCAGCCAGGTGGTGCTACCTTGCCTCAAGCTTGGTCTGGAGTCAGGAAATTTTAATTTCAAATATGGTCTCAGATACTTACTGGCCATGTGACTCTGGACAAGTCATTTAACTCTGTTTGCCTCAGTTTCCTCATCTGTAAAATGAGCTGGAGAAGAAAATGGCAAACTGCTCCAGTATCTCTGCCAAGAAAACCCCAGATAGGGTCATGGAGAGTTAAACTAGACTGAACCATTGACTGAGCAACTGAAACCCTGTGAAATGAGGTCTCTTCTCAAACCTATTTTGTAGATGATGAAACTGAGGCTATGAGAGGTTAATGTTTATTACAGATATAAAACCAGGAGGGAGCTCAAGGGCCTTCTAGTTCTTTCCCCTCATTTATAATTGAAGCATTTTCTCATGGTCACTAAGGAAATAACATCCAAGAATAGATTGAAACCTCCATGTTTCTGACTCGAGGTTCAGTGCTCAGAGCCATATTGTCTTCCATTCAGGAAAGATTTGCACAGCCAACATTTTCTGGCATATGGAAGAAAAATGGCGGAATTTATGCTTATTTTTCCTGCTTTCTAAATTGTAAGACAGTGTAGTCTTGATCCATGACGAGAGGGAGGGGAAAGGAGATCCTGAAATTAGAACAGCTAATGTGTAACCATTAGGGGAGTAAGGCTGGGGATGATAGATGTGAGCATTATAATGAAATTTCCCTCTTTCCTTTTGTGTTTAAAACACGTTGGAATAAGTATTGCTTCTTTGAATGGCAATGCTCGTGACAGAGCTATTTCTGGCACAGTTCTCCATCACATTTGGCATCAAATACACCTTTACAGAATTTGAACAATATATTTTGGAGATAGAAGAGAGAGGAACTGGATTCAGAAAGGATCACACAAACAGAAAATATGAAAATATTCAACAATTTTACCCCTGAACCATGTAAAGCCTAAATTTGTTTGCAAACTACCTGCTTGAAAATAGTTTAGATATTCTTGCCTGTGGGCAGCAGTAAAAGCTACAGCACCATCCCTATCTCTGTATTCCTTAACTCATCTCTCCCATCTATTTCTTTCTTCTTGAATTCCTTTCCTCCAAGAATCCCATTTCTGCCTGCAACTAGTTTTCCAGGCCACACCCATGTTTGGAATAACTTTCTCCCTTTATTTAGACAGTTTCTGATGTAAGTTTTCTGGGTTTTAGAGGGGTTTAAAAATTTTTTTTTCTACTAGATCTGTGATTTCAGCAACTTTGGGAATTTCTCCATCCCTCCTTCCTTCCTCCTTCCCTCCTCCTCTCCCTCCCTCCCTCTCTTTCTTTCTTCCTCTCTTCTTCCTCCCCTCCCTTCCTCCTTTCCTCTCTCCCTCCCTTCCTGTCTTCCTTCTTCCCTCTCTTCCCCTTCCAGCCTGCTTCCCTTCCTTCCTTCTTCTCTCCTTCCCCCCTCTCCCTCCCTTTCTCCCTCACTCCCTTCCTCCCTTCCAGCTTGCTTCCCTTCCTCCCTCCTTTTCTCCTTCCTTCTCTCTTGCCCTCCCTTTCTCCCTCACTCCCTTCCTCCTTTCCTCCCTTCCCCCCTTCCAGCCTGCTTCCCTTCCTTCTTCTCTCCTTTCCTCTCTCTCTCCCTCCCTTTGTCCCTTCCTCTCTTCCTCCTTTCCTCCCTTCCTGCCTGCCTTCCTTTCCTTTTTTTGAAGCAATTAGAGTCGTGACTTACTCAGAATCACACAACTACTAAGAGTTTGAGATTAGATTTGAACTCAGATCCTCCTGACGCCAGGACTAGTGCTCTACTGACCCTATCATTGGGAATTTCTGGTGAGAAACTTCTTTGTCAGTGCAGATCACCCATTTGTGATCCAAGAGACTAGCTTGGAGCATGGGAAGATAAAGCATCTCTTTCCTGAGCTCAGCCAGCTAGGGTGTTTCAGAGGAAGCCTTTGAGGAAGGTTCTTCTTGACTAAAGCCAGTTCTCACTCTCCATCGCACTATCCTTCCTCCAGCTGAGATCTTCACTGCTTCAGCCTCATCTCTGCTTTTTCCAACCTACGCTGATTTTTTTTCCCCTTCCCCGAACACTCTCACAGTCTTTATATGGAATAATCTGTCATTTAACTGTTATCAAAAGAATGATAGATCTGGAGCTAGAGAGGATTTAGTCCTACCCTATCATTTTATAGGTGAGGAAACTGACTGTCCAAGGGCACACACATAGCAGGATTTATACTGTGGACTTCTGAGTCCAGAACTCATCTTTTCCTCCTCTGGACTTACCTTGTTATATATCATTATTTTAAAACAATGATTTCATATATGTAATAACCCTGTCACATCAACTAGATTGTAACCTCCTTCAGGGCAAAGACTATAGTAGTACTACCTGTATTTTTTCATATGTCTCAAATGCCCCTGGGCATGATTGGCACTCAGCATCTGCCTCATCATGGGCTCATTGTACAAATGAGGACCCTTGAGAGAGGGGAAGTGACTTAGTGGTGGTCCTGTAGGAAAGGGGGTAAAGAGACAGAGCTGCAGCTTCCAAAGTTAGCTCTCTTTTCACTATTTTGGGCTTCATTCATTCAGTAAACATTTCTTGAGGAGCTAATTCTTTTCAGGATGCTATGTTTGCTACCCTCAGACTTCCATTTAGGTCAGGACCTGTGATTTCATTGATACAGCCATGATACAGAGACTCCCTCAGCCAGTGCAGACTGTTCTATAGTTTACAGACTTTGCTGCCAGGAATGCTCTGGGGTTAAATGACTTCCCCAGAGGCATCTCAGCAGTGCCTGTTAGCCTTCTTTCTGCCTAGCTTGGCTGCTTCTCCCTTTGGAGGATAAAAATATGAATAGAACAAAGTCTTTGCCCCCTCCCCCCAGGAGCAAAGAAGGGTCTCCTTTCCCATATTCCCACCCCCTGCTCTGGGAATCTAATAAAGATCATTGTTCTCGTTGATTCTGAAAGAGTGAGATTCATCATTTCTCTGAATTCCCAAACCATAACAGCTTTTTCTGGCCAGGATTGTCCTGTATGTTGTCTTAATGATGCAAATGGGAGGTCCTAAGATCAAGACCTAGCTTACTTTTTTATCTGTAGGCACACAGTATACATTTGCATGCCCTTCGTTCTCCCTTTTTCTTCTTCTCTCCTTCGCTTCCTCCCTTCCTCCCTCCCTTCTTCCCTTCCTCTCTTTCTTCCTTTTTCCCTTCCTCCCTTCTTCCCTTCCTCCTTTTCTTCCTTTTTCCCTTCCTCCCTTCCTTTCTTCTTCTCTTCCTCCCTCCGTCCCTCCCTCCCTCCTTCCTTCCCTCCCTTCCTCCCTTTCTCCCTTCCTTATTTTTTCTCTTCCTCCCTCCCTCCTTCCCTCTCTTTCTCTCTTCCTCCCTTCCTTCCTTTTTACCTTCCTCCCTCCCTTCCTTCCTCCCTTCCTAAGCTAATAAAGGATTTCAGATAAACGTATGCCTTCAAAACCTGGTGAATTTCATTGGACAGTGATATTTAAAAATTAGTTTGTATCAGAATTTGCTTTCCTGAGTAGTTAATATAGTGTCTCTACAGAGTGGCAGATTTTGCTTTCAAATAAGGAGAAGCCTCTTAATCATCAGAACTGTTATAGTCTTATAGGCTACATGGGAAGATAATGAGTCCCCTATTACTGGAGGTCTTTAACAAAGGCCAGGTGACTTATGAGGGCTTCCTGCTGCAGGTATAAAGTGTACTAGATAGTATTTAATATTACTGTCGTCTCTTTCTGGAAGGCAAGTGACCCTGTTATTTTATTTTGCTTTGTATTAAGATAAATTTAATACTTGATACAAATAGGAAATCCTTAGGAAAATGAAGGAATGGGAACTGACTATATTTTCTTTGGTTCAGGCATAGGGCACTGAGGGAAAGGAAGGAAGGAAGAAAAAAGGGAAGGAGGAAGAGAGGGAAGGAAGGAGGAAAAGGGAGGGAGAGAGGGAAGGAAGGAAGGAGGAAAAGGGAGGGAGAGAGGGAAGGAATAGAGAGAGGGAGGGAAGAAGGAAGGAAGGAGGAAAAGGGAGGGAAAGAGGGAAGGAAGGAAAGAGGAAAAGGGAAGGAGGGAGGAAGGAAGAGAGAGAGAGAAGGAAAGAAGGAGGAAAAGGAAGGGAGATAGGGAAGGAAGGAAAGAGGAAAAGGGAGGGAGGGAAGAAGGAAAGAAGGAAGGGAGAAAGATAGGCAGATTTTGCCACAGGGTGTATCATACAGCTGTAAACTCAGGAAGAGGAATCTCCCTGACTCTGGGACCAGCATTCTATGCCCTATGCCACCATATAGTTGCCCAATATTTTATAACAATAATTTAGACCTACAAATGACAATCTGCAATTTCACTAAAGAATCATAAACATTTTGCACCCTTGGAAACATCTAAGAGAATTAGACAATAAGGTGGCTTTTCTTCAGGGGAAGATTTTTCCAATAAAAAATCAGCTTGAATTGTTGAAAGCAAAAATGGCAGAGACATTGGTGAAAGCTTTTACTGGTACAATTCAATTCATAATGAAGAATTCTGGTGGTTCTCATCTTTGTATATAGGGGAAAGATTCAAAATTCTCTTCCATTTTTTGGTCCCCAAATGATTAAGTCATTTGGCTTAGTCACAAAGCTGTAAATTGCATCAGACGTGTAAATCATCAGAGATGAACACCATGACCTCAACAGTTTATAATCTAGATGAGTCATGTGTAAAACTAAGCAGTTTAGTCAAGGTGATTTGGGCAGGGGATCGTGGGAGATTGAGCATGAGATGTGTATTTATAGAATCATGGAAGACCACTTCTAGAGAGGACCTTAGAGATTATCTGAGATGAGGAAAATGGAGGCTCAGAGAGGTAAAAATGATTTGTCAGGGTCATATGGCTAGTAAGTGGCAGATCCAGGTCTCAAATTGAGATTTTTCTGGCTCCAAGTCCTTCTGTCCTCATTAATTGTGGTTGGTTGGTTGTATCAGTCACATCCACTCCTCGTGATCCCATATGGAATTTTTTAGGCAGAGATACCGCAGTGGTCTGCCATTTCCTTCTCCAGCTTATTTTACAAATGAGGAAACTGAGGCAAAGAGAATTAAGACTTTTCCAGCTACTAAGAATCTGAGGATAGATTTGAACTTAGAAAGAAGACTCTTAATGCTTTGTGCTCTATGTCACCACCTAGTTGCCCTTATAGAACATCATGAATAAAGGGAAAAGTTTCCATGTCTATAGAAATTATTATAATACTATGGAAGCTTCTTGAATATGGGGACTGTTTTATTTTATCTTTGTATCCTCAACACCTACCTAGGATTTGTATGATGCTTTAAGGTTTGCACCTAGCCTAGTGTTTTTTCATAAAAAGCCCTGGTGATCTGGGTTCAAATTCTACCTTTTACATTTTCCTGGGCCTCAGTGTTTTCATTTGACACTGAGAGGGCTTTAGACTAGAGGGAAGTAGATGGCTTCTGAAGCTTTTCTAGCTCTAAACCAAGGATCTCTGTGAATATCTTATAACTTCAGAGAAGCATCTTTGCATGAGCGTTATTTCTTGCCATGTTTATCAGTGTTGTTTAGATTCAGAAACAGTTTTTCCCCTGGATCCTTCTATGATAAGGGGAGCCTTAATTGAACTTACACAGCCTTGAGAAACAGTGGAAAGATGAACAGTATCAGGAGGCTAAAGAGCTGATGGATTCAAGTCCTGAATTTGCCCCCAGTGAGCTTTGACTTTTGTGAAACACACTTCTGAACCTCAGTTCCTGCATGTATTAAAGAGTAGTTTGAATTGGATAATCTCACGTTCTCTTCCATCTCTAGCATTTTATCATTTGTATAGTAGGAAATATACTATATAATAGTGAATGTATGTATGTATATAGATATAGATATATATATATGTATATACATATATACACATACACACACACACACACACACATATATATATATATATATATATAGAGAGAGAGAGAGAGAGAGAGAGAGAGATGGTTAATAGACTCTTACTGAAATCTGATAGAGTGAAATGCCACATGTTGTATAAATGATTTTTGAATTGGGAGTCAGGGCTGGGGGGGAATTAACTTTGGAAGTTTGTGATTCCTTTCTTTCTTCCCTCTCTCTCTCCCTCCCTTCCTCCCTCCCTCCCTTCATTTCCTTCCTTTCCTTCCTTCCTTCCTTCCTATGTGACCTTGGTTAGATAAAATTTTGTGACTCCCAGGTTCTTCATTTGTAAAACAAAGGGGGGCAATTAGATATTCAGTGGAGGTAGGCACCTTCTAACACTAACATATCAATTAATATAAAGTAAAGTGAACAAAACCAAAAGAATATTTTACATAACAATAATATTGTAAAAAGAATCAGTTTTGAAAGACTTGAGAATTCTGATCAGTTCAATGACCACTTGAGATGTCAAAGGATTGATGATAAAAGGGGCTGCCCACTTCCTGACACAGGTAATACAGTCAAGATTCAGATTGTGGAAACATGGTTTTCAAACAGCACAAGTGGGAAATGTATTTTGCTTGATTCTGCATATTTGTTGCAATGGTTTGTTCTGTTTTTTATTTCTTAGTGGCTGGGTGGTAATAGAGAGTGGGAAATAGAGATAGGATGAGGGAGGAGGGAAGGAAGGCATTTGGCTGCCAGATTTTAAGATATGACCAGAAGAGATCAGAAGAAAGACCAGAAAGTCACACACAATTTGAATACTGCAGGTTGAATTTATTACAGTTTTTAAAAGAAAAGCAAGCTGAACTTCATAACAGGTTTGTAGTTTCATGTACAAACTTCATTTTCTGTTGTGCTTTTGTCTATGGAAATGCCCATTTTATTTGATGTCTAACCTTAGAATTAAATTATTAAAAACAATCAGTGACTTACAAAACCCAAATAATTCATTCTTAGCTGACATGCTATCTATCTCTCTGGCAGGTTGCTCTTCCTGATCCCCCTTTTCCCCTTTTTCTTTCACAGAGCCACTGTTTGAGGTGCTGCTGAATGCTTCTAACATCCCTGAGTATCTAGATGATCCCACGGAGCTGGAGTGCCAGATAACGGATGTGAGGAACACAGACCCCAATGTCCGCTTCACTGTTTCGTGGTACTATAGGATGGACTCTCGCAGTGATGAAGTTGTGTCTGATGAGTTACTTGCTGCCATGGATGGGGACTGGACCCTGAGATTTGGGGAAAAAAGCAGGCAGAGGGCACAGAATGGGGAGATTATTTTCTCCAAGGAGGATGAGGCCAGGTTCAGTTTGCGAATTCAGAGAACTTCAGAGGGAGACAGAGGAAATTACTACTGTGTTGTGTCTGCATGGACCAGACAGCGTAACAAAAGCTGGATGAAAACCAAGGAGGTCGTATCCAAGCCTGTCAACATTTTTTGGGTTGCAGAAGGTAGGAGCACAATACTTACTAATTCTTCTTTTTCAGAGAGGATTAACAGCTTTCAAAAGTGTCCAGCAGCATCATGGATAGCAATACCTCCTTACCTGGATTGATGATATTTAAAGAACTTGGAGTAATTAATATTTGAATGTCCAGTAGGACCTCCATGAAAGTGATAGGGTTAGATAAGGAGCATCTACGTTACAGGATTTTCCTGTTTATAAGGAATTGTACTCTACTATGTATATTAGGGATATGACTTGACTGGAGTATAACTAAATCTAATTGTTGTAGTAGTAGCAGCAGCAGAAACAGTAGTAGTAACAATTGATGTAGTCTGATGTAGCCTTTCCAGTGCCAGACACTGCAATAAGTACTTTGCAAATATTATTGCCTCTGATGCTCCTAATAACCCTAAGAAGTAGATGCTTTCCATTTTAGAGGAAACTAAATAATATTGCCCAAGGTCACACAGATAGTGTCTGAGGCCATTTTTAAAGTCAGATCTTTCTGAGTCCAGGCTTTAAGTCTGTTGGAAGAAGGTGTCTTAAGATTGACAAATTATTTTCTTCTTCTCAAGCATGTCTCTCTAAGAAGTAGGTAGTTTAATAACAACTATTATTTATATAGCACTTCAAGGTTTACAAAGTGCATCATTTCTTTTGAACTTCATGGTGGTCTTGTGATATGAGATAAATATGTTTTCATAAATGAAGAAACTGAGAAGTTGTGATATTTTCTCGGTCACATAGTTGATGAGTGTTTGAGTGAATTTGAACCGACATCTCTCAGGCATTCTATCCAGTCTGCCATATAGACTCTCATTATAGCTATTTATCAGCTGGATATCAACACCTGAGCACAGAGTAGACCATGGCCCTATTTTGCTATTATCATTTCTTTTATAATACTGGTTTTTATTCCAATTCCACTGATATATTAAGGAACAATTTAAGCATAATGTAAATTTTGTGTTGACCATATGTAATTTCATCTACAAGAAACACAAGTTCAATGTAGAACTGAACCGTATAGGGATACACAAAATACCCAGTCCCACACATCTTACTACATTTACCAGCCACCTCATTTTACCTCATGTATGTTATCCTGTAAGCTTGTGTTTTGTAATTTTTTAGTATTTGTGAATTTTATGTATGTATATGTGTGTATATATGTATATGCACATATAGTTAATATACAATGAATAATCCATATACATATACACATGCATACATACATACATATATATATATATATATATCTCACACTCATTCAATATCCCAAAGATGTCTAAACATTCTGATTAAAATGTGAACTAATAAAACCTTTTTGAAAGAAACTAAAGAACTTGTAATATCTTCCAACCAACAGACACAAAACAATCCATATTGTGGACCATTAGAAACAATGCTGCAAAAATAAAAGAAACATATATGGCTGGAAGTATTGTGTTCTAGCCCCACTTTTCCCATAAGTCTGTGTTTTTTATTGGACAATTTTGCATGACAATATGATTTTTAGGAACACGAATCTCATGTTCAAGCAGTACTAAGTGTACTTAATCCATAAGCTTTGGGAAACAGTATTAAATATTGCATCAATTATCTATTAATTAATTATTGCATGAAAGATTTGTACAGCATGTCCCAAAAGTCTTAAGTTTTAATCTAGTAAAGCTTTAAACTGCTCTGAGACTTTTTGGATGCTGTATATAATTTTTTTTCCTACTACATGGTAAGCTCCCTAGGACAGAAACAGTTTTATTCTTTGTACTCCCCACAGTGCTTTGCACACAAAAGGCTTTCAGGAAGTATTTACTGAATGAGTTTTCAGAAGCACCTAAAGGCAATCCCTTCTTATTATCCTATCTTTGTTCTCTTTCTTCATCCTCCTTGTACCACATCCCTTATCCCACAAATCATTCTGGTTCTGCAAGCAGCACATACTGTGTACCCATCAACATATAGAATCAGAATCTGGAACATTTTAAATCATTTCAATAAATATTTTTAAGTACTTATCTGTGTGCAAGTAATCATGACCTTTTTGTTCCCCAGGATGGAAATGGAGGTGAGGATTTTTCTGTAGTATTTCAGATTTATGTAGCATTTTTCCTACATTACTTTCAGGTGAGATAGGTATGTAGCAGAAGCATCATTGTTTCCCTTTTGCAAGTCAGGACTCTTAAGACTCAAGAACTAAGTGACTTGCTAGGGAGTCTAAGAAATCAGATTGATTTAGGAACCCAGCAATCTTTACAGACCACTTACCATATTCCAGGAATTGTTGGGTACTATACACAGGCAGAAGTGAATGTCTTCATTCCAGAAGCTTAAATTCTAATAGAAGATGTAGCACATAGAGGGGATTGCTGACCAGGCAAAATTTGGGATGAGGAAATAGCAGGGATTGTGAGAGGAGCTGTGGAGTAGCAGCTGGCACGTCCTTTCCAGTAATGGTAGTGGTATGAATCCTTTTTATTTTTTCCTCAGAGAAAATGTTGGAAATTGGGGATATTGGAATGGAGAAGAACACATAGAATCTGGGCAGATGGTAGTGTGTCCAGGATGAATCCACTTTGATGTCCTACTGGGTGGGTTATGAATCATGGTCATATGTGGGCTCGAGGAATAGGATCAGATGAGTTTTCATTTACTTGTCCATCAATGGGGACAGATTTCAAAGGCTGAATTAATGGGAGTAAGACATAAAGTCCTGCTCTGAACAAAGTAGTCATAGGTCCCATCCCCACTTGCAGAAATGGATTGATCAGTGGAATGAGGGAGTTAGGGCAGAAGGGTGCAGGCAGGGGAAAAGGAGGTAGAAATAGGGGTAAAAAGGAGAGAGAATTGTCCTTGTATAGTACTAAGGACCAAGAAGTCCTCTATTTATTAGAGACAGTAATGGCTTACCCAATTTACCCTTTACTCCATTTTCCAGTGACCCAGAACCAAATTTCCCCCATCCTGTTACTCTCCCCCCCACCCCTGCTTGGAGCTCATCCTGCCATCTTCCTCATTAGTGATTTTCAGCTTATCCTCCAATCCCTATTTTTTTTTCCTCCTTGACTCTCCAGCTTTGGGGAGCAAGTGCATGTCTAGGACAGTGTTCAAATGAATGAACACTTCTTTGATAGATATCTGGGAGCAAAAAAGTCTGACTTTCATAAGCCTTTTCTGTAATTAATTTCTTTTGATGCTTCATTTCAGATTCTGTGCTCCTCGTGAAAGCGAGGAAGGCAAAGCCTTTCTTTGCTGCAGGAAACACTTTTGAGATGACTTGCAAGGTTTCCTCTGAGCACATAAAAACTCCTCGGTATTCCGTCCTCGTCACCGCCGAGAAGCCTGCGGCAGACCCCTTCAGCCCCAATGAGACTAAGCACATCATCTCCCTAGACCAGGATTCGGTGGTGAAGTTGGAGAATTGGACCGACGAAGCCCGGGCTGATGGCGTAGTGCTGGAAAAAGTCCAAGAAGATGAATTCCGTTATCGAATGTACCAGACTCAGGTGTCTGATGCTGGGCTATACCGCTGTGTGGTAACAGCCTGGTCCCCTGCGGGAGGCAACTTGTGGAAAGAAGCAGGGACCAGTTTGTCTAACCCAATTCAGATAGACTTCCAAACTACAGGTTGGTATGGAATTGAGGTAGAATCATAGAAGACAGAATTGTTGAACTCTTGTCTCCTTAGAGATGATCTAAGCCATTCCCCTTATTTTACAGAAAACTAGGGCTGAGAGAGGGGAAAGTGACATAGTGGATAAGCTTGGGGTAGGGAGTCTGGTTCAGAATGTATCTTAACTTTTATTAGCCTGACTTATCAAGGCAACATTGCAGGGCAAATAAAAGATCTGGCTTTGGAACTAACAAGTCCTGGGTTCCAGTCCTGCCCTTGATATATAATATAGCTCTATGACCGTGGGCAAAATAGTTCACCTATCTGAGTCACAATTTTGTAAGCTGTGATTTACAGGTGAGTGGCTGATTGGAATCAGAAGAAGGGTGACTCTGTGGATCACGGATGAATGAGAGGTGCAGACTTCCTCCAGCCCTCTCTGTCCCCTACCTCCAAAATCAAAGCAGTATTTCCATACAGGGCAAGACAGTTTCATCTTCATTCCATTGACATTGCGTCTGGCTTGGCAAACGACTCCCTCCTTGCCTGTGTGCTTGGCAGAGTACCCAGGGCAGCTGTGTAGAAATGGAGTGTGTCTGTCTGTCTTTGCTAAGAAGAGCAATGAGTAATAGATATATATATATATATCTATATCTATATCTATCTATCTATCTATATCTATCTATATCTATATATCTATCTATCTATATATATATATATATATTTTTTTTTTTTAAATTGTGGGTCTCAAAAGTCTTAGTGCAGTATTTAGCTTTGATAGCTTACTCACCCTGTATAAGGAAAAATAAGTCCAGTTTATCAGAAGTTTCAAATTGCCGACTTACTGTTATGGGGGGACCACCAAAAAGTCCTAATCCATTTTCCCCAGTTTCTCTGGGATACAAGAGGGGAAAGTGACATTCTTTATGAGGTATGAGCTACTTCTACTAACATTTCTTGGGACTGCCATCTTGACCCCTAATTAGAAGTTATTTCCATGATAACTCTTCATTTATTCCATCATATTTTCTAAATGAACTATCCAAGAATTGATTACATATAGGAAATATTCTTAAATTTCCCAACTTTAAAGTCATGTGATGTTTATCTATGTGGTCTCTAGCTTCTGGGCTGAAATTAACTCCCTGAGTTCTTTCCCCTTCTTACCAAACATTTGGAATTGTTTCTTCAGGTTTTAAGGCTATTTCCTTACTTCACTTGAAGTAAGTTAACTGAGTGCTCCATAGAAAGCCATGGCTCCAGACAGCACTCAGTATCTCCTGATAACAAAAGAGCTATCACTTAAGTGTGCAGCAACCCTTAAGCCACATTTTATAACACAGCTTTCCCTGGTGACTAATTTTCCTCTCTTCCTCTGGCCCCATCTCATTTTTCCTTGGGTATTCCCTCTGGTGCTTTCCCACTGGTTACTACTTTGCTTTATTTTTAATGACTCAGGGTATTGGTGGCGAATAGAATCCATATCAATGTGATCAAAAGATCTTCTTTCATATCTCTGCTGCTTGTTCACTTCAGACATTTGTAGGCATTGTATCCAAAGGCACTGTGCTTGGTCCTAAGGATTCGGAGACAAGCAAGAAACACTCTCTTCCTCACGCCACCCCACTCCCCTCGTTAAAGAGAATACATTCCAATGGCTCCTAAAACAAGTACACAACAATAAAAAAAATAAAACAATCTGAAAACGAGATCACTAATGGGGAGTGGAGGGGATCAAAAAAGACCAGAGTACCTGAGTTAAACCTTGAAAAGAAACTGGAGATTGCTAATGGAAGGAGATGAAAAGAGTTTGTGTTACAGAGGGGACAGCCTCTGTTTGTGCAGAGACTGGGAGAAAATAGATAGAGTGTCAGGTTTGGGGAACAGTGAGTAGGCTGGCTTGTCTGAACAGTATGTGAAGAGAGATTCTATGAAATGAGTCTGGAAAGGTAGATGGAAAACAGCCTGCAAGAAACCCTACATTCCAGACTGAGGAACTGATGTTTTATTCTAGTGGAGGAGGAAGTCACTGAAGGTTTCTGAGAAGGAGCGAGATGGGCAAGCTGTTAGAGGAGAGGTCTTTCAGGAAGATTTATTTGGTAGCTGTTTGGGGAATAGATTGGAGAGGGGACAGCTTAGAAATGGATGCATCGAGAGGTTCTGTTGATGACTCTATTACTAGCAGTTCATGTCAGAGATGATGAGGGTCTGAATTTGGATAGTATTTTGAAAAGCATTGTAGTCACTTGTACTCTCCAGTAGCTCAGGAGTTGAGAGACTTCTAGTAATTTAACTCATGTCACTTAAACTCTTAGGAGCCTAATGTCAGAGCTGGAAAGACTCTGTCTCTGAGATTGTCTATTCCACCTCCTAAATTTTTAGATTAGGAAGTTGAGGCCCAAAGACAGAACTCTTGAGTAGAATTTTGGTCTCTTCATTTCAGTCCAGTTCCTTCTTTCTCATTTGGAAATTAGAGTAACATAGAAGAATGGGCGCATACCCCAGAATCAGAGAACTAGATTTGGATCTCTAGGCATTTCAACTCCCTAGACCTCAGCTAGTTCTTAGCTATAAAACTAAATGAGCACTAATAGCTCTTCAGACTTTTCCTTCATGATCCTCTAAGTTAATGATTTCTATTCAAGAAATACCATTACTACAAAAATTCAATATAATGAAAGTATTCCAAAGCTTAAACCAAAGACCCGTGATAAAAGTATTGTCTGCATTACAAGTAAATTGTTACTATGCATAATTCATAGCTGTGTACATTGCCCAATCTTGTTCCTAGCTTCGGTGGTGAAGTGGAAACTTTATCCTGCCTCATGGCTAACAGGGAGAATGAGAAATAAAGGCACTCTTAAATTGAGCTTTCCTGAGGAAATCTGGAAAATCTGGCCTCAAATGATTATTAGCTATGTTACCTGGGCAAGTCACTTAACCCTGTTTGCCTCAGTTTCCTCATCTGTCAAATGAGCTGGAGAAGAAAATGGCAAAGCTCTCTAGTATCTCTGCCAAAGAAACCCAAATGGGGTCATGAAGAGTTGGACATGAAGATTGAAATGACTGAGCAAAAAATTATTATTTTCTCCCCTGTTTCTGCTAACTTCTGAACAAGATACCTCTCTACACAGTTTTGAAACAGCCCTTAGCTGAGCAGTATGGGATCAGACTAATTCTCACCTTACTATTATGGGGCAGAGAAGAGGAAGACCAAGAGCTAAAAAAGAGTCAAGTAGCTGCTTTGGGAAGGAGAGAGTAGGGCTGGCCTGAGCTAAATCTGGAGGTGAAATTTGTCTTTGGCACTTCCTTTTCTGTGACTGTCTTACCTGCGGGGCCACCTCCCCACCATTCTTCTTCTACCTCAGAGCATTGATGCTGTCCAAGCCCAGTTGCCCTATCCAGAATTTCCTGCCTGTTCTTTGATGTTCTCCATTTCTGAATTACTCTCCTCATCAAAATTCCCATTCTTTTAATACTTTACTCCTCATCAAAATTCCCATTCTTTTAATACTTTAATACTCATGGTTAAGAAAGCATTGTGATTGAAACTGGATTAAATGGTATCATTACAAAGTGCTTCCCCATATAGATTTTTTTTTTTGTAATCAGCTGGTTTTGGGGGGAGGGAGGAGGCAAAGAAGGATAACCTTCTCTTTATCTCTGCTTTAGCTGCCAGCTTCTGAATATGAGCCAGCTTTATTTCTCTTTGTTTTATCAGAGAGGAGAGAGTTACTTTTCACTGGAATCACTTGATAAACCCAGGAATTCACAGTCCATAGCTAGGGTCTATTTTCTTTATTTTTTAGACGTCCAGAAAGGACATCTTTATATTCTGGAAACCCTGACTGATAGGTATACCTACCCCCAGGTAATGGGAGCCCGAACAGGTTAGACATTGAGATCTGGACTGGAGGGAAATGGGGTTAGTTCTAGACTTCTTTCTGTCCTCAAATTAGAATCAGAGGGAATACATCTGATGGAGGTTGAAGTTAGAGGCCACAATATCTAGTCCAAGATATTGGACAATAATCTTGTCCAAGATTTAGATCTCCAAATTTGGATTTCTAAATCCAAAATCGCCTTTCTTCTGCCTGACTTTATAAAAGCTTAACTTGAATGAATGCAGTAGAAAGAGTGGAGCAGCTAGGTGGCTCAATGAATAGAATTCTTGTGCTGGAGTTCAAATCAATTTTTGTATGCCTTAATCCACTGAAGAAGGAAATAGCAGATCACCCCAATATCTTTGCCTTACTCTGTACATGATCATGAAGAATCAGACATAATTGAACAACTGACAATGGAAGGGGTGTGAAGCTGGAGTGAAATGACTCAGGTTTGGTCCTTAGCTTATTTCCTGTGTGAATGTGGGTGAACCAGTTGACACCTTTAAGCCTGAATTTCTTCATGTATAAAATGAAAGCATTGATCTAAATCTTAGCTTTTTAAATTGTGCTTGACAACCCCACATGGGGTGTCATAACTAAATGTGAGGTCAAAAATTATGATTTATTATTGGCAAATATTTGATTTCTATATCTATCTTATATACCTATATACCCAGGGTCATGTAAAAATATCTCAGGCAAAGGGGGGTGTCAGGAGTAAAAAAAAGAGTTTTATAAGCCCTGGTCTAAATGACTTCCATGGTCCTTTCTCATTGTATTCTGCCATCCTATCATTCATTTTCATATTTGTAAAGGTTTGCCATGTATATCTAATTATAAAAATGATACTTAGGCTTGTCAGTAATTAGGTAAAATTAATTTTGCCATTAAAATATTATTTAATTACTATGCTAAAATTGGCTTTGTATAGGTTGTTTTGTAATACTGTTATTACCTTACAATTAAAAAAAAAATGTAGAGAAGATTGTTGCCCATTTGGAGTTAACTTGTATTTGTAACTACATCACTAGTTGTATGATTTATTTCACAAGGGTACAGTGAGATGTAGCATTCTTAGTCCCCTTTTCAAAGAGCTGTCATTCATTACTCTTCGTATTCTTGGAGTGGGGATGGAGATTCTCAAAGAGATTGGTGGAACAACTCCAGTCTCTCTAAAGGCTGCTAGGACAGCCAAGTTCATTGCCCAGAAGCGAACCTTCCCATAACAGTACTGAGCAAATGCACATGCTTCATTTGGTATCACAGAAAGGAAAAGGGAAAGAAAAAAATTACTCTTGATTTTCAGGTACAATTCATTTGGCAGAGTTAAGCTTTTGATATCTGAAAGAAGAAAAACATTGTTTAGCTGATGTTCTTAGTCTAGTTTTAATTGAGAAGAAGCTGTTTGTTTTTCAACTCATGTAAAAATTTATTTAAGAGTCTGAGTTAAATTTTGAAGACAGTGGGAATAATGGGACCACAATTATTTTCTTCCAGGGCCCATATTTAACGTCTCAGTGCATTCTGACACTCCAACGGTATATCGAGGTGATCTGATTAAACTGTTCTGCATCATCTCCCTGGAAGGAGCAGCCCTTGATCCAGGTATTTATCCCTTTCTTCATTTTATTGGGGGGGAGGGCAGAAGGGAATAGGAACACCATTTCTTTTCTTGTACATATTTTTTTCAGTTAACTTTTATTAAGCAATTATTATGTGTCAGATACTAGGTTAGAAGCAGTGGAGGCAAAGACAGATGGAAACTAGTAAACTAAGAAATATTAGTATGCACAAAATAAAAGAAAAAATATAAACATAAATACAAATACATGTATTTGTGTGTATATGTGTATAATGTATATAATGTATATAAATGTGTATAAATACACATTTATATAAAAATACATATATATGAATGAATGTATTTATATGAGTGTATATGTATGTGTACACACACAAACACATACACCTTGCTTACTATATGTCAGAAACTTATATTGGAGATACAAATACAAGAAAGCAAGATAGTCCTTGCCTTGGTAAACCAAAACACCAATGAATAAATGCACAGTACCTAAATGAATGGATGAGAAAGCATTGATTAAGTGCTTGCTAAAAATACAAATACAAGTAAGCAATATAGACCCATCCCACA
Source organism: Sarcophilus harrisii (assembly GCF_902635505.1). NCBI lineage: Eukaryota > Metazoa > Chordata > Mammalia > Dasyuromorphia > Dasyuridae > Sarcophilus > Sarcophilus harrisii. Next base: position 420,035,666 of record NC_045429.1, read on the forward strand.
AGGGATTATAAAGTAAAAGAAAACAGCAAATATGAGAAAGTCCATGTTGGAACGAAGAGAAGGTAGATGGAGGCTGCATGTGAGGTAGCATGGCTTGGAGACCACCAGGAAGTGGGGTGGCAGATTTAGGATTGGACAGAATGAAGTAAAAACTCACCATTTAGGGCCTATTTTTTCAGGGGCTGGAATTCAGCTTTTGATGGGAAGAGGTGAAAGCAGTGGAAGCCGGAGGGCTTGGAAATGTCTGGGAAATACCAAAATAAATATAAATTGTGTCCTCTGCTAGATTATAAATTCTTGAAGGGGAGGCACTGTGTCTTATGCATACTAATATTGCCCAACTATAATAGGCATTTGATAAGTATTTAAAAGAATGAATGAACAGACAAATAGTCCTAAAAGAAATCACTCATCTGTTAAGTGCTTTGGGAATATGTCTAAAGTGCAACTTCTTTCCCCTTCACTTCATGACCAAACAGGTCATAGAAAGGGTCTCTATGTCTGATTTTGTTTTAAATGTCTGAGGAAAGAATAGTACTGTTCCCTGATCTTCATCCTTGTATATCCTAAGTCCCCTTTCTCCTTCTTATAAGTTATGTTGCTGTTATTTTTAGCTGTGATGTATCTAACCTATACATACTCAAATTAAAGACCACTATTGCAGAGAACCCAAGAAGCCGCACAGGGAGGCAAACAAAGCCAGAGGCAGTGATCTGCCCTTTCCCCATTATCTGTCCATATGCTATACTAATAGTGATACATCCCCCTTTCCACCTATTAACCAGTTAAACCAGTGGTTCTCAAACTTTTGTTTTCAGTATCTTAATCCTATTAAAAATTATTGAGGATCTCTCCAAAGTGTTTTTGTTTCTCTGGGTTATATTTATAGACATTTACCATATTGGAAATAAAAACTATTTTTGAATTTGTAGACCCTCTAAAAGGGATTCGAAGATCCCCAGGATTCTCTAGACCATACTTTGAGAACCACTGAGTTAAACTATGCCTTTCATAGAGTTACCATGTTCTTTTAAAACAGGAACTATTCAGACAGACTTGAAACTCAGCCACAAACAGGCTAATTGTAACTTGAGTTAAATTTGCTGAATGGCTTCTTTCCTTCTTTCAATCTATCATCACCAAGTATTTATTGTTTCTTTTATCTGTTAGGTGCTGGAAATGCAACAACAGAAAAGAAATAGTCCTTGCTCCCAAGGACCTTAGTTATTATTAGGAATGGGATAAGAGAGGAGGAAGTGAGGGAGTGGAGTTCAGCATGTACATATATAATTGTATACTAAATAAATAGAGGGTAATTGGAGGCACCTTTAGCAGTTAGTAGGGATATCAGGAAAAGCTTTCATGTAAGAAATGATACTTTGTCTGAGCTTTGAAAGAAATTAGAAATTCAAGAGGCAGTGACAAGTAGGAAACATATTCTAGCTCTGGGAAGTAGATTAAGAAGAGGCACAAAAATAGTAGAGGGAATGTCATGCATAAGAATAGTAAAAAAGGTCAATTTGGCTAGATTGTAGAATAAAGTTGGCTACATCTAGGTTATCAATCTTTGTATTACAAAGATGTTTTATAAACATTACAAATGGTAAGATTAGATATAGGGGCAACATCTGATCAATCTGCCCCTTTGCTACTTCAGAGTTTTCTTGCTACCAATCTTCCCTTTGTAGATAGATTCTTAGACTTGGAAGAAATCTTAAATTCAGTTAATCACAGAATTTGAGGTTGGAAAATATCTTACCACCATTCTACCCCAGATACAAAATGAGTCTTCCCTATAATACTGACAATTGGTAATCCTATTTCGACTCAAAGATCTCCAAAATTAGGGAATTCATTATCTCTTTGTTACTTCATTCCACTTTTGGATGGCACCAATTTTTTTATATCTTAATTTAATTTTTATAATAGCTTTTTCTTTTTCTAAATAATGTAAAGATAGTTTTTAATTTTCGCTTTTGCAAAACCTTGTGTTCCAAGTTTTTCTTCCTCCTCTCCCCTAGATAGCAAGCAATCTATTATAGGTTAAATACATACAATTTTTCTAAATGTATTTCCATATTTGTCATGCTGCATGAGAAAAATAAGATCAAAAGGAGAAAAACATGGGAAAGAAAAAAAAACAAGAAAATAAACATCACCACCAAAAAAAGGTGAAAATACTATGCTTTCATCTACATTCAGTCTCCATAAGGGATGTGGATGTGGATGGCTCTTTCCATCACAAGTCTGTTGGAATTGCCTTGCATCACTTCGTTGTTGAAAATAGCCATGTCATCACAGTTGATCATCACATAATCTTATTATTATTGTGTACAATGATCTCCTGGTTCTGCTCACTTCACTTAGTATCATTTCATGTAAGTCTTTCGAGCTTTTTCTGAAATCAACCTTGGACAGTACCAATTGTTAAGAGGCTTTTTCCTGATATCAAGCCTAAATTGTTCACTTTGAAATTTTTCCCATCACTCCTGGTTACATCTTTGGGATCAAACAAAACAAACCCCATTCTTCTCTCATTATTGGCCCTTTAGCCATCATTAGTTGCTCTTGTTTGGACACTATCGAGCTTATCACTGTCCTCTCTAGAATGGAACATAATACTCCAAATGAGGTCTGATGAGACACTGTAATATCTCTGTATGAAACCAAGTTTAGATGAGATTGAACTCTGATAAACACAAGTGTCTGTGGCTTTCTCATAGAGGAAAACTTGTTGAGAATCTGAGTCAAGTTGTATGGGGGAGGGATTGAGTCAAATACCAGTTTGCTGACATTAAAACCAGCTGGCATGATCATGCTATTTAGAATTTAAGGGAACCTTAGAGGTCATCTAGTCTAACAATTTCCTTATCAAATGAAGAAATTGAGGACCACAGAAGACATATTGGCAGTGGGGAGATGAGCCAAGCTTCAAGCTCAGGCCTTCTAAGGACAAATACAGAACTCTTTGTACTACTAAAAGTTGTCATGGAAGGTTGAATGGTGGGGTAAGTTAGAGAACTTTAAGATGATAAGGAAGAGAAGAATTCATAGGAAATAAGAATTGAAATGACATCTATTTTAGGTTCAGTAATTGGTAGATACTATTCACAGAAATAAACAATGGCCCTGTTCCTTGAGTGAGCTACCATTACTGTCTTTGAAGACCAACAATAAAAAAGCACAAAGAAAAATGGTGGTTCTCATGGTTAATGGAGAAGTAGAAATAAAAGGAAAAGTAAATAGGAAAACTTTTTTTTTTCAGTTGCCTACCTCACTTTGAACCAAACATTAAATCATAGAGTTAGAAAGGACGCTAGCGACTATGTACCTCATCTCATGTCTCCACCATGTCCTCCCCAAATCTCTTCTCCAAGCTAAATTTCCCCAATTCTTTCAATTAGTACTTTTATGATCTGATCACCAATCTTCTCTTCATCCTGATCACTAACTTTTGGTGATCTCCAGCTTATCAGTGTTCTTCCTGAAATTGAACTGAGAAAAAAACAAAACAAAACACTTTCTATATGGTCTGACCAGGATAGAGAATAGTGAGCCTGTCACCTCCAATGTAATGATCATGATTCATCTCTTAATGCCACATTAAGAACTAATAATTAATAATAACTAATTTTAAACTAATATTTTAAAATCTAATATATTGTCAAACACTTTGCTAAAATTTAGCTAAACTATGTAATATCCATTAATATTCAACCTTTTGATCTTGTCAAAAAAGTCAATAAACTGAGTCTGATATGATTTGTCCTTATTGAAATCATGTTGGTTCTTAGTGGGTGGTTAGTATTTATTTTCTTTTCAAGATCATTATATACCATCCTTCTAATAATGTTTTTTTGAATTTTACCAAGAATTGAAATCAGACTTACAGACCTGAACTTCAAAGACTCCATTTTCTGCTCTTCTTAAAAACCAAGATACTTTTTGCCTATGTAATCTCTTAGTTCCTTTACCATTCTTTGAAAAAATGCTAATAAGGGCTTGGCAATTATCTGTGCCAGTTTTTTAAGGATCCTGTGATGTAGTCTGGACCTGGTCTTTGGAACTCATCAAGGGCATCTAGACAGTGTCCTACTACATCCTTACTTACATTGTGTTTTACCTCACTATTAGCCTGCTTCATTCTGTTCTTGCCAGTCTAAAGATCCTTCTCTTTGGCAGAGAAAACAGAATCAAAATAAGAGGTGAACTCTATTCTTCATCATTCATTTTCATCATATCATCTACCCTACAGCAGTAGTTTTTTCTTTGATCCTCTTCTTTTTCCCAGCATAGCTTTAAAAAATCATTTTTGCTGTCTTTAGCATTCATCACTAGCCTTCTCATTCTGGGTTTTTTGCAGTTTTTTTTTTTTTTTTAATACTCCTGACACTATTCTTCCAGGGCTTGCTTTTGTATTCACCCTCGGTTACCTGCCCTGGTTTCTTTCTTCTGTGTATGCCTTTTTAAAAATCTAAGTTAGTTGATGAGCTCTGTCACCATTTCTCTTCTTAGACAACTTCTCATTTTTTTCCTCTTTGGAAATGTTTTTTGTTTGTAAATTCAACATTTCTTTTTTGAGAACTTTCCATAATTCTTGGGCTAGATTTTCTTGTGGAATTTTAAACCAAAGATCCCACCTACCTTTTTTCTTATACCTTTGTAGTCTATTCTTTCCAAACCACAGTATCCCCTATCATTGCACTCTCTTGCTTCCATGCTAGGTTTTTGAACCAAGGAAAAGAATTTAAGAGAGTATGACAGGATAATAGGATGAAGAGAGAATCCATTGGACCTATAGGACTAAATGCTGTAGAAAAATCAAGAGAAGGAGAAGACTGAAAAAAAAAATGTGATTGGCGAATTTTGTATTGTTGTAATGATATGGTGCAGAAATCTAACTGTAAGAAACTGAAACATTATTAAGCATGCCAGGCCTAACGCCTTTCCTTATGCAAAGTGGGTTGGACTAAATGAACTCTAGAGAAACTTAGTCTTTTTTTTAGAGTAGAAACTATTGAATTTGAGTTTTGTATATTCAGCATCTAGCACAGTGCCTTATACCTAGTTGACACTTAATGAGTGTTGGGTTAAATTAAACCAGAAGAACCTGAAGGACCATTTAGAGTCCTGTTTCAATTCCTGTGACTTTTTTTTTTTGAGTCCCTTATCTGGTTCTTCCTTCTATCAGGTTCCTGGATTTCTTTTGAATATGCAATATTTTTAATATAGTAATATTATTCTACCATATCTTTTATCTAGCAACAATTATGAGTCCCTTCCCACCAAGTCTTGGTGTAAAGTCGAAGTTGTTTTCTTGAAGCAGAATTTCCAGTTAACCTTGTTGATTGCACATAAGTATCCAAGTTAATGGGTCTTCTTACTAACTCTTTTCTTTGATACTATCTCTTGTAAATCATTTGTCCTCCCTTTTGCTAATCTTCTATTCTACCTGCTGTGTCTTGAAAGATTTGTACTCTCTACCCATCTCTTTTCAGGTTTAGGTTTTTTGGATTAGGTTCATAAGACTACTTCAGGGAAATTTATTTTTTTTTAACTATCATTTCTTAGGTGAATCTATTACTGGCCAAGAGCCCATGATTCCTGTATTTTAAACTGTGGTACAGGCATCTAAGTACTGTTCTCAGATACCATTTTTTAAACCCGCATATTCTTGTCTAAGATCTGATTTTTCATATAAAGCTGTCATATTCTTTTTTTAATACTATTTTTTTCAGTTACATGTCAAGTCAATTTTTAGCATTTATTTTTACAAGATTTTAAGTTCCAAATTTTTCTCCCTCCCTCCACTTCCTAAAATGGTAAGTAATTTGATATTGGTTATATATGTACTAGTATGTAAAATATATTTCCATATTAGTCACAGTTGTGAAAGAAGAAACAGATCAAAAAGAAAAAACTACAAAAAAAAATAAAGTGAGTAAAAACAAGTATGTAAAGTCCCCATATTCAGTTGACATTGGTGATGAAAACAATGCTCCAAGCTTCTAAAAGGTTTTAGTTGATTTTTTAACCCAGAAATTCACAATTTCTATCAATTCTTTCTAAGTTTCTTTTTTCAAAAGATATAATATTTATTGATCTTTTGAATTTTTATATCACCAAAAGCTCCCCAGTATCTTTCTCCTTTCCTCTCCTGAGAGCCATCCTACATGATGATGATATTTTTAAAGAAAAAGAAGAGAAAAAAATCAATGAAACTGATTAATACTTTCCCAAAGTCTGAAAATAAAAGAATGGAGATAGTGGAAGCGGGTCCTCTTTTATCTGTTCTTTGGCACCATTCTTGTTCTTTGTAATGTTTTAACATTCATTATTGTTTGTTTTGTGGTGTTCTTTCCACTTACATTGTTGACGTCAATGTGTATGTTGTTTTCGTGGTCCTGCTTGCCTCAATCTGTATCAGATTATATAAATTCTCTCTGTGCTTCTTGGAATTTATCATCCCTATGATTTCTGAAAGCACAAGAATATCCCATTACATTCACATATAATAATTTGTTTAGCCATTCTGTAATTGATGGGCATCAATCTTGTTTCCCAATTCTTTGTTGTCACAAAAAGTGCCTTTATACCATATTTTGTAGTATAATGGGAACTTATTTCTTGTCCACAGCCTCCCTGAGGCATATCTAAGTTTCTTCTTGAACTGCAGTTTCTCTCCACATGCATAGCCATCTTTGGTAACAGTTTTCAATTTTGACAAGACTCAGGAGTTTCTCATTTAGGTCTCAGAAATATTCCCCAGAAAAAATAGTGGCCTTCTTAATTATTCATATAAGGTAGACAGATAAAATGCATTCTTAACCTATCTGCACTACTACTCATTTCTTCCATTCCAATCTAATAGACATTTATTAGGTGCCTGCTATGTGTAATTTAATGTGAAAATTAAAAGAAAAAAAAACCACCAGATCCTTCCCCCAGGAAGCTTACAATCTTTTGGTGGTATATAATATGTAAAAAGATAAGTATATCTATGATAAATCAGAGACAAGGACAAAAATTTACAAGGGGATCAGGAAAAACTTTACTCCACAAACATTTATTAAAATACTTACTATGCTCCAGGTACTATAGATATAATGGCAAAAATGAAAATTCCCTGTCTTGAAGAGGCTTACTACATTCTATCAGGATAAAAACCAACACATAGTACATACAAAATACAAGATAATGGGTTGAGGGTGTTGGGAGGAACATTAGCAGTAGGTAGGGACTGAGGTGGAGAGGCTGGATAAGACTTCTCATAAGAGATGACAGGAACTGAATTATGAAGGAAACTGGGGATTCTAAAGCTGTAATTAAGTGGCCCGGTGGATAGAACACCAAGCTTGGAGTCAGAAAGACCTGAGTTCAAATGTGGCCTCAGACACTTAATACACTGAAACCCTGGGCAAATCATTTAACCTTACTATTTGCCTCACTTTCTTTATCTGTAAAATGAAGTGGAGAAATAAATGACAAGGCACTCCAAGAAAATCCTAAATGACAATGACTCAGGCACTGATGAAATGACTGAACAACAGCAACAAAGGGATTCTGAGTGGTAGAAATGAAAAAGGAATATATTCCAAGAATGAGGGAATGGCATATGCAAAAACACAGAAGCAGAAGACACAAACTTGGGGCTGGCAAGCAGTCCACTTTTGCTGGAATGTAGAACATTTGGAGGAGAGACACAGACTTGAAAAGGTCAGTTGAAACTCAGTTGTGAAGGGCTTTGAATGCTAAGCTGAGGGGTTTGTACTTTCATCTAAAGATAATGGGAAATTGTTGATAAAGGAGTGCTTTGCCCAAGCTTCGTGCTTTAGGAAGCTTCTTTGGTCAGCTCTGTGGCAGACGGATCAGCGAGAGGAGAAATTGGAATCTGGAATTTTAGTTAGGAAGGTCTTGCTTTCTAATAATTAAGATAACGAGGAAATGAGCTAGGAGTAGTGGGATAGTGGAAAGAAGGGGACAAATAGAGCTGTTGTGACAATAGAACTGTCAAGACTGATCTTCCTGATAGCAGCTATTAATCCATCTCACCGATCCTGCAAGCCAAGAAGCTACTTCCTTCTGAGCTAGTCCAACCTTCACTGCTACAGAAGGTCCCCGAGACAGGAAAGTGGATATCACTGAGCTTTAGAGATTAAGTGGTCTCTTCTCTCCCCATTCTTCTTTGTGACAGTCTTTGAGCTTCCAACCTTCTGACACAAGTCCAAATTCCCCTCATCTTTTCATCATCTTTTCCTTCTTCATTCTATCATTGAAGAACCTCCAATTGCTAAATAATTATGACACTTTAAAGGGAAAAAGTGAAGTGATAGTCATGTTAAGAATAAAAAGGTATAGTAGAAATATGGCCAGATAACCTGGATTCTTAACTTTTTTTCACATATTACCATATGGGGCCACTCAGGTCTTTGTTCTCCCAACCCCTATGTTGGGTCACCACAGTCTAGTGCTTACTTAGCATAATGCCTAGAAACGTTTGATGCTTAATACATGCTTGTTGACTTGATTCAGGTTTGTATATCTAGATATATCTAAGGGGTAGAAAAGATGTGTGGTGAAATGATATGGATCATTGGACCCATAAATCAATGGAAAATTATTTTTTCCCAAATCAGAACTCTTAAAATGAGCATTACTACAGAGATCTGAGTTGTTATTATCTAACATGATATTTTTTCCCTTTTCCATTCTCCATCAGCACTTAACCTTTGGTTTAATGGCATGTATGTTAGAGATGCAGGATAATGTTCCATGCTGGATTCCACATTAGGGTCCTCATCACTAGAAAAGGGGAGAGAAATTTCTTAGAACAAGGAGGAAGAAATATTTTTGCCCACAAAGGCCCTGTATGGAATGTGCCAGGCTCAATATTTTCAGTGCTCATGTTTGTGGCAGCCCTTTATGTAGTGGCTAGAAACTGGAAACTGAATGGATGTCCATCAGTTGGAGAATGGCTGAATAAATTGTGGTATATGAAAATTATGGAATATTACTATTCTGTAAGAAATGACCAACAGGATGATTTCAGAAAGGCCTGGAGAGACTTACACGAACTGATGCTAAGTGAAATGAGCAGGACCAGGAGATCATTATATACTTCAACAACAATACTAGATGATGACCAGTCCTGATAGATCAGGCCATCCTCAGCAACGAGATCAACCAAATCATTTCTAATGGAGCAGTAATGAACTGAACTAGCTATACCCAGAAAAAGAACTCTGGGAGATGACTAAAAACCATTACATTGAATTCCCAGTCCCTATATTTATGCACACCTGCATCTTTGATTTCCTTCACAAGCTAATGGTACAATAATTCAGAGTCTGATTCTTTTTGTACAGCAAAATAATGTTTTGGTCATGTATACTTATTGTGTATCTAAGTTATATTTTAATATATTTAACATCTACTGGTCATCCTGCCATTTAGGGGAGGGGGGGGGGTAAGAGGTGAAAAATTGGAACAAGAGGTTTGGCAATTGTTAATGCTGTAAAGTTACCCATGTATATATCCTGTAAATTAAAGGCTATTTAAAAAAAAATATATATTTTCAGTGCTCTTCCTGTGTGTAATTCTGAGGTCTTAAAGCAGAGATAGGCTACCTCTTCTTGGAGATATTGAAGAGGAATGCTCAGGTGAGAGATAGTATAAAAATCTTTCCAACCCTGAGATTCTGGAGGCTTATGATGGAAACAAACACTCTGCTCTTTGGATAGAAAGTTTTATTCTCCAGTATAATTGCAGCCAGTCTTGGCTGACTGTTATCTTGCAGGCCACAGCCTATGGAACTTTGCCCTTTGGGTTTGCATGTGGGTGGAAGAGTTTGACTAATTAAAAACAAATTATGATTAAGTTTCCACCCTTTTTATGTTGGCCCTGTGAAATAAAGAAGGCTATTGTTAAAGCATCCTGTGTGTAATTCTCAGTGGAAATGAAGGGAAAACGTGCTGTCTCTCCAGATCTCAAAGATAATGTTCCTTATATGGGTGGAGGGTATATTTTTGTATTAGTTTTTAGTAATAATAACAACTAACATTACATATGTTATCACTTAAATCCTCACTGTCTTAAGTAGATGATGCTATTATCCCCATTCACAGATGAAGAAAACTGAAATTGAGAGAGGCATAAGAATTTGGCCAGGGTCATATATAGATAAGTGTCTGAGATAGAATTCAGACTTCAAATATTGAGTCTGAATCCACCACTCTATCTCATTGTAAGTTGCAAAAAGAGAATCTATTAGAAGCAGTTGTTTTTAGTATTACCTATGCATTTGTTTAATATGTATCTTAAAAACATCAACATTGTTACATTGCCTTTTCTCTTACCTTTAGTGTATTTTGCTAAATTAATAATAAACATATTCATTTTCATTGTTTAGAAAATTAGATGTTTAAATTAAACAGTTTTTTGGAGTATACATTTTTAAAAAGTTCATTGGCTCAGCCAAAATCCTTCCCGAACTTATGGCTAAGGCCTCCCTGATTGCAGCAACACCTTTAACCTGAAAAGGCTGAGGCCTCTTAACCACTCTTTGTTGGCTGTATTCCCAAATTCTCTAGGAATTACTATTTGTCCCGAAGACTTTATTTCTCTTAGGCCCATGCTAATTTATTTGCCTTTATTAGAACTTTAATTTTGTAAAATACTTTACAATTCAGCAACATTACTCTCTGGGGCTATTTGACCATCCCCAATATCCTTGGTCTGACTTTTAAAAATTTTTTATTAAATATTATAAACTCAAGCACTTTTCCAGAAGAAAAAGGAATGCATGGCTATTAAATTCTAAACTGTTCTCATTTATCAGGATTTTCTTCTGAATCAATGTGTATGTAGCTCTGTTCTTCAGCCTGATGTTTCAGAAGTACTTTGTTTTTGACTTTGAAAACAATGCTGTTCCCCAAATTTGAAGAAGCTTCACATTCAGAACACACTCTTTGTCTCCCTCTCCCTCCCTCTTACCCTCCCGCTTCTCTCTCTCTCTCATCTGTACTTGTCATTTGAAAAGGACATCACATAGCTTCCCGTTAAGAAATATAGGAAAGTATAAGTGAGTAGTGGGCTTTTAAGCCACTTAATAGTTAAAATTTATATGTGTCATCTCAATAGGTGCTATTATCATGCCTATTTTAAGGACAGGGAAACTGAGCTGAGCTTTATTAAGTGACTTTCGTAGGGTCACTTAGCTAGTAAGTGAGGAACGATTTGAATTTAGTTCTTTCTGACTTTAAGCGCAGTGCTCTAGACCATCTTCCTTTGTCTAGTTTTATGGTTCAGTTTATTGAGGTGTTTAGAGAATGATCTGCCCATAGACCAGTTTTATATTCTGTGCTTGTCAGAGAAGAATTTCTGTAACATGGTAATTTTCTTCCTCTGTTATTTCCCAGATTTGAGTACAGGGACCCTGATTTATCTACTGCCCTGACAATGCTTTGTCATTTGATTGCCCATTCTAGATGACATGTCCTTCGATGTATCCTGGTTTGCTGTCCATTCCTTTGCCTTGGACAAACCTGCTGTCCTTTTATCTTCATTGGATCGGAAAGGTGTGGTGAACAAGGCTCGGAGAACCTGGAAGAGTGACCTAAGCCTGGAGAAGATCAGTGTGATGGAATTCCTCCTCCAAGTTCATGGCTCGGAGGATCAAGATTTTGGCAACTACTTCTGTGCTGTGATACCATGGATCAAGTCAAGCACAGGGTCCTGGCAGCGGGAGACAGAGATCAAATCCAAGCCCGTCTTTGTAACTGTGAAGATGGATGGTATGACCTCACATGCTCATTTTTCTCAGTGTTTGGGAAGTGCCCTCAATTTGCTTTATTGTAACCAGCATAGGGACTAACTAATGTGTCCCAATGAATACTATTTTCTGTCTAAAACAAGAATGATTCAGCCTTTTTTTGGACTAAAAACCCCTTTAGCAGTCTGGTGGAGTCTATGGAAGCCTTCTCAGGATACTGGGGTTTTTGTTGTTGTTTTTTAATGTGTAAAATAAAATCCATAGGATTACAAAGGAAGCCCCTCATGCCAAAATATGATTATTGAAGTATTTTTTAAAAAGAAAAAATCCAAGGTTCCCCTGAAATTTGTTCATGGGGTCTGTGAACTCCAGGTTAAGAATCTTTGATTTTGACTTAGGCCTAATTACAGAAAAAGTAAGAGCAAAAGCCTATTGGTCCTACCTGATGTAGACCTATTAGAAAGATATTGGATAGCTTTATGCCATTTTAACTAATGTGTAAATGTTCTATTTGTTTCCTCCTGTTTTTAACTTGGATTTTTTCCCAGATGTTTAATAGGAAAGGGAAAGGAACTTTTTAATTAAGTGGATATTTATCAAGTTCCTACTGTGTGTAGATCATGGAATCTGTCCTTGGAGGAGGGAAACACAAAGTTCAAGTGTCCCCTGTCCTGGTGGATCTTTCAGTTTAGTAGGAAAATAACTAAAGAAAAAATGTCCATTTTCTAGATAAGGCCATGAGAGACTCACTTCAGACCCATCCCCCTTCCCTTTGACTCAGCAGAGCATCCCCTTATAACTCGGGTCACTTCTTAGAATCAATGCTAGACTGAAGCTGACCACCCATTTCCTTTCTATCAGCCTGCAAGACTGTCAGTGTGTGGGTGGGTGGAGAGGTAGGCTTTCATTTTTGTGTAATCTTTGTTGAGTTTATATCACTAATTACTGATGTTTTGTCTCCATGTGTGAGTTTCAGTGTAAAGTGCTTTAAGTAACTCCATGTATAAAAGTGTAGAAAATTTATAGAAAATGTTGAGAATAATGATTTACTTTGCAAAAGAATCCACCACTTTAAATTTCCAGGTTTGATGACACTTGACTTACAAACATTTGATTTCTTCACAAATTTTAGATACACATATACTGATATAAAAGTAAAGTAACCTTTATTTATTTTTTTTTTTTGGACCAGGTATATATGATTTCCTCATGGTGAAGAAATCATTTGTAGAGTGCCATCTCTTCCATGATTTGTAATCTTAGAGATTTATAATCTTCCATGACATAATATAAATTATAGTTATAATTTATAATCTTATAATTGATAAATCCATAATTTACAATCTGTGTCATGGGGACAGAGTGGTTAAATGTCTTGCCCGGAGTCACACAGCCAGAATGGCTCTCTAGCCATTATGTCACACTCATGGCCTCTCATGAGGAATCCCCATATCTCCTCCCCTTCCCTAAAAACAACGATACTCAAAGATGGCCAGAAGAGTTGAGTTTTGGGATTCTTTGTTTTGTTTTGGCCATCCTCATTTAAGAGGATGGAATGGCAAGCCTTAGTCAGGCCTGGATTCTGTTACGGGCTCTTAGCCTATTTTCCTTACTGTTGAGTGACAGGGGAGAATCATTTTTTTTCTTCATCTACACATAAAATGAAAGCACTTCCTAAGCCATAAGACTTTTTGAGATAGTATATAGTATGTCCTCAATGTATGTTTGGATTGAAACAAAATTAATTTGGTAAAGGGACACTAGGTTAATTAAAAGCAAGTCATTAAGAAAACATTCACCCATTTTTACCTCATGAATTATTGCCAGCCAGACTAGAACGGGCTAACTTGTTTTATTAACTCTGTCCTTCCTCTTCCACACAGTACTGAATGCCTTCAAGTATCCCCTGTTAATCGGCATCAGCCTCTCCACCATCATCGGACTCATCTCCTGCCTCATAGGCTACTGCAGCTCTCACTGGTGCTGTAAGAAGGAGGTCCAGGAAACGAGACGAGAACGCCGGCGACTCATGTCAATGGAAATGGACTAGGCGCGGGCCTGAGAAAGATGGATTGTCTTTCTGGGAGAGAGATGGGGGAGAAGAGGACAGTGACATTTTAGAGTGAAGTGTTTTACACTAACAAAAGAAAAGTCCTCTCTAATCTCAGGTGGGACTTCCAGCTCTCTCTTTTCTGCATGTTAAGAACCGAGAGCACGGGCCATGTTTACCAGTTCTGACTCTTCCAGTGGCACTTTCTAAAGGGACGCTCTGTTCTGGATCTATCAGTTATTTCATAGGGTGTATGTTTTCCCAAGTGGGGCTTTTTAAACGGTGGACTTTGTCTGATTTTTTTTTCCCTCTTACCAGTTTTGAGACCCTCGTATAAAACTCCGTGTTATATTTTTTGGTCTATGGAGAGGGGGTTTGCGGAGAGAAGGGGGGTGGCAGAATTTTAGAGACCTTTGTCTTGGATGAATATTTGCTTGCTCACTCCAATAGGTTGCTGTCAACTTCGAGGCACTGTTGCTAAGATCTCCTGAATGAGGTGTTCTAGTACTGCTTGGAGACAGCATGGCACTGTTGCTAAAAGCCTGTTTGCGGCTTTTATCATCATCCCCCTATTTTCAGGGGCTTATGCTACACTTTACATGGAAACTTGGTTTCCTATTGAATCAAAAGGCATTTTTGCTTCTTTGTTTCTTCTCTGTTCATTCAGTGTTAGAATATTGGCTCCCCTAGAACCTGACATTCCACCGAACACCTTACCTTGCCACCTCAGCCTTAAAATGTAAGCTAGTAAAAACACAGCAGCCCCCTTGCTAGTGGCAGTAGGTAGGCATGGGAAGAAATGAGGAAGGAGGACAGGGGGATGCCAGTTTTTAGCATAGGCAGCTCTGAGTATTCCTTTCCCTTGAGCAAGCAATCGGGGGAGCTGGGGAGGCAGACAGGCGACCTGGGAGACGGAGCCCAGGGCAGGAGGCACAATAAGGTGACAAGGGCCCAAGCTGGCATGGAAGCCGCCGCTGCCTCCACTCTCCTGCCTGCTAGACACCCACTTTGGCAGCAGCTCCAGTGGGGCCCCATGGGGAGCACCTGCAGAAACCTAACATTCCAGTCTTGCTGCTTTGACTCCCTCGTCAGGAAAGTGAATAGTTTTCCCAAGACTGTCTTACCTGAAAGGAATCAGAAATGAAGTGGAAAAGCCATTCTTTTCCATGGCTTTTTTCATCCATCAGGTCTTTTTAGGAAGCTCAACAGGGTGTTAAGGGTCTGAGAGGGCACGGTGAGGAAGAGGAATGAAACCCATCTATTTATTCTCACGTAAACAGCCTGCTGAATGAATACCAGTCTCTTTTGCTTGACTGTGTCAGTCAAGGGACAGTGGCTCAAAGCAGAGAGAAAGAAATGTTATTTGTCCTGAGGCTCCTTTTCCCCCCTGCTTTTAAAAAAAGATTTCCCCAGCATTCTCCTGCCTTCCAAAGTGTCTCAGACTCGGCATGGCCTTTCTGAAGCATCCCAGTGGGGTTTTCTGAGGCCCATTGATGACTCATGGCCTAGATTTCTGTCTGCTCTGCTTTCATTCTCTCTGAAGGAGCAGTCACGGTGCTGTCTTCCAAGGAAAGGGGTGGGGGTTGGGGGTGGGGAAAGAAGAAATTGTTTTGAGCAATAAAGTCGGGTCCCAAAGAAAAGCATTCATGTACACCCATTTTCTCATAATTGGCAGGATGAGCCCTTCCCTTTCCTCCCACCCCCTGCTTCTTATCCTCACCTGCTCTCTCTGATTACAGTCTCCATGACCATGTGGGCTTGCACATTGATTTCCCTCTGTACTGCTAATAGAGAGGGTTGCTCATGCAATAATGAGTACTCTCTATGGCTGTGAGAGTCTTTAGTGCCCAAGGCAAAAATACTCCCAGAGGACAGTAGCAGGGCCCTGGCATTCCAGGTATACTTGTCCCCAAATGGAAAGCGCCCCCACATTTATGCCCTTTACAGAACAAGAGTAGGGATGACCAAAGGGAGAAACTGTAGATTTTTAATAGCATTAAGTTTTTGTCCTCTCCTCTCCCCCATGCTTTCCCTCCCCTCCTCCCATGTCCCATCCCTATCCCTATGCTAACACTAAAATAGATGCCATTTCTTTATGGTATTATTTCCAAGAAGGGAGAAATCAGGCTCTTCTAAAGGCAGCAGTTCTAAAATCAAATAAGTTGACATTGGGACTTTTACTAGTTAATAGCCAGCACACTCTGAGCACTTTGGGGTCTACCATTTTGCTGAGAGAAAACTCAGGGTTTTCATAACTCAGGCCTTTCTTGTTAGTAGAGAAGGGCGTCCAGCTATTGTTGGGGGTGGGGGGAGGTGGAGAGGGAGGGGAACCTTGCTACCCTAGTAGGGTTAACACTAAGTAATGGATTGGTTGGCCAATACCACTAGCATTAACAAGGCTTTATGGGGAATTGTGCCCTGTGCCTTTTCCTTTACAAGCTGATGCTGCTGGTCAGAGCTGATATCGCAATTTTAAGAGCTGCCCCAAAATGTCTACTTCCATAGCTTTTGCGAGGGAGGTAGACCCAGGACACCATGCCAAAAAACCTTGCATCAACTTGGAAAATAAACTTTGCTGATCATTTGTCTGTCTCTCTATCCATCCTTTCTCTCTCTCTCTCTCTCTCTCTCTCTCTCTCTCTCTCTTTCTCTTTCTTTAGTACAAAATGTGTTGGTGAGGGCCCTCTTGGGATACCATGTAATGGTCCCTGCAGAGAGGTTCCTGCCATAATAGCAGTTGGAATGACCAGGGGTCTTGGAACTCCTGATGCTGACAAGTCGCCACTTATATTTGTTTATTTGAACAACTTGATAGTCATATACATATTCCCTAGAAAAAACCTAGGGCTTATTCACGAGTGAGTCTTAAATAACCAAAACTTATAGACATGCTGAAGTTGTTGTTGTTATTGTTGTTGTTTTTCAAAAACACAAACTGACACCATAAAGAAGGTCTCTTGGAACAGTGAAAATGCAGAGACTCATCTATCACATTTAAATATTTCTTAAGTTCCCTGCGTTCAACTGCTAGTGTTTTCCATTCTCCCCATGCTCCCAGCATTCCCTTGAAGTCCCAGCACAGGAAGACCCCTGGTATCAAGACCCTTCTGTCTACTTTCCCTTCTGCATTTTGTTCTACAGACTCTTGGCAGCCATTACTTTGTCACTGAAGTCAGTGACCCAGAGACTGAGCCTTCCCAGCAGGGACAATAAGCAATATACAACTTGCTACTCGCAGAAAAATCTGAACTATTTTTTAGCTTTGCAACTGACAACAGAGGAAGAAGGGAACGAGGGCCCGGGTAAGTGCATTCTTCTTCCTCTGATCCTCCAGGTTCCTAATGACACACCCGGCATGCACATCGCTTGGGGAGAAAATATAGACTTTTTTTCCCTACACAAGAAACAAGGACCGGAAACACCAGCTCACAAATCTAAAAACTTGCTTAGACAAATGGTTTGCATATTTTTGTCCATACTCAGTGTCATTTGAACTGATTATATTGTGTTTTATACTGTGATCACAAATAATATGCAATACACATTCTTTTTTTTTTTCTAATTTCATTAAAGAAAGTTTAATTTAAAGTCAAAACGTATTAAGAACTTGGTATTTATTGAATGGCTTTTTCCTTTCCTCCCCTTCCATGGCAGGATGAATGTTGTGTGTCCATGGTTCTCTTTCTTTGGCATATTTTCCCCCTTTGAACTCTGAAAACATTTTAGATTGTTCTCAAGGATAGAGAAAAGCATGTAAATTTAATAGGCCTCAGTGAAAGCTGATGTGTCCTGATGGCACACTGAAAAGAAAGGATAGAAACAAAACTCCCTTTTAAGAAAAATTTTAGGTACTAGGCAGTCCTGTTTGGTATGCCTCCTTGTCTACCGCTCATATTACCTCTTAGGTGTCTGATCTGCAGGGTGAAAGTGGGGACTCTTATTCTAGGAAATAAGTACAATTGTTCCATGACCTGGTCATTGCTAGAGAAGAGTTTTGGTACTCATGAGCCCATGGGGAACTAACGTCTGTTTGGAATTCATTCCACTTCAGTTGCGGATTAGAATTGAGGGAAGATTACCCCTTCTTCTCCCACCCCAGAGAGTCCAAGGATATTGCTTCCCCCTTCTGCTCTAGAAATAGGGTTGTAAAAAATGAGTGGCCACCATAATACTTTGGATTTTGCTAGACTCCTTCCACCTCCCTCCATTCCATTGCCTCACTCATATTCTTTTTCCTCTTGAGAGAAAACTACACCCATATTATTGGTGGGAATGGAATCAAATAATAGGATCGTAAGCCCTAGTTCAAGAAGAAATCTCAGCCATTTAGTCCAAGATTTGTTTTGTAGATGAAGAAACTGAGATCTAAAGAGGAGAAATTAGTATACTAGTAAGTAGCAAGGGCAAGACTTAAACTCAGATCCACTAACTGAACTGTATCATTCTTCCCACAGTATCACTTTACCTTCTTGGTACAATTTGGTTTACATGTTACAAAGAAGCACGTATATCAAGACTGAGATTGGATTTGCCATTGGTAAATTTTGAAATGAATTAAAGTTATCAAAGACATGCTATCTACTAACATGCCTTTTCTTTCTCTCCCATTCCTATTCTGATTTTTATTCCCTCTATTCTTGTAAATTAATTCCTACTAAGGTAACAGTATAGTTCAGTGGAAAGGGCATTGAATTTGTAGTTAGATTTCAGTTTGGTGTTTGAATTCTGTCTCTGCTACTTATTACTTCTGGGACCTTTTTCTGTTGCTTTCTCAACTATGAGATCAAAGGGACTGGACTAGATCTCTGAGTTTTAGTTCTAATCCTATGATCCTACTAAGTAATCTCCCTTCCTAGCCCAGAATCATAATAGTATTGAGGTAGGTAGCCAGAGCCTACTTTTTAATAGCTCTCTCCTATCTGCCTCTACCTTCTTCAGCTCGCTCTACTCCAAGTTTCACTCAGCAGAGTGTTTCTCTCAATCATTTTGTCAGTAAACTGAAAGCATCTCTCTGACCCGCTTCCCCCATTAAATGGAAGGACTGAAAACCACCTCTTTTTTTGGTTTTTATTGTAGCCACATTTTGGTATTAACCAAACTTGGAATTCTGGTGAAGCCCCAAATGACCAAGTTGAAAGGATAAAGTATTGGAGTAAGGGTGAAGAAGTCTGGTTTTTTGAGGGGGGGGGGAAGGTCTCATTTCTCTCATTCACAAAATGGAAGAATAGAACTACAGGTATGTAATTCTACAATACTCGCCATAAAGGAGTATAGATATATTATACCAGTGGTTCTCAAAGTATGGTCTAGAGAATCCTGGGGATCTCTGAAACCCTTTTAGAGGGTCTACAAATTCAAAAATAGTTTTTATTTCCAATATTGTAAATATAAATATAATCCAGATAAACAAAAACTCTTTGGAGAGATCCTCAATAATTTTTAATAGGATAAAGATACTGAAAACAAGTTTGAGAACCACTGGATTAGACCCATTGAATCCAATCTCCATATTGCACAGACTAAAGCAGAGAGTGACTTTGGCAGGGTCACACAGATAATAAGGATCTTAAGTAGGATTTAAATTCAGGTTTTCCTGACTCCAAGGCTTACTCTTCCCAGTGGCTGGCTGTCATAGCAATTTGTACCCAATCTGTGGTCTCTTGACAACAGGCATGTCTAGGTGTAGACCTTCTGGAACATCCAGGAGCCCAGTAAGTTTGTCACGTTAGATTTCAAGAGTCCTCAAGGACTAAAAGAGAGAAGATTTATACACACCTTCCTTTAATATGTCTTCCAGATCTTTTATCCTTCCTCTATTTCAATCTTATTCTATTTACTGCATCATATTTATTGATTGACAAGCATTTCTTAAGGGCTTATTATTATTATCAGGAATATAATATGTTAGTCATCAAAAACTCAATAGCAAAAGTGATCAAGTAAGTTAAGATATGTAAAGCATTTAGCAAACTTTAACCACTATATAAATGCTACTTATTATGAGTTACTAATGCACGTAGGTGGTGCAGTGGACAGAGTGCCCTATCTGGGGTCAAGAAGGCTGATCTTATTTTCTAAGTTCAAAACCAGCCTCAGACATTTAGTAGTTGGATGACCCTGAGTAAGTCACTTTACCCTGTTTGCCTTAGTTTCCTCATTTGTACAATGAAATGAAGAAGACAATGGCAAACTACTCCAATATCTTTGCCAAGAAAACTCCAAATGGAGTCATGACTGAAACAACTGAACAACAACAAAGTTATTATTTTCTATGTGCCGGATTCTATGCTAAGTACCATAATAATAATAACTGAGATTTATATAGAACTTACTGTGTGCCAGGTACTATGCTAAGCATTTTACAATTATTCTCTCATCTGATCCCCACAACAGTCTTGGGAGGTAGGTACACCCATTTTACAGATGAGGAAACAGGGACAAGCAGGGTGAGTGACTTGCTGAGAGTCACATAGTTAGCTGGATTTGAATGCTTCCTGACTCCAGATCTGTCCCTCTATTCGTTGTGCCACCTAACTGCCTTTAATTTTTAATTATTATTAAACTAATAATAGAGGGCCAAGAGAACTGACTAAACTGGAAGTCAAGGCAACATAATAGAGTAAGGAAAACCCTGAATTGGCATCAAAGAAACCCAGTTTTGGCTCTGCTCCTTACTTCCTCTGTAATTCTAGACAAGTCACTTCATTTTTCTGGTCCTTTGTAAAATGAGGACATTGAATTTGACTTCCCAGGTTGACCCATCCCAGTTTCTATGTCTAAAACTCTTTGACGCTGGCACTCCCAAATTCTTAGTCTTTACCCTCTTGATCAAAGGTTGCTCCAGATGGATATCTTAAAAGGTCAATTCAGATGAAGAATAGAAGGGCAGCTCTAAGAGTCATTTACAGACCTCATTCATAGGAATTGTGTATGTGAATTGTATAAATTTTACAAGCTTTGTAATGAGTCAGATATGAAAAAAAATTTTCTTTTCATTCATTTTCCTAGAACTGGCATAGAATTATCCTAACAGAAGATTTTTTCCCCCCATTTATCCATTCATTGATTTTGTTCTTAAATTCAGTAATTATGTTTTAACATTCTTTTTTGTACTCAATAGTATTTTATTTTTTCCAGTTACATGGAAAGATAGTTTTCAACATTTATCTTTATGAGCTTTTGAGCTTCAAATTTTTCTCCCTTCCTCTCTAACCTTACCTCTCCCCAAGATAGCAAGCAATCTTGTTGATCGTCACACAATTTAAACATTCATTTTAAGTTGATATATTTGCAAGGAAGTAATTCCCAGGTCCATAGAATAATTGTCTTCTATTAGTACTGTTTTGTTGTTTTTTAATGATAACAAGAATATTGTATGTGTGTGTGTGTGTGTGTGTGTGTGGATGTCTCTGTATCTCTGTTTCACTCTTTGTGATTCTCTGTCTCTATGTATCTCCTTCTTCCTCATTTTCCCTCTCCAAACATCAATATAAAGGCCTAGTATGAATTAGCCACTAAAATGGGAAAGTGAGATTGGAGTGTGTGTTGGGGGAAGGAAGCAGGGAATACTCCTAGAATGATCAATAATAGTGTGTATCTTCATAGCAGATATGGTCATCTGTATAGACTGCACTGGCAATGATTATCTCCTTACGTCAAACCTTTGTTTCTGTCCATAGTCCCTCATAAGCATTTATAATATGATTAAATAGTTCCTGTTACTCTACAGAGGATTGTATTCAGTTTCCACCTTATTCTCTAGAGGAGCTGTTTACGGTTACTCCCTTACTTTCTCAACAGGTACAGCATTCCTAAATTTTAAATGGGAACTTGAGATAGTGAAAGTCTCTTGTGTAGATAGATTGGGTTAAAATTGTTGTAGGGTGAAGTAAAGGACTAGGTCTCCTCATTCCCAATAGAATGTAAGCTACTAAAAAAAAAAATAAAATAATAAAAAAAAGAATGTAAGCTACTGAAGGGGAGGGACTTTTATTTTTAATTGTTTTTTATGTCCCTGGCATCTAGTACAGTGCTGAACTGGAAGGGACCTTAGATGTTATCTAATTCAATCTGGTCATTTTATGTCACCAGGGAGGTTGAATAATAGGTTTCTGAGTGGTTTTCATAAAACATAGGTCTGACCATGTTACTTACACACATACACAAACATACTCAATAATTTTTAGTGGCCCATTATCTTTAGGATTAAAAATGTACTCAGTTTGGCATTTAAATTACCTCAAAACCTGAACTTTTCCTATATTTCAGTTTTCTTACATATTATTTCCCACCACAGACACTTAAAATCTCATCATATTGGTCTACATATTCTTACACACACACACACACACACACACACACACACACACACACACGCTGGCTGTTCTTCGAGTTTGAAATGTTCTGCCTTCTCACATTAACCTTAGAGAATCTCTGATTTCATGCAAAATTCACCTGGGGTACCAAGGATAGAATCATCACAGATGACTCTGAGAAAAAGACAACTCATGATCTTAAAGGTGAAGACCAGCTTAGAAAAAAGAAAACCTTTCTCATCCCAACGTCATTCTGTAGGAGGTCTTTCTTGGAGTCAGTCAATAAGCATTTATTAAATACTTAATATGTGTTACGTTCTGGGCGTCTAAAGAAAGGCTAAAACAAACCTTGTGCTCAAGGACCTTATATTCTATTTGTTCCAATACCTCTTAGTGGCTTCCCCTCCAAAATTATAGTTTTATCTACTTTATTTCACCTATATGGCTATATGTACACGGAGGTGACAATCTCTATTAGAATGTAAGCTTCTTGAGGGAAGGGACTTTTACTTTTTATTTCTATCTCCAATAAATGTTCATAAGTGAGATTTCAAACACAGGTCCTCTCACCTAAAATCTACATGCTCTCCATTATAGCATGATGTTACAGGTAGCAATAAGTAATTAGTCAATTAACATTTATTGATCACCTATTATGTACCTGAGAATATATATTAAGCACAAGGGACACAAAGAAAATAAAAGACTCTTGGGGAACTTGATAGTCTAATGGATAAACACTACTCCTTTTAATATCATATTATTTAGTGCTTGGAGAGATCTTAGGGTTAATTTAATCTAATCTAGTTTCTTATTTTTATAGAAGAGGAAGAGGCCCAGAAAAGCTAAGGTTAGATGTGGTAGAGTTAAAATTTGAAACTAGATCTTCTGTCTTCAAATCCAACACCTTTTCCACTGTGCTTTGCTATATTTTTTAAAATAG
Source organism: Sarcophilus harrisii (assembly GCF_902635505.1). NCBI lineage: Eukaryota > Metazoa > Chordata > Mammalia > Dasyuromorphia > Dasyuridae > Sarcophilus > Sarcophilus harrisii. Next base: position 420,058,744 of record NC_045429.1, read on the forward strand.
AATTTTATTTTTCCAAATATATGTAAAGATAGTTTTTAACATTCGTTTTTGTTAAAACTTTGTGTTCTAAATTTTTCTCCTTTCTTCCCTTATCTCTCCTTTTCCCAAGACAACAAGCAATCTGATGTAGGTTAAATATGTATTATTTTTTTAAACATATTTCCCTAAGGAAAAATCAGATTGAAAGTTTAAAAAACCACAAAGAAAAAACAAACAAAAAAGTGATAATACTAGGCTTTGATCCATATTCATTCTCCATATTTCTCTCTCAAGATGTGATTGGCATTTTCCATCTCAAGTCTAGTAAAATTGCCTTGAATCACCTGTGCATTGCTATCTTAGAATAAAGAATATTACCCTCTTCCCTTCCCTAAACAAAGTTCTCAGAATGGACCTGGGATACCAAGGATAGAGAATCTGAGCATCACAGATGACTCTGAGAAAAAGACAACTTATGATCTTAAAGGTGAAGACCAGCTTAAAAAAAAGAAAACCTTCCTCATCCCAAGAACTGTGTTCCCCAGGACCACCTTGGATCACAGACATTAAATTTAATCTAAAGTTTTTTAAACACATCTACACAACATACTATGCTAGTGATACAAAATAAAAATGAGATAGTCTCTGCTCTGAAAAAGATCAGAAACATCAACTATCCTACTTAAATACAGAATGACAGACCACCATGGCCCTTATATTATTAGCCACTGACTCCAGACCTGGCAATGTTTCTAGCAGCAAATTTTGTTCCCTAGGGGAACTGTGCTGCTGTTGTGATCATGGTTATGAGTGGAGAACTCTTTCTGTGGAGAGTTGCACATGCCAGGTTGGCCTTCCTGATTGTGGTCTGAGAGAGCCTAACCTCACTTCTCCTTCCTTAACTCATTTCTCACCTCTCTTCCCCTTCCTTTTATGCATTAAATTAGTCTTAGCAAACCCAACCCACAGCTTAAGTCATGTCACTTATGACGTGTATGATCTTGGTAAATCTTCCAACTTCCTTGAGTTTGGACTATGTGATCTCTAAAGTCCTATCCAGCTCTAAATCTATGATCCATGATCCAGTGCTACCCAATAAATATTTACTGATGACTTATAATATATGTAGATCATTGCACTACAACTGGAGGATCCTAAAAGATATCAAAGAGCTTTCTAATAGAATTAAAGAAACAAAATACATGGTTAGTTTTTCCAGAGATACAAAAATCTCTGGGTATATTGGTATATGGGTGTTAAATTTGTGGCAGATAAGTGCTATTGGAGTTCCTAGCAGGGAGGGTCTGAGAAGGTATCATAGAGAAAGGCAGCTATCAGGTAGGTAGGAAAAAGGATATTATTTGCAAGATGATCAGCATGTACAAGTCAAGTCAACAGGCACTTATTAAGTATGTAAGTCCTTATTACTGTACCAGGTATTGTGCCAAGCTCTGAGTATGCAAATACAAGCAGAAAGAAAGATAATTCCTGTCCTCAAGAGGCTTTTATTCTAAATGGGGAAGGCAACATATAAATGAGAGAGAAAAATCAATTGGGAGTAGAGTACTTACTGGGTCATGGTGGAAAGAATTAGGAGTTGACTCAGAGAGGAGTGAAAATAGCTGTACTGGGCACTTTCCTTAAAATGGAGGTTCTAGAGAGGCAACTAAGTGGTACAATGGATAGAGCATCAGCTCCAGGGCTGAATTCAAATCCAGCCTCAGACACTTAGCTGTGTGACCCTGGAAATTCACCTAATCCTGATTGTCTCCAAATACTAAATTACACACACACACACACACACACATATACATATGTAAATGGAGGTCCTAGGATAAATTGACCAATCAGAAAAAGTGACCAAAGGGACAGAATTCATTTCTAGTGTTAGGACAGAATCAGAGTAGACTTCCAGAATAAGGTAGACACAGGGAAAGAGTGAAGGGTCAAGAGTGGAGCCTGGAGAGGGATGGACGGATCCTAATTTGGAGGTACAAAATCAAAGGAGAATGAGTTAGGCATGTTTGCATGATGAAGTATAAAATATAAAGAACTAGGATGTGGAGTCAGAGGTCTAGGGGTTGAACGATGCTTCTTTTACCCCTTCTACCACCTTGGGAAGTCACTTCACTTCTCAAGGACTCATCTTTCTCATCTGAAAAAAACAAAACCAAGAGAATTGGAGCAATTGACTTTCAAGGTCCCCTCCGCCTCAAAAGCTGTGCCCTTGTGTCTTTTTTGGTTTCTCTTAATGAGAAAGTGAGGGAGGAAAGTGATTCTGGTCTCTATCTTCTCAGTTCTATTCTCTAATGATCTTATGTTGTCCTCCTGGAATGTAAGCTTCTTGAAGGCAGGATCTGTTTTATTTTTTCTTTGGCTCCCCTGTGCCTAGCACAGTGTAGGCATTTGACAAATGTTTGTTGATTGATCATATGTATTTTTTATATATTCAAGGAAATCACAGAGAGTTGCAGAAGAAGGCTTTTAGCTTCCACTCATCTCACAGGAAAGGGCCTGTCTCTTAGGAAATTTTTGTTGTTATTGTTGTTTGGTTGATTGCTTTAAAAAATACACATAATAGCTAAGTGAAATGAGCAGAACCAAGAGATCATTATATACGTCAACAACGATACTGTATGAAGATGTATTCTGATGGAAGTGGATTTCTTTGACAAAGAGACCTAATTCAGTTTCGATTGATCAATGATGGACAGAAGCAGCTACACCCAAAGAAAAAACACTGGGAAATGAATGTAAACTGTTTGCAAAAAAAAAAAATACACATAATATTTGGACTAATTTTTTCTCATGCACAAGTAGAAGTGACTGGATCAGGGTAGCATTGAGCAACATGCCTTATGTTTGCACGCACCTCTGTGTCTCTGTAGACTAAAAACCACAGTCTCGTTTCCTCTTTATGGCTGTGAAGAAAGCTGTTTGCCACCATCTGCTTTTCAAATAACTTCACTCCACCAAGAAAAGGCTTCGTCTCTCCCTCTCCCCATGGGGCCTGTCCCAGTTGTGACAACTTATGTTCTCTTCTTCCTGAGTAAGTTTCACGATCCACATTTTTCTCTGTGTGTGGCCAGGTCTAGTAAGTAGAATGAAGCAAAGGATGGGAGGGAAGAGAACAAGCATTTATGAAGCACTTTACAAATTGGGAGGGTGGCAAGGAAGATGCAGTGTTTTACAATGGTAGGGTCTGTTGTGGTAGGTAGAAGAATAGACCTCTTCTTCAACATTATCATTAACTTTATACACAAGCTGCTTCCCAAGACCAGAATGTAAATGGACTCCCTTCTCATCTCTACCTTTTAGCATCTCTGGGTACTTTCAAAGCTCCACTCCAATAGTATCTCCTCTATTCCTGTACCCACTAGTGCCCTCCTTACCATTAACTTTTTTTTTGCTTATGTATGTACCTTGGATATGTTATCTTTCCATATAGGATGTGAGTGCTTTGAGGGCAGGGATATTTCATATTTGTCTATGTCTCCAGTGGCTAGGTCAGCAGCTGTTTAGTTAATGCTTATTGAATGACTATATTAGCATTTTGAAGTAAACAAAAAAACTATAAATACATTAGCTCATTTGTGTGTTAGGATAGGACTGGCCTTAGAGGATGGAAAGATGTCTTGGTTATACCTCTCCTGTGCATCACTCCATTGCACTTCCTAGAACTTCTATTTTTGGCCCCTCCTTCCTGGGATTAAGTCTTCTGGGACTACATAAGGACTTCTAGGGAGGTGATTGTTGTACTTATGCTGAAGTAGAAAGACAGACCTTAAAGGGGCTAACATAAGGTGGATGAAGGAGAGAGGAGAAAATGGGATTGGGAGAGAGAGAGAATAAACATTTATATAGCACCTGTGCCAACTACTATGCTAAATGGTTTAAAAGTATCATCTGATCCTCACAATAACCCTGCAAGATAGGTGCTTATTATATCCCCATTTTATAGTTGAGAAACTGAGGCAAACAGGTCAGGTGACTTGCCCAGGGTCATACAGCTAGTAAATATCTGAGGCTAGATTTCAGTTCAGGTCTCCAAAAACCCAGTGCTCTATGTACCTTGGTACTACCTAGTTGCCTCAAGGTAAGACTTCTCATTAGCTGTTTGGATTAGGCTGGTGGGTCTAGGAAGATGTAACTGGACTAGAAGACAGGATCATGAGGGAGCTTAATGGGATGTTGCTGTTTTGGATTTGAATTTAGGATTGTCTGGACCATGCCAGAGAGAGAAAAAGAAGTTTTACTAGGAGTGAATTGAGGCTAAGTGGAAACTGCTTTGATTAAAGTGGGAGCCAACTGAGGTGCTCCTAGTTGGGTTGATGGGATATTTAGGTTTTGGGAATGGAAGACTTTTCATCTAACTGGGTATGCTAAGTGCTGGGAGAGCTATACTAGGCTGAGGCAGGGCTAGGAGAGGATGGACAGAGGGAGATTAGCTGTCCTAATACCAATATGAGCTGAACTGACTACAAAGAATTCAAAGGTGTAGTTAGCCTATAGTATATGTTTAATAAATGTTGACTGACTTAATTGAGTTGGACTTATGAAAGTCCTGAGGGCCATGGTCAAGGTCAGGTTGGATTCTGGGACCAAGAAGTTCATGGAGGTTCCTGGAATGTCATTGGGCTTGGAAATTAGGAGTTAAATGATCATCTCTGTGCTGAGACAGGATGGAGATCCTGAGAAAGCTAAAAGTCCCATGCATTTATTTCTATACATTCTATTTAGTGTGTTTGAGGTTGACAGTTTCCAAATGCTTTTGCTTATTATAAAATAACAATAATTCCTATTTCTGCAGCCTTGTAGAAGTACCAAGCACTTTCTTTACAACCCCTATACAAGACCTGGATGATCTTGGAGTCAAGAAAGACCTAGTTCATAAATCTGCCCACCTCCAACATTTGCTAGATGTGCAATTCCAGGCAGCTCACTTCATTTTAAAAAAAATTTATCTTTTTATTTTCAAAATATATGCATAGTTTTCAATATCCATCCTTGAAAAACTTAGTGTTCCAAATTTTTTCTCCCTCTCTTTCCCCTCACTCCTCCCTTAGATGGCAAGTAATCCAATATAGATTAAGCATGTGTAATTCTTCTATACATATTTCTACATTTAGCATGCTGCACAAGAAAAATCAGATCAGAAAGGAAAGGAAATGAAAAAGAAAACAAAAAAGAAGCAAACAACCAAAAAAGAGTGAAAATAATATGTTGTGATCCACATTCAGTCCCAGAGTCCTCTCTCTGGGTGCAGATGGCTCTCTTTATCACAAATCTATTGGAAGTGACCTGAATCACCTCATTGTTGAAAAGAACCACGTCCATCAGAATTGATCATCACATAATCTTGTTGCTGAAGTCACTTTATTTTAGAACCTGTTTTGTTGTGGTGGTTAAGTTATTTCAGTCATGCTGGACTCTATGATTCCATTTGGGGTTTCCTTGGAAGAGATTCTGAAATGGTTTGCCATGTCCTTCTTCAGCACATTTTACAGATAAGAAAACTAAGGCAAATAGAGTTAAGTGACTTGTCCAGTATAACATAGCTAATAAGTGTCTGAGTCCAGATTTGAACTCATCCAGACCCAGCACTCTATCCATTCTACCACCTAGCTGCTACGGAACTTTAGTGCTCCTCATTTATTACAAGGGATAATTAGGAAGATCAGATGAAATAATTATGTAAATGACATTGTAAACTTCAAAATAGTTTATAAACGTCAATGATTATTATTGTTATTTAAAGAGTTATTATCCTCACCTTAAGTGAGTGCCTGAAGTTACAACCTTAGGAAGTATTGGGGCCAGACTTCAAACTCAGTCCCTTGACTCCAACTGCAGTGTACTTTTTGCTACACTGCACTGCCAAGTTTCATTATATGAGGAAACTAAATTGGAATTTAAATTGAGCTGCATTTTAGAGAAACTAAAGTTCCTTTTTTTTCTTATTTTCTTTTGGGCCTGGGAGGGGGGGAACCTATAGTTAACAGAACAGGAAGGAGAATATGGAAGTAATTTTTTTTCTTAACCCATTTAAATTTATCTAAACAGGTTGATATATTTCTTCTAAATTCTGGTGGTTATGGCTCACTCTGAAATGCATTGCGGTACCTGATTTCAATATTGACCCATGTTTTCACATGGGAACATGAGGAAGAGGAAAAAGACATCCCATGTGGAAAGGTCCATGGATTTTGATTCCAAAGACCTAAACGCCATTCCTATCCTTGTTAGTCACCATCTGCTAATGATTCTCTCAGATTCTCCCCTTCCTAAAATACTAGAGGATCTCCAAGCTCCTACATGTTCTAACTAAACTGTCCTCCTCTAGACTTTCTCCTCTTCATCTTTATCCTTCTTAAAATGAGCTACTCAAAATTATACACAATGCTGCAGTTATGGGTAGAGGACATCAGGACTTTCCATTTCTTGTCAGAACATTATCACCTTCAAAACTTTATTCACCCACAAAAGCACCAGATGCTTCTGTTTTGTTTGTCTTTCTTCTCTCAAGTTCACACATCAGACCTCAAGAAGTTAGGTGATTCACTAACCAAAAATGTAATGATAAAATTCTGGGAACTCCTATAGTGTCTATTCCCCCAAGACTTCTCTCAGTACATTTGTCAGACTAGGTGCCAGTCATGCCGGGGGGCAAGGGAGGACAGATAAGAATGCCCTCATTCAACAAAGCCCTAAGGAAATAAAATGATTTGCCTTAGATCACATAGGCTGTAAATTACAGAGCTGGATTTTTGGAGCTAGTAGGGTTTAAGTGACTTGGCTAAGTGTCTGAGGCCAAATTTGAATACAGGTCCACCTGGGTCCAAAACCAGTACTTTATCCACTGTACCTTTTAGCTGCCCCTCATAATTGGGTTTTAAATGTGGGCCTCCTTGATTCCAAATCCCGTGATTTTCCCTACATACCATGCTGAAAAAAGCAACATGAAAAAATTGGAAAAACAGCATTGTAATCTGCCCAAATGCCACCTTGCAGAAATTCATTTTAAAATGGTTGATTCCTTTGGTGAATATGTGTGTTTATTAACATGAATTTTGAAATAGTTACTTTTGTCAATGAAAAAGCCTATGAAACTCATCTGGTTAGAGAAGAGAGCCGATGGACCCATCAGGTTTGGCTGTTTGCAGTTTCTGACAATGACCTCATCTGAGGCAGCACGAGGTGAGCGTGTTGGGAAGAGGGACAGATGTGGAGTCAGCAAGAACAGAGTTCAAATCTAACTTTAGATTCTTACTAGCTGAGTGATCCTGATTAAGTTATTTAACCTCTGTCTCATTTTCTTCAGATAACAATCATTCCTGTCTCCTAAGGTTTTTAATAAAATGAGATAATATTTATAAAGTGCTTCCTTAAAGTGTTAACAATAAAGTTATTATAAGCACTTGGTTTAGTTTCATGCATAAATCCCATTTGTTACAAGGGCGTCTTAGAAACGACATATTGGATGGATTAAGAAGTTCTCACTTTCAGTTTGGAAGGGGATGTCTAATTAATACCCTTGAATTTATGTATCAAGATAAAATTTATTGGGGCTTGCCACATCCTTTAGATTTGTAGGGTCTGCTTCTGAGTTTAGAAAAAGAAGATAAGGTTCTTCTTAGTATTTCCAGAAAACGTTTTAGAATCGTTGCTCGAGTTCATCCTAATATGATTGAGAGTACACAAACATAAATGTACACATGCATACACGTACACACATACACACACCCAACATTCCAGTGATCAGGCTGCTTTAAAACTATCTTTTTGATACATGCTCATCTCCAAAATATTAGTTATTTTAAAGTTTTTTTTAAATAGCACTATTCTTGGCAAATCTGTATCAAGAGATATATAGATACACACATATGCATGATACTCTGTGTGTGTGTATGTATGTGTGTGTGAATAGATTGTGATATAATTGGTAGGGGAAACTATTTTGCTATAGAAATTCTCTCCATTGCTATGTCTCAGCAACCCATCTTTAATTTATCATCTTAAGGGAATCACTGGAATTTTGGGAAGTGGTGACTTGGCCATCATTGCACAGGTAGTATGTGTCAGTGACAGGATTTGAACCGAAGACATAACTCCAAGTACTGCCTCTATGACACTATATTTATCATAATTCATAGCTCTCAAAAATAAGCATTTTCAAACACCTAAGTAGGCATGATATGTTCAGAAATATACATCTGTATAAATATAATCTTTTCCAATTACAAAGCTTTTCTCACACAGTCTTCATGTATGAAATATATGTGTATATACACATATACATACATATATATGTATATATGATATATATTTATACACATACATACTCCACAGGGAGTGCAAAGACTATGTCCATTTTATAGGTGAGAAAGTTTTGACTGTAAGGGGTAAAGGGATTTGCACAGTGTCATCTAGGCCATAAGTAACAGAGCTGACAATCAAAATCATATCTTAAGTGGCCAGTTTAAGTCTAGGGGTCTTTCTATTAGAAGTATATGTCCAAGTGTTAGCCCAGTATAAAGGAGGCTAGATTTGGAATTGAAGGAGGAAGAGGGGGAAGAGGAAGAGAACAGGGGGAAGAGTAAAGGAGGAAGAAGAAGAGGAGAAGGAAGACAAAGAAGACAGGAAGAGGAGGAGAAGAGAAAGAAGACAAGAAAGAGGAGAAGAGGGGGAGAAGGGGGATAGAAAAGGAATAAGGAGAAGGGGGAAGAGAGGAAGAAGGGGAAAAAGAGGAGAGGAGGAGGAGGAGGGCAAGGAGGAGGAGGGCAAAGAGGAGGAGAGAAGGAGGAGAAGGAAGACAAAGAGGAGGAGGAGGAGGAGGGAAAGAGAAAAAGAGAAGGAGGAGAACAAGAGGAAGAAGAGAGGAGAAGGAAAGGAGGTGGAAGAAGATGAGAAGGAAAAAGAAAGGGAGAAAGAAGAACTAGCTTTTTTAAAATAGTGCTTTAAGTTTTACAAAGCACTTTACATGTATTTTCTCATTTGATCCTCAAAATAATCCTGGGAGGTTGGTGCTATTATTATCCTCAATTGACAGATAAGAAAATTGAGGCTGAGAGCTAGTATATAGCTAATAAGTATCTGAGGCTGAGTTTGAATTCAGGTCTTCCTATTCCAGTGACTGAGTCATTGAGTCACCTAAAGATTTTTAGCTATGTACTAGCTCTGTTCAGTCATTTTCAGTTGTGTCCGACTCATGACCCCATTTTGGGGATTTTCTTGGCAAAGATTTAGGAACAACTAGGTATGTTGTGAATAGAGCTCTGGATACCAAGAAGACCTGAGTTTAAATCCGGCCTCAGACACTTGTTAGCTATTGTGATCTTGGGCGAGTTTCTTAACCTTGTTTGGCTAAGTTTCCTCATCTGTAAGATGAGCTGGAGAAAGGATAAGCCACTCTAAGAAAACCTTAAATGGGATCACAAAGAGTCAGATGTGATTGAAACAAAACACCAAGATCCAAAGATATTGGTGTGGTTTGCCATCCCTTTCTCCAATTCATTTTATAGACGAGTAAACTGAGGCAAACAGGATAAGTGACTTGCTCAGAGTTACAAAGCTAGTCAGCTGAGGCTAGATTTGAACTGAGGTCTGAATGTATCACTTAGCTACCTATTGGCAGGTCTCAAGCCATCTTGACCCCCATTCCTGAACTGTGATAATGAAAGGTTGCTTCTAAGGCACCTTCCAGCCTTAATTCTCTGCTCCTGTGGCACAGTCCCTGCCTACAAAGGACATACTATTTGTTTGGGGAGGGGAGCCTTGAACACATGATACACATGAGTGAATAAGCAGTATATAATAAAGTGCTAATTGGGCAGTAGAAATGGTGAATGAGGCAGGATAAAAGAAAATGCTGACGGTACTCGGCTGAGTCTATTCAGACAAAATCTCACCAAATGGATGCACTGTCTCCATGAAAAGGAGTGATTTTAAACAAAAATCCAAGAAAGGCTTGGCAGATGCTGCCAATCCATTTTTTTTTAATTTCTAGAACATATCCCTCCTACGGGTTAATGATACCCTTGCATGAATCATGTTTACACATCACCCTCCGACTGGTAGAGAATCAATTTGGTCAAAGCAATTCAGCGATTTCTAAGGGATTCATTCTGGCCCCACATCTAAACAGGCAATGCCAAGGGGAGCTGGGGATGTAACCTACAGATCTGAATCCATGAATCACCTACCAGGGCTTAATAGAACATCTAACACATAGTAAGGGCTTAATAAATGCTTTTAAACCATCAGGATTGGCAATTGATCCTTTTCTTTTTAATCATCTGTTGCAGTCTGGCCTTTTCCTTTCTCTAGGATTTGAAAATACTTTCATACAAAGTTTTATCTCAGTGTTTATTGAGGGGCAGTTGTATACATAGTGTATACAGTGTCCAGAATCCCTCAGTTTTAATTAATGTCAGATGCTTACCAGCTGTGTGATTCTGAACAAGTCACTTCTGAGTCTCAGTTTCCTCGTCTATTTAAAAAAAGAGAGGAGTAATCTTGATGACTCCAAAGACTCTTTCGGGTCTAAATCTAGAATCCTTTGCTCTTTGTCTCTGATTTCTAGCTGTATTTTGTACCTCTTGGAGTTAACTTTTAAAATACTTTACTGCCTTCAGTAGTAGTTACAACTAAAAAAACTTAAGATTTCTCTTGAAGAAAACCAAAACCTCTGTGATGATGACTTTCAGAAAACTGCCTTAGATGTAGATATGAATTCTTTTTTTGATGAAAAATTTACCAAAGGGCCATGCACTAGCAAAATAATTGGGTATACAGTCATTTTTTGGGAAATATTGGTTGTATTTAGATATTTAATTAAATGGTTGTTTCTTTGTGCCTAAAAAATACATATATGTGTGTATGTGTATATATACATAGTGTATGTATAAATCCACACACACACACACACACACACACACACACACACACATATATAGTGGGGCAGTCTGGTGGATAGAGCACCAGTCCTGGAGTTAAGAAGACCTGAATTCAAATCCAATCTCAGATATTTATTTCTTATGTGATCATTGGCAAAAGGAGAAGGAGGAAGAAGAGGAGATGGAAGAGGAGGAGGAAGAGGAAAAAAGAAAGAGGAAGAGGAGGAGCAGAAGAGGAAAAAAAGAAGAAAAGAAGGAGGAAAAGAAGAAAAGGAGAAAGAAAAAGAGGAAGAAGAAAAAGAAGAAAAGGAGAAAGAAGAAAAGGAAGAAGAAAAAGAAAGAAGAAAAGAAGGAGAAAGAAGAAAGAGAAATACAACTTTTGATAAAATGAGATTCCCCAGTCTTCACAGAGCTTATAACCTCCTAGGAAAAGAACAAAAGTTTCTTAAGCTAAATGCTTTACAAATATTATCTCATCCTGGGAGGTAAGTGCCCTTGTGAGCCTCACTTTAAAACTGAGGCAGCTGAAATCAAGTGACTCACCTAGGTCAACATAGATAATAAGTATCTGAGACTTGATTTGAACTCAGATCTTCCTGACTCCAGACCCAGGCGTCTATCCACTGTGCCACCTAGATAGCTACATCAGAGAAAGTCATTGCCAGCTATTGAAAAGAGAGTAAAACCCACAGTCCAAACCAAACCCTGAACACATAACTAGTTACACTTAATAGGGGAATGTGACATATACACGAATAACTAGAACACAAAATAACATAGATGTTATTGAAGTCATGGGGTGGAAAGGGAACCATTGGGGTAGGTTTCTTGGAAGAGATTTTTAAATTGAAATTTAAAGGATAGGTAGAAGTTCAACAGGCAAGAGAGTTGATTGGTGAAAGCATTTACAGTGTCAGGACTATAAGCTCTTTGAAGGCAGGAACACTATTCATTTTTATATTTACATTCTCAATCCTGTAGCAATGCCTTGCATATACTTAATAAATGTTTGTTGTTGTTGTTGTTCATTTTGAGAGGGGGCAGCCCGACAGCTGATAGAAAGCTGGGTTTATTTAGAAAGTCCTTGACTGGAATTCCTCTGATTTTCAATATGAATCATATGTCCTGACTATGTAATCCTGGGACCTTAGTATTTTTATATTTGCATCCTCAATCCTATAATACTGCCTTGCATATACTTAATAAATGTTTGTTGTTGCTGTTGTTCATTTTGAGAGGGGGGGTCAGCCTGACATAGCTGGTCTTCACTGATAGAGGGAGTCCATGAGGAACTTCACATCAATGAAATCATAAGTTGGTTCCTCTAAAAAAATTTGGATGAATAAATGAATGAATGATCTAAACAAAGCCATTGAGAAGGAAAAGCACAAAATAAGAATTCTAGATGGATTATAGATCAGGGGAGAATGGAAAAGCACCAGACTTTGGTCTTGAATGTCTGATCAAGGAATTTGAATTTTACTGCACAGCCACTGAAGAGTTTTGAGCAGATACATGAAATGACCAAATTATACATGAGGAATATCAGCCTAGTAACAGGAAAAGGAGATAGGAGGAAGAAGACCTCCCTGGAAGGTACCTTTTACAGTAGGCAGAATGGATAATAATAAGGGTGATAGCTCTGGGAATAAAAAGAGGGAGAAAGATTTGGGGATCCTACAGAGTTAAAGTCAATGAAATTGTAGAACTTATCATATATAAAGGGAAGAATCCAAGAGAGATCCAAGTTTTCAGGTCTAGAAGACAGGGCAAAATGCTGGTAGCCATGATAGAAATATTGAAGACAGGTGGAGGAGCAGGTTTAGGAAAAAAGAATATAAGTAAAATTTTGAACACAGTTTGCGGTACTATTGGGGCACATCTAGGTGGACATGTCCTTTGGCCATTGAATATTCTATTATGTAATATTGGGACAGGGGCCAAACTATGATCACTCTGGTTTAGGGAAGTTCCTGGTGAGGAAATTTCCTCTCTCACTGTAAGAGTGCACTTTCCTTACAACTTATAATCTAGGAGAGTTGCCTAGAACATTGACAAGTTAAATGATTTTTCTTGAGTTGCATAGCAAATAATATACAGTTTTATAGGCTTATCTTTCTTGGTGGATGGCAAGCTCCATCATCAAGGATTAGGTCTTCTTTTTTTTTATTATTATTATTATTCTTGTGCTCCTCAGATCCTAGCACAGTATCTTGCTTAGGATTGGTACTTGTTAAATGTTTAGCAAATCAAATTCTTTTGGATTGGGTTTGCCTCTCTTGGTGAATCATTGTCTTTCCTACCCTGCCCCTCCTCCACTTTAGCATCCTTTTTCTCTGCTCCTTGGAATTATTTTTCTTTTTTGAAAAAGCATTAATGTGGTCTTTATGATATTTTTCTTCTCTATTCCTTTCATCCTCCCTTTCCTCTAAGATACTTTCTCTTTTTCATTCTCTATCCTTATGGATTCATAAAGTTCACCAAATTCCATACTTCAACAGGCTTGCTTTTATGACCTTTTTAAAAATTGTCTTAACTTCATCTCCTCATCCCATGCCTTCTGCCAAGACTCTCTTGATATCACTCCACCATATCCTTGCTTCCCACTGTACCCCTAAAGTCCAATTAGCTCATCAAACCATTCCACTAATGTTCAGCCTGAGAAGACATTGAGTGTTTGGGCTGCTACTATAGTCAATAACCTGTGATCTCATTTACCAGAATTGTAACATAGGGAGCTACGTTGTGTCGTGCACAGGGAACTGCAGAATTAATATATTTTTATTTCTCTTCCTTCTTCTAATGGGAAAGCTGAGCTCAGCACTGGTCAGAGAAGAGTAACAGTTCAGAAAGGACCACTGTACCGGGCTGAAGGTTATCCAGTCAGCATCGCATGTAATGTAACTGGCCACCAGAGACAGTCCGAACAGACTTTCCAATGGTCTGTTTACAAACCGGATAAGCCAGAAAGAGAGGTACAAATAATCAGTACTAAAGACCCTGCCTTCACTTATGCCTTCTATAGTCTTCGAGTTCAGCGTGGAGACATCTACATAGAGAGGATCCAAGGAAACTCAGTCTTGCTACATATTTCAAAGCTTCAAACCCAGGATGCTGGCGAGTATGAGTGTCATACCCCCAACACTGATGATAGATACCTTGGGAGTTATAGTGACAAGGTGAACCTAACAGGTAAAGTATACCCTATTTCTATGTTGCTCTTCCCAATCTGGTCCCCGCCTTTTTATAAATGGCTCCCCTTCTCAAATTCCCCAACCTAGCTAAGCTGCCCTTTTCCCTACTCCCTGCTCCTTATTTATGCACGATCTCTATTTCTCATCTTTATTTCATTGTACTGACTATGCCCCTCATACCTGGAATTCATTCTCTCCCCACCTCAGCCTTTTAAAATCTGCTTTCCTTCAGTGCTACCTTCTACATGAAACCTTTCCTGACCCCTCCAAGCTCCTTATATCCTCTCTCCCAAAGTTCCCTTGGTTTACTTTTTATACATTCTGTATATACTAATTGACACAATGCTATCTCCCTGGTTAAAATATAAGCTATTTGAGGGTAGGGATCATTTCACTTTTATTTTTGTATCCCCAATATCAACACAGAGCTTGGTACAAAGAAGGAAATTAATAAATACTTATTGGTTGACGACACTATGGTTACTTCAGTTACAAAATCCTATGATATGTGATTTGATAGTATATCATAATTTTCATTCTTTTTATAACTGAAATCTCTGATGCAATGAATCAAATCAATATATGAGATCAGTGAAGAAATGGGTGACCAAAAAGTGGAGATCACAAGAGTGATGGATCACTAGTGGGTTTGCAAGCAAGAGTGCAAGGTCAAGAGGAGGAAAGGAAGGCACATGTGGAAAACTTAAATGACAGTTGCATAAGATGGGTATGCATGAATGAAGTGCATCATTGTAGGGAATATCCATATTGATGAAGCCACAGATTTATTGTCATTTTAGAGTATATATGGAGTATATATTTCATGTCAATGGTTTAGAGCCCAGAAATAAAGAATGTACCGTCTCTCTAAAGACGGTACATTCTTTATATCTATCATACCTACCATGTAATTGTACTTTTTTAAGTATAAAAATTATTTAAGATTATTAAAAATTATCATCCCTCTTTTCCCCCCTTAGGGACTTGACTTGAGATCAGGAATGCTATTAAATATCCAGGCTTTAAGTGAACTTCATCATTAACTTGGAGGTTGTCATTGCTGACTATAGATTCCCTAATTGTCTTAGTTATTCTACAGAAATCTTGGTCTTTGGGTTTGCCCTTTTGTCTCAACGCAAGTGAAGAATTACTATAAGCTTGTGTAATTTTTTTTATCCTTTTTTTGTGCCAAGATTCTATTCATGCATTTTATGTTGGCTAAGAAACATAGGTCACAGATTGTAAGGCTAGAAAGAGATTTTAGAGAGTTTCTCATCCAACTCCTTCATTTGACAAATGAAGAAATTGAACCCCTTTAAGGGTTATGCTTTGCCAAGTTGCACAATAAGCTAATGAGAGGGTTGGGCCTTGAATCCAGGCCTCCTGGCTCCTAATTCAGTATTCTTTCCCCAGCACCATTTAAGTGTTACCTGAGGCTGATTTAGCTAACTTGCTTTGAGCAACTTGTGAAGGAAACCAGAGTTCTCTAATACACCAGTTGCCTTTGATCTGTATCATGGCCTAGATCACTGGCTCAGCCCATTTTTTTGCAAATATATGCTATTGGCAACAGTGGAGATGGGGTGAGAGAACACATGAAGAGCTGTGATGATAGTGGGCAAGTACCTTCATATAATAATAATATTAATAATATCATCTTTCTGACAACAACACTTTGAGATAGTCCTTGTTATTCTTAAATGAGATGTTTACCAGTTTACCAATACATGCTGGTAACCTCAGAGTAAGACTAGTCTCACAGAAAGTGCACTTGATTTGGGATAAGGGTATTTAGGGTCAAATCATGATTCTGCTACCTGCAACATGTGCAGAAGCATGCTGGTAAATGTTTAACAATTGCTTCTCCAGAAAAGCACAATGTACTTTTAAGCATAATTGGCATTATTTACATTTTCTCCTTCACTGAGACGATCAACAAAACAATACATTAAGCCTTAATGTGGAACATTTGCTGATTTCTAGGCTATAAATGTTCACACTGAAAATTTAGCAATTGACTCTCATGAGCACATCCCTGAACCTGTATGACTTTGAGGAAATCTTTTCTCATGCACAAAATAAGCTAGTTTGAATTGATGATCTTTAAATACTAAATTATATGAGTCTCTGATACTAGGATTATAACTTTAGATGTGCAGAGAAAGAATTGAGGTGTTTAGAGGTTAGTTGACATTTCCAGCTTCTATTAGTCAGAGCTGGAATTTGAACCCAAGGCCTTTGAATCCAAATCTTGTGTCTTTTCATTCAGTCATGTTATATAATACGGCACTATGGACATCATTATTTCTCTTGTGTTCAGTGATTCCAGATACCCTCTCTGTGACCATGAGTCCTCAGACCATCAAAAGAGAGGAAGGAGAGTCATTAGCACTTACCTGTGAGGTCTCCAAAGCCACAGCTCAACACACCCACCTCTCTGTCTCCTGGTACCGGCTCCAGGAAAGAGGAAACCAATCCACCAAGATCATTTCCCTGTCCAAAGATTTTATCTTGATCCCCGGATCCTCCTACACAGAGAGGTTTTCAGCAGGGGATGTGAGGCTAGACAAAATCGGGAATACAGCCTTCAGGTTGTCCATAGGGAGACTGCAGCCTGTGGATCAAGGCCAGCTATTCTGTGAAGCTGTTGAATGGATTCAGGACCCTGATGAGACATGGATGTCTATCACTCGGAAACAAACAGACAAAGCTACATTGATAGTCCAACCTGAAGGTAAGACTGTTCTTAGATTATTAATTATTTCCATGCATGTATATGTCTGGAGGTGTCTTTATTTTAATGGGAGGGAAAGGAAATCCATTTGGGGACTTTGTTTTGCTTTAGTTCCAAAACACATTTTCTAGAAGGTGTGAGTAAACCAGGATTTAACCAAGTGGGAATCATAGGTATTAAGAATGCAGTGTTCCATTTTAATTTTAGCCACATGAGATCATATATGGGATGTTGCCTGATACTGCATCTGGCACATACCAGAGGCTTAATAAATACTTATTGATTGATTGATTGATTATTGATCAAATAATGAATGACAATCCACATGCCATTTGTAAAAATGAGTCCCCTTTCTTGAGAGTTATATCTCAATTATATATTTCCAAACAACTGATATTTATCATATGAAGCTTCATTTTTGTTTGTGCTGTTTTCCCCTCCTTCAACACAGCTTTGTGTTACTCTTGGATGGATCCTCACTATTATGAGGTCAGGAATGTGATCAGGGCAGGAAGTTACCTGTCTTTGATCCCAGTCAGAAAAAAAAAAAAAAACTATTTAGACATTCTGTCTAGAAAATAAAACCTTGGACTTGATGAAAAAAGATTTTCTAAGAATACAAAGCAGATTTCTATGTTCTCTCTTAGTTATTTCCTGTTCTGTTGCAGAATACAGAACAGTAGTTAGCAATTTAAAGGGCCCAGAGTGAGCAGCAAGAAAGATCTCAAATCAACTTTTTAAGACAAATTCAGTTTTAGGGGAAGATCTCAAAAAAGGAATTCACATGCTAGGACTCAAGACCTTACATAGGGAGAGAATATTTGGCTGCTGTTGAAAAGGCTATAGCTAGAGGAGAAAACAGGGAGAGTTCAAGTAGAGACTAAATCCTCTGGGGGAAATGGGGAGGGACAAGGGAGATCTATAGTAGTTTCTAATTTTAGTTAATTATTTTTCCTAACAAGGTATTAAACAAGCTTAATTGTTTTTAACTATTGGAGTACAGATGCTTTAGGCACCCTTTAAATTTCATTACCCTTGGAAAAGCCCTGGTCAGCCTACCTTAGTTATAGCTCTGGCAGAAAACAAGCTATTACATGGTCTCAAGAGGTTAAAGATCTCTTGAGATAATATAATGATGATGATATATAATGTTATGATCTTTCTGTTGCTGAAAGGAGGCAAAGAGAAATGAAGTGAATCTTGAAAATAAACGTCTCACTTTTGTTTTCCCAGTTAGAGATTTTCAAGTTAACATTTCTGTGGAAAGTTCCTTTGCCATAGGGCAACCTCTGCGACTGATCTGCTCTGTGCTTTCAAAGAGTAGACAGAACCGAAGATTGCAGGTGATCTGGTACCTGAATGCCACTGACATTGGCAGTATTGATGTTAGTGGTGTTCTGAGCTTGAAGAAAGACTATGAAGAAAGAGCCAAACTTGGACAGCTCCAGGTGTCAAAGATGAGCCACAATGCCTTCACCTTTACCCTCTCTTCCATGGGTCCTCAGGATGAAGGTGTCTACAGGTGTGAGATAGGGGAGGTGATGAGCACTCAGAAAGATTTTCCAAGGCTACCTCGAAGGAAGCAATCTGCAGACATCAATGTATACCTCAGAAAGCCAAGAGGTAAGTCAGGATAGGGCATTGTTGGAAAATGCCCTTGGAAAACTCTTGGAAAATCCTGAATGAGGATCTGTCTTTTAATATTTCCTAGTGAGTCCAGGTATACCTCCATTTGCACAAAGGATACATCCTGAGGAACTGGGCATAAATCAGGTCTTATTTGAAATACACCAAGGAAAGTTCTTATTGGAAGGAGCATGTGGTAAATCCTCTTATAAAGTGACTATGCCAATATGTGATTTCATTGGTGTGCGAATTCCTTCCACTAATGCAGTTCAATCCATACATGGCTGAGTAGATGAATCTTAGGAGAGTTGCCTGGAATTTGGAAAAAATAAATGACTTGTCAGTCAGTAAACAGCTAAATTGTCAGAGGCCAAATTTGAACTAAGGTTTTCCTGAACTCCAAAATACTCACCCTCACTTTGCCTTTTATTTGTTTATTATTTAGGCAAATGATTCTCCCCTAAATAGCTTCATAGAAAGAGAAAGTATAGGCAGCTAGGTAATGCAGTGGATAGAGCACTAAGCTTGGAATCAGAAAGACTCATCTTCCTGAGTTCCAATCCAGCAACAGATACTGTGTAATCCTAGCCAAGTTACTTGATCCTGTTTGTCTCAGTTTCCTCATCTGTAAAATGAACTGGAGAAAGAAATGAAAAACCACTCCAGTATCTTTGCCAAGAAAACCCAAAAATGGGACTACAAAGAGTGGTGAAACAATTCCACAAAGAGAAAGTGTGGTAGATTGGGAATCAGGGTAACTCAAGGTCCAGTTTCATTTCTGCAGGCAACTAGCTTTATGTGTTTGAATATGCTAACCATCCTATCTGAACCTCGGTTTCCTCAGCTATAAAATGAGGAATATTGATGAGATGATCTCTAAGATTCCTTTCAGTTCTAGATTTCCTTGATTCTCTTCTGTTTTTTTTTATAAGTTTTGGTTTTTCATACTTAAAGAAATATACACAAAGCATTTGAATCCTCCTGCCTAGAGAGTGGGCTTGAGGAAAGGTGGACAGGAAATAGGGAAGATAGAATTGCCATGTGGGTGGGTAAATGGGAAGATCTCGGGATCACAGTGATTTTTTCAAAGGTCATACATTCAATAAGAATCAGAGTCAGAATTTGAACTGAGACCCTAGGACTCCAGATCCAGTTTGGGGGTACAGAACTCCGTACCACACTGCTTCCAGCATTTTCTTCATCCTTTTGGGAAAACAAAGTGCCAGAATTACAATCTCTGATGGAATTATCCTTTTCCAAATGCTTCTGGTTAACTTCTTCCCTTCCATCTTTCATGGGATGGGGGAGCAATAGTCATGTTCCTGTTCCTACATTCTGTCCTTGTAATGATAGCTGACAATTATATAGCATTTTCAAATTTACAAGGCATTTTATATTAAATACCTACTCAAGAGGAAGAAGGAGATATTAGATAAAGAACTGGCCTGAGAGTTAAGAATACCCGGGCTCAAGCCCATTGTCTAAAATGTGTAGGTAGCTAGGTTGTGCAGTGGTTAGAGACTTGGACCTGGAGTTAGGAAGTTGTTTTTGTTGCTGTTCAGTTGTCCCTCATTCTTTGTGATGTCATCACAGTCCATGGGATTTTCTTGGCGACATACTGGAATGACTTGCTATTTCCTTCTCTGAGGCAAACAGGGGAAAGTGATTTGCCCAGGATCACACAGTTAATAAATGTCTGGGGCCACATTTGAACTCGAGTCTTCCTATCCACTCTGCTACCTAGCTGTCCCTTTGGCACCTAGTAGGTGCTTAATAAATCCTTGCTGCCTTTCCTTCCCTCTGTGCAGCTATGGACAAGTTATTTTTCTCTGCTGACTCTAATAATATAAATTGAACAACACTGTGGCTGTAGATCTGCATTAGAAAAGACTATTTTTCTATTCTGATGATATTCCAACTCCACCCAAATGTGTTTATATATAAGCATGTAATAAAATCTCAGACTCTACATGAATTCATATTTTGTTTTACCTGTTTACAAACATTAGCCCAAGTTTAATCTTTAGAAAATAGAACTATATACACATGTGGATCCTGTAGCTTGTTTGGGAAGATAATGAGTAAGATCTTTGTGTAAGGGGATGGCTGAAAAGACTCTGAAGGTCAACTTATCCTAACAAAAAAGAAGGAAGTTGATGTTACAGGGAGCTCTGCCTTCAGCTGTTCATTAATCAGACTGCTCTGAGTTCCTCTGAGAGGCATTGGACTTGGAGTCAGCAGATTAAAAAGTGAATGTCCACTCTCTTTCCCCTTTATTCTGGGGAATCTCGGGCCGATCACTTCTTTCAGTGCCTCAGTTATTGGATTTGTAAAATGGGTATTGAAAACTGCACCTCACTGAGAGGTTGAGAGGATCAGATGAGAGAATGATTGTAAAGGGATCTGGCAGCATTCAGACACTATGGAAATGTCAACACTCTCCAGGCTCAGAGGAGCACAAAGTGTGTTTGAACCATTGCCTTCTAAGTACTTGCTACAGTAAACAGAATTAAATGGGTTATTTGCTTCTTTATTTCATGCATTGAGTCATGTTTGGGATGAAGGAACTTGACTACTTTTCCCTTTACCACAGAAAGATAGAAGAGAAGGGGCTGATTAACTAAAAGGAATTTGGAAGAGACAATTTCAATCTGGGATCATAAATGTTGCCACATCATTCTGTAAAGAGGGAACCGAATAATAGAGGCAGCATGGCATAAGTGAAAGAGCCTTGGTTCTGGAGTCCTAGGAAGGTGTGATCAAATCTTATTCCTTAAATTTCTTCCATGTCTTGTGTGAAGTCACTTGATTTTCTTGAACCTCATTTTCCTCATCTGTAAAATGATTATCCCTTCCAGTTCTTGACTCATGATTCCATGACTCATTATTTCATTTGAGTCTCATAACAACGCTATGATGTAGTTACTATAGGTAGTATTATACCCATTTTACAGTTGAAACCTAGAAGGGTTAAAGGGGCTTTCCCATGATTCAGCTGGGTCCGATTTTTTGTGACACCATTTAGGACTTTCTTGGCAAAAGTAATGGATTAGTTTGCTACTTCCTTCTCCAGCTTAAATGAGGAAACTGAGGCAGATTTAAATGGCGTGTTCAGGATCACACAGCTAGTAAGTGCCTGAGGAGAGATTTGAACTCATGAAGTTGAGTCTTCCTGGCACTTGGTGCACTTTGGTACCACCTACATGCCCCATGATTATACAGCTAATCAATGACCGAAGACAGATTTAAAGTTGACTGTGGATGACCCCACAAAAGGACAAACCATAGCAACAGAATGTATTATAACAGTGACATTTAAAGTTGAGCTTTCCATCAACCCCATGAGATGAGTTCTACCGATTTTATTATCCCCACATTAATGACTGAGGAACAGACGCTAGATGGTACCATTGTGCATAGAGGGCCAAGTCTGTGTGACCCTGTTTGCCTCAGTTTCCCCATTTGACAAATGATCTGGAGAAGGAAATAGCAAACCACTTCAATATCTTTTCCAAGAAAACTGGGGGTCATGAAGAATCACACATGACTGAAACAACGGAACAAAAACAAAATAAGGAGGAAACTTTTGCTGCTGAGAGTAATTTAGGTTACTTAGGATCTCACTGCTATCAAGTGTGAGAGACTAAACTCAAACCCATTCTCAAAGGCCTATATTTTATCTCATGGGCCATGCTCCTTTTGCAAATAAAGGGGGTAAAATATTTATCTCAACTGTGGGTGGAGGTTATCTCAATTTGTGTCTATTGAACAAACAATAGAAATGATGAGGAATATGATACATAGATTAGATTACTTAAAAATAAACCTTTGGAACAAATAATAACCTACATTTACAGAGCACTTCCAGAATGCTTCCTTTATAATAATCTTGTGAGATCCTAGCCCAAATTACCATACTCATAATACATAAAACTGAGGCTCAGAGGGATGAAATAATTTTCCCAGGACTATGAAGCCAATAAAAGTTGGAGTCTATAATTGAGTTAAGAAGCACTTATTAAATGTTTACTATTTGCCAGGAACAAGCTAGTCTCTGGTAATACAAACATAAAAGTGAAGCAGTGCTTGCCCTCAAGGATCTTATATTCTAAGGAAGAATACAGAGAGGGTTAGAATGACCACTGAAGAGTTTTAATATGTCCTAGGGATTGTTAGAATTGCTGCAGAGAAGTAGTTGTGGACTTTTAATAGCAATGATAGTAAGGAATTTATCACATGATACTGTAATTTCATTATAGAGATCACAGAATAAGAGGTAGATTATATATGTATGTGAAGGTGAATGGGGATGGGGGCTCCTGGAGAGAGGCAAATCAGATGGCAAGAGCCCTCTGCTGAGTAGACCCTACTGTCCTCCTGCTGGATGGGTAGTTAAGGATGAGTGAAATCGAGATATGCTGACTCCAGATCCTGTGCTCTTCATACTATTCCATATGCTGCCTCTGCACATATCATACTATTTATAAAAACACCACTGTCTATAAACAATCATAATAAAAATCAACTGTCAATACAGGTGTATATTATGTGTAAACATATGGATAGAGACTCAATCTCTGATTTCATTGTTATAGGTGAAAAAGAAAATTCTTCATTCCCAGATGAAAAAAAGATGTTTTTTCTTTCAATGCAGTGCCCCTCTTCCCTGTGTGACTTAGTGAGTTGACTAGAGTGCTAAGAGATTAAGTGATTTGCCCAGAGTCACACAACTAAAATGTGTAAAAAGCAAGACTAGAAATGAGATCCACCTAACTTCATAGCCAATTCTTTTTATTATGACATGTTGCTGCTTTCTCTCAGTATAATGAAGGCAGGTAGGTGAATGAAGTACTACTTGTCCTGAAGTCAAGAAGAGGTGAATTCAGGTCCTGCCTTGAATGTCTACTTTCTGTATGGCAAGTCACTTAACTTCTCTTAGTCTCAGTTTCCCTGTTTGTAAAATGGGGATAAAAATAGCACCTTCTCGCTTCATGTTGTTGTGAGAATTAAATGGGATGCTATATGCAAAATGCTTTGTAAACCTTAGGTCACTATAAAAATGCTAATTACTATTATTATAATTATGTAACAGAATAGATTGGGATAAATTGATAACAAATATAATAGATTAAAATGACACCAAAACCATAAAAGGGACATATACAAATGTTTGAGGGAAAGGCCCATTCCCTAAGAAATATATGGTCAGTAGATATGAATAAATAATTATAAAAGATGACATGTAAATTAGAAATAATCAGCCGAAAAAGTGTTCAACCTCTCTAATAATCAATTACATGTAAATGAATATCAACTTGGATGATGAAAGCCTAAATAGGTGTAACGTGATCTGGATGACAACTCTGAAAAACCCACAACCCTATGTCTACAAAACTGCAAAAGGAGAGAGGGAGGGAGGGAAGAAGGGAGGACATTGAGAAGAATGGGAAAGTCCATCTGCAGAAAAGGGGATTGGAGCTGAATGCTGAAGGTAGCCAAGAAAGTGAGGAGGCAGAATCAACAGGGAAGAACATTTCATATATGGGGAATAGGACATGCAAATGCATGGAATTTAATATGTGAGGTGTAGCCAGAAGGCAAATATAGCTTGATTATAGAGTATGTGAAGGGAAATGAGAACTGGAAAGGCAGAGAGGACCCAGAGTATAAAGGGCTTTGAATGCCAAACAAAAGAGTAATACTCTCTTCTGAGATTGTAGTAGAAGAATCTTATCTTACTAAAAAATCATGGATCCTTGAAATTTAAAGTTTATTTACTAAACATATTTTCCCATTTTATTTCTGTCTTTTTCATTTTGGTTATATTAATTTTTCTTGTGTAAATATGCTTTATTATAGCATAATCAAATCCGTCTATTACAGGGGTGGGGGTGGGGGACGAAGGGTAGTTTCTCTCACTTGTTTAATAGAATTTCCCTTCATTTCCATAGGAATTTTTTCTTTTGTTGAGCTGAAATTTGTGTCCCTGTTACTTCCAATGCCATCATTCCTATTTTTGTATTCTGGGATCAAATAATAAATGCAATCTCTCTTCTATGTGATAACATTTCATATACTGAAAGCAACTGTTATACACCATCTTAAATTTTCTATTCTTTGGATTGAACATTCATGATTCTTTTAACTCATGTGCCCCTCCTCTCCCTGCCAAGAGGTTGTCTTTCTCCAACTGTGCTTCAGCTTGCTATTGTCAATGTTTCTTCTAAAAGCTGATTTCTAGAAATGGAAATCAAAATGTGGCTTGATTAGATCAAAATACAAATTCTTCCTTCCATTACTTCCTTCATTCTAGATGCTATATTTTCTTTCATGCAGTCTAGGATTATTACATTATCTCTTTTGGTTGCAATATTACCTGGTTGATTTATATTGAGTTTGTGGTCCACTAAAACCCCCTATCTCTTTTTCACCTAAATTTCTTTGCAGCTCCATTCATTTCCTTCATCTTGTATTTGGATAGTTGTTCTCCTTGAACCCCAGTCCCAGAGTTTACATTTATTCCTTTTAAGTTTAATGTTTTTAACCCCTGCCCAGCCTATTGATACCTTTGTGACCCCAGTTTTCTCATTAAGTATATTTACTATTGCTCCCAGTTTTGAACCATCCGCAAATTTGGTAAGCTTATCATCTGTGCCATTATCTAAGTCATTAATCTAAATGACTCTGAGGAACCATTATATCAGGATGAACACATTCGATCTGTTGTTATTGTTCAGTTATTTCAGTCATGGCTGATTCTGTGTGACCCCATTTGGGCTTGTCTTGAAAAAAAAATGTTGGAGTTGTTTGTCATTTCCTTGTCCGGCTCATTTGACAGACGAGCAAACTGAGACAAACAGGGTTAAGTGACTTTTCTAGGGTCTCACAGTGTCTGAAGTCAGAGTTGAACTCAGGGAGATTACTCTTCCTGACTCTGCACTCTAGAGCCACCTAGCTGCTCTCATTTACTCTGTCCAAGAACAATATTTACACAAATACAGGCATGAAAGGGCAAATGAAAGCAATAGAAAGCGACACAAGTAGGAAAAAAGGGAGAGAAAGCTATAATTAATTCAGATTGATTGCCTAAGTTGCTAATTAGATACTTTCTAGTAATTCAGACTCACACTTTTACTCCCAGGGTATTAATTCCCTTTAGTTTAGATCTATTTACTGTCATGTTTATAGTATTGTTCCTATGGGAATAACTGCCCCCAATAATATTGTTTACCTTAACATCATGTTTTTGTGAAATCAATAATACCAGGCAAGACAACAACTTCAAAATATTAGAATTGAATGAGGCAATCACCAGGTATAAAATGACTGAAATTTGTGTTTGTTTAATAAAACAGCAAATTGATTCTCACAAATTAAATCCATAGCAAAAAGTATGGAACTATCCACGGAGAATGGAAAGAGATCTGTGTGGGAGGGAGAAGCCCTCATTTTTCGCTGTAAGTTGAATGGAGCAGAATATCCTCTGTCCGTTGTTTGGTGGCATATTCCAGTCAACCTGCAGCAGCCAGAGCTCATAGGTAGCCTGGGAAAAGATGGCACTGTGCATCTGGGCCCTTCCTATAAAGACCGTGGCAAATCTGGCTGTATCAGATTGGAAAAAGAAAACATGGCCACATACCAACTGGAGATCTTCGACAGCTTAACAACAGATGGAGGGACTTATGAATGCAAAGTAACAGAGTTTCAGAATGAGGCTGGAGGTTTGAGCTGGTCTCAGAAGACTTCCATCACAGTGAACTCTTTAAGTAAGTCAGATCCTTTTCTTGTCTTTCATTTCACAGATTTGCAGAATATTAAAGCTATAAGAGACCTGAGTAGCCATCTAGTTCAATCTACACTGGAAAAAATGCCCTCCTTTTAGTACATTCTACATTATTATATTATCATATGTTATATTTTGTTATATTATAGATTATCATACTATTATAATATATCACATATTATATAATATATAATAATCATAATTATAATATATACTATAATGTTTATATTCATGTAAGCATTTACATTATAATATAACAATTATATTATATGAAATATTATAATATATGATTACCATATAGTCTGAATAAGTGATTATATGGTCAGTGCCTGAAGAACTCTTGTGAAAGGGAGCCCCCTTCCCTAGTCCTTCCACACACCATTCTACTTTTGTTTATCTCTAATTATTAGGAAGTTTTTTCCTTACATCAAACTTAAATTTGCATATTTCCATGTTTCACCCACTATTTCCAGTTATGCCTCTGGGACCAAACAACAAGACTAATTCCTTTCCTAGAGGATAGTTCCTCAATAACAAAACAGTGCTTGAGTGATGCTATTTCCCTGAGGGAACATGGTTTAATGGGATGGTCAAATCATTTACCGCCAAAAGGGTCGAAGCGTGGGTGGAAATGTGTTCCATGTCACAAACTGTAATCTTAAGCCACCACATCTGTAAAATTGAGTGATCCTTGAAACAGACATCAAATCATGACTCTTAAATTGAGCTTTTAAGCATCAAAAATTATTCCTTCCTCCTGGAATCACCACATGATGAGCATATTGGGAATACATGACAGCTGAGACCCTGACAGCTAGAGCTAAGGGTTAGTAGTTAGTAGAGTCAATCCCATCTCCCCTCATCTCTTAAAAAAACAGTTATTAGCCTACTAACCAGCATGGGATTGTGCGTTTAGAGGGACAGATTGGGGAAGTGCGGCATTTTACCCTTGAATAAATGCCTAAGAAGCAGTCTGGATGAAACTCTCCACTGGCTGTATCAAGTGTTGGCAGCTTTGGGAGAGAGTCAGCCTATATGGAAAGTATAAATTTAGATGGATTTCAGCCCGACAATAAATACACAGTAGCTCCCTGTATGGTGCGAGCACATGGGGTTGAATATGTAGCAGGGACAGCTAGGAAGCTCTGGACCTGCTGTGTTTCCATCTTGTAACTGTCCTGGGAATGTGTTTCTTGCTTGGAACTGCAGGTTCGGGTTTACGTGTGACTCTGCACAGCCGTCAGCCCAAGGTCATAATAAGCGACACCTTGGCTTTGTCCTGCATCATTTTTTCTGACTACTCAGCCCTGAAGGTGCCAATAACAGTAACCTGGCAATTCCAGCCCCAGGGAGCGTTAGATTATCAGCAACTGGTCACAGTTGCTCAGAATGGAACCGTTGAATGGGGCAACTCCCAAGAGCAATTGCAGAAGAAAATCAAAGTTTCACAGTCTTCCTCGGGTTCTCAACTCCTAATCTATGAAGCCACAGAAGAAGATAACGGAATGTACCGGTGCAAAGTGGAAGCCTATCAGAGAGAGGGACGATCTACCTATGGCCCAGGCAGGAAAGCAGCAGCAGTCATTTCCCATCCACTGGGGATAAATATTACGCTGCCAGGTAAACAAATTCTTTCTCTTATTAGCACTTGGATTATGTTAAGTTGGGAAAATGAAATGCATCATGCGCTATTTACCCCCTGAATGTACCATGTAGTTTGCATGCATGTTCATTATTCTGGAAGCAGAAGAATTGTGTGGGTAAGCCAAAAAGCATGTGTATTTGGCTTTAAGATACATTTTTGTGCTTATATTTAAAATTGATTGCATGCAATGTTCTGGGAATTCATACAAGTTTAACCAAATAATAAAGCAGTGATGTCAAGAACTGAGTTAGGAAGAAATGGAAAATTTTCTTCTTTAACCCGCTTCTCCACCTCCATTCTTAATTGGTCCCCACCCAATTCTGGAGAAAGATGGATTACCTCTCTCCATCCAAGGTACAGCACAGTCTGAGCAGAGGTGTTCTCTCTCTCTCTCTCTTTCTCTTTCTCTCTCTCTCTCCCTTCCTCCCTCTCTCTTTCTCTCTCTCTCTTCTTCTCTCTGTCTCTGTCTCTCTCTCCCTTTGTCTCTCTCCTTTCTCTCTGTCTCTGTCTCTCTCCCTTCTTCCCTCCTTCCCTTCCTCTTTCTTCCCCACTTCTCCTCTCTCCCTTTCCCTCCTCTCCCATGACACAAGCCTTGCTGGTTTCCTGAATCTCACTTGGCCTGAGGACAGGTAGTGGTTTACATGGTAGGCCTGATGAAGAAGGAGTTAAGGAAGCAGAATGTCAGCAAGAAGTTAGAAACAAGATTTACCATGGTTTATTTATGGGAAAGCAGAAAAACTGCCTGGAGATAATTGAGAGCTGACTCTAATATGTATATAGAGTTCCTTCTAAGTGGCCCATATGCAAATGCACAGAGACAAAATTCCTCTCTACATAGCTTCCATCTGTCTAATGCACAGTTAAAGGTAGCAGAGCTGATACTAAACAAATTTATAAGGAACTCAGAAATAACCCAGACAGAATGAGATGTCCTTGCTATGGTCAGCTGCCAATCTTCCAATCAACAAAAGGCGACATGAGTAAAGTGGGAAGGATACTGGGCTTGAGGTCAGAAAAGACCTGAATTCAGACCTTCTAAACCTTACTAGTCATGTGACCATGGATAAGTCATTCAGCGAGTCTTAACCTATGATTTATCATATCTCATATCTATTAGATTAGAAGTTCCTTGAGGAGGGGTATTGCTTTTTTTTTTTCTCTCTCTCTTTTTATATTCCCAGTGCCAAGCATAGTGCCTGTTGTTGTTGTATCCCACTCTTTGTGACCCCATTTGGGGTTTTCTTAGCAAAAATACTGGAGTGATTTGCCATTTCCCTCTCTAGCTCATTTTACAGATGAGGAACCTGAGGCAAACTGAGTGAGATGACTTATGCAAAATAACACAGTGAGTAAATGCTAGTTAGATTTGAACTCAGGTCTTCCAGGCCTGATACTCTATTCCTTATGCCATCCTGCTCAGCATGGCATATAGGTACTTAATAAATATTTATTAATGAATTGGTTGATATATAAAATGAAAATTATAGTTAATTCTATCACACTTTATGATTAAAGGACAGTTAAGCATATGGTGAATACATGAATGTATTAGGATTGTACCATAAAAATGACAAATACAAAGAATTCAGAGAAGCATGAAAAGATTTATATTACCTGAAAATATCAAGTTAAATACATTTTTATGCAGAGTACAAAGTATAAAGTAAAATAATCAAAAACAGGAAAATAATATCAATAATAACTACAAAAAGGTAACTGGAAAGAACAAAATAAAGTTGAATGCTATTTAATTATAATGATCGACCTTGGCCCTAGAAAGAAGATAAAACAAAATATACTTCCCTCCTTTTTTTTTTTCCAGGGCTTGAGTACTCTGGATAGGGTACAGTGTTAGACTCAGTTTGTTTTAACATTAGTAGAGCTATGAAAGACCTATTCTAATTAATTAATTTTACAAGTGAAGAAACTGAGACCAGAAAGATTAAGTCACTTACCAAAGGTCTCAGAGGTAGTAACTGCATTAGTGTTGTATGAAAGTTAGTTTTTATTGAACTGCCTTTTTTTTATTTGTTTATTTTTTGTTACAAAGGATAACATGAGAGACAGAGGAAAGGAAAAGGTCTTATTTAGAAATAAAGGTGACATAAAACTAAAAGCTATCAATGAAAGTTAAAACTACAGAAATGAAATGACAATTTTCTCTGTTATAGGGTTGTTGGGAAAACATAACTACTCTTGATATTACACTCAAAAGTTTGAAAACACTTTTTACATATGGTCTCAATTGATCCAAAAGATAATGTGTATAATGGTCTTTTTGACTCTTAAAACCATCAGGTGAATGTAAATGATGAGTCCATTGTGTGTGATGAAGAGTCATTGTGATAGAGCAATAATAGAAGTCACCCTTTTCATTTAGAGAGTCAACTGCTGGTGAAATCAGACAGTCAAGTGCAAGAGATCTCCATCAACATGGAAGCTGAAATAGAATGTAGCATCTTATCGCAAACTAAGGGAAGGATTCAGATGGATGTCACTTGGTATTACCTCCCCTTTTCTCGAGAAGCATCATGGCTAAAGATCCTAACTACTGATCGAGATGGCATTGTCAAATATGGAGAAGATCTTCACATTGTAAAGAGGAAACAGAAATTTCACAATGAGAAGGTTTCAAAGGACCTATTTCAACTCCACATTCAGAATGTAGATAATAGTGACCAGGGGACATATCGATGCACTTTGAAGGAATGGTTATGGTCCACAAGTGGCTCTTGGTATAAACTTGGGGAAAAGGAATCAGGAAAGACAGAATTAAAACTCAAGCCTATAGGTAAATTTTCTCAGGTTTCCTCAAATCTTGTGGCTAAAATTATACTAATTTGCATATATAACATATATACATATATATTTACATATAATACATATAAAGTTCAGTAACTGCCAATAATATGTAACAATAATTGGCAAATAATTATATCCCAATTGTATTGATATTTCTTTTCCCACAAGTGGGTTTGTTTATTTAATTGATGAGTACTGTCATGTGATAACAGCACTGGTTGAAACCAATCAAATGATCAATTCTTTTATTCTCTATGTGAGTAATTTATTAGGTGTTCAAAATTCGGAACAACACCAAAAAGTGGAAGTGGGTTATCAAGGACTGTGCCAGTGGAATACAAATCCTAGGAGGTCCTTCCAAACTAAACTACCATTACATAATAATATAATTATCATTACATATAGTAAAAGACCATGTAAAGACATATATCCAGAAGTTTGGCTCCTGGATGATCCAATTTTTCTTTAGCCACTACAACTTTTGATGATGAATAAGTATTAATCATGTAGTGTCCATGATGCAGAATTGTTCAGGGAGCCCTCATACTATTGAAATCTAGGGTCCTGAAAGTATTGAAGTTTAAGCAAAAACCAAAATGATCTGCTAAATAAGTAACTCCAAATACATGTAGAAATCAAGGTAATAGATCAGATGATTAATTCTACTTGGGATTATTTTTTTATGAATTTTTCATACATGTGCTTGTTTATAAACTCAGAAAGAGAAGAGTATTCCTAGATAAGAGTTAAATTCATTAAGAGATAAAAAGGCTTAGACTATGTTATTAATATTGTATATTTGAGGCACAAAATCAGAGGCAAGAGGAAAATGTGGAATGGAGAAGGGCAGAAGGAAAGGGGATAAAATTTTAGAGGAATTCATCTTTTTAGTCCCCATTCTTTTTTTGAATCCTACTTATCTTACCGCCTTTACCAAAAAAGATATTTCCTGTTTTTTTACCCCATTTCCACATAATCAGTTATATAGGGTCTTAAGTATACCCAGATGCTATTGGCTATTTGCTCCTCTGTTTTAGAGTAGATTACAGATTTTGAGCTAGAGGAGACCCTAGAGATCATCTAGTCTGAGATTCCTCCTTTTCCAAGTGAAGGAAACTGAGCTGGAAAGATTATGTACCTCACCTTAAATCATACAATTTAATCTAGGGTAAAGCTGAGTTTCTTACCAAAGGCCTCTGGTTCCAAAGCCAAGTTCCTTTGTTCCATGCCAGTACCCTTACATATGTGCAACAAGCAGTGAGAACTACGGAGCTAGAGTTCTGGGAAGAGACTGGGAATAAGGGTGATAAACAGATTTAGGAGTTATCTGCTCAGAGTTGATCATTGAGGCTATGGAAATAGATGAGATTAAAAGGGTAAAGATGGTAAAGAAATGAGATAACATAATTTCTGAGCTAGAAAAAGACATTGCAGATCCATTGGCCCTTATCTTTATTGATAAGGTAACTGAAGCTAAAAAATGTTGGGATGATATAAATAAATTCTAAAGAGGAATTTCAGTTCTCATGGAATGATCTTAAAATCACAAGCCTTTGAAGATGTAAGACTTCAGATCTTAAGGGTTCATCTTGAAAAATCTGTGCCTCCTTCATTTTGGTCTCATCCTTTTTGTCTCCCAGGAAGTAAGCTAAATGTCATGAAAATAAATCACACTGAGGATACTCTTGAGCACAGAGATGTAACCATCAACTGCAGTTTGGACAGCCTCCGAACAACGGAGTCCCTTTTCTCTGTAATTTGGTTCTTTAAACAAGAGCATTCTGCAGTTATAAGTCTAGTGGAAATGCAACATGATGGCATCCTAAAGTATGGGAAGAAAGAACATGAGAAAAAGCTGCTTTGCTACCGCTCCTCTGCTAGAGATTTCATCCTGAAACTTCGAAGTGTGGAGATGGTGGATAATGGGATGTACTGGTGCAAGGTGGAGGAATGGCAACTCCACGGAAGTCCCGGCCAGTGGGTCAGCCAGGCATCTGACGAGTCGGGACATACGCTGCTCAGAGTGCTTCATTCAGGTAACAAAGGGTTATCCATCTTCCCTGGGAGAGTGGGGGTACCTTTGTGAACTTGGATGCAAGTGTTTTAATTTTCCTAGTGATAAGGATAAGAGGGAAAACTCATAAGATTATAGTTACTTAGTATTTCTGTGGAAGGAAGTATATCTGAGGCCAGATATGGACCCAGGATTTCCTGACTCCACACCTAGCCCTTTATCCCTGTGGCATCCAGCTTGGGATTTTGCAGCCATAGACCAAAGCTCAACAATGCATCAAATGTATTACTGGTTGCTTAAGGTTTATCATTTGTGTATATGTGTGTGTGGACCCAAATTCCAGCTGAAGAAAAGGGCAAATGCAGGCACAATGAGCAAGGAAACTTTTGGGAGGGTGCTTGGAGAGGAGTTCATGGTTGGAGCTTCACACCCTAGTCCATAAAGATGGTCAAGATGCTCGTGGTCTGAGTCAGCACAAAATCCCAAAAGCTCAAGCTTAGTAGATATTCTTTGAAGATTGTTTGTCCTGTTCTGTTAGCATTCAAAATACTTTGGTATCTTGTTATTTATTTACTTTTGGAGGCAGGGGGGAAATCAGGATTTAGTGACTTGGTCAGGATGATATAGGTAGTAAATGTATGAGGCTGGATTTAAATTCAGACCTTCCCGACTCCAGGAATGCATTATTCACTATGTCATCTAGATGCCCCAACCCCTTTGTTTTATTATAAGTTCCTATGTAGATATTTTAATCTTGCCTCTGTTACTTTTTGTGGGACCTTAGGAATAAATAAACAAAATAATCAATTGACAGATTGATTAAAAAAAAATTTAAGTGTTTTTGGTTTGCCAGGCTATGTGCTAAGCATTTGGGGATACAAAAACAAGCAAGCAATAAAGTATCTACCCTCAGGGAGCTGATAAGGAAGGATATACATACAAAGGGAAGATAGACCAGGGTAAGGAGGAATCTTTCCCTTCCTTTCTCCACAAAACTCCCATTAAATTTTCCATGGTTGTATGCCAGTACCCAAAATTGTGAGGGCAGACCAGAAAGTAGTAAAACTTGCCCAAATATTAATCATAGGTGAGTTGTGTCAAAATTAGCTTCTGAACCAGGTCCTGACTGACCCTGGCACCCTTGCCCCACCCTCAAAACTAGTTCTATCAGAACAAGTCTAGATATGTTAATCAAATTTTTTTTCAGTTATATCCAACTCTTATGTGGCCCTAGTTTTGGGGGTTTCCTTAGTAAAGATTTCCTTCTCTAGCTCATTTTACTGATGAGAAAACTGAGGCAAATTAGGGTTAAATGATTTGCCCAGTGTCACATGTTTAATAATTATATAAGGTTGGATTTGAACTCAGGTCCTGACACTCTATCCACTCTACCATCTAGCTGACTAGTTTATTCTTACACAGAGATAAATGCTAAATATAAAAGTATCAAAGCATACATTAACAGAATGACTAAAACAGCTTTTAACAATCTAACCTTTAACTATGGTTATAATTAGGTGAGAGGCTAATATTTTAAGCCTCATGTAATACTGCTAATTAGTCATTTCACCTTGGCAGTAAGCCCTGGCCAGCCAAACAGCCAAACTGGTTCTTTCTGGTGGCCTCTCTCTCTGGTGGGAAATCTCTGTGCCTTTCAGACACAGCTTTGTCCTTCCCCATCAATCCCTGAAGTCAGTTTCTTGATCTAGTACCTAGAGAGCCGATAACAAGAAACCCCAGTCAGAAGCTGTTTTCTCTTTGAAAAGGTCTGCTAACTCTGGCTTGGTAACTCATCATGGGTTAAGACCCTGAATTACATATCACCATAAGTATACCTTCCACCTAAGTTCCCACATGGTCGACTACAATCAGGCAGATAATGTTTGTGTGTACTCTAAGAAATGAGCCATCTCACTTTTGTTACATATAAAAATGAAAGGCTTGGTCTAGAAACTATCTCTAAATTAATGATCTATAATCTAAATTAATGATCTATGATCCTTTGGCTTCATGTTACTAAGTGAGGTGGAAAAGTCCCCTTCTCCAGGAAATGTTTAAAAATAAGTTGTAGTTTCCTAAATACAGTAACTAAAGATCCTCTGACCTAGAATTTCTTAACTCATCCACCTCTTCAGAATATGTGTGTATATACATACATACATACATACATACATATATACATACATGAGACCAAAATTTATTTTTTTAATTTGTTCTTTGGTTCTTTTGCTTTTATATAATCTGTTGTCTGTTTTCTCTCTTCAATCTCCTTCCAGAAAGTTATTTCTCCTAACAAAGAATTTTAAAAGAAGTTCACTGATAACTAGCCAAGTTAGCTATCAATGGGAATACATTGTGTAATGTCTCAGAAGAGGTAGAGCTTTTAAACACAGAAAATTCTATTTATAGTTATTATCCTTTTACTCCATTGTAAAAACCTCTGTAGAGACCAACTCCAATGTTATATTATAATACTTCACACTCAGAGTCCCCTACCTCTGCCAAGAAAGAAAAAAGGTGTTTCTTCTTCCTTCTTGGGTGCCAAGGTTGATCTTTATAATTTTACAGCATTCCAGTTCAATTATCTTATAGGTGGTGTTCTTTCACATTTATATTCACTGCGGTGTTTATTATTTTCTTGGTTCTGCTTATTTTACTATATATCACTTCATATAAATCTTTTCTTTGTTTATCCTTTGTTAGAATGTGCAAAACTCCATGATATTCATGAACCACAACTTGTTTTTGCCATTCTAGTAGATGGGCATCTACTTTATCTCTAGTTCTTTGCTACTATAGAAAATGCTACTATAAATATATGATTTTTCTCTTTATTGTGATTATCTTGGGGTCTGTACTTAGCAGTGGGATCTGC
The DNA here is from genome assembly GCF_902635505.1 of Sarcophilus harrisii. NCBI lineage: Eukaryota > Metazoa > Chordata > Mammalia > Dasyuromorphia > Dasyuridae > Sarcophilus > Sarcophilus harrisii. The sequence continues at coordinate 420,094,291 of NC_045429.1, forward strand.
TGGGTCAAAGGGTATGTTCATTTGAGTTACTTTGTTAGGAGACTATTACTTATTTTTAAAGATTTCCAAGAGAAGGTAAGTTTTCCACCTTAGAAAGTCATTCTGGTGAATAACGACAACTTACCCATAGTAACATATAAGCACTACTCAGCATAGGAAATTATTTTTGCAGCTTATTTTACAGAGGCAAGGAATTAGAAATTGAATGGATGCCCATCAATTGGGAAATGGCTAAATAAGTTATTCCTTATGAATATAATGAAATAGTACTGTTCTATAAGAAATGATAAGCAGGTTGATTTCAGAAAAGCCTGGAAAGACTTACATGAATTGATGCATGTGAAGTAAGCAGAGTCAGGAGAACATTGTACACAGTAACAGTAAGATTATGTGATGATCAACGATGCTAGATTTAGCTCTTCTCAGCAAAACAGTGATTCAAGGAATTCAATTCTAATAAAGTTGGAATAGAAAATGCCATCTGCATCTAGAGAGAAAACTATGGAGACTGAATGCAGATTGAAGCATACTATTTTCACCTTTTTTGGTTTGCTTTTTTTTCCTCATGGTTTTTCCATTTTGTTCAGATTTTTCTTTCACAACATGATTAATATGGAAATGTGTTTAAAATGATTGCACATGTAGACTGCCTGCTGTCTTGGGAAGGTAGGAAGTAAGGAAGAGAGGGAGAAAAAAATTTGGAACTCAAAATCTTACAAAAATGAATGTCAAAAACATTCTTTACATATACTTGGAAAAATAGAATACTATTGAAAATTTAAAAAGGAAAAAAAAGAAATCATTTTTATTTGATTCCAGACTCCAGACACAGGGTGAGATGGATTCAGGGCAGGAAGAGAGATTTGCTTTGCGCTGAGTAGAGGTTGAAAAGAAAATGTAATGAATGGATATCCTAACTGGATTGGAAAACTGCTTATGTGCTGAAAAATAGCCCCAAAAAGGTAGCAGATGTGTACTACGAGGGATGAATCAAAGTGGTGATGTGGAGAAAAGAGATGGAGACATAGGGGGAGCTTGGGAGGACACCAACCAGCTTTGGTGAATGTCCCAAAGTGGGAAATATTATTGTTGAAACCTGTTTTTTTCATCTGGTTGAGACAGGTAAGCTTCAAACACCCAGATAGAAGAACCTGGTTTTGATTTTATTCTGCCCCTGTTTTTTCTCTAGCTCCACCCAGGTTGCTAGACAGCTTCCCACTCCCCACCCCACAACTAACCTCTATTCCATCCAGCAGCTACTCCATGTTCCACACATTCCTTCCGTATTTCCATATGTAATGTTCTGGGCCAAGAGCCTTCAGAAATTTTTACAATGGAGGAAAAGGATAATAACTGCAAATGTAATTCTTTGTCTTAAAAGGTCTACCTCTCCTGAGGCACTGTATAATATACCCCTGCTGTTAGTCTCCCTAGTATAACTGTAAAGGCAACATGTATTCCATTTCAAAAGACAAATATTAGAGAGAAAAGTGTTTAAAATTATGTGGTTCTTGCCTTCTTCAAAGTAGGTGAAGCAGAGAAGTCTTAGGTCTTACATCATGATCTTGATAAACTGCTTTTTGTTATATCTAAAGAAAAAAATCATTCAGAATACATCTGGAGGCTCTTGTGACACAAGATTTTTTTCTTTTTTTTTGGTTCTTCCAACTCCAACTTTGGCTCACCATCCCCAGAAAGGACCTGTGCCTCTCTGCCTACCCTCTTCCCCCTCCTTTTTTTCTTTTTTTCCCTTTGTCCTTTCTTCCCTTTTCATTCTCTTTTTCCCTTCTTTTCCCACCTTCTCAAACCAGCTCATACTTTGAGCGAGTACCAGCTTATTCCAGCCCAAGCCAGGACAAATATAGCATTTGGTGTTGCTGCCAATTCCTCAAACAATTCTCTGCTTCTACTTAAGCAGGAGAGACTTCTTAAGTTGCGCCAGGTTGGGGAGTTATTTCTTAGAGCCTTGGGTTGATTCAAGTGGCCTAGATGAAGGGAAGGAAGGAAGATCTGGGACTGTTTTGTGAGACTTTGAGTTGGGAGATCTTGCACCTCCAACTTCCCCCTTCATCAGTGGTTCAGTAAAAACAAGAAAATGGCATTGGGGAATCTCAGGCTGCAGCTGCCTGAGTGACTCCCTCCGCTCCTCTCTCTAGTTCTTGATAATTATCCAATCATCCCTGCCTTGGGAATTAACCTGCAGGATTTTTTCCAGAAAGTCAGAAGAATAAAAAGAGAGAGCTATGGATTTCTTTCAATAGCTGATCACAGTAGTATCAGTTTGCTATTGCAATTTCCCAGCCGCCACCAGGTATGTTCTTTGTATATAACATTCCATTTCCTATCCATCACTCACTGTACAGAAACCATTCCTCCTTTCTGAAATGCACAGTCTTCACCGACACTTCTGGGTACTCCTTTGAGCTTTTATTTGTATAAATACAATATAAAAACAATCCCCCCCCAAAAAAATGATCCCAACTCTCAAGGAATTTATATTCTATTAGAGTCCTTGTCTAGAGAAAATACCTGTAAATGTAGGTACATTAACAAAATGTATGTGTGTGTTTGGAATAGGGAGGCAGTTCCACTATTTTAATTATCATTATCACCTTTATCTTTGATTTTTTTTCCCAAGAAATTGGGGTTTGGAGGAGATAATCCATTGATGTGCCCCACCCTGCTCCCTGAACTTAACAAATTGGCCCCAATTTCAGTAGCCCATTTTGTGCCATCCTTTCACAGCTGGCTTCTGACCATTACCAGAACTGCTGAGGTAATATCAAGAGTGGGCCTCATGATGTTTTTGGCCAGGACTGGGAATGCTCCAAAATAAATCTCTTGATGAAGTGTTCTCATTACATATTTGGCTCCGTTTTCACAGGCCCTGTACTCTGAGTATTGGGCACTTACCCCGATTGAATCAAAATGCCAAACCTTTTAAGACTTTTGAATGTCACTAATTCTAATCCTGAGAGGCAGATGGTGAATGGGGGAGCCGGAGCAAACCCTCCTCTCTCAAGAGAGGTAATTTAGACGCATCAGAGCTGATGTTTTCTCAGACACCCGCCAAATTACTGCAGTGATCAGAGCACTTTGCCATCCTTTTAGGACAGTCTTTCACAATAAGGTAATCAACTCTGGCAGAAATCTGGGATCCTAGTGGTCCCCTCATACTTCACCTCAGGGCTTCATTGGCAAATGGGGTGCTGGTACACCATGGTCCTGTAAGGCAGAAAAAAGGCACCAGAACACACACACACACACACACACACACACTCTCTCTCTCTCTCTCTCTCTCTCTCTTCCTCTTTCCCTCTCCTTGCTCTTATTTTCTCTGTCTCTCTCCCTCTCCCCTCTCATTCTCTCTGTCTCTTTCTTTCTCTCTTATTTTCTCTCTGTCTCTGTCGCTTTCTATTTCTCTGTATCTCTCTGCCTCATTCTCTCTCTCTCTCTCCCTCGCTCCCTCCTCTCCCTCTCTCTTTCTTCCCCTCTCCCTCTCCTTGCTCTTATTTTCTCTCTCTCTCCCTCCCACCTCATTCTCTCTGCGTCTGTTTCTTTCTCTCTTATTTTCTGTCTCTGTCTCTGTCTCTCTTATTTAAATCAGCTCCACACCACTATATACAGAATGGTACCACATGTAAGATCTTGCAGTTTTAATTCATCAGTACTTTAAAACCACCTTCACCATCTATGATTGCTCCTGCTGCTGCTGAAGTCATCAAAGAAAAGTGAAGAAAGGCCCCTGTTTGCCAATCTTTTGCCCCTCCCTAAGAAAACTACAGAAATGGAATGTAGATGTTACCTTAGTCTCTCTTAGGTCACCTGGTAAAAGTGCATTGGCTGGGGAGTGAGAGGCCCTCCAGCTCTGCTAGTCTGGCTCTTCAATTTGCCTTGTGTAAATTTGCTTTAAAATGGGAAAATTTTGCTCTTGCTTTTCCAGAGTCCCTGATAGCCCTCTCTTCTCAGCACTCCTTCCTGCTTCCTTCCCAATGTGTTCACAATCAATAGTCAAAGCTAAATAGTGACTTTAAGAGAAAAAAAAAAGAGGATAAGGATTTAGAAATCAGTCTTTTGGATGGCTTTATCATTTCTCACCCTGTCAAAACTAGAAATAAAAGATTTTAGGCCAGGATAGAGAATGGAGGTCAAAGAAAAAATGAGTATGTTATTAAATGTTTAACAACTAGCTGGGGTGTGGGGGAAGAGGAAAAAAATATGCACTATATTGTTAACATTTTCTCCATCATTTTCTTAAATCTACACAATCAAGAAAACAACTTAAACCCTTATTTGTAGTGTTTGCTGATTTCTTAAGTATATTTGTTCACACTGAAGATTTAACCACTGGTTCTCCAGTGACCTGACCTTAATATCCTCCTAAGGGTATTTCCTCCTAAGGAAAAAAAAAAAATCTCAATCCTAAATTAAAAATGCCCAGTAACCTTCAGAAAGTATAAACCACATGCTTTTTTACACACACATGCACCTGCACACATGTATATGCTGTTATATGCTGTTGTTTCTCCTTCGTTCTTGAAGAAAATCATGACATCAAGGAAGTGATACCATGACATGAAAGTGAATTGGACAGAAGTGAGGGAGGGTTATACAAAGTCACCAGCCTCACTTTCTCCTCCAGAGCCATCTGGGTCCAGTGACTAGAAAGAGATCAGGAAGATTGGAGATGGCCTTGGATGAGATGAAAGACCTTGGCTCTTTGAAGTTAAAGTCTTTAACAAGTCTCAGTTTGACTGATATCAAACCAGGAAGAGCCAAAACATAGAATGAAAATTACAGCCCAATCTCCCTAATGAATATTGATGCAAAGATTTTAAGTAAAATACTAGCAATGAGATTTCAGCAAGTTATCAGCAGGATAATACACTAAGACCAAATGGGATTTATAACAGGAATGCAGGGCTGGTTCAATATCAGGAAAATCATTGCCATAATTGACCATATAAATAACAAAACTAACTAGCTGCTTTTTCTGCTCCCTAATTCTAGGATTCTGTGACTTTAAACTTTAATATTCAAATAAGAAACTGCATTTGGCATTAGAATATGTGTCTCTTCCTGATAAATTCACATAAACACTGTCCATTAATAAATTATATGAACACTTTCTGGGGATCCCTTTCTGTTTACAGTTTTGCCTCCTCTCCTGTCTCCCCTGCCTGCTGGGTTGTACTCTGGGTTTGCCTACCATTTCCTCGCAGTAATTCTCATCTGTGCCAGAAGCTTAACTCATTGGGCTTCTGAATATTTTTATGTCATTTCCTTAGCCTAACCTCTTTTTAAAAAAATATCATTTATTTAATTTATATGTTCATATAATTCAGTAAATAAAAGCATTCTCATACAAAATGTCTTGTTGTAGCAAATAGGCCTTTGAAACATAAAAAAAAAACCCAAAATCATTAACTGCCATTGTTCTGTGCCATTTTATCATAAAGGGGAATGCCATTTCTACTTCAAACGCAATTTTCAGATATTAGTCATTCAAATAGTATCAACATCACAGTTATTCCTGTATTTTCCCACTCCCATGTCTTTAATCAGACCTCTTCTTTCTATTCACATACCTCCTACCTTAATTTCAACCTTCATCATGCTCAATGGTCTTGAAACAACTTTAAATTGAGTTAATTGCTTACAGATTCTTTCTACTCTTTTCCATCCTAGACCTTGCTATACCAAAGTGATTTTCTTGCATTTTAGGATTGACCTTGACACTCCTTTATCTAATCAACTCCATTGATTCCCTATTGTTTATAAAATCAAATATAAATTCATTTGTATAACATTTAAAATGTTTCTCAGCCTCAGCTATATTCTACCTTTTCAGCCTCAATGTACATTATCTACTTTTCCACGTAATCCTCTCAGCCCAACTTCTTTGCCACTTCTCTACTTTGGTTAATTGAACCCTGAGAACATAGGTGAAAAAATCATTCTTTGAAGAGGTTGAAAGATTATAAATATGGAACTTTTTGCATTATGTCAACGTTTTTTCAACATATTTTGCCGAACTATTTCTTTTTTTCTTCTTTTTCTTTGTATTGAGATAGCTCTCTGGGAAGAAGGAATGGGAGGAATATGATAGAGGTGTAGAGAAAAGGAGGAAATCTGTTGGAAAGGGAAGTGGTAGAAAAGCAAATTTTTTATCTTAAAAAACAAAGCAAAACACAACTAGAATTTTCAAAACTCTTCAGGATTTAGGGCCCAATGGTAGATCTTTTTCCCCCAAGAGTTAACAATAGTGGTTACTGTTTGAGTCATTCTCCCAATTCCAGAATCCCATAGCCATCCGTGATATGTTCTGTACTTTTCTAGACTTTTGGAGTAACAATAAATAGCTTGACAGGAGGAGAAAGATGCTTTTGTTGGAAGAGCATTATTAGTTGGATGAATGAGTTCAATTTCTACATGTTATTCCCTCTATATTCATCTCCTATGATTTAAGAGATTTATGACTGTTATTTAACCCCCATTATAGATAACTATTTGTAACAAATCAGGAATTGCTTCTAAGTGATCGATACAAATGAACTAGGAAAGAACTAGCTGCCACCTCCAATGATTGTTTTTCTCTTTTTTGTTGCAGAGCCCACATTTTCATCTAGGATCTGCTCATCATCACTTTTATTATACTTCCTGGTTATCTATCCCTTTATTATTCTCCTCCCCCTTCTCATTTCCACATTCTACTTACACAGGAAGGCCAAGAAGGTGTCTCTACAGAGGTCTAAAGCAGCGAAAGAAAAGGCCCTCTGGGTAGACTTGATGGAAACATCCTGAACTACAATGGCTATAAGAGTGATGAGAAGCCAGAGGAGGAGGAAGAAAATGAAATCAATTGAATGCTGAAAGGAATCCCTATCTGGAAATAGTCATATGGACTGAATCATTCTAATTGCACTCATTTTTTTCCCTTATATAACAGCCTCTATTGCCAGTTTCACAGACCTGTGTGGCAGCAAGAAGGTACCCAACTAGCACAACAGAAGGAAATAAAAATGCATTCTTCACTCATCTCCTCTAAGTGAGTTCTGATTCTCCTACTAAATCATAAGCTTCCTAAGGGCATGAATTTTATTTTATATTTCCTTTTTTCTTGTTTAGTAGTTACAATCATGTCTGATTCTTCATGACCCCATTTTCTTGGCAAAGATACTGATTTGTCATTTCCTTCTTTAATGTACTTTACACATGAGGAAACTGAGGCAAAAAGGGTTGAGTGTAGGTAAGTATCTGAAGATTAGTCTTCCTGACTCCCAGACCCACCATTCTATTTATGGCACTACCTTACCACTTTCAAATTAGACTGACCTCTATTCACAGAAGGTACTTAATATTAATTAATATTCTGGATATTCTGGTTTAGAGACAGAGTAAGGAAGAGGAGTCATGTTTAAAATTTGTCATATGATCAACTATGGTGGACTTGGCTTTTTTCAATAATGAGGTGATACAAGGCAAATCCAATAGCCTTGTGATGAAAAGAGCCATCTGCACCCAGAGAGAGAACTATGGAGACTAAATGTGGATCAAAACATAATATTTTCACCTTTATTGTTGTTTGCTTATTCATTTTTTCTCTTATTCTTGCTTTTTCCCTTCTGATCTAATTTTTTTCCCATAGCAAGATGAATATGGAATTATGTTTAGACGAATTACACATGTTTAATCTATATTGGATTGCTTGCTGTCTAGGGGAGGGGAGAAGGAGAGGGAGGGAGAAAAATATGAAACACAAGGTTTTGCAAAGGTGAATGTTGAAAACTATCTTTGCATGAGTTTGGAAAAATAAAATACTATTAAAATAAAAAAAATTAGTCACAGGACTTAGAGCTAGAAAGAATATTTAGATAATAACTGAACCAAACCTCTTTGTATTATAAGGAAAATGGAAGTTAAAAGACTTCCCCAAAGTTACACAGATAATACATAGAAGCATCATTATTTGAACACAGCTTCTCCAACTACAAATCCATTACTTTTAATGAACCAAATTTTCTTGAAGCTCAAAGCCAGTCAAAATGATCTCTGATTTGGTGGGAGGGGAGGGTTTGTTTTGTTTTGCTTTGCTTTTTGGTGGGAAATTGTATATAATTTGTATAATGAGTGAGCTCAGAATAATTAAACTAATGTTATCATTCTTATTGACTTAATAAGATCTGGGACCAGGGCAAGAAGAAAGGTCAACAGTACCACCCACCCACCTTTTCTTCCTCCAAATGAGCCATGAACTTAAGGGAATAAATAAGTTGGGGTAGATCAAATATTATTCCTTTAAACTCTTTGTTCTCAATCAATCAGAACTTGCTACATGAGCCAGTATTATGCCAGATGCTAGAAACAGTCATGTAAAGTAAAAAGAATTCCCAAAGCAACTTGGACTAAAGTTTATTCAAAATTATATTCCCCTCATTCTTTACAGATGATATGGTCGTATACTTAGAAAATCCTAGAGAATCAACTAAAAAACTACTAGAGTAGACTCCCAAAGTAAAATAAGGAACTAAATGAACACAATTATAAAACACTCTCCACACAAATAAAATAACATCTAATCAATTGGAAAAATATCAAATGCTCATGGGTAGGCTGAGCTAATATAATAAAAATGACAATACTACCTAAATTAATCTACTTATTCAGTGCCATACCAATTAAACTCCCAAGAAATTATTTTACAGATAGAAAAAATAATAACAAAGTTCATCTAAAAGAACAAAAAGGTCAAGAATTTCAAGGGAATTAATGACAAAAAATGCAAATGAAGGTGGTCTAGTCGAATCAAACCAAAAACAATATTATAAAGCAGCAGTAATCAAAACCATTTGGTACTGGCTAAGAAACAGAATAGTGGATCAGTGGAATAGATTGGATTCACAGGACAAAATAGTCAATGATTATAGTAATTGAGTGTTTGACAAACCCAAAGACTCCAGCTTTTGGGATAAGAACTCATTACTTCACAAAAATTGCTGGGAAATTTGGAAATTAGTATAGCAGAAACTAGGCATTGACCGATACCTAACACTGTATACCAAAATAAGGTCAATATGGGTTCATGATTTAGATATAAAGAATGATATTATAAGCAATATAGAAGAATAAAGGATAGTTTACTTCGTATATATGTAGAGAAGGAAAGAATTTGTGGCCAAAGAAAAACTGAAGTATATTATTGAATACAAGATAGATAATTTTGATTACAATAAGTTAAAAAGTTTTTGTAAAAACAAAACCAATACAGAAAAGATTAGAAGGGAAGCAATAAACTGGGGAAAAAAAAAAAACTTTTACATTCAAGGGTTCTGATAAAGTTCTCATTTTTAAAATGTATAGAGAATTGACTCAAATTTATAAGAATACAAGCCATTTTCCAACTGATAAATGATCAAAGGATATGAATAGATAAATTTCAGATGATAAATTGAAATTATTTCTAGTCATATGAAAAGGTGCTCCAAATCATTACTGATCAGAGAAATGCAAATTAAGACGACTCTGGAAGCTACACACTTCTCAGATTGGCTAAGATGACAGGAAAAGACAATGACAAGTATTGGAGGGGATGTGGGGAAACTGGAGCATACTGCATTGTTGGTGAATTGTGAATTGATTCAATCATTCTGGAAAACAATTTGGAACTATACCCAAATAGCCAAAAGGCTATTAAACTGTGCATACCCTTTGATCCAGCAGTGTTTCTACTAGGTTTGTATCCCAAAGAGGGATCCCTAAAGGAGGGAAAGGGAGCCACATGTGCCAAAATGTGTGTGGCAGCCCTTTTTGTAGTGGCAAGAAACTGGAAACTGAGTGGATGCCCATCAGTTGGAGAATGGCTGAATAAGTTATGGTTTATGAATGTTATAGAGTATTATTGTTCTATAAGAAGCAATCAGCAGGATGATTTCAGAAAGGCCTGGAGAGACTTACATGAACTGATGTTAAGTGAAGTGAGTAGAACCAGGAGATCATTGTACACAGCAAAGCAAAATTATGCTTTGATGGTCATGTTGATTAATTATGATGGACATGGCTCTTTTCAACAATGAGATGATACAGGCCAGTTCCAATGGTCTTGTGATGAAGAGAGCCATCTATACCCAGAGAAAGGACTGGGGGAACTCAGTATGGATCACAACATAAGTATTTTCACTTTTCTTGTTGTTTTCTTTCTCATTTTTTTTTCCTTTTTGATCTGATTTTTCTTGTGCATCATGATAATTGTAGAAATATGTATAGAAGAATTGCACATGTTTAACCCTAAATGCCTCCCGATTACTTGTCATCTAGGGGAGGAGATTCGGGGAAAGGAGAGAAAAAAATTGGAACACAAGGTTTTGCAAGGGTGAATACTGGAAATTATCCATGCATAAATCCATGCATGTTTTGAAAATAAAAAGCTTTATTAAAAAATTACATTCCCTGATTATTCCTAAACAAAATTAACTACAGTTAAAAGTTTACCAAAATATTTACCATTTTTTTCCCCTGAGGCAAGGGGGTTAAGTGACTTGCCCAGGGTCACACAACTAGGAAGTGTTAAGTGTCTGAGATCAGTTTTGAAGTCAGGTCCTCCTGACTTCAAGCCTGGAGCTCTATCCATTGTACCACCTAACTGCCCCAGAAATTTTTTTTTTTTTTGCAGTGACAAAGAATTAAGAAACAGAAGGGGCACCCATCAGTTGAGGAATAGTTGAGCAAATATCTGAATGTAGTGCTGTAAGAAATGGTGACAGAGATTGGTTTGAGAAAACCCTGGGAAGAATTGTATGAACTGATGCAAAATGAAGTGTGTAGAACCAGGAGAACTATTTAAATAATAACAAGAACATCTTAAAGAATAACAACTTTAAAAGACTTAAGCATTCTGGTCAATACAGTGAACAACTTTGATTCTGGAGGACTCATGATGAAACATGCTACTCCCACCTCTTGATGGAGAGGTAACAAACTCAGTGCAAATTGAGAATTTTCTTTTTGACATGATCAATGCACGATTTGTTTTGCTTGACTATACATGTTTGTAATGGGTTTTGTTTTTCTTTCTCACTATTGCAACTGGAGGAGATAGGAGAGAGAGAAGGCAGATTTTCATTGATCTAAAAAAAATAAAATTTAATTAAAAAAAAAAAAAAACTATCCCTCAGATGAACTTTAGAAACTGTCAAGAGACTGTTGCAGCTGACTGAATAGGTAGCAGTAAGTCCCAAGTAACAAACAGACTTGAGAGAATCAATCTGTTTACAGCCTCTGTAGACAGCATGGTTGCTTTAATGCAAGGCAATTTGCATTTCCAAAGAGAGCTATTTATTTTTAATTATTTTATCAGGCAAAAGTCCTTTCTAAATGTAATTAGCTCCTTTACAAGGGAATCATTGGCAGCAATAAGAATTCCCCAATAGAACCACTGGTTCCTTAAATTCATCTCTTTATAGCCTCATTTAAAATCATATCAGTGGCAACCAATATATTATTCCTCTTTCACAGATAGGGGGAGAATATTCCACAAATCAACAACAGAGAAATTACAAAGAAGGCAATACAGACCTATTTCCAGAAAGTCTGGCTTTGTTTTGTTTTGATGGGGTGAGGCAGATTGTTGGGGTAAATCAATAAAGGATAGCCGGGCAAACCTTTGCAAGTTACTTAATCCTGTTTGCCTCTATTTCCTTATCTGTAAAATGAGCTGGAGAAAGAAAGGGTAGACCACTGCAATATCTTTGCCAAGAAAACCCCAAATGAGGTCCTGAAGAATTGGACACAACTTAAAAATGACTAAACAACAACAAAAGTTTCACCCAAAGGATTTATGTGGAATAGACCTTAGAGGTCAATTTGACACAACATCCTTATTTTTATAAATGAGGAAACAAGAGTCCAGACAGGTAAAAGATTTGTCCAATTACATGAAAGTAAAGTAGCAAAGTGGGATAAGAACTCAAGGCTGCTGACTTCACATCCCCAGTTGGCCTCTACTTTCTACAGTTTCATTCATGATATAATTTGATGGATGTCCCTTTTTCTATATTGTAGAGAACTCTTTTTAATGTTACTGTTGGAGAACAGAATGAGCTCCTTCCAATTTAAATTATATCCTATCAGTATTTGTTTTATGAGGTTTGGGGGTATGTTAGGCTCATCATTGTTATAGGCTTCTACTATATAAATCATAATAGCTTATATTTAACTTCCTTCTGTTTGCATTAGAAGACACAGAATTTAGGAATACCTTAAAGGAACAAGGTTTGTCAGTCCATTTTTTAATCCATAAGGTAAAGAAAAAAACTTTTTATTGCAAAGTAAAATTATAATCAAATTGTTGTGTCAATTAACACTCCAGTGCAGGGGAGTGAGAGGGGGCTGGGCAGGAGGAGAATTAGACCAAGTTATCATTATAACTGGCCTTCCATTAAAAATTTGATTTATCTTTTTGAAGTTTGTCTTTTCTTTTTATGTTTGATTTCCTTATTAGATATTTGGCTCAGGGCTTTGAAACTGCTGCTTTTTTCATTTCAAAATTATGCTATGCCTTTGGGACTGTCATGTTCCCTTATTTTACAGTCTTGCTCTCCCTGTGTTTTAAGTTTCCGCACCCTGGATGTTGGCTTAGGAACCATGTTCAGCTCATTCATGCCTTTTCAATAAAGGCTTGGTAATGAACTCTGGGAAGTCATTTTCATGCTTTTCTATTCTTCTTTATCATTTCCATTCTTCCTGAGACATTTGGTTCTCTCAGTTGGCTGTAGTGTCATGTAGTCTTTCAGGAGTGGTGAATAATACTTATAATGATAGCTTTGTGGATCATGGATCTGTATTAGCTATGACTAAAACCTGCCTTTCTCCTTCAATTAGTTCTCCTTGCCAAAAGCAAGCTTACTGATTATGATTTTTGATGAATATTTATTAAATGCCTCTTAGAGAATTGTTGTGGGAAAGGAAGTTAGTCTCTGGAGCAAGACCTGAGGTTCAAGCCCCACTTCTGACACTTACTGGCTGTGTGACTATAGGTAAGTCACTGAACCACTCAATATTCTAGTATACTCTCTAAGATGTGAAGTCTGAGACCGGTTGCTAATCTCCTGTAGTAGAATTAAAAGGGTTTTCTCATCTGGCAGTCCCTACAATTACAGGTCCCAACCAGTGCTACCAGAGTAAGTCCTTGCCCTCAGAGAGCTTAAGGAGAATATGTCATGTGCACAAATAACTGTAATTCCAAATTGATGGAGACAGATAAAAGGGGAAGATCTAGAGAGAATATGTTGCGAAATCTTGAGAAAAAAATACCAAGAGGTTGGGGCAGGGAGAAAATAATCTATATGCAAGACAATCATAAATAAGAGAAGGGAATTAATAAATTTTTCAGTTTTAAATTTGCATCTTTAATTTATAAGAGGACATAGAGAAGAATCACACATAATGAGGGAGGGAGGGAAAGAAAGGGAAACTATTATTTATTAAGCATCTACTATGTACCAAGCACTGGTTAAGTGCTTTACAAATATTATCTCATTTGGTTATTACGATAACCCGGGGAGATAGCTGCTATTAATTATCCCCCTCTTATAGCTGAGAAAACTGAGGCAGAATTAAGTGACTTGCTTAGGTTCACACAGTAGCATCCAAGGCTAGATTTGAATTCAGGAAGTTCATTTCACTTAGGCATCTAGCTGCTGATATGATAGAAATGGATGGGCTTCACCTGCTTCACCAGAGGCAATGTCTACACTGGAAATAACAAATCCACTTAAGCATCCTTTGTTGTCTGTCCTTCTTTCTGGAAGAGGACCATGAGACCAGGAAGGTGATGCCGGGACTTGAAAGTGAGGGGAGGTTACACAAAGTCACCAGCCTCATTTGGCTCTGGGTTCAGTGGCCGGATATGGAGCAGGACAATGGGAGATATAGTGGGAGACCTTAGCTTTTAAAATTAAGGTCTTTCTTATGTCTCAATTTGACTGAGGGAACCCCCAATCCATGATTAAGATACTTAAATGAATCCAAGACATTATTAACATGGATTCTCCCCTAGCTGATACAGAATACAAACCATCCATGCCTTCTTGTTTTGTCATTCTATCTGGTCAGTATCCCTTTCCATACATTTAGGACCTACACAATGTACTGGAGACTTTTCTCCACACTGTTTAACATGGAATGGATACAAGAACAATGCTTCAGCTATACATCTGTTAACCCTTGGGCTCCTTATATGATCAGCCCACCTCCTTTCTGATGATGCATTCCTAGGAGCTGCTCTTACATCAACTCATACATGCAAGCCATTGTTGCACACTGTGGTAGCCTCTCTCTGTCCATCATGTGTCTCTTCATTGGCCTTTGGTCATTCGCAATCTGTTTTATTTTACAACTGGCGATCGCACAAGGCATATGCACCCTGATTCTGATCAGCCATAGCACTATGTCTATATTTGAGTGCTTTGGGGGTAATGACCACCCTCTTTATTTCAGGACAGGAATACACTGGGGATGATGAAGTAATCCCATTTTTGGCCACTGAGCAGGAAGAGATTACAACTAGTAGGCTTAAAAAAAACTGTACTCCTAGATCTCTCTTCCTTTAAACCATCAGATCTATCATATAACTCTTTGACCAGTAAGGAGCAAGAGAAGGGCATCTCACTCTTTTTGTCTACCCTGGAATCCATAAGCACATGGCAGCTAAACATTTGTATCCTGTCTAGGTGAGCCTGAAATTAAATTTTAGAACTTCAGCTTCCTCTTGTTTTGTGTTTCTTCCTTAAGAATAAGTAACCAAACATTGATCTCAAAATGGACATGTTCCAGCTTGGAGGTAATGGGCAGATGCCCTGAATTCACCAACTGGAGTTGCCTGGTGACAAGGATATTTTCTGCATTGAAGAAATGCCAATATTTGCATTTAACCTTCATTTATTATCCTTCCTTTTATCTTCTGTACAGATCTTTTTGAAATCTTAGCTTATCAATAACTTCCTTATACATCCAAATTGTTTTCTTCAGATAGCTTTTTCTTCCTCATCAGAATTACCTCAATTTGCATCTTTTGAATTTTATTCTTGGTAATGCAATATTATTGCCATAAGAAATGAAAAAAAAAAGGGATGGTTTCAGAGAAATCTGTGAAGACTTGTGCAAACTGATACAGAGAGAAGTGAGCAGAATCAGGGTAACAACTTATATAATAGCAATATTGTTATAAAGACAAAGATTTGAGAACTCTGATCAATGCAGTGACTGACTGATTTCCAAGGATGAATCAAGAAGCATGCTTTCTCTATCTTGACAGAGATGATGGAATCAAAATGCATAATTAAATATATATTTTCAGACTTGGTCAATTTGAAATTTTGCTTTGCTTCAACATGCCTATTTGTTGCAAAGCTTTGGTCTGTGTTTTTTAAAACTAGGGAAAGGTAGCAGGAAGAGAAAATAAAATAAGAAAAAACATTATGGAAAATGTCCCTATTTCTCCCATTCTACCATGTTTAACGTATATTGGATTACTTGCCATCTAGGGAAGTGTTTGGGGAAGGGGAGGGAACTGGAACACAAGATTTTGCAAGGGCTAATGTTGAAGAATCGTCCATACATATATTTTGAAAAATAAAAAGCTTTAATAAAAAAAAAAAAGAATTTTAGTCTAAGAAACCTGTCATTTCTCTGAACCAGCTCTTAATCTACTCACATCTAAGCCTTCTCCAGCATATGTCTATAATTGAAACCCCCCACCATGAATAATTCCTAGCATTTATATAATGATTTTAAGACTTTAAAAAAAAAAACCTATTTCATTCCTACCAGCAACTCTGTGAGATAGCTACCACAGGTAATCTCATCCCCATTTTATAGGTCAGGAGACTAAGGCGCAAAATGAATTGCCTATGATCATACAACTGTTAAGTTTAGAGACAAAACTTACCTAGGTCTCCGATGCACCTACATCCTGTGCTCCTTTTCTCACACCAGCATACTTCTCACTCCGTGCTATGCCCATGTTCCAAGCTTGGGAGTGGTTTCCTGAAAACCTCAACTGCTTCCTCTTTCTGTCCAGGTGGTCTATGACATAATATTTCTCTTTTCCTCCTGAACTGATCTTCACTCAAATATTTTCCAACCTGCTTTTTCCTATCTGCAGCCTGAATTTCCTTACATGGGTATATCTTCTTACTCTACAATGCTATTTGTACTATTACCCTACCCCGTTCCCTATCTTATTCCTTTTGAATAAGTTATACGCTCCCTCTAGTCATAGTCAGGTCATATATCCCATTTCCAAAATGTCTTTGTGATACCAGTGAAATCAAATTTATTTCCTCACATTAAGATCTCTGGTTCGCCCTTTTTGTTACCCATACTTTGTGAATTTGTCTCTAAATATCTCCGGCTGGGTTTACTGCTGGCTATTTTCTTGGATTTTGCCTTCTGTGAATTTCTGAGCATTTCTCCTGCTATTCTTCTTCCCGTACTGTAGATTCCTTCTATAGTATCTAATTGCAGAGCACAATGGGCTCCAAATAGCGAGATTTGTGTGAGCTTAATTCAGGAATCTGGAGCCAATATTTTTTAAAGTGCTATCCTTACTTTCTGTTAACTACAAAGCTAAGAATTCTCTCCCCTTGTCATTTTTGGTGGTTTTATACTCATATTTAAAGAAAGCCTCAGAAGTCCCTCCAGCTCAAAAAATTCTATGAACTTTTTAAGTGTTCCAAGAGACAAATTTGATGGCATGAACTATGATGAATATTTCTTTGACTATATTTATAATTAGCTCCATTTTGCAATAAACTTCAGAAAAGGAAATTTTACTTTTTTTTTTTGGCTGAGGCAAGTTAAGTGACTTGCCCAAGGTCACACAGCAACTTTACCAATTTTTTAAAAATAAGTTTTTTTTCCTTTGTGATATATTGATAAGGAAGTAATTAGTGCTTACCATGTAGTAAGCACATATAAAACAATTATAGTGATTATCTGAAATTCAATATCTTAAGATATACAAAGTACTTTATATATATATTGCACAAGTCAGATGGAAACC
Source organism: Sarcophilus harrisii (assembly GCF_902635505.1). Lineage (NCBI taxonomy): Eukaryota > Metazoa > Chordata > Mammalia > Dasyuromorphia > Dasyuridae > Sarcophilus > Sarcophilus harrisii. The sequence continues at coordinate 420,111,350 of NC_045429.1, forward strand.
ATGGGCCACAGTGGATTAAGAGCTGCCCTCGAAACCAAGATTCCAACTTTTGACACATACTCGCTGGATGATCTTGAACAAGTCACTTCATCTCTAACCATGTATTGATGACATAATCATATGTATGTCCCAACTAGGTGATTTAGATCTTTTCTAACTCATAAATTTTATAATCTCAGAGATCAAATCCCATCTCTGACACTTGCTACACATTTGACCATGGACAAGTCATTTAATGTCTCTCAGCCTCAGGTAAATTTCTAACAATATAAGGTAACAGGTTATAAACTTCATGAGGAAGTAGTTTTCACACCTTTGAAATGCCACGTTCTTGAAAATGTGATTTATTATCTCATTTCATCTATAGGGCTTCAAAGCAAAAAAGTGAAATGAAGGCTGTAGTAGTTCAAGAAGACTTCATACTGTTTCTTCTTGATCGTTGCTGGTATTGATTCAATCCAGCAATTATTTATTGACTGTCTGGATAAACCTGAGGTATACCAAGTACATTTTCACCACTACATCATCTGACTAAATGCTGAATGCTCATAAACATACATTCAAGTATGTAAGCATACATATGTGTACATACACATTGCATTATTGAAATGTATGAAGCACTTTATATAGTTGTACAAGACAAGTAGAAGCAATATGACAATGTGAGTAAAATTTTTGTATTATTAACAGGGTAGCCAGTAATACTCTGTCACAAAGGCAACTGTGAAAAATTCTTAGTGGGGGTTGGGGGTGATGAATTCTATTATCTTCCCTTCCTGAGATATAATCAGACCAATAAAATGGTGCTATTCTTGAGAAGGAATTAGTGAACCAGAATATCTCAGTCAAAAAAAAAATCATTTGGAAAAAAAATACACAGAGAAAATTTCAACTATCTGAAATGTCTAAGTCCTGCTTTAGTACCAAGGAGAGACTATTCACTCTGGAGGCAACTGCTCTCACTGACGTCACTGATCCATAAACATAAATCCCTAAACACCATCTTGAAAAGTCAATTCTTTCTTTGATTGATAAAAGTAATATAGTTTTAGGACTAAATATGGATAACTTAGATGTAGTAAATACAGAGAAGTTGCTACTCTGAAAGACAAGGATAAATAAAAAATGCCATATATCATATAAGGATCAATAGGGCCAGTCCTTTTTTCCAAAAGGCATGGTAGTCCCTGGGAGAAGAGCATTTTAGCAAGGCCATCAATACTTGACACTTCAAAATTACTCCATTAATTTGACTTTCAGCTAACCATTGATTAGCAAACAGTGCTTAAGAGAGAAATTTGGTAGTTTGGGATTGATGAAAAAAGCCTTGGATAGGTGGGCATAATAAAATTGCATTCTGCTACTTACCTTGGACACAATATTTTACCTCACTTAACCTTAGTTTTTTTCATAAGAGATATTGCCCCGTATAGGGGAAAAGGCACTAACTTTAGAATCAGAAGACCTCAATTCAGATCTTATGTGTGACTTTGGGTAAGTCACTTCACAGGGTCTCATTTTCTGCATTTATAAATTGAAAGGGTTAGATAGTCTTTTAGTTCCTTCCATTTCTAAATCTGTGATAATGTGATCTATAATATGAGAATAACAATGCACATTTCACTGAATATAGTAAAGATCAAAAAGATTGTAAAAATCAAAAAGATTCATAGTCTAATACTTTCTCATTGTGGTTCATTGAAAGCTATGCTCAGGTTTAAGGTATTCTTTGGCTCAGCTTCTATTCAAACCTGTGGTTCACAACTGCCTAGTTAATGTTCTCTTTTATTAAATATTATACATCAATTTAAAACAAAGAACTTTTAATGAAATAGTATAATAAAGTAAATAACAAGAAACACCCCTTCCCATCTCTAGACACATGGAAACAATCTCTCTCAGATTCCCAAACTACTGGTGGGAGAAAGAACACTGTTTCCTAGACAACTTGTGCTTCTAAGGTTGTATCTCAGTTGGAATACCTCTCAGCTTCTGAAGCTGATACTAAGATATTTCATTATTGAATTGCAGCCCTCTACTGCTATTTGGGGAAACAACTCCTCAGGGCACTTTAACTCTTTTGTGAGGCAGGCTTCCAACCATTGCACCCAGCCAACAAAAAGTCCCTCAGGTTAGTCTTCTTTTTAAGCACCCAGTTCTTTGTCATCAGGATCTTCCCCAGGCTCACTGAGTATTTGGATTAGGTGGAATAAATTCCTTTCAATTCCCATCATATAATTACCTTCAGCATCATGCAAGTTATCCACAAAGTTCATTTAGCAACACTAGAGAACTGGGATGGACTTGGGAACCTCTGTTTTGCATTCCTAAAGCTATATTCTGATTGGTACCTTTCTAACATTTGTACAATATTTTGGAAGCTATAGAATCATAGGAATTACAGCTAAAATTGGGTCATGGAGCCCAATTCCTTTATTTGATAAAGATACTGCAGCTCAGAGATGGAAACTAACTTTTCCATGAACGCACCAGTATTTGAAGGCAGATTTTCTGGAGATTTTCTCTTTACATTATATTGCTTATTTTATGAAGGACTACCTAAAAGTAAACTATTGTTCTAACCTATAAAATAGCTAATCTACCTATTCTCTACTAATAATACTAATAAACTAGACTAATAAACTAATAAACAGACATTTGTATTCAGTTTCCTAATTCCTAATTCCATAGTTATAGGATGATTCAAGTAAGAGCTGGTAATCTAAGGCAGTAGGACCGACAAGCATTTTGATACAATATTCTTGATAGCTTTTCAATGAAGTGAATAACCAATGGAGTTTTATCCAGGACTTCCAAGTGAAGATATATATATATATATTTATATACCTGGGAATTAATGGGAAATACAGTCACCAGAGACTTCTATCCTGGGGTATTTTATTCCTATATTAATTAGTTAATTCAATTTATATGTAGATTTAAGTGCAAATGGGACATTTCTTTGGAAAATAAATGTTATTGAAGATAGCAAATAACTGACTTGGGAATTGACCACTTAATTAATATATTGAATTGTGACTTACCCTATACCTGTCCATAGGCCTTTTCTTCTCAGCCACTGACACAATTCAAACGGAGTGAGTCCTTAGAATGCCATTTGTTTATTATTTTTGTTCTGCAAACACACTTGGGATTAATTCTAAAGCAAAACCAGCCAAATAAACCGACAAGACATTCTCAGCTTACAACTTAGCTATGCTCCAGCTCTTTTATCAGAAATAGGATATTACTTAAGTAACAAAGGTGATACTAGCAAGAAGAATTTTAGAGTTGGAGGAATGGTAAGACCCTGCAGAAGTATTCAGGTAGAACTTGAAGGAAGAGTACCAAAAAACCCCCACAGGAATGCCAAGAATGGCATTTATAAAGCTCTTCTCACAGCAATCCTGTATAGTAGCTAGTACAAATATGAATATATCCATTTTATAGATGATAAAATTAAAACTCAGGGAAATAAAGTGACCAGACACAGAGTTGGTAAGTAGCAGAAACAAGATTAAAACTCAGGACTTCTAACCCTGTGTCCAGGACTCTTACCATCTATACCATGTTGCTAGTCTTCTGAATTCAGGATGCTTTGACTTTGGGATATCTTATATCCCTCAACTATACTCAAAGAAGTTCTTTAAAATAAGAGTGGTATATTTACTAAACATACATCATTAATTTATTGATCAACCTACCATCTGTTAAGTATTCTTCTAAACTTAATAAATATGCTAACTCTTGTACAAGTCACAAAAATCAGTTCCCATTCCATATGTGCCAGGCACTATAAGAAGTTTTGAGGATATGAAAATAAGGCAACATAGCCCCTACCCTCAAGGAGTTTGTATCTAATGAAGTAAATATATGCACAAATAGATATATACAGGTATCTTCTGTATCATCTGTAAAATGGGGATAATGATATACCTGTAGTAACTACCTCACAGGGTTGTTATGAGACTTAAATGTGTTTTATTTATATCTATCCATCCATCTATCCATCTATCCATCTATATATCCATCCATCCATCCATCTTATATCCATCCACCCATCCATCTATATATCCATCCATCCATCCATCTATATATCCATCCATGCATCCGTCTTATATCCATCCATCCATGCATCCGTCTTATATCCATCCATCCATCCATCCATCCATCTATATATCCATCCATCCATCCATCCATCCATTTATCTATCTATTCATCCATCTATCCATTTTACCTATCTAATCAATAAATTTATGTGTCTATCTATGTTGTTATAGTTCAGTCATTTATTCATGTCTGATTCTTCATGACCCCATGGACCACATCATACTAGACCCTTAACCTAAGGGGCTCATCTTTCAATGTAAAAATTTGATATTCTCCATGGGAATTTCTTGGCAAAGACACTGTAGTGGTTCTCCAAAGGATCACCCTTTGTCATAATTCTCCACTATGGCCTATCTATCTTGGATAACCCTGAATGGCATAGGTCATAGTTTCAGTGAGCTACTCAAGTCCCTCTGCCACAACAAGGAAATGATCCAGAAGGGTAATATGTGTGTGTATATTTGTTTATGTATCTATACACACATTATATGTGCACATACCTTATATACACAGTACTTTGCAAACTTTAACACACTATATAAATGTCTCAGTAACCTTAAGAAACTCTCTAGAGTTTCATGTGTTCCAAGTAAGATGCAAATTTGCATCCATGGATGGAGTTCCCACAGTGGAAATCTTCAAACTGATATTATAGATCTAGATTCCTTCACCATCACTCTCCTCTCTTCCCTCTTACCCCACAACCTTTATAAAAATTGAAGTTTCTTGCAGAAATAAACCTTGAGAAAGAACTTGAAGGGAACAGGAATAAAGTTAATGATGGGATAAAAAGTCAAAATGTTCCTATTTCTATAAGGTAGCAGTAGAATAGCAAAAAGGAACAGAAGGGGTAGAAAGATGGTATAACTAAGGAATCATTCATTCAATATGAAGGGTGGTCTTTTGCCCTAGAGAGCCTCATCCAGTCTGGATTTGTAGTTGTTTCTTATGTTCTTCTACATACAGTGCCAGATTCATATCATTTCCTCTCTTGATAAGGTTTTGAGGCTGAGAGATGAATGAAATGATATCAATGTAGTATATCTGAATTTTTACAAGATATCTGACAAGTCTCTGATATACTTGTGAACAAGGTGACAAATGGGCTGAATGATAGTTCAATTGAACAAAATTTTAGTTGATTAGGAAACCATATACAAAAAGCATGATTAATGGATTGAATTGAATAAGGTAGACAACTAAAATGAGAACTGGATATATATAGTGCTGAATTTGGAGTAAGGACGACCTGAATTCAAGTCATTCTTTAGACACATTAATTTTGTAACTCTGGGTAAGGAGGTTAAACTCTCTGGGCCTCAGTGTCCTTATCTGGTAAATGATGGAGTTGCTTCCAATAGATAAATGATCAAAGGAAATTATCTTAAAAGAAGAAGTCCAAGCTATCATCAATCATATGGAATAAATGTTCTAAACCAACAATAATTGGGAAAAAATACACATTAAAACAGCTCTAAGGTTCTAACTCATACCTATTAGATTGGTAAAGATGATCAAAATAATAGTAGGAAGGGCTGCAGGAAAACAGGTACTTGAAGTACAACTATTAATTGGTCCAACAATTCTGAAAGCAATTTTGAACTCTACCCCCAAAAAAAATCATTGTATGCATATCTTTTAACCCAGCAATGTTACCATTAAGCCTATATCTCAAAAAGATCAATGATAAAAGAAAAAAACCAGAGTGTACAAAAAAACATTCACCCAGCTCTTTTTGCTGTAGTGAAAAGCTGGAAGCCCAAGAGATGGCCAAGGGATAATTAAACAATCTATAGTATGTGGAAAGAATGGAATATTATGTCATCATAACAAATGACAAAAAGGACAATTTTAAAGAAACCTGGGAAACTTTATATGTACTATTTTAGAGTGAAGTGAGTAGAACTAGGACAAATATGTGTGTGTGTGTGTGTGTGTGTGTGTGTGTGTGTGTATGTGTGTGTATAAAACAGCAACAGGTAATATGATTAACAACAACATTATTTAAACAAAACAACTTTGGAAGACAACATCTTTGAACCATGCAATGGCCAATCATGATTTCAAACGACTTATGAAGCATCTTATCAACCTCCTGAAAGAGAATTGATGAATTCAATTGTGGAAAATGTATCATGTTTTTTCAGACATGACCAATATGGAAATTTGTTTTGTTTGACTGGTGTATTTGTTTTTTGTTACAAGGTTTTTTCTTTTCTTAAATCTGGATGTGAGTTTCAGAGTGGAGAAGGTATCTAGCAATACAGGGTTGCCAAAATAACAATAATAAAACAAAAAGAGAGGATCACTTGAAACATTTTAGGTGCTCAGGAGAGAAGAGCAAAAAGGCTAAAAGGAAACTCAGACAAGCTGGACAGCTTTGAAAGTTACATATTGAAGGTGGCCAGCTATATTTACTCTTTATGATGTTAAGGTATCCCTAAGGGCTTGGGAGCTGGCTTTTCTTGATTGCCATTTGCTCACAGGCCACTGACTGTGTTCCTCTAGCACTCCAGTTCCATGTAACTACTTAACAATAATTAACATTTATAAAAGTGATATTTACTCTGAAAATATAGCAAGCACAAAGTACAAACATCCCCCCACTACCTCACGGGCACAGCCTCCCCTATATCATCTTGGTATTTATAAGGAGTGAGGGCATTCTTAGCAGTTATTGCAAGACATTGGTTGCACCAACTTCACATGCAGATACCACAAGACTACTGATAAGTCCTAATCTTAGCTGCTATGAACTGGGTCTGGAAGGTCAGTCGTGAAGGTCATTCCTTGTTCCTCATAGTTCTGATGAAAAGCTGGCTGTAAAACAGCTGAGGATGTAACAATGGGCTATCACTCTTCTCTTATCTAAAACAAAGGGACAAAAGCCAGAGCAGGCAAAGAATACAGGTCTATATTTCCAAGGCTTCAAGGCCTTGGAGTGGAGAAGGCACAAGGGCATTTCTCTTATAGCTTTGTTTCTCACCAGGTAACATGAGTAAAAAAGTCAAATCAAGAGTAGAGCAGCTGGGAATGAGGTGAAAAGACTAGACTGAGACTGAATTAGGCCTTTTTGAAGATGCTCCTAGTTCCATGTGGAATCAAAAAAAAGTTTCCCCTACCTGCATGGCTAGCAGACTGGAACAAGTTACAGAATGTCTGTGCATATTCTCTTTTCTCTAATTTAATGACATTTCTGTCTCCTAGTTCCCTCTCTTCATATCTGGTTCTTTTACCAGATATTCCATGCTATACCTGCTAAAAATGAGGAAACTCCAGTTCTCTCTGTCTCTATCTCTTTCACTCTTTCTCCTTCTCTGTCTCTCTCTTTCTCTTCCCCTCTCCCTGTTCTCACCTCCTCTCCTTTCTCTTTCCCTCTCTCTCCTTTCTCTCTCCCTCTCTTTCCTCATCTCCCTCTTTTTCTTTCACTCTCCCTGCCTCCTTCTTTCTCTCTCCCTCCTTTTCTCTACCTTCTTTCCCATTCTTTTTCTCCCTCCCCCTCTACATATACATACAGAAACACACACACACACACACACACACACACACACACACACACACACATATATATATATATATACATACATGCAAACACATAAATATATGTATATATTATTTCACTTGGTGATTTCATCAGCTTCTCAGGTTTTGATTATTACCTCAAATCTATTTGTCCTATGCTTATCTCCCTCTCAGTCTCAAGTCTCAAACCTCCAACAGTTGAGAACTTTTAGATATCTCAAACTGGATGTCCCAAAGATATTTCAAACTCAACATGTAAAAAACTGAACTTACTACCTTTTCCCTAAATCCTCGGTTCTTCCTGATTTCCCTATTCCTGTTGAGAACACTACTCTCCTCCCAGCTCCCCCCCCCCCCCCCCCCCCCCCCCCCCCCCCCCCCAGGCTCACGTCCTACATATAATAGCCAACTTTTCACTCTCTCTGTATCCAATCCATGGTCAAATTTTGTTGTTCCCACCTTCATATATGTCCTCTTCTCTCCTTTCATATACAGTCTGGTGCATACCTTCTTTACTTCATTACCCTGGACTATTGCGATGACTTACTGATTAGTTTTCCTGCCCCAAATTTCTTCCCATTCCAGTCTACTGTCCACTCAGCTATCGAAGTGCTCTTCCTAAGATACAGGTTTACCCTTCTATTGTCTTCAGCAACAAGTATAAAATCTTCTAGTTTCTAAAGCCCTTCATAACCTGACTCCTTGCTACCTTTCCAGGCTTCTTAAAACTTACAGCCCCTCCATATACTCTGCAATCCAGTGGCCCTGGATTCTATTATACCTCACACAAAATGCTCCATTATCCACCTCCAGGTACTTTTCATGAGTGTCTTCAATACCTAGAAATCCTCCCTCTATCTCTCCGCTTCAGCTGATGTCCTTCAGATCTTAGCTAAAGTCCCACTTCCAGAAAAAAGCCTTCCCCAGTCCCAATATGTAACCAGCCAAGGTCCTTATGTATAGCCCTAGGGATTCTTGCGTCTCTTTTTGAGGCTGACATCTCTGCTTTATCTATTGCCTATATAATAAGCATAATGAAAAAATGGTTGTTCAATGAAACATGCAATCAGCAAAATATTATCTGCAATAGAAGCATCAGGAGATCTTTGCCATCAAAAGGAATCTAACTCTTTGGGCATGAGATTCACAAAACAAATTTCCATTTCACATAAGAAAAACTTCTCATCCATTAGAACTATTAAAATCTGGAACAAAGTACTTTCATGAAGTAGTAAGCTCCCAATCACTTGGTGGAGTGTTTAAATGATATGAATAACTACTTCATAGCTTTATTGTAGAGGATTCCCATATTAGATAGGAAATTGGTTTATTTTTAAGCTCTTATTCAATTTTAAAATTCTTTGCCACTGCTCTAGCATGGAATTGTGGAGGGAGAATAATGGAAAGGCATAAACCTAGTGGGCTGGCTTCTTTGATCTCCAGTTCTTATTCTTCTGTATAAGGAAGATGCAGGGAGAGAAAACAAATCTTTCCTCTAGCCCCATTTGGACTTTACCTAACTTTTTATTTCTGAATGCAATGATTTGTCTGTTCCCTCCCGAGAATTCAGTTATAAAGAAATTCCTAAACAAAGTGACAACCATAAAAGTCATTAACAAGGCATAGAGAACATGTTGTGTTGAGCATACAGTGATCAGTTCTAGTTTTCAGAAGCTGGAAATAAGATAACAGAAACTACATTTGGGAAGGATTAGGGCTGAAAATGTCAAGTGGGTGCTAAGAAAACAGTCTTGGTCAGTTTCTGTATAAAATCACAATTAGACAGGTAGCATACTGTCCTAGGGGAGACCACTCCTACCTTTCCCTCAGCTAAGGTAGAAAATACCCAGGAAAAAAGTGAGAGTGGAGGAAAGAGGCAGAAAATGGGCAGAATTCCAAAGAAGTGCTCCAGCTTTAATCTCTGGCCCCAATCTTAACTGTTCTATCTCAGAACTCTCAGTTCTATGAGTCTACCAAGGAATCCCAAAAGGCCTAGTTCCTGGGACTATAATTGTCAACTTGAAATGGCTCCTGAATCACCCAGAAAGTTCATGACTTTATTTCTCAGTTCAAGTTCATATTATAAAAGGCCTACAGTAATAGTGAATCAAACTTGATATGAATTCTAGAATAGATTGACTTGGGGGTAGTTGAATTTTCAGAGTTATTCACATCCTAGTTCTGAAGTTAGACCCCAGGACTAAATTGGAGTCAGAGTATTCTCAGTGGGTATAAGTGGAGTTGGCTATTTAAGTGCATCTTTGTTAGGGTTAGTAAATTCTATATTTCCTTGGTGACATAGGGCATTGGGAGGTGGGAAGAAATGGGAGCAAGATCTATGATAGTTCCATTTTTGTTTTGTGTCTCTGCTGTCAGAGAAAGTTAAAAAGCAAGAGAATCATCTCCCTCATACTCCTCTCCAATCCTGCAGAGATTGAGATTCTACAAGCATACACTTATCCTTGGCCCACATTTCCAAAGGCCAACTTTTGTCACTGACCTTTGTGGTAGGGCATTAATGATCACAAGTCATCAACCATTTGGTAGTATAGCTGGAAAGGGACACTCTTAAGAGGGTCAGGTGTGAATGCAGAAGCATATTGCTTGAGTCACCTGTGGGATAAATCACATTTATCAAAGTTTTTTCTAACCCTTCTGAGCCCAAACTATCTTTTCTGTTTTCACTCAAACAGCCATATGAGCTTTTAAAGAAAATTACTATTTCAATTACATAAAAAATACATACATGATTTCAAGCTACTCTATGATTATTATTTTCAGTCAATTTGGCTCAAATTCAATACAGTAAAATTTCAGTATCTCCCCCCCCTCCAAAAAAAAAAAAGTGGATTGATCCTTGGAGTTCAGTAACAGGATTTGAGTTGATCATAATATATCTAGTTTATGACTGTAATAAAATATGGACATTGTTTAAGACAGCCACATTTTTAAGGGAAATAAATGAAAGAAATTGAGCTCTGTGAATCGCCATATTTTTTCCCTTGGTACTGAAAGTTCCAAAGCTCTACATTTCATTCTGACTTCATTACATTTTGTATTAGAATGCTGCTCCCTGGTGACCATTTGTGAAATGGCAGAAACTTAGAAGCTTTTTGTACAGTAGACATGCAATTATGGAACAGCATCTTTATACCACAACTAATGGGTATTTGACATAAGGCAGGTGAGATAACTGAACGAGTTGCTGCATTTTCCCAGTGTATGGTAGTGATAAGATACAGGACTGGGAGTCAGAAGATGTTGGTTCTGTCTTAGAGTGGCTGGTGTTAACCAAATAACTAGATAACTTAAGATACGTTATTCTCTAAACTTTTTTTTTAATCTATAAAATAAGGAGATACATTTATTCTGTAGCAGTTCTGGAAGAGATCATTATTACTACTGGGAAGGAGTTATAGGAAGGCAGCTTTCAATTAAATAAGGATGAATAGCATCATAATTAGAGTTATCTCAAAAAATGGAATGGACTGCTTTGTGGGGTTGTTAAGTTTCTAGTACTGGAGGAGGTGATTAAGAAGCCGATTAATGATTTGTTGGGACTGTGGTTGTAAGATTTCAGGCATTAGCCAAAAAGACTGAACAAAATGTTCTCTCAGATTGCTTCCAATACGAAATTCAATGATAAGATTCCTTTCAATATAAAAAAAAAATCAATGACTATCCAAGGCTTGGTATACTGATGATATAGTCTTTTTTTCCCTATTAATAAGATCTCTTTCTATTGGACGATGGAAAGGGAATATGGGCCTCTTGTTATCTAGCCTTTTATAAAAGAACAACTTAAGCAACTAGGTGGTATAGTAGGTAGAGTGCCAGACCCAAAGTAAGAAGACCTGAGTTCAAATTCCACCTTAGATATTTACTAGTTGGTTGCCCCTAGATACATGTCATTTAATCTATCTGCCTCCATTTTCTCATCTATAAAATGAAGATAATAATAGCACCTATTTCCTAGGATTGTTGTGAGACTAAAAAGACATAATATGTTTTTTAAAACTTCACAAACCTTAAAGCACTATATAAATTCTGGCTATTATCATTGTTGTGGTTTAAGTTTGGCCTTTGACCAACTAGGTATAAACAGTAATGGCAACATAGCCTGTAAATTCAAGACTGGATAGCAGTAAAAACTTTCCTCCCAAAAGATTAAAAAGGACATTTTTGCCCAAATGATTCTACTTGTGTTTCTTTATGTTGTTTTGAGTGGTCCTCAAAATATATTCTGCAAAGTTATTTTCAGTAGTTGGCAGACTAATCCAAAATAAGATTTCTATCCAATTACATGAAATCTTATAATGTATATTTCCCACAGCTGATTGATTTAATGCCAAGTTATATAATACATGACAGAAAAGGTAGTCACTTTGGCTACATGTACCTAAGTAAAGCATTCATTAAAGAGTCACACACTCTCTTTTTTATAATAAAAAACAGAAGGTCAATTGAATAGACCACAATCATAAAATTTGGATTAGTCTAATCTATCTTAAATATACTTATAGCATAGGGTATCATATGTTGCTTACAGGAGGCAAGAATAAATATCTCTAGGATCTCTTCCTCCTAACTTGTCCAAGGGAGACTTTAATTCCTGCCAGCAGAGGAAGCAGAGGAATTTGAAGAGGCAGAAGCTAGTCTCCTTGGAGAGAGGGGTAACAGGTTAAAATTATCTCTATCTGCTCCCTTAAATATCATTCATCTAAGTAAGAGATTTCAAACACTTATAGGACCAAATAGGACTAAAATGTAATTAGAAAATATTTAACCTAATAAATAGTAATATAATGCAACTTAGATGATTTTAATTTGTGGTTTTCTAATTCAACATGAATTAGAAATCCATTTCTATTTGAATTTGATTCTAGTATAGGAGACGTAATATTTAAGTTCAAGCTAAACTTCTGATTTTTGTTCCTTAATTTGGGGGGAGGGTTTTACAAGCAGTTTTAAAGCCAAAGCTTGATTCCCTTCCCACCAAATGCCACTTCCACAATGACTACACATGTAGAAAATAGCAAAGAAACTCATTTATTCAAGTTGATGACAAAACCAAAATCAGAGGAATACATATGTGTACGCATATATATGAGAATATGTGCCAGACAGAAGCTCTCCCTTTGAGAGTGGGATAACTCAACTAAACAGAGAGACAGAGATAGTCAGAGACAGAAACACAGAGAGAGACAGAGATAGATACAGAGACAAAGAGAGACAGTGAGATACAGAGACAGAGAGAGATAAAGAGACAGAGAAAGAGAGAGAGGGGGGAGGGGAAGAGAAAGAGAGAGGGGAGGGGAAGAGACAGAGAGACAGAGAGACAGAGAGATAGAGAGAGAGAGAGAATATCTCAGATCTTATTGTCTCATTGAAGGAAAAATTCTCCAGTTTTTAGTGTAATAAGATATGTAGAGAATAAGAATGTATCTGAAATGCTACATGGTTACTTCTTCTTTTATTTTTTAAAATAACCTTTTATTTTCAAAATACGTGCAAAGGTAGTTTTCAACATTTGCCCTTGCTAAACCTTGTGTTACATTTTTTTTTCTTCCTCCCTTCCCCCAGCAGCAAATAATCCAATATTATATGTTGACTTCTTCAGAATCATTCTATCTTTGTGATGCTGAAGAGAAGTTAAAGTCTCAGTCTTCTCTCTTGTCAAGGGGAGCTAGAAACTACAGAGACTGGATCTCTCTTCTCTTCTCTCACCAACTTTACTCTGCCCCATAATCAGGCTCAAGGCATTGATATCTGCTGGTAAAGAGAGATTACCATATAAATGGACTCTGGAGCTCAGATTACTTCCAAAAATAATGATTCCATGTTTCATTTCTTTAATTCAGGATGATGTGGTATGCAAAGTAGGATCTTGGATCTGGGTTCAAATCCCACCAAGACACTAGCTGCATGACTTTGGATAACTCACTTAATCCCAGTTTCTTCATTTTTTTTTTTTTAAAGAGGGTTAGACTCCCTGACTACTGAGGTCCTTTGTAGCTCTAAATCCTGTGATTCTATAATAAACATCACTGAGCACCTCCTATGTGTCTGGGAATACAAAGATAAAAATTAAACAGCCCTTGATTTCAAGGAGCTTCTGTTTTATTTGTCAACTTTCCATGATGCCCATTTCTACTCTACCTCAGGGATGGTCACACCTGAGATGTCACACTCACCTGAATCTGCTCTGACTCCAGGATCCTAAATTTTGAAATCCTTTTGTTTGACCTTCTTCTACTACTTCTTCCTGGCCCCCCTGTTTCCTGACTTTCATTGTGATCACCTGCCTTTAAGCCCTCTCTCTTCTCCTATTTCTATTTTTTTATTCACTCTACAATTTCCTAGTTCAACTGGCTTAATACTATGTTCATTTATATTTTTGATTCTATAGTCTCCTACTTCAGTTAACTCAATGATATGTTGTCTTCCACATGTCTCTTTGTTCTTTTTCTGTTTCCATCTTGCTGATCCCCAACCCAGAATTACTCCTACCATAGAGCACTACTAAAATAAATGTAAAAAATAAAACTAAACTAAAAAGAAAACCTGAGCTGATTGAGTCATACTATTTCTCCTCAACTAGGTATTAACTGCTTCGTAGTCATCATTTGCCTCAGATTGATTCACCCTGTATCCTTTAAAACTTCCCCTCCTCCACTTTCCTTAGTTCTATTGATGGGTACTCATATCCTCCCATGCTCCAAAACTCAGTCATTTTTGGCTTTTTTTTCTTTCACATCCTCCACTTCCAGGCAATTGTCAAGTTCTATCAATTATATTTTCACAGCATTTCAGATATATTCTCTTCTTTTTTATTTATCCTACCACCCTAATTCTTGTTCCTATCACCCCCTCACTTAGTCTTTTGAAAAAACTTTCTAACTACTCTCCCGTTTTCCAGTTTCTGACCAATCCATTCTCATATAGCCACTAAAATAAACTTCCCAAAGCAGAGATTTGTTCATATTATTTGCCTTATTCAAAACCTTTAGGGCCTCCTTATTGGCCATAGTAGAAAACTCTAACTATTTAGCTTGACATATAAAACTCCTCCCAATATTTAACTTGACTCATTCATTTATGCAGTTCCTCTACTGGTAATGTATCATACTCTATTTGTATTCATCATTATTTTTTCCATTGCCTTTTGGGTGACCTGCAATTTTGATTCCTCAGAAACTGTGATATTCCATGATTCTCAGTCATAAACCATCAGAATGATATTGAAAGATCAGCTTCTATCTCAGGGAGGAGCTTGGGATGTTTAAAGTAGGTGTGCAATTTCCCAAGGGCATAACAGACCACTCTTTTCCTATTATTCAATTCTATGTACAATTTATTATCTACTAAAAATGTCCTTCCAAGATCTATGCATCAGTTCTCTGGGCAAGCCTTCCAAATACATGACAATCTGAACAAGAAACATCCTCCAACCACTTGATTTTTCTGGAATGAAGGGCTTGAATGTGAAGACTTTATGTAATTCTATATTCAAAAAGGGTCAGATAAGAAGCTGATGACAGCATTTAATTTGGATATTTAAATGAGTGCCTCTCACAGCAGCAATTAAAAAGAACTCGAGTTCAAGGAATTTAAATGGACGTGATTTGATCAGATATATCTGTTTCAGTTCCTTCATTTGACAATAGACATGAAATGCTTAGATGGCAAAATAAATCATTGACTCTAGAAGTAAGAAGTTCTAGAAGAAGAGGGAAAGAATGAGGGATTGAAGGCAGGAAATCACAATGAAGTCCAAGAAACAGGGGTGGGGGAGGACAGAGGAAAGTGAGAGGTCAGAGAAGAGGATTTCAAAGTTTAGGATCTTGGAATCAGTTTCAGGTGACTGTGACATTTCAGGTGTGACTACCCCTGAATTAGAGTAAAAATGGGTATCAGGGAAGTTAACCAGTAGACCAACCTCAGACATTTACTAGTTGTGCAACTCTAAGCAAATCGCTCTATCTGACTCAATTTCCTCAACTGTAAAATAGGAATAATAAAGGCACTTACGTCCCAGGGCTGTTGTAAGGATCAAATGAAATGATATTTGTAAAGTGATTAGTACCGTATCTAGTATGTAATAAGCACTTAATAAATGTTTATTTCCTTTCTTCCTAAATACCTCTCCAAATGAATGACTGCATATAACTTCATATCTGCATTAGGAAGGGGAAAAGGAGATCTACACACAATATTTGTGTCCAGTGAAGATTTATTAAAAGATATTTTAAAAGCCAATCAAAGTCTCAGGAAGGCTGGAGATGGTAGTCAGATGTTCGAGTTCTCTAAAGGAAGTATTGCTATACACCAATGGTATAAACCAACTTCATAGGATGGTTTCCTTTTATATCAGAAAGGTGCCGTCTCTGACAGAAGGAGATGGATCATATAGTTGTGCAACTTCCAATCAGTGGTCAAACCTTGTTGTTTCTACATTTGTGTTATCTCCCATGTGCTCACTCCTCTGGTACTACAAGTAGATGGATCCAGACCCTCATGGTTTCACCATCCTGGACTACTGCATCAACTGATGGTCGGTTTCTTAGCTTCAAGTCCCTCTTCAAGAATAGTTCTGATCATGTTATCCCTGCATCCCCTGTTCAATAAACTCCATTATCTTCCTATTATCTGAAAGATTAAATGTAAAATCTTCTGTTATTCAAAGCCCTTTAGAATCTAGCTCCTTTCTAATTTTATGTTCCTCTTTTGCTGTATTCTCTTCCACATATTCCACAATACTGTGACACTGACCTCCTTCCTCTTTCTTGAATAAGATACTCAATCTTGAGATGTAGGGTATAATCACTGATTGTTTCCCCTGCCTGGATTTCCATCCCTTCTCATCTTTACCTCCTTGCTTTCTTCAAATCAGTTAAAATTTCACCATCTGCAAGAAACCTCTCATAGTCTCCCTCAAAGCTAATGCCTTCCCTTTGAAATTATCTTCAGTTTATCCCAGAAATATATTATTTGTACATAGTTGTTTCTCCCATTAGTCTGTGAGGTCCTTGAGGTCAGGGATGGTTTTTGTCTTTTCTGTTTCCCAAGTTCTTAGTATAATGGCTGGCATGCAGTAAATGTTTGATAAAGGCTTATTGACTTGACTTTGGAGGTCCCAGGATAGTGACTGGTAGAACAAGATCTTATCTATTGATCTACTTCATATCTATATTTTGGATCTTAAGTCTAGCAACTATTTGAGGAATATTAGAGTAGAATATTTCCTTTTTGCTTAAAGGGGATACAAAAATCTTGTCTGATGTATGTGTTATGAGCTGTCTGAGCCTACATAAATACTTTATCTATGGCAGTTAGCACTGGGGAGAAAATTCTTATAGGGACAAAAGAGGGAAAATCCATACTTTTGGAATAGATGCCAATTATCTGGCAAGAATCAGTCAAGCATATTAAGACCTCACTATGTGGTGAGCACTGTACTGAGTAACAGGGATAAAAATAGATTCTTGGGTTTTTTGTTTTTGTTTTTGTTTTTTGTTTTTTAAGGCTCTATTCTCAAGGAGTTTATCTCTCTCATTTTTAATTACTCAAATTCGTACAGTATTTTATTCTTCATAAGATGCATTTCATAAAGATCTTAGTCGTTTTTTACCAGTGTGATGTGATGTAAAGGTAATCCATACCATACCATATCATTTTTCTTCCAGAGCCAATAACAATTTTTCCCATACTGTTGCTGTTTTCTCCCAATTTCCTATTATTTCCATTTTCTAAAAGGGAGAACTGCTTTTTTTTTTTTTTTTGGGGGGGGGCAGTTAGACAGAAATGAAAAGGAAAAGAAAACCATAAAAAAATCCAACATTATCTTTTCATAGATACCCTCTGTTATATTCCCCTCTACGCAGAAGGCTATCTTTCAATCTTTGGTAATTCCAGTCCCTGATTGATTTCTTTAGACCTACTTTTTAGGACTCCTGAGCCAATGAGGAAGATCAATGCCCCATCTTATCTCCTGCTACTAATATTAAAAATTGTCTGGCCTTTTACAATTGGGCCCAAGACTGCTTCGGATTGCATTCCTATTGTTTGATGACTAAGGCTCCTGGAGGGTATATAGCAGTAACTGGCTAATTTCTGAGTCAAACAATAAGAGCAGAAGAGGGCTTACATATCTATATTGCTTCTTCCAGCATCTGCCAGAGGAGAGCTTCTGTTGAGCAGTTTGTCTCTTAATGAAGGAAAGAACATATACATATGAGACAGATGAAATAGTAGATGGAAGGTAACCTTAGAGGGGAAAACACTATCAGTTGAGGGACCAGGGAAAAGTCTTATGAAGAAAGCCCTACTTGATCTGAATCTTGAAGGAGAATGGCCTCAGGTTATTCTTTCAAGTGAGGAATCAAAGACCTCCTAAAGGTGCTTATAGTTGTGTTTTGTTTTGTTTTTTTCCTTTGAGATTCTACATGTGAAATGCTAACTCAGATTCCACAGGGGAAGAAGAATTAACTTCCAATACACTCAAATCCTAACAAAAGTTTATTATAGCATTATATAAATATGTATATGTATGTTTATATATTTGTAGCAAGTAACACAATAAAATACATTGATAGCCTTCAAATTGAGAAAGGATAGTATTTGCAGTTATAAAATTCTAAAAAACAAAATCATATTTCTTAAAAATAAATTTTATTTTGTCTTGTTTTTATACATTAATTTTTTTTTTTTTTTTACTTTCTTACTTTTCATGGCTTTACTTTCTGTTTGGTCTCTGTGTATATTGACTTTTTGGCTCTGCTTACTCATACTTTTCATCTGATCATGTACGTTTTTCCAAGCTTCTCAGTATTTATTATATTTGTCATTTCTTAAAATATAGTAACATTCCATTATGTCTAAGTACTATAATTTGCTTAGCCATTGCCCGGTCAAAGGCCAGTTATTTTGTTTTTAATTCTTTATTATTGCAAAAAATTGTTACTATGAATATTTTCATGTATACAGGGTCTTTCTTCTTATTGATGACTTCTTTGGAGTGTATGCTTGGCGGTGGAATCTCTGGGTCAAAGAGTATGGATTTTATTTTAGTTATTTTATTTGCAGAGTTCCAGATTGTTTTCAGAAAATGGGCAAAAGTGCATTTTTATGCACTTCATATACATAGAATCTACAGAGATAAAATATCACAGAAAACACTGCAACAGTTGTAATAGTGTTCATTTTTGCTATAGAAGTAAAAACTACAAAATAGGGTCTAGGAAGTAACTATTGAAGATTACACATATTAAAGAATAGAGGTCTTTTTTAAAAACAGAGAGAGAAGAAAAGAAAAAGAAAAAAGAATGGAGATTTAGATGTCCAGATGCACTTTTAAAAACTTTTTTTTAATATTAAAAAATCATCAACAAACATTTCAGCACAAGACGAATGAAAAAGAGGATTATATATATAACTCTGAATTTTATGTTTTTGTAAAAAATATCTATTAAATTTAATAAAAGTCCTAAAGAAACAATAGAAAAAGGGAAGGCATTTATAATAAAAGAAATACTCAAAAGAGCACTTTTTTGATCTAGTAAAGAACTGGAAACCACTATTCGTCAACTAGGGAATGGTTGAAAAAATTAATATAATATTAAAAATGTAATTGAATTGTTCCTAATATATCTTGGATATCACATCTTCACCAGAGAAATTTACTGCAAAGATTTTTTTAAACCAGATGACTGTTTCCTTTTTTAATTCTAACTGAATTGATTTTGCTAATGCAAAAGTTTTTCAATTTCATCTAATAAAAATACCTATCTTATTTTTATGATTATACCATATTTAGTTAATATGAATTAATATTTTAATAATAATCATAGAATAAGTTATAATATATGGACTAATGGGAAATTACCATACCATAAGAAATTAAGTTCATAGATTCAGAGAATCCTGTAAGACTTGTATGAACTGATGCAGAGATAAGTGAAAAGAACCAGGAAAACAATTTATAAAATAAAATTAAAATAAAGGGTCTGACCAATACAATGAATAACCCCAGAAAACTAATGATGAAACATGCTTTCCACCTCTTGGCCTAGCAATAATATGCTAGAGATACAGAATGAGATATAGCTAATGTGTAGCTTTCTTTGGCTAGATTGTGTGCTTTAGTGATAATGGAAGATTTTATGGGTGATGCTGAGTGAGAGTACAGTAATGGTTATATAACAAAAAAGAAATTAAACAGCATATATGCAAAGACAACTATGTATGTGTGTATGTATATGTATATATGTATATATATATATATATGTATGTATGTATAAATCAGTTCCTTATATCTTGAACATCACATCTTTATCAGAGAACTTTGCTGCAAAGATTTTTTAAAAAACAAGATAATTGGTTTTATAAGTTTAATTTGAACTGAATTAATGCTGCTTGTGGAAAAGTTTTTCAATTTTATATAATAAAAAAATTATCCATCTTATCTTTTATGGTTACCTCTATCCCTTGTTTAGTAAAGAATTGTTCCCCTAAACACTGTTATAAAAGTATCATCTTTCTCCTCTTTTGAGTTTTATATGACCTTATACATTTTGGTCATGGATCAATTTGGTGCTTATTGGGGCATCTGATGTAAAATGTTACAGATGTTAATTGTCAGTCAGCTAAAATTTACTAAGCCTATGGTATATGCCATGCATTGTGCCAAGCATAGGGACTCAAAGAAAGACAAACAAAAACAAACATAACAAAAAAATACTTCTTGCTTTCAAGGAACTTACAATCTAAAGGGAGATTTCTTAGTGTTAGCATAAAAATACTGTTTCCCATATTAAGGAAAGGCTAATTTATTCCTAGATATATAGAGAATGAAAAAAATAGTTTTCTATGTTAATTGATAACAATTGTAATTTTATTGTTTTGTTATTAATATGATCAATATAATTTTAAACAAACTTGCATTCTTGATAGAGTCATCTTTCAAATAGGTTGAGTTAGTGTTTTTGCTTAATCAAGAATATCCACCAGTAACATGAGGTAACTAGGTGAGATAGACCAGCATAGATCTAAGTTCAAATGCTTCCTCAGATGCCTACTAACTAGGACCTTAGGCAAATCACTTAATTTTTCACATCCTCAGTTCCCTCATCTGTAATACCAGGAGAATAATAGTTACCTACTTCACAAGGTTATTGAGAGAATCTAATGAATTAACACGAGTAAAATGATTTGCAAATCTTAAATTACCATATAAATAGCAACTATGTACCAAGGTTCTGTTCTAGGCACTGGTCATATAGATACAAAAGTAGCACGGGCCCGCCTTGGCAGCAAGGTGGCGCAGTGGCTAAAGCCCTGCTCCTGTCATATAGATACAAAAGTAGCACGGGCCCGCCTTGGCAGCAAGGTGGCGCAGTGGCTAAAGCCCTGGTCCTGTCATATAGATAACAAAAGTAGCACGGACCCGCCTTTAGCAGCAAGGTGGCGCAGTGGCTAAAGCCCTGGTCCTGTCATATAGATAAAAAAGTAGCACGGGCCCGCCTTGGCAGCAAGGTGGCGCAGTGGCTAAAGCCCTGGTCCTGTCATATAGATACAAAAGTAGCACGGACCCGCCTTTAGCAGCAAGGTGGCGCAGTGGCTAAAGCCCTGGTCCTGTCATATAGATACAAAAGTAGCACGGGCCCGCCTTGGCAGCAAGGTGGCGCAGTGGCTAAAGCCCTGGTCCTGTCATATAGATACAAAAGTAGCACGGGCCCGCCTTGGCAGCAAGGTGGCGCAGTGGCTAAAGCCCTGGTCCTGTCATATAGATACAAAAGTAGCACGGGCCCGCCTTGGCAGCAAGGTGGCGCAGTGGCTAAAGCCCTGGTCCTGTCATATAGATACAAAAGTAGCACGGACCCGCCTTGGCAGCAAGGTGGCGCAGTGGCTAAAGCCCTGGTCCTGTCATATAGATACAAAAGTAGCACGGACCCGCCTTTAGCAGCAAGGTGGCGCAGTGGCTAAAGCCCTGGTCCTGTCATATAGATACAAAAGTAGCACGGGCCCGCCTTGGCAGCAAGGTGGCGCAGTGGCTAAAGCCTTGCCCCTGTCATATAGATACAAAAGTAGCACAGGCCCGCCTGGCAGCAAGGTGCGCAGTGGCTAAAGCCCTGGTCCTGTCATATAGATACAAAAGTAGCACGGACCCGCCTTGGCAGCAAGGTGGCGCAGTGGCTAAAGCCCTGGTCCTGTCATATAGATACAAAAGTAGCACGGGCCCGCCTTGGCAGCAAGGTGGCGCAGTGGCTAAAGCCCTGGTCCTGTCATATAGATACAAAAGTAGCACGGGCCCGCCTTGGCAGCAAGGTGGCGCAGTGGCTAAAGCCCTGGTCCTGTCATATAGATACAAAAGTAGCACGGACCCGCCTTGGCAGCAAGGTGGCGCAGTGGCTAAAGCCCTGCTCCTGTCATATAGACACAAAAGTAGCACGGACCCGCCTTTAGCAGCAAGGTGGCGCAGTGGCTAAAGCCCTGGTCCTGTCATATAGATACAAAAGTAGCACGGGCCCGCCTTGGCAGCAAGGTGGCGCAGTGGCTAAAGCCTTGCTCCTGTCATATAGATACAAAAGTAGCACAGGCCCGCCTTGGCAGCAAGGTGGCGCAGTGGCTAAAGCCCTGCTCCTGTCATATAGATACAAAAGTAGCACGGACCACCTCGGCAGCAAGGTGGCGCAGTGGTTAAAGCCCTGGTCCTGAAGTGAGGAAGGTTCATCTTCTAGAGTTCAAACCCAACCTCAGACAATTACCAGCCGTGTGACTCCAGGCAAGTCACTCACCCCTCACTCACCCTGTTGGCTTCCGGCCGTTCTTCTATAAAAATGAGCTGGAGAAAGAAATGGCGAAAGGACTCCAGGATCTATGCCAGGAAAACCCCCAATGGAGTCAAGAAGAGAGTCCCACTAGTTTGAATAGCAAGAGACCCTTAGCAGTTACATTCTACGGGGGGAATGTTTGTTCACAGAGAAATAGATGATAGGGATATACGCAGTGATAGGACCGGGGACAGGCGAGAGATCAGACAAGCCCCTAGTGAAGCTTGAGGATCAGATTTTTGGAGTTGGTTTTGAAAGGGAGGGTGGGGAAGCAGTTGTGCACATGGGAGGCGCCCTGAAAAAGCCGGAGATAGGAGATGAAAGGATCTACTTGTTGTGGGGAGAGGAGGTCAGCTTGGCTGAAGCCTGGACTGTGTGAAAAGAAATAATCAGTCTGAGGGGCAGCTAGGTGGCTCCGTGGATAGAGAACCAGCCCTGAAATCAGGAGGACCTGAGTTTAAATCTGGACTCAGACACTTTCTAGCTGTGTGACCCTGAGCAAAGTCAATTAACCCCACTTGCCTCAGCCAAAAAAAAAAAAAAAAAAAAAAATCAGTCTGTTACAATTATTGAATTATTTTTGTTGTTGATATCACCACCACCATCATCATCATCACTAAAACACTAGACGAGATTCTCCTAATTTTACTGCAGACGCGGGAAAATTCTCGTGCATCTGCTCCAGGGACTAGCCGCCACCAAGCTACACTCACAGTTTTCCCGTTGCACGAGACTTTTCCCGGGCATCCACCGCTCTTGAATCTGGACTGTAGGACCAGCGAGCCTTGCTACTATTGGCCCCTGCCCACATCGGTCTTTTCCTCCGCCAATAGGCTCCAGGGACGATTATTTTGTCTTGACCAATCAAAAATTTTATTTTTTTAAATTCCCGACGCGTTAAGGCCTCCGGCGATCTTGATTGGGTGTCGTGAGCTCCGCCTCCAATATGATTGGCTGCGTCTCAGGGAGGACGGACTGATGGCGGAAGACGCCGAGCTGCGCCGAGAAAGTGACTGCCGGCAGAGAGAGAAGGCGGGGCTTCGCAGGAGAAGGAGAGAAGTCGTTCGGACGCACCTATGGAGCCGGTTCGGTGTCGGGATCACGGTGAGGGCGTAGGGGCAGGACTCGGGTGGGCGGGTGCGTGCCCGGAGGGAGGGGCCGGTATTGGCGTGTCCTCACTGTCGCCTCCTTTCTTCAGGGACCCTTTGCTTTCTGAAAACCGGAGTCCGCGAGGGCCCCAATAAAGGCAAGAGCTTCTTCGTGTGCCGGGCGGAGTCCTGTGGCTTCGTGCAGCCCGTCGAGTAGGTCTGGGGGATGTGTGTGTGGGGGAGGGGAGGGGGGCAGCGCATCCCGCGGCCGGAAGTCGGAGCCCGTCGGTGCTTGCCACCCCAAGGCCGTCTAACACACGTTTGCTGCCCGTCAGCTCCCAAGCCGGGAACGTCTCGGTTCCGGTCTCGTCCCAGATAGATGCGCGGCTGCGTTACCCTGAGGAAATCGCCTCACCTGCTCTCATCTGTGGCAGGCCTGGGAGTTCCATGTGCCCATCAACTCTCAAGGCCCGCCCCTTTCCCCGCCCACATGCACGTTTCTGCTTAGTCCGAAGTGGCTTATACTTCTAAATGAAAACAATCCAGCTTAGACGGAGACTTGTTGGATGCTGAGAGTCATTAAAGGTTAAGGAACCTGTTCTCAAAGAGCTTAGCAATGATGTACGTGCGGAAGGAGAGCAGGGACCTGTCTTGTGTCAGAGAGCCTGGCGCAAAGCTCCCGTAACTGAATGCTGCAGAATGATGATTTGTTTTTTTTTTTTTTTGGTTTTTTTATTTATTTAATAGCCTTTTATTTACAGGTTACATGCATGGGTAACTTTACAGCATTAACAATTGCCAAACCTCTTGTTCCAATTTTTCACCTCTTACCCCCCCACCCCCTCCCCTAGATGGCAGGATGACCAGTAGATGTTAAATATATTAAAATATAACTTAGATACACAATAAGTATACATGACCAAACCGTTATTTTGCTGTACAAAAAGAATCAGGCTCTGAAATATTGTACAATTAGCTTGTGAAGGAAATCAAAGATGCAGGTGTGCATAAATATAGGGATTGGGAATTCAATGTAATGGTTTTTAGTCATCACCCAGAGTTCTTTCTCTGGGCGTAGCTGGTTCAGTTCATTACTGCTCCATTGGAAATGATTTGGTTGATCTCGTTGCTGAGGATGGCCTGGTCCATCAGAACTGGCCATCATATAGTATTGTTGTTGAAGTATATAATGATCTCCTGGTCCTGCTCAGAATGATGATTTGTTACCAGTAAATGTTTGGTTGGTACGCCTATTTCATACTTGCGATCATGTCAGAATTTCTCAGGTGAAAAGGGATCGCTGGTGAAGATAAGTTTAAGAAACCTTTGTAGTGAAGCAAAAATGGATCCATTACAGGTAGTGAATGTTTCAAGAACTTAGGGTTTTGAGGTGAACTAAGTGGAACAGATACTTCATTAAAGCTTATCTTTATGCCGGGACCACTGAGACATGTGGAATTTTTTGTCCTTATATTATTAACTCACCCCCAGATGTTAGCCTTATTGTGTCTACAGATTTACTTTTCTAAGCAGCGAAGCTCCCTTTGGATATTTTTGATAGAATCTTTTAAAAATATATTATATGATTTTAAAATGTGGGGAGTAAGAGGTGAAAAATTGGAACAAGAGGTTTGGCAATTGTTAATGCTGTAAAGTTACCCATGCATATATAACCTGTAAATAAAAGGCTATTAAAAAAAATAAAAATAAAAAAATATATTATATGATACATCACCACCTTCTTAAACAGTGTTTAGAAAATAGAATTTGAAATTTATTGTTAACTCTAGGTTGTTATGAACACCAATTACTTTGCTGCTTAGAAAAACAAATTTCAAAAAAAGAAAGAAAGAAAAATAAATTTCAGTTTCTGACAAACTTACAAAATTCCTCAGTGGCGCATATAGCATATTGGTTTACAAAACAGCATTGCTTTTAGAGACCTGATCTCATTAATGAGTTTTATATTTCTCTTATATTTAAGATTTTTTTTTCTTAAGAAAATTTAAAATAATTAAGAAAATTGTTAGGATTTGACTTTAGTATATTGACTAATTCCTAGCATCCTGAAATGAGAAGAAAATATTCTTTTTCTGTTTTCAGTATACCTGTTTCTCATTGTTTATTACATGAAGATTATGTGGTAGAGCTTCAGGGGTTGCTTAAGCCTCAGGACAAGAAGGAATACAGGTATGTCCAAAGAATATGTGCATGTGTCTATTGTATATATATTTATGTGGCTACATATATATCTATATATGTATATGCTTACATATGTATACATACACATTTAAAAATATGTTTTCTCAGTCTTCCTATACTTTTGTACTTTTTGAGTAATTATTCTTTGTTAATTGTTGCATATCTTTTCCTCCTGACAAGTTGATTATAACTGACTTGTCAGTCTCAAATATTAATGTGGTTAATCATAGGGCCAGCAGATACCCACTCCCAGCCTTATTAGTGATCTTAAGATTTCTGGAAAATGAAAGATATGTCATAGGAAAAATTTGAGAAGTATTAGGACAGTGATATTAAATTTAAATGGAAATATCTGACAATATGTTTACTTAAAAAC
Organism: Sarcophilus harrisii; assembly: GCF_902635505.1. Lineage (NCBI taxonomy): Eukaryota > Metazoa > Chordata > Mammalia > Dasyuromorphia > Dasyuridae > Sarcophilus > Sarcophilus harrisii. Next base: position 420,137,479 of record NC_045429.1, read on the forward strand.
CACACCTTGATACTTTTTTTATTCATTTTGTTTAATATTTCCTAGTTTCTTAGTTACATTTTAATCTGGTTCAAGCTACATTTGTGATTTTTCACATCTTTGCTTTAGGACATTCAGTATTTAAGACTGAAAAAAAATGGAGAAAATATATCTAGTTGATATGGAACAACAAGCTTGTTGATGATGGTATTGATCATTAATACCATGCTTCCTTCTCTGCTGTGAATAATAAGGGAAAAGGTGGTAATACCTCAAAATCTTCATCTGTAAAATAAAAGAGTTGTTCTAGATAGTTTCAGAAGTTCTTCAAATATTCTTCTAAGAAATTAGGTTTCATATTCAACCAGGGCTTCAATGAACTGATGGAGAACCCCTGCTTTAGGATGTCATTTTAAAAGATAGGTTAATTTGTATTTTGACCTGATGTTTGAAATTGCTTGGGGTAATCCAGGGAGCCATATATAGTTAAAAAAAAAAAAAAAAAAAAAAAAAAAAAAAAGATAATAATTGTTATTCTTTCCTTAAAGATAGCATCTTCCTTCTGTTTCTGCTTAAGATCCATCTTAAAGGTTGGACAGTTTAGTACTGTATTCCTAACTCTAAAAGGGCATACATTCTTCTTCGTAGTTAAATATAGTGCAAGGTAGGCAAAGGAGAGAGTTAGACAAAATGCTCTAAGGAAATCTGAAAAATGCTTTAAGGTGGGAACATCAGAGAGAATGGCATTTAAGGTCAGTCTTTCAGGAAGATAAGGATACTTAAAGTCCAAGATGATGAGGGGGTGTTTTCTAGGGTGTGTGTGTGTGTGTGTATTTATGAAGTCAATAAATGATGTGCTAAAATGAGAAAACAGCTAGTTGTTTGAATTTGACTGGAACATTCTTGAAAGGAAAGTAATGCAAAATGAACCTGGAAAAATAGGGTGTTGAATGACAGGTTAAAAGAGTTTGGATTTTCACTTTTGTCGGTAATAATGAATAGCTATTAAAGATTTTTTTTTCACATTTGGGAAATATTAATTATACAGGATGGATTGATTTTAGGGGAAAGAATGGAAGCAAGAGACAATTTGAAGGCAGTTGCAATAATATAGGAATGTGGTGGTAAGGGTCTGGATTAGCCTGAAAGCAGTGAGGATGGAGAGAAAGAAATGAGTGTTTCTGGTATTTTAAAGGAAGATGTAATGACTTAGTGCTTTGTAAGAGACTGAATTTATTCAGGGCCATAAAGTCAGCAAATCACTGAATATAATAAAATACTGTAATGTTTAATGTGTGTATTCAAAAAATTTTTTAAGAGTTCCTGTGATAAGTATGTCAGAAAAAAAGTTAGTTTTACTTTTTCCAAAAGTGATAGATGTTAGTTTTCTTCCAAAGAGCATGAAAAAATTGGTATTCTTTAGTCAGTGCCATCATATTAATTGTCCAACATATTCATAGTTGCAAAAGACAAGGTTAAAGTGACAGTTTTTTATTTCTCAAGAATATGGTTACTGAATAGTTTTCAATTGCTTTAAGGTATATTTCTTGAATTTTAGCACTAGGTGGTACTGCTAGCTAGCTTCTGATGAGTCCCTTAGCAGACCAGTTACTTCTCAGGAATAACTTTTGAATGCTTGCATTAAGTATGCCACCAAAACCTCACAAGAAAACTGAAATTAGAAACTTAACTAATTTTTTAGTGCTAAAATTTTAAAAAGTGATATCTTTTGTTTTTATATTATATTCATTGCTCCCTTTCCCCACACTGAGTAAACCATTCCTTATAACAAAGAACAAAAAAGCAGGATCTTCTGACTCCAAATTGGTGAGAAGGATATTTTTTTTAGGTCACTTATTACTGGGAGTGAGAACTTTTTTTTCTACTCTTTTTTAAATTAATATTTTATTTTTGCCCCTACTTACATGTTAAAAACAATTTTAGCATTGTGTTCCAAATTCTATCCCTTTCTTCCTCCCAAGTTTTCTTCTTTCCTTCTAATTTTTGGTTTTGTTTGGGATAAAACTTTTAAATTTTATATAGTTAAAACTATCCATTTCATAAAGGAGTGAGAAAATTTAAATATTATTTAAAATAGTTTGATTTCAGAACATTAGGAGGCAACCATGCACTTTAATATAAAAACGCTATGCTAAACAATTTAGATATTTTTAAGAACACCACTGAAGGGTTTTGAGAAGAGTTTTTCTGTTGTCCTAGACTTTCAGATACTTTCTCTTTGCTTGATTTTTGTGACTCTTCTGCCTTCTTACATTTTAGTAGGTACTTATAAGTGCTTGTTGACTGACTAGTTGTATTTCTCTGTTCTTGGTCAGCTTCCTTTGAGGCATCTTAATTCATCCTGTTTTGGTGTCTTCCCAAAGCTTTTCACTCTCTACATTCTTACCAGCTTCCATGGCTTCAATTATCATTTCTATACGGATGATTTCCAAATCTATATCGCTAGGTTTCATTTCTGTCCTGAACTCCAATAGTACCACCTCATCAGCTACCTGCTGAACATTTCCACCAGAATGTCCTATGGGTATCTCAAACTCAGTAGGTACAAAATGGAGCTTATTATCTTCTTCCAGATTTCCTGTTTCTCACATGAGAGCATGACCAGCCCTTCAATCATCTAGGTTGGCAATATTGGAATAATATTTGGCTTTTCACTTTTCTTTACCCCTATGCCCAATAAGTTGCCAAGTCTTATTGGATCTACCTCCACTGTATTTCTCACATCTACTTCTCTGTTTTCACAAGATCTCTACCCTGGTTTAGATGGACTCCCATGGACTCCCACTGGCCCTTACCTTTGCAGAAGGATTTTCTATCACTCTCCTTCATCCCATCTATGTTCCAGCCGATTGAACCTGGTATCATTTCTTCCTCTTACCCACTATTTCTGTGATGTTTCTTCTCTTTCTCTCTGCTCTTTTAGAATATTTATTTTATTTCAAGGATGAATGAAAGGACCATCTCTAAAAGGCATGTGATAGAGTGGGAAGAGTGCTAGACTTGGAGTCCAATAGACATTCTGGTGTTTACTTAGCCGTGTGATCTGAAGCAAGTCCCTGAGTCTCTCAGTGCCCCAGTTTCCTCACCTATAAAATGAGTGGGTTGCAATGTGACCTCTAGGTGAGCTCTTGGCTCTAAAACTGTGATCAAGGGGATCATTCTAGTACTGCTACAATTAGTTGACATATGGCACTTACTGTGTGCTGCATAAGAGCTTAACAATGATGATTTCATTTTATCCTCACAACCCTGGGGGGTAGGTACTGTTATTGTCCAACTTTTCAGATGAGGAAACTGAGTCAGGTAGAGGGTAATTAACTTGCTCAGGATCACACAGTAATTGACTAGTCACTTACTAAGTGGTTGGATTTGAACTCAGTTTTCTTGACTTGAGGCGTGACACTCTATCTACCGAGCCATTTAGTTGCCTTTATTTGATCTCCTGGCTGTTATTGCTCTCTTCTTTATCTGTATTTACATGTTGATACTCATGATAAATAATGAGATTGTAAGATAATAAATAAGGAGATGAGCAGCTCTTGATGAATTCAAATCACTTATTCAGGTGAACTATGTCCTCAGGTTCTAAAAAGAATTAGTGAGTATGGTTTCTGAGCCAGTGTCAGTGACATTTAGAAGATTGTAGAAAACAGGAGAGATACTACAGCCCTAGAAAAGAGTGGATATTGTCCTGTTTTTCAAAAACGGGGGGAAAATCCAGTGCAAACAGTAGGACAGTAAACTTGACCTCCATTTTTTGGAAAATTCTAAGGTCATTAAAGAGACGATTAAGAACATCAGCATAGATTATGCTAGACTGGCTTCATTTCCTTTCTTTTAACAGGCTTACAAAATTAATATATATGGGGAATTCAAGAGTTATAATTTAATTAGATTTTAACAAAGGATTTGATTAAGTATCTTTTGTTGTTTTTATGGAAAAGATGGAGAGATGTGGGCTGGGTAAAATACAATTAGATGGATTTAGAGTTGGTTCAATCACTGGACTCAAAGAATAATCTTTAACAATAATTTTTAATGTCTTCTGGGTAGGAAGGCGGTCTCCAGTAGAGTGCTTTAAGGATTATATTTTACCCTCTGCTGTTTTTACATTATTATCAGTGTCTTGTATAAATGGCTTTCTTATCAGATATGGAGTTAAGACACAACTGGGAGAGATTATCTAATACACTAATTGACAGTCAGGATACAAACAGATCTTTAAAAGCTAGGATATTGTGTTGAATCTAACATGATGAAATTTAATATAGAGATAATGTATAGAGTTTATGCTTGGGTTAAGAAAATCAACTTCTCAAATACAAAATGGGAGAAGAATGGTTAGATTGCAGCAGTGCTTTCCTTATAGCATATGCTTCATAAGTGCTTTTTCATTCAGTGATTCAATAATATACTGCAGAAGGAAAGCTGTTAGGATGTTGGGTATTGTTAAAAGAAGCATTATTTCCAAGAATAAAAAGGCAAGAGTCTAGTTGTGTTTTGTCCCTTTTAGATCATTTTTAAGAACTATTGTATGTATACTGTTGGGGCATCACATGTTAAGAAGGATATTTGATAAGCTATAGATTAGAGGTATCAGACTTGAGGCTGCTGCAGGAATTAGATTAAAATGTAATTGAGGAATGTTGTACCAAAATGAATAAAAATGCAATCTAGCATAGATAATGTTAATTTGAAGTTTTCTAAGGCAGGAATCTGATTCCATTTCATTTTGACACTACTGTTGTAAAGAATCAAGAAGAGGACACCTTGAATGGTAAAAAGCCTTGAAGGAGTGTTGGGTGCATTAGCCCAGGAGAAAACAAGATTTGGGAAAAGTGATAGCTGGCTCTATGTATTTGGAGGGCCGTCTCATGAGAAAAAGATCACCCTTGTCCTAGGCACTTGAGAGCAGAACAAGGAACAATGAAGAGCTAAATTTAGATATAATTTTAGGGAGAACTTTCTGATAAATATAACCACAAGTAGAATACGATGACTTGAGAGGCACCTTTCCTCCTTCCTCCATTATTGAGTTCTTTTTAGCAAAAATTGATGCTGTGTATATAATGCAGGACTCTTTTGAATTTGGATCAGATTCATTGACCCCTGAGGTCCTTTCCAATTCTCAAGTTGTGATTCTTTGTTTCCTTGAGAGATGTAACAAAAGTGATAACTTTCTCCAGCCATCTGATTATTAGTGTCAAATGAAGCATTAAACAGGGTTTTATATGCTCATTAAAGATATTTTTCATTATCATAGAGTACATCCACTACAGAATCCAAATGGAAGATTTCCCTATAAATAGTGATGTTCTAGATGTCTCTATTGTAGAATAGCATTGTTCTGATGCAATCAGTAACCCAGCTGTTATGAAACCTAATTGATTCCAAAATCGGTCAAAGAATTTAGTCCAACTATGTACTTAGGAAAACCAAATAGATGAATTATATGGAATGGCCAGACTGTGATAGTCAAATACATGGATAGCCCATAGAGCTGATCCTTTAGTAGGTATGTATATAATATATGTGGATATGTGTGTATCCTGAACAGATTATGGAGGAAGAATGAACTGGTATCAGAATTGAATAGAAAGGTTTGTATTTGGAATGTTACACAGTTCTTTTAATGACCTGAAGCTTTTCAATCGAAGCCAAGGACTATTTTTTAATAGAAATTTTCTGGTTTATAGTGTGTGACTGTAAATCATGGAAACAATTCTCTGAAGAATCAAAGTTGTAACTCATTCAGAAGAAAATAAAGTTATGGTGAAGATAAATAATAAAGTAGCGTATTACTAGTAAGACTGGCCACTTGAAGTGGTGTCAAAGGGACAAAACAGTTATATGACCAAGATGGGTTGGTTGTATAGTAAGAATGAAGAAGAACATGGGAACAGTTTGCATTACTGCCCAGTTACCCATGTAATGTTAAGAGACAAGATAATGACAAGAAATGCATGGGATAAGGAGATATTAGAATCTCTACCATTGAAGGAATCATTCATACTAGTTGAGATAAATTAGCTTATCAATATTCATTTAAAAAGTGCCTTCCATATGACAGGGTTTATGCTAGGCACTAGGGTTACAAAGACACAAATGAGATAGTTCCTTCCCTTAAGGAGTTTAAGTTTTGTTACTGTTCATAAATAAATGTATATATAATATATACAAAATCAATAATGGTATGGGTGGTATGGAGAGCATAGGGAACATGCAAGAAAGGCTTGATGCACATGGTAGTTGTGGAGTCTTGAAGGATTATAGAAATTCTCGTAGACAGAGGGGAAGAGGGAAGCCTATTTCAGGCCAGTGTAAATAAAGGTGTGGATGTGGAGATGGAGGATTATTTGTGAGGAACTGCAAGCAGGCAAGTCTGGCTACACCACTGAGTGCAGGAAAGGTAGCCTATATAATACCCCTGGAAACATAGATTGTAGCTAGGTTATAAAGGACTTTAAGTGCCAAATATTTTGTCCTAGAGATGACATTTAGAGCAGAGGAATGATGTGTTTAGATCTGCATTTTCAGAAAACTTGCTTTGGTCGTTGTATAAAGGAGTTGAAAGGGTCAGAGATTGAGGTAGAGACTTGTGAGGAGATAGATATGATGGACAAGATTTGGCAGTCAGCTCTGTGGGGTGAGAAACACTAAAAACTCCAGGAAAAATAAGTTTCAGAACTGGGAAACTGGAAGAAAGAGAACAACTCAGAAGAGAGGCCTTGGTAAGTGAGGATAAGGAGTTCCTTGAGGGCATGTTGGGCTGAGAGAAGTGTGAGATTTGTAGCTCAAAATCTCGTCAGTAGTGCAGGCCATGAGCTCTGCAGAGATACCAGAGCTGAGTCTTCTGCACAAAGACAATGATTAAACACCAAGACTGGTGACACCTCCAAGTGAGAGAGGAAAGAGACAAAAGAGAAGAGGGCCAAGGTGCCCAGCTAACGGGGGATAAGGAAAGTGGACAGCAGAAGAGACAAAAGTCAAACAGGTAGGAGGAGACCCTAGAGACGCAGTGATACAAAAACCGGAGAAGGGAACGCAGAGGCAGCAGAGAAGGCTCTATCATTGCCTTTTTTTTTTTTTTTTTTTTTTTTCCAGAGAGATTACAGAGTATTCTGGTTGAGAAAAGGCTATCTGATTGACTACTAAGAGATAGTAAATACCTTTAGGGAGAATGGTTTCATCTGAATATGGAGAGCAGAAGCCAGATTTTGTAAAAGATTGAGGAGTAAATGAAAGAAGAGGCAACAGCAGCATTGTGTCAGTAGCTTTTCCTAGAAGTTTGGCCTTAAAAAGAGAAGTAGGATGATAGCTCGACATATCTAGTGAAAGCTTTTCAAAGTTGGGGAAGATTGGGTGTGTTTACAGGCAACGTGAAAGTTATCTATAGTTAGGGAGAAAGAAAATGTATGAAGGAAAATGGATGATTTAGGGGCAATCTATTGGAGAAAATGAGAGAATGGAATCTAGAGTAAGGGAATGGCTACCTCTTTATCAGAGACTGGATTAAAGTATTTGATTATAGAAAATAATGTCAAGGAGCTATGAAAGGCAAGAGAGGCATCACTGGAGTAGATCCCATTTATTTATTTATTTAAGTGAAGTATTGAACTAAGGTCCTTAACTTAATGGGAGATGAAAAAGCATGAGGGATTTTTTTTGGAGGAATAAAAAGATCACCTTGTTTCAAAGAGAATCCAGAAGAGATTGATTAAGTTTGTAGTGGAACCAGCCAACATTGCTGTAACATGGCATCATCTACTCTCTTTCAGCTTGTAAAGAGGTGCAATAGAGGAAGTACATGATGGGAGTAAACAATCCAAGATTAGGGGGTTGACAGGAAACTTGGTCCCTGAGTGACAGAATAAAAGGTCAAGAGATTTGAGAGTAGAAGAAAGACATAGATTTAAAGTACAGAATTGACAGAGGAGAATGAAGTCAGAATTAGTGTTGGCCTGGGAAAAGTACTAAAGGTGCTAGTGAGAATGAAAAATAGTCTTAGAAAAGCTAGAAACACAGAGAGAGAAAGAAAGAAGGTCCAGGAAATCACACTCTCTGAAGTCCCTATATAAGGTTAGCAGGAAGTGTAACAAGCAGAGCTGGCATGAAACAGCCTCGAGTTCTTCACTATTTTTTGGAATTCTTTATTTCACTCGCATTTTTTTTTAATTCAATGATAATTTTCTATAGCTTTTGATTGACTTATTTTGCATAAAGCAGTTATAATCAAGACAAAAATGATTTAACTCTAGGACACTTTTTGCTGAATGCAAATAATTTGACTCCCTTGATGTTGAATATATTAAATAAAAGCTCTTATCAGCTGTAATTCAAGCTGCCTTTCAAGTAAGACAAAAATGTATCAATTTTGAGGAAAGCTTAAATCAATGCTCAGTTAAGTTTGAAGGGAGCAAAAGAAGTGTCTATATCCTTTGGTTATTGCAGCAGCATTATCTTTATTATTTTTTTCCCTTTCATTTTCAAATGCCCCAAGTACTGTATTATCCAGCATATATACTATGTATTATGGAGTACAAACAAGATATTTGCCTTAACAAAGCTTTTGGGCTTGGCTATTTAAAACACACACACACACACACACACACACACACACACACACACACAACTTAGAATGTATAATTGGGCTTTCATAACTCTTTTTTGTGTTTTATGTTCTGTCAGATTGTTCTATAGATGCAGCCAAAGTAAAGCAGAGAAGAAACATTGGTGTGGAAACATCCCCTGGAAGGTACAAATGGTTCATCTTGATTTAAACCAATAACTTCTTTGTTAAACCTTATATCTATTTAACCAACTAGGCCCTTACTGCTTGTGGCAATTCATTTATCCCTAAATTGATCACACTCCATGATGGCTATTCTAAATTGTTTTTCTTCTCAAGCTTCTAAATCTGTCTCCCCCCCCCCCCCCCCCCCCAAAAAAAAAAAAAAAAAAAAAACCTTCACTCAGCAGATGACTTCATTTCCTACTTTTACTGGGAATATTAAGGCTTCCTCAGCTCTTCTGCACCTCAAAACCTCACTGAGTCCTCACCCACTTTACTTTGTTCCAGTTTTATTAGATTCAATGACATTCTCTTTGCCAAATCTAACTCTTTGACTTGGGTACTTGTTCCTGTCCTATGCGTTTTCCTTTGGAAGTTTCTCTAGTGATTATTCATATTTATGTTTGTACTTAATTATTGTTTCCCTCCCTCTTTTCTCTGCTTCTTCTCTCCTATTCTCTCCCCTTCCTTCCCTATCTTCTTCTTTCTTTCTCTTATCTCCCTCTTTCTTTCCCCATCTCTATTTCCCACCTATGAAACATAGGTTTCTTTCTTCTCTAACCTAACTCTCTAAACCTAACTTCTCTAACTCCCTAACCCTTTCTTCCCCTCTTTTATCATTCTTTCTCTCCCTTTATGTCTCTTCCTCTGTCTTCCTTTCTCTCCCCTTTTTTGTCCCTTCTCTGTCCACTTTGTCACCCTAGTCATCCTTTACCCTGTTTTTTCCTTAACCCCCACTTTCTCCTTCCTTCTTCCCCCTCCTCCCTCTCATGCTCTTTCCCTCTCTCCTTTATTTCCCCTTGTCTCTTCCCCCATTAGCTGTTTATAAACTTGTTCCTGTCTTATCCCTAAAAAGAAATCCAATCCTCCCTTTCAAAAGAAAAAAAAGTCCTAAACTTTCATTTGGGCCAACTCTTCTCTCAAATTCTCATCCTAGTTTTCTTTTTCTTTTCACTGCTAAATTCCTAAGCTATTCAGATTACTCTCTTATAGGTCATCAGTGCTAAATCTAGTGCAATAGCTTTTTCCAAATCTTAGTTTAAAAAAAAAAAGTCTCTGTGACACTGTGGATCATCCTTTTTCTTATGTATACTCTCTCATCTCTTGCCAGTTGTGACACTGCCCTCTCTTAGTTCTCCTTTCTGTGTAACTTCTTAGTCTTCACTTCATCATTCACCTTCTCCTTTAGCATGGGTGTCCCCAAGCCTTTGTTTCTGGTCCCCTTGTCTTTGTTTTCAAATAATAATGATGATATCCTAATAATGATAACTAGCATTTATGTAATACTTTAGGGTTGGCAAAACACTTTACAAATATTACCTCATTTTATCCTTCCAACAATCTCAGGATTTAGGTGCTGTCATTATCCCCATTCACAGAGGAAGCACCTGAAGCAGAAAGCCACTTGCTTATGGTTATGGATATTTTTGTTCAAAGATTGTACATAGGCTACTCAGGTCTTCTGGTTTTGACCTATGATATCTTATCCCATGATGGATTGCTCTACTTTGATCACTATGTACCTACTGATATTTTTTTTTTTTTGGTGGTCTGTAGAACTGTCAAATATAATCAAAATCATATCTCATCACATCTGACATTCATTTACCAAATTAAGTTTTGCAGGGTGCTTTATGGACACTAATTATTTGAATTTAAAGATCCTGTGAGATAGTTACATGTTCACCATTTTACAGGTGAAGAAATTGAGACTCAAAGAAGTTAAGTGATTTTGCCTATGATCACACAAATACTTAATGGAAGTGAGATGGGAGATCAGGTCTGCCCAATACAAGTCCTGTTTCTGTCTACTATGTTGGGGGCAACTAGATGTTGTAGAGTCCAGGTGTCTGGAGGATAGGAGTTCAAATCCTGTCTCAGACAGTTGATACTTCTAGCTGTGTGACCTTGGGCAGTTCACATAAACCCAGTTGCTTCACAAAAGCAAAACATAAAAATAAAATAGCTCCTATGCCACATTGCAAGGTGAAAATAAATGCCTTCTTATAATCCCCATTTGATGATGTTATATGGATCTGGGAAATGTGTCCATTTCAGAGTGCTTATGCAGTGCTTGATCACTGAAATAAGAATAATACTAATTCTCTTATGTCTAGAGAGTCAGAGAAATGTGTCTTTTCCTGAGTATTGTCCCCCCAACAACTTTGAGGGCAAGAAGTTTATTTTGTCTACAGACAAGGAAATTGAAATCCCCCAAAGTTGAATGATTTACTTATGGTAAGATAGTCAGGATTTGAATCCAAGTCTCCTGATTATACATTCAGACTTTTTTGCTATAATATGCTGTTTCCTAGAGTGCATTTGAATCACTCTAGTTGCTCAAAATATTCTGCTTAGCAAAAAAGAAAAATGCGGGCACTAAACAATATTTTGATGGCAAGAGAAAGTATCTACTATTTAGCATTTTGAGGATAGCTTTTTTAGTTTTTGATTCTGCAGAACATCTTGTACAGGTTAGTCAACCTTTTTCAGAGACAGAGAACTAAAGTAGTATATTACAAGGGGTCTTGTAGCAGATTATAAGTGGATGTGTAAATGAATCTCTTTCTAGAAGGAGGGATACCTCCTGGAGAGATTCTTTTAAGGAAGTTAAAGAATTTAAGGTTATGCTTTCCATTTCTTCTGAAAGAGACATTATACACATACATATCAACATTATAACCATGTGTTAGAATTTTACTTTTTGATCATCTCTTTCAGGAGCCCAGCGCTAAAGAAGAGTTAAGCAGTAAAGCCCAGGAAGCATCTAATTGGCTCCAGCATTCCAGCCATCCAAGAAACCCTTTTAAAGTCTTAGACAAGAACCAAGAACCATCCCTCTGGAAACAACTAAACAGTGGTGAAAATGAGGAAAAGAGAGCTGAAAAGAAGCTGAAGGAAAAGAAAGATCGGCTTTTGCCACATAACAAGGAGCAGAAGTCTATGCCAGAATCTAGCATACAAGAGAAAATTCCACCCGATGTGGTAATAAGGAAATCACAGGCACCAGAGAAGGGAACAGTGCTTCAGAACAAAGCAAAAGATCACAAAATCTCACACCCAGAAAGCTTTTCTCAGATTAAGCCTGATCTACCCACAGAGGAAGACTTCAGAAAACAGTCTATTCCTCTTAAAGAGAAGAAATCCAAGGAGGCAGGCCCCTCGATCTCAGGTGAATTAGCACCTAAGGGAGAAGGTGAAACTAAGCCTAGGCCTTCAGGTACTGTCAGTGTAGACACTGTTAGCCTGGCCCAGAGAGAGCAGCCTCAGAACCTTGAGGTCAAGGCTGCTCTTGGCTCCCAGGCAAAAGCCAAGAGTCACGATCCACAAGGAGGGGCCGATGGACCATCAGCATCAGCCAAATCTCTGGGAGAAAGGAAAGGCAGCAAGGAAAACAGCGAAGTTGTTGTTTCCTCCAAACCAGAACATTCCCCACAGGTTCAGGTGGCTGAGAATTCTACCCAGAAAAAGAGTCTTCAGGTACCTGAGGCAAGTGAACCAAGACCAATCCCAGAACTCACAACGACTTTGAAGAAGGCAGAGTCTTTGGACCCTGGTTCCCAGCGTTTGCATCTCACAACACAACTGAAGCAGAAAAAGGTGACTTTAGTTTGTTTGTGGTGAGAGTAACTTTAGTCTGTAAATGTGGGTAGTTCAGAAGTAATACTTTCTGGGAAGTGATTCTTGGAAGTATTTGTGCTAAGCATATTTTTAGATACTGAACCTATATATGAACTATTGGCCCAATTAGAGAGAATTTTAGAGAGTGAGCACTTCAGATAATACTATAATGGAAGTAGGAACTCAGAACTTACTCTCTAGGATTCATCCAGCATGCATGACAGCTTTAAGCATAATATGCAAATAAGGAAAGGGAATAGTCAAGGGAAGTATTCATGGCCTCCTGTGTGCTTTTTGTCTTTGTTTTTCTGGAGTGAGAAAAATGTTTGGGGAAAAAATTCCAGATCTCCATGCAATAGTTAAGCTTCAAGATGCTCAGAACTTTGCTGGTTTTTTATTTAAAATCCTCTCCATTGCATGCTAAGAAGAAAAGTGCATCAGTCTTAACAGAATTTGCTTTTCAGGCTACACTGGCAACAGTGAACATTCAGGTCCTTCCAGACAAGGGTGAGAGGCTCCTCAAGCAAATTCAAGAAGTGGAGGCTGCACTCAAAGCTCTAGACCTAGCCCCAGTGACAAGTATAGAACAAGGTAAAATAAATTATGTCCTGTTTAAACATCTGGTTGTACTGCTGAAAAGCCACTTTAGCTCACCACATAGGCAAAGTGTGGTCTGATTTGCCATCCTCTTTTTGATTTGCCCGCCTACTTTTGCCTCTGAATTTTCTTCCAAGGCATGTACTAGTTTTGGAATGTTCTCCTTATCCCAAAGGTAAACTCTCTAATTTCCATCATTGAAGTAATTTTGGGAATCCCACTTTCCCTCTCACTAATTAGAAAGGTAGTGATAGCTACTCATATCTAACTCTTGTAACTTTCACATCATTGATTGAGTCCTTCATTTTTCTAAATTTTTGATGGTTTTCTACTTTTTGAGCAGAGAGTAATAAAGAAATCAATCTGCCATGCAACCCATTGACTAAAACCACTGCAGAAGCACCTTGCATAGTGCCACCCAAACCACTGCACCTTCAGGATTCTCACCCCTCTGGTTTTTTGGAATTGCATGCTCTCAATCAGGCATCTGTTGGGGGATCCAGCCAGCACTCTGGAGGTAAGATCAATTTTTGATCACAGATATTGTTACAGAAAACAGATAGGTTCTAGCTTTTGTTTGCCCTTGTTCTCATGTGAAAGTAAAAGCTATTTTTGAACTCTCTCTTAATGAAGATGATAGTATTCTGGGAAGTTTAACTCATTATTTAGACTTAATCCAATTCCCCTTCATATCCTTATGAGGTAGATAGACAAGTTTTTAAACATTGAAGCATTTTTTTCTAGTGCCAGTTTTCTTCTCATCATTTTTATAAGTGGGTGGATGCATGAATACATTCTCATATGATTACTGTACTTAAAGGTATAAAAGAACTAGGATTGTACTTAAAAAAAAAAAAAAAAACAAACAACAACCCATCTCTGCCATAGGATCATGCATTTATTTTTAGAGTTGTATTAGTGCCTTTTGTTTTCACACAAGTAATTTCCTGTTACGCTATTTTCACCTGACTTCACTGAATACTTTATCTAGTAACAATGAAAAATGGGTCTGCAAAACTAATCAACAAAAGGTTCTTGCCTGCTAGTGTATGCAATGTTCCACACTCTTATTCAGTCTTTTTCAGTCTTCTCCAACTTTACAAGACCTCTTTGGGATTTTCATGGCAAAAACACTGTCGGGATTTGCCATTTCCTTCTCCAACTCATTTTACAGATGAAAAAACTGAGGCACACAAGGTGAAGTGACTTGCTCAGTCAGGGTCACCCAGCTAGAAAGCGTCCAAGGCCAGACCCAGCTCTCTATGCACTATGGCATCACCCAGCCACCTTCCACAGCCATTGTCTCCTACCTTTCAGGATTTGAGTGCAGGTCCTCTGTTAACCAAACTAATATCTATTTTACTTCACTGCTTTTCAAGTTTCAACTATTATGGTATTTTCATGGAAAGAATTAGGAGACTTTGTCCAGCCAGGTTATGTAATTTATAACACTTTTCCCAGACAATGTCCATTTATATGGGGGCCGGATGACCCAAGATCGCCTGCAGGCTGTGTGGAAAATTACAAGTGAAGCCATTGATCAACTCCATAAGTCTCTTGAATCATGTCCTGGCAAGGAGACAGTGGCAGAAGATCCGGATGGGTTGAAGGTAAGCTGAATGAAAAAAGAATAAGAAAAAAGTAGCTCAGCCAGACTAACCAATACATCAAAAAAGTTTCACATTATTTGCATTTTTCTATACTTGTGGTCCCCCCTAACACTGCAAAGAAGGGGATGGAGATGTTTTTAATTACTATAATTTAAGTTTCATTTATTTTGGTGTTTTCATTTGCATTGTTTGTTTGTATGTGTATTACATATAGTTTTCCTGATTCTGTTTATTTTATTTTGATCAGTTCATGTGTCTTCTCGTGCTTCTCTGGTTATCATGATATGTTTTACTGCAGTACCACATTTGTTTAGTTATTCCTCATTTAATTGCCATCTACTTTGTTTCCATTTCTTTAGTATTACAAAAAGTTCTGTTATGCATAATTAGGTATATGTGAGGCTTTTTCTTTTTTTTATCACTGACCTGTTAAGGACATAATGGGGTCAAATGATAGACATTTTATTCACTTTCTTGATATAATTCCAAATTGTATTCCAGAATAGTTGGACCAATTCACAGCTCTTCCAAACAGTATATTAGTGTGCTTAATTTTTTACAAGCCCTTCAACATTCAATCAGTGAATCAATAAACATTTATTAAGTACCTAATATATTCTAGGCACTGTGCTAAGTGCTAGAGACACAAAAAAGATGCAAAAGATGACCCCTGCTTTTAAGGAACTTTCAATTTAATCTGTTCCCATTTTCTATCATCCTTGTTAATTTGTTGAGCATCATACAGAACCTCAAAATTGAAATCCTTAAATTATGGAAACTTGTAGTCCAAGTCATGAATTCTATTTTATATGAACAACTTGTATGAAATAGCCTAGCTTGGTGAGATTCTAATATATTATTTTTTCCTCTGGATGCTTTAATAATTTCCCTGCTTATATCCTCTCCATTGTATTTAATATTGAAATAGTTGTATCATTAAGCTTTTGTTAAGTTTGAACCATTCACAATCATAATCAGCATTTATTAAATCCTTACTAAGTTCCAGATATTTTGCTGAGCACTAGAGATACAAAAAGAGGCAAAAGGCAATCCCTGCCCTCAGAAGTTTATGTTCTAATGAGGGAGACATCAAGCATACAACTGTATGTATATAAGTTACATACAGGATAAATAGGAAGGAAGTAAAAGAGAGAAGGCACTAGAAATGAGAGGAGCTAGGACAGGCTTATAGAAGGTAGAATATTTGTTGAGACTGAAAGGAATCCAGGGAGCTTAGTAGTTGGAACAGAGGAGAGAGGAGGAATATATCCAAGAGATGCTGTAAAAGTGAAATGGACAGACGTTAGTCAGGTTGAATGTGGAGAATGAAAGATGATGTCGAGTCCAAGATGACTCAAGTTGTGAGCCTAGAGAGCTCAGGGACTGGGAAGACATGGCTGCCCTTTACAGCCCATAGGACAGGTAGGAGAGGGAGGCTCAGGAGGAAAGATAGTGAGTTCGGGAACATTTTGTTAGCTACTTTGGGGAGAAGGAAGAAGGTGGGCTGTGTCCACTACTTTGGGGCAGGAGAAGGCTAAGGAAGCAGATTGGAGTTTCAGCACTCTTGCCCCCTTGTATGTGAACTTATCTGGCCCTCAGTTTCTTCACTTGTAAAATTAAGGAAGTAAACTAAATGACCTTTCAGGTATTTTCCCATCCTAAATCCTACCCTCTGATAATCTGCAGTTAGTGACTTGAACTATCTAGGGCAACTAGGTACTCTTTTAATACCTCTCTACAAATCTTGCACATCAGTACCCCATTAACCATTTTTGGTTTTGTTCTGTCTGTTCCAGTCTGAAAAGGAAATAGAAGTAAGAGTTGAATCATTGTTGTGTCTTCCTGTTGTCCCATCCATATCCCTTCTCTGAATCTTCTCTTTTATCCATTACAACTAAAAAAAAATAATAACCTTATAAAACAAAGAAAAAAACAACAAAGTAGAATATTTGTTGCATGTGGTATTCTTTATTTGTAACAGAGCATTCAGAGTTTTAACATTGCTTACTTATTTTCATGGTATGGCAGCATGTTTTTGTATTGATCCTGTCTTATCTGTCCTTACTTCCTTTTTCTGTACGTTATCTTCTCAAAATATAAATTGATCAAGTTCCCCTGTGCATTCTTATTGGTCTCTTTAGACAACTGACCCTTTTCATTGAAATTGTTTATCTTTATGTTGTCAGGATTTTATTATTGTTTTTTCCCCACTGAAACTTTTCCTTTTAGTCCAAGGAATCCTATATATTGTATCTGAACCCTTTGAAATATGCTTTTCTATAATTAGATGGACGGCTTGCCTGTACTGTCATAAATTCTGAGAGTTAAATGGTCTCTTCCAAGGTTCCTTCCATATCATTTCGATTTCAACAATTAGTATGAACTCAAGATAAATTTGCAGTGATGTACATAGAATGTTCTTTTTGCCATAGCTAAGTAGCTGCTACTAAATATGCTCACAGTGCAGTCTAGAGCAAAGATAAAGGGGTTCAAAGACTATCTCTTTACTCTTCGGGTTATCAGGTAAAATGAAATGCTCCTTTAAAAATGGCAGAAGTTATTTGAATAAGGATCTGAAGAAACCTTTGTCAAGGAGTTAGAAGAAGGAAGAATGTAAGACAGGAGAAAAAGATGAAAGGATTACTTACACTTGAATTGGTTTCACAATGACATTTCTTTCATAGATGAAGAACATGTAATAAAGAAGCAAAGTGTCTGATTCTGAGTTACCACAATTAAGTTCAGCATGACTGGGCAAGTTATTCTTTGCATTTCATTTTTCTTCTCAGGTCCCTTTGCTGCTACATCAAAGGCAAGCTTTGGCATGGTTGTTATGGAGAGAGAATCAAAAACCTCATGGAGGAATTTTAGGTAAATGGAAAAATATTGGCCTTTGTGAGTACATGTAGCCTAATGACAGAATATCTGCAGAGAGGTATAGGGGAAGGAAGTGAAGAACAGTTTAAAGATAGAATTATATCCAGTTTTATGAACCTGCTAGGAGTTTATTTGTTTGGGTTTTGTTTGTTTTTTGCAGGTAGTTGTTCCTAGCTCTCCATTTCCTTTTTAAAACTCTTGCCATTCTACTACAGGCATTTATTTATTGAAATTTTTTTTTAAATTGCTAACTTAGAATATATCCATGTTTGTTTTCTAAAATGAATGCCTAGTATATGTATTCAGAATCAGTTTGTTTTAGTTATTGTTATTTTTTTAAAAAAAAATTTGTCTTTCAGTGTTTTATTTTTAAAATTCTAAGTTTTTTATGTTTTGAGTTCCAAATTCTATCCATCATTCCCTCTTCCTTCACTGAGATGGTAAGCAATCTGATGTAGGTTATCTGTGTACTATCATGTAAAACATATTTCCATATTAGTCTCTCTAATCTTTTCTAAAATCCTCAAATTCTTTTAAAAATCATTCTATTCTCACCTGCTTTTTTTGTCTGCCCCTTGATTAGTTCTTTTCCTAGTTAAGCTCCTTTGCCTATTTCTACAAGTTGCTGTTTTTTCTCAAACGATATAATGATATTTGTTAATCACAAGAATCTCTACAACTTAATTACATTTTAGTTGCCTTGGTTCTAATGAGATTCTTTTTGTGAGTTTTCTAATGAGATTTTTTTTTTGAATCCACAGCAATTAGCAAGGAGGAACTTTTATTTCTAGAATGGGCAGAAGACAAGTCTCTGTATCTTTTGTGATGTAATTAATTGCCATTAGAACTACTTCTCTTTTGATAGCCAGTTTTTTGCATGGAAGGCATATCACTTGGTCTTAGTTTTTCCATTTTGTAATATTTAAAAGTACTACCATCTCTTCTAGGAATGGGATTCAATTTAGTGGGCAAATAAAAGCACTTTAAGGATGCTTGCTTGATATAAGGTGAAAATTTGTGAACCTTTTTCAAATATGTAATTTCTGAGTACTTTGGAAGTTCTGAGTCAAGTAGAAAGAGTCAAAATACGTGATCATGGGAAGAAATCCTGGGTCTGTTTTTAGCCAGAAAGTTTTAGGGGAAGAAGAGTAACTACCGTGCCCTATGAAGGGAAAAGGAAGCAAAAATTGTGCACATAGACTTTGAAGGCGAGTGAATTTTTTACCCTGAATAATTGGAGTTCTCTTCTGTGTTCTTTTCCAGCGGATGACATGGGCTTAGGCAAGACTCTGACAATGATCGCACTCATTTTATCCCAAAAAAATCAAGAACAGAAGAAAAAGAAAGATCAAAAGCTTGTTGTATGCCTCTCCAGAGATGGTAGAGTATAGGAAGTTTTCCTCTGGGCTGGGAGGAGGCTTCAAATCATAAGCAGTCAAAACACCCTGGTCATTTCTAGTCCATCTATGAGGGAACCAACTAATTTCTTAGGTATAATTTTTACTAAAAACTCAAACTGACTATGAGCTTGACTAAAATCAGCAAATTTTCTAACTAGAAAATGTTTTCAAATTCATTTTTTTAATTAAAAAAAAAATCATCATCTTTCCCTTCCTACCCCTCTATTAAAAAGGAAAGAAAAATAAAACTTATAACAAATGTGCATAGTCATGAAAAACATTCCTTTATTGGCCATATTAAGAAAAAATATGTCTTATCTTGCACCTTGAGTCCATTAGCTCTCTGTCAGAAGGTGGGTGCATGTTTCACCATAAATCCTGAATCCTGGGTGATCATTATGTTGCTCAGAGTTCTTAAGTCTTTCAGACTTAGTTTTTTTAAATGTTATTATGTAAATTGTTTTCCTGGTGACACAGTGAGTAGACTATTGGATCTGGAGTCAAGAAAAACTGAGTTTAAATTAGCCTTAGACACTTAGTGGCAGTGCGATCCTAAGTGAGTCACTTAATCTCTGCCTCATTTTCCTCAACTGTAAAATGGGGATAATAATAACATCTGCTTCCTAGAGTTGTGAAGATGAATGAAATAATACTTATAAATCATTTAGTACTGTGACTGGCATTTGGTAGATAATTAATAACTACTTGTTCTCTTCCCTTTCCCCTTCTTATTTCACTCAGCATCAGTCCATACAAGTCTTCCCAGCTTTCTCAGAAGTCTTCCTTTTCCTCATTTTTACAACACAGTAAATTTTTTTTACATTCACTTGTTATCCATTGTTAGGCATCCTCTTAAGTTCCAGTTCCATTTCACAAAAAGAGTGACCATATATATGTTTGTGCATGTAAGGCTTTTCCCATTTTCTGTGATCTTTTGGGGGATATAGACTAGGTCAAAGGGTATACAGTTTAATAACTTTTTGAATGTAGTTCAAAATTGCCTTTCAGAATGATTGAACCAATTAACAGGTCTACCAACAGTAATGCAAAACAAAAGAGGACATTGTCATGTGCCCAGCAGAATATCAGGGAGGATTCAAAATATATAACAACAAATTATCAGATCAAGAAAGCATATATATTAGTAGAAGAAATTATATTCATGAATGTCCAGTTTTTTACTTCCTTGTAAATTGTTCTTTGTTTCTCTGCTATGTACCTTGTTTACTTTATTCTTTTTCCTCCCTTTTATTCCCCCTCCCCACCCCCAAGCAAGCTACAGTTAAGAAAAGATACACACACACACACACCCCACATCCCACATAAACACACCCCACATACACATACATGTCTTCCCTGTCCCTGCTGACTCTTTAATTAAGTTCTTTTCCCTAACTTGTCTTGCTATTATTTAACCTCCCCACACCCAAGGATCCCTCCCTTATCTTCTTCCCCATCCGCCATTTCTCTCCCCTTACTTCTTTATAGACTTTGGAGGGTGCTATACTCTGCATGGTATAAATATAGTATTGCCTGTTGAACCCATTCCCCATGTGAGTAGGCTTTCAGAACTATGAGCCCTCCCCACTCTAATACCCCTGTGTTTATTCTTCCTCTGCACTTAGGAAATTTTTATCAGAGAAACTTGCTCTGATATTTTTTTTTTCAGTTATTTCCTTTCTAATTTTAGATGCATTGATATTATTTGTCCAAACATTTTAAAATTTAATACATCAAAATTATCCATTTCATATCATTGTGTAAGGAAATTAATTCTCTAAAATAATTCTTATTTGTACTGATACCTATTACAGAGATAAAAGGATCTCTGAAACGAACTATGATAATCTAGTTCATGTTCATGCTAATCTTATGGCAAAGATAAAATGTGAGTTACATGATAAAATACAATTAAATGGATTTGGAATTGTGGAATGATTGGATTCCAATTAGATTGAATAGGTTGGACTTTAAAAACTCCAAAAAAATGATCAGTAATAATTCTGTTACATCTTGTGGAAAGACCTCTAGTGGGATTCACCAGGGAGCTATGCTCGACCCTGTGTTAGTTATTTAGCATGTTCATAGGTAGCAGGCTTATTAAATTTGAAGTGACATGAAATTAGGATAAATAACTCGCAATTTGGATAAAGGGATCCTCATTACAACTTACCCAACAAAAGGTCATCTAGGATTACCTCAAAGGAGGGGAAGCCCACTGCTTCTTGAGACAGTCCTTTCACTTTGGGATGGCTCTTATGTTACCAAATTTTTCTTGACATCAAGCCTAGATTTCTCTCTTTATAATTTCTCCCCATTCTTTCTGATTTTTCTCTCTGCAGCCAAATAGAATGAACTCAATCCCTCTCCCACATGATAGCCCCTTCGCACGTTAATAGACACAGCTGTCACAAGTTTTCTTTTGTTCTGACTGGTTCCTTCAGTTGATCCTCATTTGTCATGAACTAAAGGCCCCCTCCCCATTCTGGTGGTTCTCTTCCACATGTTCTCCCATTTTTTGTTGCCCTTAAATTGTCCGCCCAGAACCGAATCCATTACTGTATATATGAGGTCTGAGAAGGGCCTGGTGTTGGGGGACAATCAGCTGGGAGCTAAGTCCCTCTTCGTGAAGTTCCAAGTGGTGTTAGCTTTTTTAGGTGATATGGCACACTGCTGACTCATGGAGCTTAAACCACTAGGTCTTTTGCAAACAAATTGTTGTCTAACTATGGCCAAACTTGTAAAATTGATTTCTGGTATCATATGTAAAGCTTGGCATTTATTTCTGCTGAGTTTTATCTTACTAATTTCAGCTCAGTGCTCTTGCTTGTTGAGATCTTTTTGGATTCTGACTGTTGTCTTGTTTGTTAGCTATACTCGTCTTACTGACACCTACAGATTTCAAGCCTTTATCCAAAAGGCAATGATTAAAATCTTAAATGGCACAAGTCTAGAACAGATCCCTTTGGCACTCCACTGAGGATTTACCGATACATTGACATTGAATCATTAATTACTATTCTTTGAGCCTTGTGATCTAACCAGTTCTGAATCCATATTTAGTAATACTATAACCAAATTTGCACAATTTTTTCCCAGTGTTTTGTTTTTATTTTCTTAAAAATTTTTATTTCTTAAAAAAAAATTATTATATTTTTCTCTGTTTAATGTTTCCTATTTACATTTTTCTTTTTCTATTTATTTATTTAGTGTTCTTTTCTTTTTCAATTTTGGGTTTGAGATTCTCTCTCTTATCCCTTCTTTACCACTGAGAAACCAAACAATAAATAATGCATGAGAAATCATGCAAAACATTTTCATATTAGCCATATTGTTCCCCCCACCCTCCCCAAAATAGTAAGAAACTTATATTTCAGTTTGATCTCAGACTTCATTGGTTCTCTTTATGGGGGTAGATCGCATTTTTTTTTTTTTTTAATCCTGAGTATTTTAGATTTAAGTTGGATGACACAGAAATAATTCTAAACATAAATTAGATGATGAAAAAAATTTAAATTTAACCATCCACCATCAGAGACTACTGGAAATGAAAACAGACCATCTTTATCATTAAAATGGAACCTACTTCCATTGTAGGTAAGAGTAATTAATGCATATATTTGAACATGTTTCACAGACTTCTCAACCATGTAAACAGAAAGGCCAAAGTAAAAGTCAACCTAAATAATTTATATTTGGCTTTGGAGGTTGTTTTTTATACTTGAATATATGTTCTTGTTTTGAGGACTTGCTGCACTTTGAAATAATACTCACCCTGAAGATCCAAGTAATGAGAAACTAGAGAATTATCAAATATCTTCTTGTCATTCATTCTACGCCTTCTTCCTTTCCAATCAGATGATAAATAGTGTTACTTTTTAGATGATACAAAGCACCAGCCTAAGAAGATCTTCAACACAGTTCTGTGTATCAACAAGGAGTCATTCCTGGATTATACCTTTATGAGAGAAAGGAAGGAAAGTAGCTGAAGCAATTTGATTTATAAAAATATTCCTTTCTAGTTTATATTCAGAAACTGCCCCAGAAATAAAAGTAATAAATGATAAAAGTAGAAATTGAGTGATCAAGAAAAGGTGATGGGTCAATAAGAACTTAGAGTAAGATTTGATCATATGACGATGTTTTTTCTCTTAAGATTCCACTAGCTTTACATCCCATGGCACTCTAATTATTTGCCCTGCTTCTCTGATTCATCATTGGAAAAAGGAAATAGAAAAACGTGTGAGCAACAACAGGCTGAGAATCTATCTTTACCATGGATCCAATCGAGAGCAACATGCAAAAGTGTAAGTGGAAGATGATCCTGAAAATGTTCAATATCCAGTTAGCTTAAGGGGGACAGTAGGTTAAAATTGACCTTTATTGCAAGATCAGCATGGGGATATATATCTCTTCTGTCATCTACTTACTACTATCCCATTATCCCATTTAGATTCCATTCTAACTAATGTTACCAATATGTATGATGGCCAAAATATAAATTTTCAATTCAGAATCAATCACCTTAATTCATGTTTGGAACTGGAGAAAAAAAGTCAAATGATCTTTCACCAGGGATCTCATTGAAAAAGGAAGGAGAGATCATGCTTGGGGGTAGAATAGAGCCCCATTCCTTTGATGATAATGTAGAGTGATATACACATATTAAGAGCCAAATATTGGCCTTTTCTTATTTTTGGCAAGATGGTAACTGAAGATGGTAACATAGGCCTTGGGATTCTTTGGGTTTGCCACCAGGTGGCAGCAGCACTCACCCAACTGTTATTTAACCATAGACTAGAGTCCATGTTTTTCCTAGTTTAGATTTTCAGTATCTCCGATTCTTTTTTTTCCCCTTTATATTCTTTCTTCATTAGGAGTGAAACCAGCCCAGTCTTATGCAGTATATACGAGATAGTACATTTTGAAAACTTGTGTAGATGAATTTCATTGTTTATTATCTTTGGCATTATAGATGTCATACGAGAGATGTTTCATGAATAATGGTTCATAGTAAGGTAGGACTTTAAAGATTTGTAAAGTAGTTTTTTCTCCACAATAACTTAATCAGATAGGCACAGGGACTTCCCAGGTATTAGTTCTGCCTTCCTAATTTATGCATTTCCATATCTGATGTTTGTATAGTCTCTCCAGATATGATGTAGTGATCACCACTTATAGTCTTCTTGCCAAAGAGATCCCTACCAGAAAAGAAGAGGGAGATGTCCCTGCTACTGATGCCTGTGTGGAGGTGAGGTACTTTGAGAGAAAACAATTTTAGAGACTGTATGTCATTAACTGGAGTGAAAGTTTTTAACTCATAGAGTTAACAGTTCATCTCTTTAAATCTGCAAAATGGAACTCAATAATATGCCTTACAGATTGGATTGAATATCTGCTTTTCTAACCTACCTTTATCACTTTTGCAATCTTCTGTGCACTTCAGCAAACATTCATTTATTATTTATGTATATTTTTATATCTATATGTATATATTTTATGTTGAAATTGGGCATATTTCAAGTTATTTCTTTTTAAGTTTTTAAACTTAAGTACAAAATAAAAAAAGAAAAAAAAGTTGCCAGGTACACAGCAGAACATGAGATGATTCAATATAAAGCAATATATTTTTATTTCAAGAAAACCTAGATAATTAATACAAATACTCTATAAATATATTATATGCTATAAAATACTATGTAATATATAAATATACTATATAATAAATACATTGTTTTCAAAGGCATCCTGCCTCTGTTTGCTTCCATGTAGGTTTTTTTTTTGTTGTTGTTCTCTACTGTGCATTTTTTACTTAACTTTTTCCCAGTCGTCCCTACCCTCCAAATGAAGGCTACAAGTAGGCATGGAGACAAACATCTACATATATATTGATATCTATAAACATACACACATATAATTATATACATATATGTAAGATGCTTATTTCTGCTTATCATCTATTTTTTTGGAAGTGGATAGCATCTTATCTCATAAGTCTGAGTCTTTCCATGTTTTTCTAAATCAACCAGCCCATTTCCTAGATCATAGCAATATTCCAACCCAATCACATTCTATCTGAGAGATTGTCTATGAAAATTTCTCCCCCATTTTTCCGCATTTCTTTTCTTGGATGCATAGGTTTTATTTATTCAAGAATATTTTAATTTAAAATAATCAAAATTAACCATTTTACACTTTAACAATCTTCTTACTTTATAATATGGTTTGAGGTCTGATATTACTGAGTCTGTTTCCTTTACATCTGATTACTTTGGAGTTCCTGACCTTTTATTTTTCTGATAGAACTTTGTTATTATTTTTTTCTAACTCAGTAAGATAATTTTTTAGTAATTTAATTGGAAGGGCATTACATGAATAGATTAGTTAGATAAAATTGTCTTTTTTTTATTATTATATTGGCTTTTCCTACCCACCAACATTTCATTTCAATTATTTAGGTCTAAATTTATTTGTGTAACAAATGTTTTATGTATATGTTCATATAAATATTTTAGCAGAATATTGACAAACACTAATAATTATTTTGTTAACAATGGAAAAGGAAATTCCTGTGTCTGTTTGTTCTCAGGTATTTTATACTGTCCAGTTATTTTAAATGGATTAATACAATATTGCATAATATGGCTGATACTATGTGTTTTTGTTTACTGTTTTTTTTCCTCTATTTAAATCTATTTTAGCTTTAACTTTGTTTGAAGTCATGATTACTATCCCTGCTTTTTATGTTTGTGTGTATCTCTCATTTTTATAGCATTTCCTGAATGCAAAACCATGCTCTCCCCCATTTCTTTTTATCTTTTCTTTTTTTTTTCCCCTGAAGCAATTGGGGGTTAAGTGACTTGCCCTAGGTCACACAGCTAGGAAGTATTGAGATTTGAACTTAGGTCCTCCTGACTTCAGGGCTGGTACTCTATTCACTGCACCATTTAGCTGCCCCTCCAGCATTTCTTATAGTAGAAATAGGTCTACTTTATATGAATTGTAATAATAACATGACTACAGGAAGCTTATATGTGTCGACTCATAGTTTTCCACAAGGATAATCAGTGTATTACTGCACTTTTTGGATACTTTAATAATGCAAATTCTATTGTATACTGGACATATCTTTATCCACATTCATGCTATCTTAAAAAAGAGATGATTGTGGCAAATGAGTGAGAGGTCAGAGGGTAGGAAAAGTAATAGATATAATCAAGAAAGTTCACTTTTTAGGTAAGCTTAATTGGTTTTAGTACAACCTTATAATGAAGAATGTGTGACATTGATAATTCTTTATTGAATGAATACTTTATTTTTAGTAGTAAGTTGTTTTTTATGGTGGCAACAAACCCAATTTAAAGAGAAAAAATGACAGCTCCGTAAATGTCTATTGTCCCTGAATAGTAACCATGTAAATATTTTCCACATCATTTGCATTTAGTGCATATGCTGCTGCAATAAGTATCAATTGCAGTTTTTGTATTTATAGACTTATCTCTTTGTGGTGATCTTTTGAATGTAGCCATTGTGAATGGAGAGGGTTTCTTTTACCCTGTTTTTGAAAGATTGCTTTCTGCTTTAGAAAATAAAGGTATTCTTAGATGTTGTCCAGACTTAAGTTCTTACTGAAGAAATATGAATTAATATGATGAGGTAGAGACAAATTACTTATGTATACCTCTTCAGTTAGGTTAGGAACCAGGAATTGAAACCAATTCTCTGTTTAATGTTCTTACCATTAGCCTTCCCATTTGAAGTTATTGCATCACCAAGCTGTTATTGGACAGCACATCACCTTCTTCTCATCTTCTCTAGGACTGCACATCACCATTGCTTCAAATAGTCTGGGCTCGCATTATCCTGGATGAGGCTCACAATATTAAGAATCCCCGAGTGCAGACCTCCATAGCTGTATGTAAGCTACAAGCTTGTGCCCGCTGGGCTGTCACTGGAACCCCCATTCAGAATAACCTGCTGGACATGTATTCATTACTGAGGTAAACTATCTCTCTAAGATTCAGGTGGTTTGGTTTGGAGAGTATCCCTTTCATGGAGAACCTAACTATGAATCAGGTTTCTTATACAACAAGATGAATCTACTAATCTTTTTAATAGCAAAAAGTCTTTATAAATTAATGATGCTTGATTGATAAATGATTGTTTTTTTATAAGAGGTTTTGGCATTTATTAAAGTAACTCATATGTATGCAGATCTGTAACATTGCTTAAAATACATTTTTTTATTTGCTTCTGTTTGATTCATCAGGTAACCCTGTGAGCTAAATATCTGATTGAATGAAATCAGTGAATGGAAGGAAAAAAAAAGCATTTATTTATTTTTTATTTTTTTAAATTTTTATTTAAAAAAACAAGAAAAAAAGAAAAACAGAAAATAAATACAAAATAAAATAAAACAAAACAAAAGAGAACATTGTCATGTACCCAGCGGGAACATTAGGGAGGATTCAAAATATATAACAAATTAACAGATCAAGAAATACTTTCTTAAAATACATTAGAAGAAATTATATTCATGAACACCCATCCTTTCTTTACTTCCTTATAAATTGCTTCACACCTTTTTTACTTTATCTTTTTTTCTCTCTTTCATCCCCTCAACACTTTCAAGCAAGTTATAGTTAAGAAAAGATATATTTATGTATACATGTATATGTAAATATATATATACACACATACACACACATACATCTTTCCAATCTCTTGTTTTAATTCGGCTCCTTGTCTTGCTATTACTTAACCTCCCCTCCCCCATGGATCCCTTCCTTTTCTTCTTCCCTCACCCTTTGCTTCCCTTATTTCTTTATAGATTTTGGAGGGTGCTGTACCTTTCGTGGTATAAATGTAGTTTTGCCAATTAAACCCATTCCCAATGTGAGTAGGTTTTCAGAACTACCAGCCCTCTTCCCCCCTTCTAATGCCTGTGTCTGTTCTTCCTCTGTACCTCATTTGTATAATTACTATTTTTACCTGAACTTTGCCAATATTTCTTTTGAGCTACCATATTGTTGATGTGAATCTTAAGTATATAGTATACATTTTCCATGTAAAAAAGAAAAAACATACAATTTGTCCATGTTGAGTTCCTTGAACTTGAACTTTGGTATTGGCTCTTATGTGTTAAAATTTCTGTTAAGTTCAAATTTGATTGATAGAAAGTCCTGAAAATCTGCAAGTTCATTGAATCCATTTTTTTCTCTCATTCAGTATTATGGATAATTTTGCTGGACATGATATTTTTGGCCACAGGCCTAGTTCTTTTGTTTGTTGGTAAATATCATTCCAGGACCTGCAGTCTTTTATAGTTGCTAATAAGTCCTGTATTAATCATAGTTCCAATTTATTTGAATTGATTTTTTTGTTTGTTTCTTGTAAAATTTTCTCTTTGATCTGGGGGTTTTGAAATTTGGCAGTAACATCCCTGTGGAGCTAGCCTGGAGGTGTTTGCACTAATCCTGGCCTGGGATCTTTCTTCAGATCTTCAATTCTATCCAGAGAACCCCAGATCAGCCCCAGGTCTTCTTGATTTTTCTCCAGTCTATGGGCACCTTGAGGCTCAAATTTGTTCTATTTGTGAGAATAATCAGGAAAGCTTGAAATTTAACCAACCTCTTCTGCCACTTTTCCAGAATCCTTCCCCTTCCCCCCCCCCAAAAAAAAGCATCTATTAAGCACTTTTTGTATACCACATACTGTGTCAAATGCCAGGGATACAAAGAGAAGACAGTCTTTGCTTGTAAGGAACTCATTGTAATGGGAGAGGTTTTGGCTAAAGTTCAAATGGAAAAACTCAATGATCCTTAGGGTGAAGCATCAAGATATGGTAACATACCTTCTTTAATGCCATTTCTTTTCTGACATTGAACTATGACACAGTGCCAAGGACTTTGGAGGTGAACACTTTCTTTTCTGGATCTGCAATAACTATGGCTACTGGGGAAGGGGCTGTAGGAGGGGTGGAATTAGTTACCAGTTCTCATTTCCACAAGGGGTGCTTCCCTGGCAATGGCTCTGGAATCAGCCTGGAAGGAGGACTGATACTCTTATGCTTACCTGTCCTTTGGTAGCAGTTGTTCAGTGGGTGGTGGTAGGGATGAGGGGGCTCTTTTCCGTAAGGGTTGTTCCCGGGATAATGACTGTGGGAGTTGGGAAGCAAGATTGGTGGTCTGGGCAGTGCTGCTCTGCTTGAGGTTCCTGGGTATAGGTGTTGGTCAGAATGGGGGGGACTGCTGCCTACTGTCTCTGTGTCAGGATGCCTTGCTGCTTAGAGTTGTTATTATTCCTGTTTGTTAGATGAGTAAACTGAGACTTGGAGAGGTAAATTATTTACATGTGGCTAACCACTTAGTAAGTTCAAAGGTCAGATGTGAATGTAGTCTCTGTCAACTACAAATATAATGTAGTTTTCCAGCCTTACCACCCTACCTCTCAAATGCCAAATAAATTGACTTGAAACAAAACAAAAAGTTCACTTAGAACAACAGAAAATCATGGACTTACTCTTTTTCAAAAAGCAGGGTCTAGAGCAAAGTCCACAGTTTATTTGAGGCAGGCACAGAAGAGTATTGTTGGTTGTTCCATAATGTATTCCTACAGGGATGTCAGACTGATTTATAGAGAATTTCACTTCTTGGTTATTGTGCTTTTGTATCTGTCCACAGATATCTATGGAGAAATTCCCATGTTGTCATGTGGTTTTAGTAACTGATCATACTGTCTTGATCTATTTGATGGGGCTTGGCTTGATGATCTCTTTTTAGTGTAGTTGGATGACAGATGAAACACAAAATATGGTTTACTTTTCCCTTCAGGTTATGTTTTAACCTTTTACTGTTATTCCTTTTTTCTATCTCATTCATCCCCTTCAAAATCAGGTTTCTCCGTTGTTCTCCATTTGATGAGTTCAAGCTGTGGAAGAATCAGGTTGACAATGGTACAGCAAAAGGAGGGGAAAGGTTAAGTATTTTAACCAAGAGTCTTTTACTGAGAAGAACAAAAGACCAGCTGGATTCAACTGGCAAACCTCTGGTAACTTCATTTATAGTTTTCACTTGAATGCCCAGAGGAGGAGGGAGATGATGTCTTTTTCATTGTGCTCAAATAGGTACCTGCTTGACTTCATGGATATTATAAATGTGTGTCTGCACCCCAGCTTAGTATTTCTTTTCCTCTTCATCAGGTGATATTGCCCCAACGTCACTTTAAGTTGCATCGATTGAAACTATCAGAAGATGAAAAGGCTGTTTATGATGTCCTTTTCACAAAATCAAGGTGTGTGATTTTTTTTAAGTGCACTTTATTTCTCTCTGTCTCTGTCTTTCATATCACTCAGATTCTCTTTCCTTTGGTAATAAGTGAAAGGTTACATTGGGGTCTTTTGTGTTTTATTTGGATTTGTTGGATCTTCCTTCTTAATAGTCCAACCTTTTTTCATATTTGCTTTTTAAAACAAAAATCCCTCAGGTTTAACATAATGTGCATAGTTTCTATTCAGCACCTAATCATAACAGTATTGTAAGATTATCTCTCTGCTCTATTGGTCAGTGTATAATATTCAGAATCTCATGTGACCTTTTTCTTTACTTTGCTCAGTGATACTTTGATAATAGCAGCTGTCTTTCCCCCTCGATCTCAGGTTTTCTGTCATTTTCTGTCTGTTTTTGTGACTTTTTCTGTCTTTTATTAAAAAGCCAAACTTTTTCTAGTTCTTATGACATCATATTCAGTTATTTCTTATTATATTGATTTCAGCTGATGGGCTGTCTGGTGCCAGCGGCCTGGTGCTGCTGGCACATAGCCATGGTGATCGTGACCTTCACTTGAGGGTTTCTTTGAACACCAGTGGGCGGCTGTGGGAAGTGTTGTGTGTAGTGGAGCACTTTGTAAGTGCAAGTGGTGGTTATCATGGCCTCTCTTTCGTTCGAGCCAGATCAACTCTGCAGTCCTACTTAAAAAGGCACACGGGTGAGAACAAGCAGTCTGGAAGGAGCCCTGCTAATCCCTTCAGCAGAGGTAGGCCCTGCTCCAGCCTGAGTGTGGGGATTTATCCCAAAGATTGGCAGTTCCATTCATGGGGGCTCTTCCCCGTGCTGACTCCATCTGTTGCAGCAGATTGCCTCCCTGGTAGCCTTGTCATAAGCACATGTGCTAATAGGGCCTTTTGGGACATTTTTTCAGCCTCCGACTAGGCCTCAGGTCTGTCAGGGAGCCCAGCTGGACACCTTGCCGGCTCTGGCCACAGGGAGTCTGAAGAGCCCAGGTCCCCTTCCACATGCAGCAGAGGGTGACCACAATATATGTGACGGCAGGTGGCCTTTGGTGGAGGGACATGGACCCAGCAAAATACCCTCCAAGGCATTTAATCAGATGTCTTCCTGGAAAAGGCCCACAGTTTTTCAGAAGCTGTCTTCCAAGTCAGTAGAGCTGGGTTCAAATTCTGCTCTCTGCCCTGCACTTTATCTTCTGGTTTGTTTCTCCCTCTGGCAGTGACAAAGGAATTTGAGTCTTATGCCCCTGGGTCCAGCACCACAGCCGCCTCCCAGTGTTCGAGCACCGTCCACATCCTGTCCCTGTTGCTGAGGCTCCGCCAGTGCTGTTGTCATCTCTCTTTGTTAAAATCAGTAAGGAAAACTCTCAGCATGCCCTTAGTGCTCTGGTAAATTAAGGAGCCCCAGGTCAGTTTTAGTTAGAATGGTGTCTGCTCTCTGGCTTCCAGATCAGGGGCTAATCTTTCATTAAGGGGCAGACCGGGAGTGCCACAGACTTGGGTGACTCAGTGTTATTCTTCCTCTTCAGTCACTGTTGCCCCTGTTTGGGACTGGCTGTAGTGGACACTCAGTGCTGTGAGCAGGGATTGCTTGGGCTTTCAGATGGAGACGTGTCAGCTGGTACCCATAAGCCACTTAACTAAGGAATCATTTATATGCTTTTGCCTGGTTAATTTGGTGACCCTGTCTCTCTAAGTTTTATTATAAATTTATATGTATGTGTATATACATATGTATTTATATATAAATAATTTTGATTTTTGTGGAGCTGAAGAACTGAATGGAATTAACTTTTACTCTGGGATTACTCTTAAATTTAACTGAAATGGAGTTTGAAAATTGGGGAAAATTGACACCTCATATATCTTTTTATTGCTTGCCACTCTTTTAATATTGTTGGAATTACGCATTGACTAATATTTCTGTGAGGATTTACTGATGGTATATTGTAAAAGATTTTGTTAAGTGTTGAGCCCAGCCCTCAGCTTGGATCAGCAGTTTGGCTAGTTTTCTAAATTGGCATAGGCCTTTGGGCCTTTTTTTCTGACCTTGGATTTGTCTCACTATGTCTAGACTCTTGACCAGACTGAGCTGAAGAATGAAGGCCTGTTGTTTACCCTGGAGGAGCAGCTCAGTGCATTGACTTTGTCAGAACTCCACACCCCGGATCCGTCTGCCACCATCAGCCTTAATGGCACACAATTCAACGTGAAACTCTTTGAGGACACGAGAGAGAGTACCAAGGTATTGTGTGGTTGAGAGTCATCGCCGTTGTGTGGAAGGCGTAAAAGTCCTGCTTTCCTTTTTGCTTTGGGATTTCACTTGGTGAATTTCACTTTCCTCCAGTCTTCAACTCCTTTCAGATTTGATGATGGCCAAACCCTGTGCTGAAGAGAGCAAAGCTGGCAGAAAACAGCACATTTGAGAAGGGCCAGGTTACCCCAGCTGATTATTCATAGTCTGAGGCATTTAAAAAAAAGTCCAATTTTTTTTTCTGGGATATACATTACATCAGGGGAAGGGAAATGCCCAAGCACTGAACAAAGCTGCAAATCCTTCTTTTAGAAAGAGCTTTTATCAGAAAGCCACAGAAGGAATCTGAATCTATGAAATGTGGGCTATACCTGAGTGCCAGCTGGTTTTTGCTCATTGAAAAGCTTCTAACTATTAAGTATTGTTTCTTACATGGCCTGCTACCTTCATTAATCAGTCCATTCTGCTTTCATTAAAGTTTATTAAGGCTGACAGTTCCTTCCAGAGGGTGGCAGAGATAGGATGTAAACTGGCTTCCAGCCACTCTCTTTCTTAGCTGGATGATATTTGTGTGCTCTTCTCCACCCTCCCCTAAGTGCGCGTCCCCTTCTCTGTGTTTCTATCTGAAGCGTGCCATTCTTACCCTTAAGTTCCTTCTTTATCACAACTGTCCTCCTGGTTTGAAGCTTTTTTGTGTTTGCACGAATGCCTGGGAGGGAAGTTGCTGCCTATAGAGAACAAGGGAATGGTTTTGTTTTAACAGAAGTGTGCTTCTGTGTGGTTAAAATTCTAAATGGCCTCAGCTCATTTGCTGCCATTGCACCTGAGCAGCTGAGAGAAGCGTAGAGGGGTAGGGCCACGGGGATCGAGAGCCTTCTTGTGCTGGCCATTCCAAAAGTTGGCCAGAGGGTTGTGGTGTGGGAGAAACCGAGGGTCTGGTGGACTGGGCTGTCATCCAGCCTTTGTCATTTATTAGCTGGATGGTCTTTACAAGGCAAGTGTTTAGCACAATGCTTGACACCCGCCAAGCATAGAATAAGTGATTTGATTGATTTACGCACTCTGAGCCTGTTTCTCTGCTTTAAAATGAGAAAAAGAATATCTCATTAAGGAGATTCCTCCTTAAGGATTTCATCATATATAAACTGGATGTTGTTTAGAAGATTATTGTTTCTTCAGAATTAGAATGAGTTTGAATAATTGATCTTGGAAATCCTGTCTAATTTTGAGATTTTGTGATCTGTCTTATGTGGTTCATAGGATTGTTGCTTGATTAAAATTAAATATCAAAACCTTCTATAAGGAGGATGTTAGGGTATCATTATTTTACATGGTAGCTTTTCAGATACTGGAAGACAGTTGGCATGCCCACCTACCTCACCCTATCTTCTCTCTACCAGGCAAAACAATCCCAGACTCTTCAGTCAGTCCTTATACAGCATTAATTTGAGGATCTGATTCTTATTTGGCCCTTTGGGTGCTCTCCAGCTTAACAATGTCCTTTCTAAGCTGTGCTATCCCAAACTGGCTATATTGCCTCAGATGTGATTGGATAGGAGCAATATACAGCACTTTCTTATTCTGGAAGAAACTCTTCCTCCTCTCTCCTCCTCCCCACATCCTTTCCCCAGTGTAGCTCAGGATCCCATTAGCTTGTTTCACTGCTGTGTCATACTTGTTATGTCAAACTGACCTTATTTTCTTTTTTGGTAAATCAAGGAAATATTGTAGTTTTTAGCAAAATATTTGATAAAGTATCTCATGCTAAACTTATGATAAAGATGGAGAGATTTGGAGTAGGTAATAGTTTTATTCTGTCCTCTAAGTAATATGGAACTAGCCCCTATGGAACTGATTAAATGACCAAATTCAGCATGAGTGCTGATAACTTCACATCACCTTGGAAGGAAATCCCCTTGGCCTTGTGCTATTTAACGTTTTTATGAGTCACTTGAATATAAGGGCATAAATGATATTTTTTTCTTTCTTTTTGGGGGGGAGGGGTGTTCATAAATGATATATATTCTTGTCAGTTTTTTTTGTTTTTTTTTTTTTATACAGCACAGTGCTAGGAGGGAAAACTAACTTACTGGTTACAGTTGGGATCCAAAAAGATCTCGAATGTCAGAAAACTGGGCTAAACATTATTGCAAAAAACTGGGAATTTATCTGACCATTCTGGAAAGGATTTGGAAACTCTACCCCAAAAATCGTTAAACTGTCATATATACCCTCTCAGCAATATCACTAGAGAGATCAAAAAAAGAGAGAAAATTCCCATCTGAACGAAAAATAACTATAATAGCACTTTATTGTCACAAAGAACTGTAAATCCATCAGTGGATGACCATCAGTTGGAAAATGGCTGAACAAATTATAGTTTATAAAGATAATGGGATATTATTGCACAGCAAGAAATGACAAGAGAAATCTGGGAAGATTAATTTTCGTGTAGCAAAGTGAGCAAAACCAAGAGAACAATTCACTGCCATACAGCAACCCTGACAAAATGTTGCTACTGAAAATATGGGGCCAATAAAGGAGCCTTACAATTTACCAAAAGTAGTTCAGTAGTCTCCTTTAATTCATCTTTGGAACAAGCTCCTTCTCTGTCTTTAATGTCTGTCCTAAATCATACATACTATAGGACAAACTCTAAAGAGTGTCTATCCAAATGCATATTGAAATCTGGGCAATAGACATTCTTCATCCACTTGGTCTTTCATATGTGGAGAACAGACTAAACCCTTCACAATAATTAAGGAAAACTTCCAGTTGTGGGGTTTGATGAGGTCGGCATTATGTGATCCACAGGGAATCCTTCTCTGACCTGGTCTCTACTGTGATCTTCTCCATGACATTGACAAATCATTAATTATCTCCACTCAAAGGATATGTACATATGCATTATACACACACACACACACACACACACACACCCCACATACTATGGGGAGAGAGACAGACAACTAGTTGTCCCCTGCACCTGCTCAGTGTTCCATCTACCACATCCACGAGTCACATCCCAGAGCCTAAGCTGAGGTGGCCCATCCTCCCAGGAGCCTTCCCTGACCCCATGTCCTTGTGACTCCATTTGCTTTTCTTGTCAAAGGTGCAGCAGTGCTCTGGCATTTCTGCTCCAGTTCATGACAGCTGAGGAAACTGAGGCAAACAAGGTGAGGTGACTTGCCCAGGATCACACAAATTGTGTCTGAGGCAGGATTTGAATTCAGAGAGATGAGTCTCCTGCCTCTGGACCTCCAGCTGCCCTTTGAACACTTAGTAGGTGCCATGACCTGAACAAGCCACTCAAGCTCCCTGAGTCTGTTTCCTCACCTGTAAGATGGGCAGCCTGGGGCTGCTTCTGACTCCGGATGCAGTTCTTTGTGCCTCTCCCTTGTGACCTCCATCCCATCCCCAGAGAGCTTTCCCTGCTCTGTCCCTTCTCTTCTTCAGTGCTCCCCTTGCTAGAGGCTCCTTTGCTGCAGCACACAGACCCACCGAGGCCATCCGCATGCTTAGAAAACCTTCCCTTGGCCAGCATCCTCTCGAGTTCTGATCTTTCACCACCGATCTCTTGGAGCTGCAGAGGCCTCCCCTCCCACTCATTCTCATCCCTCAGTCAGGCTTTCACTCCCACCCACAGATAAACACTGCTGTGTACTTCAAGGCTCTGTCCTTCCCCTCAGCTCTCTGACTCTCCACACTCCCGGTTAATCTCTGCTGCTCCTGTGGGTCATTTAATTTTCTCCATTCAGAGAACATAACACACATCTATGGGTTCAGTTAATTCTTTTCATTCAGAGGCTTCCCATACATGCATACATATATACTTAGTCTTTCTCCCTCTAATATGTGTCACATCACTAATTTCTTGTTGGATATCACCACTTGGCTGTCTCACTAGCTTTTTAAACAACCCCTACAAAGTGGATTGGTCTTGGGTTTTTTCTGTAGCATTTGCCT
The DNA here is from genome assembly GCF_902635505.1 of Sarcophilus harrisii. Taxonomy (NCBI): domain Eukaryota; kingdom Metazoa; phylum Chordata; class Mammalia; order Dasyuromorphia; family Dasyuridae; genus Sarcophilus; species Sarcophilus harrisii. The sequence continues at coordinate 420,173,882 of NC_045429.1, forward strand.
TAGAGAGTTGTAAGATTCCAACATGATAATGCTATAAAGTACTTTGGAGATCCTAAAACATTATATAAATGTTGTTTAAAAAAAAAAAAAAGTGTTACAGGATGAACCTAATCTTTTTAGTTTTAAGATTCAATCTCCATCTAGCCAATGAATACCCTGAAACTTTAATGGAGGGCTGCCCAATCCAGGCATGGACATTGGATGGGTTGGAACAACAATTAGAGTAAAGGAGAAAAGTGGAGGTGAAAGAGGTAGTTTTTGTAATGAATTAGTCATTCAACAAATATATCAATCTGTGTTGACAAAGAGAGACTTTATGAGTTAGGCATTTGGGGAATGACTAGTGTAAAGGAAAAAGGCATCAGTTAAAATGTTAAAAGAAAAATACTTGATAGTAGTTGAATTATGTGACCTAATCAAACTGGAACTTCAAGTTCATTTCTATTTATGGTATTCATCAATGAAAGTTTTAATTTGGGTGCAAATTAAAGAAGTCATTTGACTATTTCTCTCTGTTTCACCCACTCACACTATTCAGTAGATTAGCCTATTGACAGGCGATTATTTGTAGGAGGCAATATTGAGTAGCACATATACCTGTTTAAAAGAAGAAAGAAACCTTCATCATATGGGAAAGACACAAATGAATATATTTAGTTCAGGATTTTAAGTGTGTGTATGTGTGTGTGTGTATGGTTTCTCTGCATGATAATAAGCAAAACCCTGTTGTATATAAAACATAAGCCCAGCTCTGTGGATTCTTGTAATTTTAATGTATACAAGTAATATATAAAGGGTTTTTCATAAACTTACAAATTAATCTCTTTTATCTAGATCTCAAATCTGTTAGCAGAGCTGGAGCTGATCCAGAAAAAAACAGAATTTCAAAAAAGGTAAATGTAATGTATCACTTTCCTGTGCTTAGTTATGACTAACTGGAGAATTGGTACTGTTCGGTGATTGTCAAAAAATTTTTCCCAAGGACCTTGAGTCACACCAAAACGGAAAGAGTACAGCAATTAGAGTGGATGTAAACCATTACCTATTCATGATTATGAATGGAAATTTTCTTGTGGTACAGACTGAAGGAGAAATCTCTCCAGGAGCCCTATAATAATAAGTGTCTGGAGGAAACTTTCTAAAAGTAAAAAAGCAATTTGAGGTCAGTAACTGCCAGAGAGATGACCTGATTATCTCTGTTGTTTTTCTTCAATGATAGAATAATGGATTTATTCTCTAGCTAGATTCCAAGATATATAATAACAAAAAAGATATCCGTTTAACTAGAGGTTCTGGTTTTATTTTGACAGTATTTAGCATAAGTAATTCAAAGAATTCATTCTTTACCTTTTATGTCATCAATTCAGAGCTAGGGTAAACCTATGGCAGCAGAATCTGAGCTGTTCACATGTGGGACTGGCTGCTTGTAAAAGTGGTAGAGTCGTGTTCCTCAGAAGCCTTGAGGCAGCATGGAGTCTCCCTCATCAGGCCTGTTACAATGAGGATTTCTTTCCTTTATGGTTTGCACTAGATGACTGCTGTAGTCCCTTTCAACTCTCAGATTCTAAAGACTAGATTTTGTGAAATCTCAGAGGCCAGTCCCTAATGATGTGACAATTTGATTAAACAGACATTTTTCTTAAAGGTGCCCTGGGGATATAAAGGCAAAACCAAAACCATTCCTTCCCTCCCTTTCCCCCTCTCCCCCCCCCCTCTGTCTCTCTCTCTTTCTTTTCTCTCACTCCTCTCTTTTCTCTCTCTCTCTCTGTCTCTCTCTCTCTTGTGATTCTCTCTTCTCTCTCTCCCTTTCTCCTCCTCCCTCTCTCTCTCTTAGTTTCTCCCTCTCTCCTTCTATCTCTCCCTCCCTTCCTCTCCTCTCTCTTCTCTCTCACTCCCCCACTCCTAAACATGAATATGTGTGTGAGATGCATATATACACTTTGGAGTGGAGATATTTAATGAGGGCCAAGGACAGAGTCCTGAAGTCTACACCAGCACTTATCTCTTGGGCAAGGATGATCTAGCAAAGGAGACTAAGGCGGAGTAATCAGAGGAAATGATGGAGGCTAATATTTCTTTAGTGCTCTAAGAATCCCAAAGTCCTTTTGTATGTCATATCACTTGATACCCACAACAACCCAGTGGAATAGATGTTATTATTGTCCCCATTTTAAAAGACGCATCTGAGGCAGAGAGAGCTGTAAACCTGCCCAGAGTCGCACAGCTTTTAAGTGTCTGGGGTGACATTTAAACTTAGTCTTAGAGATCCCCAAGAACAATGTTCTGTCCGCTATGCTTGGGCAGTATAATGGAAGCCAAGAAAGGAGAGAGTGTGCTGGCAGGAGAATGGACAGAGTTGTCAGAAACCACAGGGTGGTCAGGGAAGCTGAGCACTGACCAAAAGGATTGGCTTAGCAGGGAAGAGATTGTAGAGAAAGGAATTTCCATGGAGGAGGGGGGTAGTGAAAGCCTGATTCTAAGGGGTGAAAAGTGGGAGGGGAGGCAGAGGCAATGGTAAGCAGCTCCAAGAGATGATAGTGAATGATCAGAATTGGAGAGAACGCCCCGGCCAAGGTTTTCTAAGCATGTGAATGGCCTTGGTGGGTCTGTGGGCAGCAGCAAAGGAGCCTCCAGTAAGGGGAGCACTGAAGAAGAGAAGGGACAGAGCAGGGAAAGCTCTCTGGGGATGGGATGGAGGTCACAAGGGAGAGGCACAAAGAACTGCATCCGGAGTTGGAAGCAGTCCCAGGCTGCCCATCTTACAGGTGAGGAAACAGAGGCTCAGGGAGCTTAAGTGGCTTGTTCAGGTCATGATACCTACTAAGTGCTCAAAGGGCAGCCGGAGGCGCAGGTCCAAAGGCAGGAGGACTCGTCTCTTTGAGTTCAAATCTGGCCTCAGACACTTCCTGGGCAAGTCACCTTACCTTGTTTGCCTCAGTTTCCTCAGCTGTCATGAACTGGAGCAGAAATGCCAAAGCACTGCTGCACCTTTGCCAAGAAAAATAAATGGAGTCACTAGAAGTTGGACTAATTGAAAAACAGTAACAACTATTAAGTATTTAATTCCTTGCTGACTGAATTATGACAGAGGTAAGATCTGAACCCACATACTTTGACTTTAAAGCTGGTGGTCTTTCCTCTGTATCAGATTTCTAAGGATTTGGAGATGGTGCTTAGGTAGAAACCCATCCTTCCACCTGAGGACTTGAGGTCATGCCTAACAGGGATACTGAGACCTATAGACTGAGTGAGAGCATGTTGTATTTGTTCCCTTTTCTGTTTTTAGTGTCATTGTGTCTCAGTGGACCTCCATGCTGAAAATTGTGGCTCTGCATCTTCAGCGACGTGGGCTGACTTATGCCGTCATTGATGGCTCTGTCAATCCCAAACAGAGGATGGACCTTGTCGAGGCCTTCAACAGAAGCTACAGTAAGCCTCAGGTAGGAAATGGATCATGAAAAATGCTGACTGAAATCTCCTGAAGATCAGCAGTCTAATTTCTCTCTCCAGGGCACAGATTGGTCAGTTTGACACTGACTATCTACAAAGGTGTAAGTGAAAGGTGACAATATGAGGCTGTCAGCCTTCAGCCTTGCCAAAAGGAATTAGTTCTCTTACAGAAGACATTTGGCTTCATAGATTCCTTTTCTATTCATAGTCCTTTGATGTCAAGAATGCTTAAGGCTAATTGATTACTAACAATAGGATTACCTGTTGGAATCCTTACAAAGTGTTAACTCATTAGGGTTGATAGCCAAAACGTGGTGTTCTCTTCTTTTATATAATATAATGGTTCTCTCTGGGAGCAGGTTTCTTGGGGAGGTTTTCTGGAGGGAGCCTTAGTTTCAGTTCAGAGTAATAATCACTCTAAATACAGCCATGTTTATTTTCTCCTGTTTCTGAATCTTCTTCCTGAGGCCCGGTTAGCTTTCTTAGAAGCCTATCTCTCCTTGGTTCCAAGAGCTCTTGCCCCTAATCTTTTGCTTCCACCGGCTTCAGCTTCTCTTCTTCCAAATGTCTCTAGCCAGCACCAAGGTGAAAGTTGGAATGAATCTGACTCCACCTTCGAGAGTGGGCTTGTGGGCTTGTGGGCTTCTGTATCTCCCAGAATGCTCTGTGTGTGGCCCTGAGAGCTTCTTGCTTATATGAGCTCTCTAAAAGTATGAACACAAGCATTGTTTCTATCAGTTCCACTTAGTACCTTGTTTCAAGTTCTGGCCCATAACATCTTGTAAGATCAGATCAGTCATACTGAACCATGCTAAATTAGATAATTATTGTCTCTATCAACTCTAAAGAGTTAACACTTTGTAGGGATTCCAACAATTACCAGTCTCTGAAATCTACTCCATTTTAGCTACCATTAAAGAGAATCTATAATTGCATCCCAAACTGCTGACTTTTATGGCAAATACATACAGGTTGAAAGTAGTACTCCAGCCTACTTCCCCTGTAGAGCATGAATTTTTGGCTACTAGCAAAATACCCAAATTCCAAACACTGGATTATTTCCTCCTGTGAATTCATCAACATGGTGCTTTTTGTAATGACTTTGCTCTTCCTGGAATTCTCTATCTTCATGAACTGTTAGGAGCAGACAAGTTGGTGAAGCAGGTTGTCTGAACTGTGTATCAGAGCTCCAGCTTTGTATCTGACTCTCAAGCTGAGACTGACTACAGGTAGCACTATGTGTGTCACCGACACTCACTTTACATTTGATGTGTGACTGCTAGGAACAGGTAAAATGGAGTTTTTATTAAGAGGAAGTAAGTGATGGAAAGAAGATCTTTTGATTCCCCATGGAATCATGCAATCATTGGTGAGAGGAGGAAATCCGGCAGCAGCCCATGTGATGATCATGATGGCCTTTCAGAATTAGTAACATGTGCTTCCTTTTGAAGGTAATGCTGATCTCTCTCTTGGCTGGAGGCGTTGGACTGAACCTCATTGGAGGGAACCACCTTTTTCTTCTGGATATGCACTGGTACCCACTGCTTTCTTTCCATATGTAGGACAGATAGGAGGTGGGGATCTGCTTTATTTATCGAGTTTTCCCTTTATTCTCTAGAAGTGCCTGGGCCATCTACATGGATGTGTTGCTTATGTGTTGTTACAGTAGAACTAAACATAATGTGTTTTTTTTTGGGGGGGGGGGGGTGGGGAGGGGAGGGTTTCCAGAAATCTTGAATAAGATTTCAAATGATGACTTAGTCTTCCACTTGATTGCTAAAACTCACATCTGTTGCTATGGTAACTGAAGCACAGCCATTTCTGCCAGCTGAGAGCAAACATCTGTCAGTTTCAGCTGCAACACCATGTGCCATTTCCAAAATACATTTTCTGGGATCCAAGAACATTTCAGCTTAGGAGAATTAAAAAAAAAAAAAAAACAGTTACTCAAAAAAAAGCACGAACTTTTCAATTACATGTACAGGAAACTGAAGTATATTTAACATGCCAACTCTATATTATTGTTTGTGTTGGACTTGACAGGGAAAATACCTGTAACACAGTTATACAGTTTGCATATAAAAGTGAATGGATTAATTGCTATGAAAATTTTTAATAATTATCCTTTGTTTTCTTGACTTTTACTCCAATCTGGAATTTCCATGTTGAGCAGTGCTCCTAGGGATTCTTGCTGTGCTCCAGTCCTCAACAACTTAGAAGTGGTACAGTTGGAGCTACCATACTGGGCTGAGTTCTGGAAAATTAGGTTCAGACTTTCTTGTGCTTGGCCCCACACAGGTCTTTATGGGGGAAAACTGAATAAGGAATATATGGTAAAGAATCATGGCAGTTCCTGAAACAGAAGGTGATTCCCAGAGATTTAAAGAGACACTGAAATGTTGAGAGGATTTTAAAGAAGAGACTGGGGTTGAAAATAGATATTTTTGACAGGTTGACTCTTTGGAGATAGGTCTCACCCTTGCCTCAATAGCAAACAGTTCTCAAATAAAGACAGGGCAAAGAATAATTAAGGAGGAAAGACACCTCTCTATCCAAAAATGTGGAGGACAGATAATTGCACAGTATTACAAAGATACTGAAGAGCAAGTTTTAAGCATCATGTCAGTGAGTACAGTTCAAGTTGCTGAAATCTTTGTTTTTTCCTCTCATCTTTGGCAGGAATCCAGCACTTGAGGAGCAAGCTTGTGACCGAATTTACCGAGTTGGACAGAAAAATGATGTTGTCATACACAGGTGAGAAATGACCTTTAGGGCTCAAAAATCCTTCTAAGATTTTTTGCCTTCTTTGGGTAGGGTATGAGCTCTTCTACCTTTGGCTTATTGATTTGAAATGATTTATGTATGTGTTCAACTATTTGGCCACCACAAAAAAGAGCTGCTATAAATATTTTTTTGTGTATATAAGACCTTTTCCTCTTCTTTTGATCTCCTTGGTGAATAGGTTGAATAGTATTGTTAGGTCAGAGTATTGCACAGTTTGTTAACTTTTTGGGCACAGTTCCCAAATTGCTTCCCAGAATGGCTGGCCCAATTCACAATAATGCATCGATGTGTACTTACAGTCTCTCCAGAATTTATCACTTTTCTTTTCTGTTAACTTTGCCGGTCTTATGAATGTGAAGTGGTACCTGAGAGTTCTTTTAATTTTCATTTCTCTAACCATTTGGAGTACTTTTTATATAGGGCTACTGATAGCTTGGATTTCCTACTCCCCAAACTGCTTATTCATATGCTTTGACTATTTATCAACTGGAGAATGGCCCAAAAATCAAATTTGAATCTGTCTTCATACACACATGCACACATACACACGCTCGTGCGTGCACGTGTATATGTGTGTGTTGGAAATCATACCTCTACTACAGAAATTTATTGAAAAGGTTTATTTACTTTTTTTTTATAACCACTTAACTATTTTCCTTTTGATCTTAGCAGCATTGGGTTGTTTTCTTTTTTATGCAAAAACTCATATTTTATGTAATTGAAATTGTATACTTTATCTTCTGTGATTTTTGCTGTCCCTTGTTTGATCATGAGCTCTTTCCTTATACATAGTTCTCAAAAGTAATTTCTTGTTCTTTTAATTTGTTTATAAAGTCACCCTTTGTGTCTAGATTACATGTCCACTGGATGTTATCCTTGTATGTGGTATGAAGTTAGTTCTAAATCTGATTTCTGCCAAACAACTGTTTTGTTTTCCCATAAATTTTTTTTATAATAATTTTTTATTTTAAAAAATACATGCAAAAATAGTTTTCAACATGGACCCTTGCAAAACCTTGTGTTCCAAATTTTTCTCCCTCCTCTCTCCCCTAGACAGCAAGTAATCCTATATAGGTTAAACATGTGCAATTCTTCTAAACATATTTCCACATTTGTCATGCTATGTGAGAAAAATCAGATCAAAAAGGAAAAAACAAACAATAACCACCACCACAACAAAAGTGAAAATACTATGCTTTTATTCATATTCAGTCTCCAAAGTTCAGAATGCAGATAACTTTTTCCATTCACAAGTCTATTGAAGTTGCCTTGAATCAACTCATTGTTGAAAAGAGCCAAGTCCATCACAGTTGATCATCATATAATCTTACTGTTGCTGTTTTCTTGGTTCCCCTTACTTCACTAAGTATCAGTTCGTGTAAGCTTCTCCAGGCCTTTCTGAAATCATGCTGCTCATCATTTCTTATAGAACAGTATTCCATTACTTCTGCATACCTTATCTTTTTCAGCCATTCCCAACTGATGTTTCCCCTAAATGTATGACATGTAGTGAGTTCTTACCATAGACTTTAGTATCTTTGAATTTATCAAGGCTACTAGGCTATCAAGGCTACTAGGTTTGTCTGTTTCAGTGTATCATGGACCCACATAGATCATGTACTGACTAATCTCTGCTTTTTAACTAGGATCAAATTGTTTTGGTGGTTGTTGCTTTATAGTATAGTTTGAAATACTCTTCCTGCCCATTTTTCATTTTCACCCTTGAGATTCTTGACTTTTTGCTCCTCCAAATTTTTTTTTTCTAGTTCTAAAAAATAATCCTTTGATAATCTATCATGGCATTGGATAAATAAATTAGTTTAGATATTTTCGTTTTTTAAAAATATCACTTGGCCTATCCAGGAGCAATTAATATATCTCTTATTTATGTCTTTACTTTCATAACCAGTGATTTAAGTGTATTCATTTAGTTTCTCTGTAGATTTTGGTAGGTAGACTCCTGTTCTGTAGTTATTTTACATGGAATTTCTATCTCTTCCTATTAGTTTTGATTGGTATTATACAGAAGTGCTAATGATTTGTGTGGATTTGTTTTATAACCTGTTATTTGATTAGGACTCTCATTAATTCTCCTTACATTTAATACTGCCTCATTTTCCATATATACTATTTATCATGTAAAGGAAAAATCCATTTATTCTTTTGTCTTACAGTGTTTCTAAACAAAAAGATGTTTATACTTTTAAAAAAAAGTTTTTCCTGCATTTCTTGATATTATCATATAATCTTTGTTGTTCTCATTATTAATGTGGTCACTTATGTTTATTGTTTTCCTAATACTAAATCAGTTCTAAACTTGAAATAAATATAAACTGTGGTCATAGTGTTTAATTTATATGATACTGTTTTAATCTCTTTGTTAACATTTTACTTCAAATGTTTATATCAGGGTTCGTTAAGATTATTATTCTATAGGTTTTTTTCCCTTTTTTGACTTCCTAGTTTAGGTTTCAATATCTTATTTATAGTTTTAAAAGAATTTGTTTTATTTTGAAAAGATTAGTGCACGAGTTTCAAGTTATGTAAGAGTTTTTTGGTTTTGGTTTTTTTGTTTGTTTGTTTTTTGGTGCATGCAGCCTGAGGAAAATGATATTATGTTTTGGGTTTTTTAGGTTTGTCTGCGAGGACACAGTGGAAGAGAAGATCTCATACCTGCAATCCAGGAAGAAGGATTTAGCCACACAAGTTCTGTCTGGATCTGGCGAATCCTTTACCAACCTCACCCTTGCTGACCTCAAAATCCTATTTGGCGTTTAATTTTTCTATCCAAGACAAATCTGAACAACCTCTCTGGGGGAATATTCAGATGCATCTGCACTGAATCCATCGGTTCTTCTCTGAAGTGGATCATAGTTTACAATACATCATGATTCCTTTGGAGTTGTAGAGGATCTTTGTATTGGTCAAAGTGGTTCAAGTCTTTCACAACTGGTTGTTTACAGATTATTCTTCTGGTTCTTTTCACTTCACTTTCCATCACTTCATATAAGTGTTCTTAGGTTTTCCTGAAACCTTCCCCTTCATCATTTCTTCCCTTCTGTGACCTCGTGAGGGGAGAGAAGTTAGGCATATCGATTCTGTTTCTGCCCCTTCCCTGCTCAATCAGCCCCTTTTTTCATCTCACTCCCATAGCCCCAGAAAGTGACAGTCATGCTCTCTCAGAAAAACTGAGGATGGAGCATTTGTTTGTAAATCAGTATGAACACTCTGGGTAGGAAAAGGAGTTTAGAAACCCAAAGGGACATTCTATGTTTAGAAAAAAGGAGCTGTAGGGCTGGGAGGTTATGGCTTCTAACAACCTTCACAGAACTGTGCATCGTGTTGTATAAAGCACTTAGCCAAATCCTCAGGAAACCATCTGTTACAATGGGACTGGGTAACCCAGTTAATCTCTGGAGACACCACTTCATTTTGGCATTTTCCTACCAGAGAAGTTTGTCCCATAGACCTTCTTTCCTTCCTGGCAGGAGCCTCTCAGAGAAAGTCTACCAGGCAACTTTCCAATTAAATCATCCTCCTATTATTTCAATAACTTGGGGTTTTTATTGGTATTCAAATTATAATAAACTCTGTGAAGTGCCTGGCAGTTGTTTGTTTGGGGTCTTTTTAAAAAAAAATTTTTTTTTCTCATGATAATTTGTACCTACAGAGAACAAGGAAGGCTTTTCTTAAGTAGAACTCTTCCCCCTCAATCAAGGGATTTGTAAGGCAAAGATTCAGGGTATACTCCAAAGTGAAGCACCTGTGTGAACTGGGACTCCACTGGTGCCTCTAAGGAAAGCTACTGTTTCTTAAGGTGTAAACTGCACTTCTGAGGAATAAAAGGAAAATGATATGGTACAATATAAGAAGCTTTAGTATAAACAGCTGAAAAAAAGAATGAGTACCAAAATTTAAAATTGCTTCTCATAGTATCATTTCCAAATTCTCTCCTCTCCAACGCTTCCTTCATCCATTGAATAAGCAAGAAATAGTATGCATACATGTATGTGTGTATGTCATGTAAAACATTTCCACATTAGCCATATTCTTAAGGGATAAAAGCAGGAAAAGAAAAAGGAAAAAAAACATGCTTTCATCTGCATCTGTACTCTGAATCCATCAGAGTTCTCTCCCTGGAAGTGGATATCATTTTACATCATTTTTTCATTGGATTTGTGCTAAATCACTGCCCTGGTCAGAGTTCCTGTCTTTCCCAGCTGATTATCTCTGTAGTGTTGCTGTTACTGTGTAGGTTATTCTGGTTCTACTCCCTTTACTGTGCATCAGTTCATATAAATCTTCCCAGGTTTTTCTCAAATCTTCCCCTTCATCACTTTTCACAGCACAACCATCATATAATGTTCATAAAGTTCTTCAGTCATTTATCAATTGATGGGCACCTGTACAGGGCCAGTATTGAATATGTCCATGAACAGCTAGAGTTCAGTCTAGGTATTAATAATTGTAAAAACATATTTGGTAAAATTAGGGTAATCTTGATAGAGAATGGCAGGCGACAGAAACAAGGAATTTTAACTATTAAGTACTTAGTATTGATAGTTAAGGTGGATACTGAAATGTCAAAGTATGGATTATGTATTAACTCTGGAAGGTATATGATGTCAACTGAAGGTAGCTAGTAATATTGTAACACTAGCCTAAAAGGTTAAGTGTTTTCATATAAAGTATATAAGCACTGGCACTCTGGAAATTGTCTTCTACCTGGCTTTGGGTGAATACTCACACTTGACATTCAGTGGAGCTGAACTCCAACAGACATCCCCTCAGTTTCTATTCTTTGCTACCATGAAGAGTTTCTATAAAGATTTCTGTACATTTGGGTCCTTTTTCTTTGATCTCTTTGGACCTGGTTGTGGTATTGCTGGGTTCAAAGGATAAACACATAGCTCTCTGGGCATAGTTCCATATTCTCCAAAATGGTTGGACCAGTTTACAACTCCACTAACAATACATTAATGTCTCCTTTTCCTTACATCCCCTCTCCAGCATTGACCATTTTCCTTTTCTGACATCTTAGTCAATTTGATGGTGAGAGATGGTGCCTCAGTCATTCTTGATGTTTCTAAAAACATTTTTTCCCCCTTTTCTCTTTGATGGAGAAGACAAGGGCACATCACAAACAAAAGCTATTAGCTCCCCCAGGTTATAAAATGACAGCTTTTGGAAATAGGTTTATAGTCTTTAACCCCTTCCCATCTGATCTCCCCACCAATGGACTGTAGTTACAATGTGATGTGTCTCAATAGGGAAGGAAAGGATGCTTGGATTACAAATGCTTATTAATAGAGGAAAAATTGGAAAAATTCATGCCCTATTCAATTAACCAAAAAATACTTAGCTTTCTTCATTCCAAGTACTATATGAGGGCAGAAATGAGCCAACAGAACAGACATCCCTATAGCCATATTTTGTTTTGTCTTTGTTATAATCTGCAGTTGATTCCTTTTCTATTTATTGGGTGTATGATAAGATTTTGGTTTGTGAAATATCCAGAAAACAGTATTGCTCAGTTTTGCATTTTTTGGTAAGAGCTTCTAAAATCTTACTATGATTCTTCATGGTTGTCCTTTAAACAAATCAGTAGGAGGAGAGTTCAAGAAAAGCCTTGATTAACTGATGTCTAGTTTGTCTGTATATAATCCAGAAGGCATCCAAGATAGTGTACAAAATGCTAAATTAATGCTAAAGCATAATCAGTTTTCTTTCCATTGCAAAATAGAAAACTACCACAAGAACATAAAATAGTTAGCTAACTACCTCTTTAAGCTTATAGCCTGTATTAACCAAAATCAGATCTTACAGGTTTCGTGTAGAAGTGTGCCTATCTCTAAGCCTCATAACCTGAAATATCTGGCTATGGGAAGGAAAACTAGATTATAAAATATCTTTTTTTTTTTAATAATTATTATGTAGTAGCATAATACCCTTGTAGGTAAAGATAATGCTGTGGATTTACTACCATTATTAAGAAAATACCAAATCTTGACTTTTAGCCAGTAGGAGCAGCTAGGTGGCAGCACAATGGATAGAGTGGCAGGCCTGAAATCAAGAAAATTCCCCTTTGAAAGTTCAAATCTGGCCTCAGACCTTTATTAGCTGATGTGTGACCCTGGGAAAATCCCTTAGCCCTGTCCTCCCTCAGTTTCCTTGTCTGTAAAAATGAGCTAGAGAAGGAAATGGCAAAGCACTGCAGTACCTTTGCCAAGAAAACCCTAAATGGGGTCACAAAGAGCTGGACATAAATGACTGAACAACTCTAGCAGCCTGAAAGTCGTAGCTATTGAAAGCAAAGCTCTATTTGAGATGAGACAATATCCTTCCCCCCCATCATTATGATCTAGTAGCCTAGCCCCTTTGTAGACAAAGATCATGCTACTATTCCACCAGCAGCCAGAAACAAACCTTGGCTTTTAGCCGGCGCGGTCAGTGACATGTGGAGCCAGGAATCCGCGTGGTCTTTCCCTCACATCAGGGACGCTCGGTGGGACCACGGCAGGGAGAGCACCTAGTGCTGGGCTTCGTTTGGGTGCAGAGCAGTACCTCATCACCCCAGTAACATGCAGGGGCACTGATCTCGATGGTAAGATAAGGCGCATTTATTTTAGGGGTTTCTTCAGAATTAATCAGCAGCTCAGCCCAGCTTGGCCCCAAGGCCCAGGGACTTCCCAGTAACTAACGTTCCTGCAGATTCGGCCTTTGTATCATCGGAAAACTCAGAGAGCCACCGTCCGGACTAGGCTCCTGTGGGAACTGATCTCGTCTTCTACCTTCCAGGAGCATTCCGATTTCTCCTCCGTCCCACCACAGCACGACCAGTGACGGCGGCCTGGATGACCTTTGTGTCCGTGTCCGCAGCCTTGGTACCCCCCTGCCCGAGAGACCAAGAATTAGCCTGAGCGCTTAACAATTCCAACGGAACGAGGCTCACCAAGGGCAGGCACCCTGTCCGTATTTTGACCCACTTCTGCGTTCATGTTTTTCCCTGCCAGCCTGTGGGAGCCTTGAGGTCAGAGACTGTTTCCTTTTCGCTTTTTCCAGCACCTTAGCCTTGGACCTTGCCCAAAGTGACGCTTGCTTAATGAAAGCTCCTTAACTGGTCCACCCAGGTATGGTGGAGGGGAGACCAAGTATCAGCTTTCAGAAGGAAAATCCTGGAAAGCAAGTCTTAGCAGAGGTAGCTTTGGCCATGGCACAGCGTTAAATTGATTAACTACAGCCAATCGCTGGCTGAAGCACTTAAGAGATTAGTAGCACAGTGTTTAATCAACATTGTCATGTGATCTTCACCCACAGGTGAATATCTGTCAATAATCAGGGCAGCTAGTTGGTGTACCCGCAGGGGTCCTCAAACTAAGGCCTGCGGGCCAGATGCGACAGCTGAGAACCTTTATCCCCCTCACCCAGGGCTGTGAAGTTTATTTATTTAAAGGCCCACAAAACAAAGTTTTTGTTTTTACTATAGTCCAGCCCTCCAAGGATCTGAGGAACAGTGAACTGGCCCCCTAGAGCACCAGCTCTGAAGTCAGGAGGACCTGAGTTCAAATTTGATCTTAGACACTTAACGCTTCCTAGCTGTGTGACCTCTGAGCAAGTCACTTAACCCCAACTGCCTCAGCAAAAAAAAAAAAAAAAAAGTCAATAATCAATCTTATTAGCCAGAACAAAGTTGGTAGAGAAAGGTAATATATAGTTTGTTGGGAGGCAGACTTAAGTAACTTTCTCAGGCTCACACAGCTGCTAAGTGTGAGACTGGATGAGTGCCCAGTGAGGCTGCACCTCACTGCCCCCCATTAGTTATCATGAACCCTTATTTTTTTATCATGCTGTTTAATCGGCACTCAGCCAGGAGTGCAAAGCAGCTAGAAAAGGCACTGGGGAGAGGAGACCTCAGGGACTGTCTGGTCCAGCTCTCGTTTTTCGGAAGAATCTGAGATACAAGAAGAGTGACTTGTACAAGATCACACGGACAGTAAGCATCAGAAAGCAGAAGCGGCCCTTTTGCCCCTGTACCAAGCTGAAGGAAGCATGAAGGGAGTAACAGAGGAGCAAAAGTGGGGAGATGAGTGACCCCAGGAGGGGAGTGGGAGCTCTGCCGACTCCTCCCTGGTCTGCCTGTTGCCAAAGAAATCCCTGGCACTTTTCCCCACACGCCTCCCAAGGGCAGAACCACAAAGCCCTAACAGTGCTTTCTCCACATTTTGTGAGGCATTTGTGATTTACCGTGACACGGCTCAGCCCTATAGGGTCCACCCCAAGGTCAGGGGAGGCGGGACGTTCTCAAGCCCATAGCCTCCATGGGTGGGCACAGGTCCTGCCCCGCATGGGCCTCTCACCTGCCATGGTCCCCCCACAGGCACAGCGGGCACTCTTCTTGCCTCCACTGGAACAGAAGGAGCAGCAGTGGAAGACCCCCGGATGTGGGCGTCGCCTCCTCCTCACGTTCATTGTGTATGGTGAGCCCTACAAAATCATAGAGACCACAGAGCAGGGCACGGGCCCCGTGAGCAAATGTCCATTCCAGCCTAGGGGAAGAAACACCAAGTCGAGGACTGTCCCCAAGCTGGGTCAGGAGGAAAGGTCTGTCCCACCAAACATGGGCCTCTGTACCTGCGTGTGCTCCTGCAAAGGGGTCAAGACTTTGTTCCCCTTGCCCCCACAGACCCTCAGTGCACTCTGAAGTTATTGTAAAGCTCTGTGGCAGGCAGCTCAAGTCCAGAAATGCTCCCTGGGACTCACTCAAAGGCTTGTTTTGTAGTGCCTATGTGCTAATAAAATAATTCGTGACTAAAAGAATAATTCCCAATCATTTGGGGCAGCTAAGTGGCACAACAAATAGATCTGGGTAATTCTGGGCAGGTCACTAACCTTGTCTGCCTCAGTTTCCTTATCTGTAAAATGAGCTGGAGAAGGAAATGGCAAACCACCCCAGTATCTTTGCCAAGAAAACTTTAAATGGGCTCACACAGAACTAAAAACAACAAAATACAAATAATTTATTTTTAATGCTCCCACGTCTTTTGGGCTTTTCCATGCAGTCATCCTCATCACTATCTCCTGCTCTCAGATTTCCTTCCAGCTCTAAATCTGTGATCCTGGTGTATCCCACACTGTGGAAACATGCATGCTTTCGTGTTCACTAGTGGATCCAACACGACCTACTACTGGGTCCATTTGTGCAAGTCCCAGAAAGCCTACTACAGTAGAGTGTCATGACCCCACAAGACATGGGTGCCCTGTGACCGTGTCTGACCCCTCCGGTTCACTGCCTCTATCCCCTCCTAGCCTTTTAAGTTCCCACCTTTGTCCATGGGAGGTAGAGAAGCACTGTGGAGAGGAAGGCAGACAGAAACAGATGGAGGGCAGGCTCTCCACTTGGAAAATGATTATCAGTGACAGTTTCATTTCTGCATGAGCTACTCCAACCTCACAAGTGAATCCTATACCAAACTGCGAGTGTCCCCATGTGCTCCCTGCCCAAACGCTGCCAAATGCCCAGGAGGAAATGCAGGATCCCAATCACCTGTGCAGACGGCTTACTGCCACTTCAGATCTAAAATGTCACGGACACAAAAACTTCCTTTTCAATGTCTCAGGTCTGTTATAGATCATCTCTGGTCCGAAAAAAGGAAGGGGCCGCCACAGAAATACAAGGACAGAGTGGAGCGGGCACAGCCCTCCCTGAGCTCTTCCACTAAGGTCAGAAGGCCTCAAAGTTGGGAAGGGGACAGAGATTGCTGCTCTAATGGGCTAATTTGCGTGAAGATAGGTTGTTTTCCACCTTTGGGGGCATTCCAATGCACCGTATTCTGATAGAGAATGAACTAACTGAAGAAGAGACAGGGTGAGCATATGGACCTCGCCTGGTGCCCCCAAATACATCCTTTATTCAGCACCAAGTAATCCTGTTACATCCTGCTTCAAACATCTTTCTGCAAGGGAAGGATGGGCTCAGTTTCTGAGGGGAAAAGGACCATCCTCTGGGGGAGGGGGCTGTGGCAGTGATGGCGATCAGGACCACCAGTAGCCATCTCACTCACCTGGACATGCTGCTCTCTGACACAGACGCACACAGTATAGGGGCCGGGGTCCTCGGGGATAAAGGAAATCGCGTAAGTTCCATTGTTGTTATCCTGAACCATCGTCTTAAGAACACTAGATGGGGACAAGAGTTCAAGAAAGACTTGTTCACATATGTCTGAGTATCAGTTATAAGAATCAATGACACTTGGGGTCTCCAAAGGCCAAAGGCATCACTACTTAAGCCTTCTTTGTCAGGGAACCTAGGAAGCTCACCAGAGAGTTACTTCTTCCCGATTAATTCTACCCCTGAGCAAGTGCCACAAACCAGAGCTGACAAAGACTCCAGAGCTGCAAGAAGCTTCAGGGGTCACACTCTATATTCCAGCTTCTTAGACTGTGGTTCAGGACACCATATGGGGTCTCATAACTGAATGATTATTTATCAGTAAAGGTCTGATTCCTATATCTATTTTATATCCCTCTAGGTCTGGGGTCACATAAAAACGTCTTGGGGTAGCAAGGGATCTGCATGATATGGCATATCCTGGACCTGGGTTCAAGTCTCATCTCTAACTCCCAGAAACTCAATGACCTTATACACATTATTCTCCCTGTTTCTCCATTTTCTCATCTGTAAAAAAGAGGGGACTGGACTGGCCAGCCTCGGAGGTCTTGCCTCTCTTCCAGGTCAACTCCCCAATTATACAGCAGAGCAATTATACAGAGATGGTCCAGGAGATGAGTGACTTGCCTAGATCACATTGGATCAGAAGCAGGACTTGAAACCCAGGCCCACTGGGTCCACAGCAAGTATTCGCCAATATACAGTGTTGTTTCATGATATGACCTTCCTCAAAACAAGAGAAGAGGTGCTAATTATTTCTAAGATCTCTTTCATCTCCAAAATGGTTTCTAGGATTCCAATCCAAGATAATTTGATCCTATTCTTTCTATTAGAATTTTCTTTGTCTTTCCCTCTCCTGGCACCAAACACATGTACTCTGAATATTATTATGGAGCAAAACAAATACTGGGTTCTAAGGAAGTCACTGCTCATTGGTCCAGCACAGACATAACTTTTTATTTTTAAGTTTAGAGACATTTGGGTCTCAGAGAGGGCTCCGAGGAAGCAAACAGCCTCTGTTCACAGGAACCATTAACTGTAATAGATAAAGGATGATCTCCGGCTTTCATCCCCACACAGACAGCATTCTCTTGAAAGGGAAAACTGTAACCAATGGGAATCATCACTCTTAAATAGACTTCTCAAAGCACCCGGGAGAAGGCACTTAGATATCCTAATAGTGGGAGTCTGAAGTGTTCAGTTCTACGTGTGTATTACCCATGAGACTTAGCTGTCTGATACCAACCAGTCCTTCTTGTTTTTATGGATGACGCTCACTCGGATGTGCTCTCCTCCTCTGCCCATGGACTCCCCTAATATATCTCTGCAGAGCAGAGTAAAAGTGACTTTCTGCTTTTCCCAAGCTTTGTGGATGTCTGAAGAAGAAAGCATTAAGTAAATCATTACTGCAAAAGAACAAATTAAAAGGATGAAAATGCTCATATTCAACAGCATTTTACTCCACAGACTTTTAGAAGAAAAAAAAATTTACCTTTGCCTCAACCTCCCTTCTCAGCCAGAGACATCCTTCTGCATCTTGCTCCTGAGTGACTACCACAGCAAGCAGTGCACCCAAAGGGCAAGTCACCTGGCATGCGGCCTTACTGTTTATAGGCTATGTGCCCTGGAGGCCCACCCCCCCAAGCCTGGATCAGAGATTCCCACAGTGAGACTCCCCAGACATTCTCTAGAACATCTGGCCACACAGCAACCCTGGAGGAATCCTGAATCAAAGCCACATCCAGAGTCAGAAAATGGATCTTCAGGGCAGCCTTCCTGAGGCAGCTCCAATTCCAATCCAAAAATACCCTGAAGCCTAGAGGTCGTCTCAAGGCCCATCACTGTCGAGTGTGAAAGGATCAGAGCACTCAGCATTTGGATTTGGTCCTTGCTGACTTTTTATGGAATCATCAGTAAAATAGGAGAGCCCTTTACAAGAGATCACCTAAAGATTACTTAGTGTAGCACTGTTAAGAAAGGAAGAAACTGAAGCCCAGAAAAAATCAAATGGCCAGTACACCCCAAATTAAGGTGTTTCCCTTCCCTTCAGTAAGGGCTAAACTGTAATAGGAACAAAAGAATTAAGAAAAGGCTCATTGATATTTTGTCTCTCTACAAGTATTACCCCCTGCTAAGGTTTCAATTTCTGTTTGGTTGCTGCCTTCTGACTTCTTATCTTTATTCATTATTATTCTCATTTGGGATCTGTTTGGGATAGAGAGGAGATTTACACCAGGGGAAAAACAAAATGAACGTGGAATCAAAATTGTTACTGTGTAGAAAAGGAAGAAGGAAGATGTAGTTAGCATCTGAATTATATCTAAATCATAGAAATGAAGGGGAAGGGATGCTTCTAGAAGTTGCAGTCCTCCGAAGGAGCTGGGCATCCCATGTAACACAGGAAGCTTCAGTAGGCTGGGTCCTTCTTTGGGCTCCCCACAACAGCACAGTTCTCTGGCTCCTACCCTCTCCTGCTTGGGGTTCTGGATCATCAGAGAAAATACTGGAGGAATCTGGCCTGGGGTCCCCCTCACTGCTATTGCTGGCCTGCTAACCTGCCTTCTAGATAGAAGCTGACTGTGGCTACTCTACAGTGTGATGGCAAGCACAGGCTTTGAGACAGCCCCAAATGTTTCTAATATCCTATGGAAAAGATTTCACTAAAAAAGGATGATTCCGGAACATGCCTTAGTCATAAAATAGAAGCTTTTAAAGACCTTTAGACTGGATTTTGTTTCCCATTCTGCCCCTAACTAGCTGTGATCTAGGACAAATCAAGTCACCTCTCTTAGGTTTCAACTTCCTCATCTATAACTTGACAAGCCTCCTTCTAGCTCTAATATTCTCTAAATCTAAGAGCTCAGACCCAACTCTAGGACAGAACATGGGAAAAAGGAGTGTTATTCTAAAAGGGATTTCTCTAATCCCCTCTTTCAAAAGACAGTGACCTGCTGATGGCTGGTGTGCATAGGGAAGAACTCACAGGGCCCCTTTCTTTCTTGGATCCCTGCTCCCTTGGGAGCCTGCTCTAATGTATTACATGAGGAATTACGAGGCAAGGTGTGACTGCTAAGTCACTGCTCTCGCCTCCTCTGCCTCTCATTCCTATTCACTTTAGAGAAATTAGGCAGGGACTTTGAGTTGCTGGGCAAGTGCTACTTTTCTCATGGAAAAAAACTTAAACTTCATGAGAGGTCTATAAAATATCTCCCTCTGATTCCCATGGTAACTAGATAAGGAGGATGGAGGTGTCCAGTTTCTCATGGCATCCCTCTGTCTCAGTAAACTGACCAGAAGAGAAATGCTCTCAAGGAGCATGCGGGACCATAATCCATGGCACAGGAAGAGTCCATCCCCAAAGCATCTAGAGATGAACAAGAAATGCTCTCCTTACCTTCCCCTTGGAGAATGCACTGGGCAGGATCAACCCCTTTGGTGAGAATTGCTCCAAAAACTTCATAGCCACCGTACTGTCCCGCCTTCTCCTGTGGGGAGAAGCATATGCCATCATCTACCCCAGGGCCAATGCTGTAGTCAGCTTTCTTGAGCTTCTTCAACCGATTCACTACGACCTCCTTGGTGATTAGAATTTCCAGGTCGGAGCCATTGCTCAGCAAGTGTTCTGTGAACTCCACTCCTGTGCGCAGATCTGCTAGCAGCTGCTCCACCTGGAGCTTCTGAAGGTGCAGAGAATTCTCTTTCTGGATCCGGAGGTCTTCCAATTGTTTCAGCAACTGATCGCGATGTTCTCTGATAGCAGTGATGTAGCCATCGCAGAACTCCCGGATGTCAGCGGATAGGGCATCCATGCGGCAACGGAGGGCACTTCCCACCCCCTCAATCTGGGCCAGGGCTCTCTCTAAGGAGCCCACGTGGGGCTGGGTGCTGTGGAGGAGCTCCCGCATGGAGTTCCCGTGCTTGTGGATAATGTTGCCAATCAAGTCGTAGGTGTGCCCCCGATGTTCACCTAGCACACAGACCCCACACATCGGCTGGTCACACTGCTCGCAGAACAGGTTCAGCTCCTCAGCAGGGTGGATAGAACACATAATTTGCTTCCCAATCTGGCTGTATCCTTTCAGGTCCTTCATAGGCATGACAGAATGGGAAGAAGTTTTTTTTTGCCGCCTAGGTTAAACAGACACGGACAAGATTAAAGGAAGATTATGACTCAGCAAAAGGAGTGGTGGCCATGAAATGTAGGGGGCTAAGGTCCTAAGCTCACTTCTGCCATTTTGTTTTTGGATCAAATTACTTGATGTTTCTGATTCTGTGAAAAAATGAAATGTACTAATTGACTTGTGATCAGAGATAAATGTATAGGAATAACAAAAAAAAAATTCCAAGGTAGTTTATTAAATGAATACACAATGTGCCACAGAAATGATAATCATGGAATCTCAAAGATGAAAGGAACCTCAGAAGCCATCTAGCCTAATCAATACCTGATTAGAAGCCCTTTCTACAATATAGCTGTGACAATCAGTCATCCACCCTTTATTTGAAAACCTTCTCTAAAGAAAACCCATTATCTTCCAAATGGCCCATTCCATTCTTGGATAACTCTGTAGGAAAATTTTCCTTTCATTATGCTTAAATTTATCTGTTTGCAACTACTATGTTATGCCACAGTTCTCTTTAACTGTTCTGACTTGGTTTCCCTGAACTAGTTTCCTTTATCTCAAGTTTCCTTAACTTGTGTGTTCTGTCTCAATTCCTTAAAACTGTAAAAACCCCTTCTGGTCCATTAAGATTGGGAACCGTTTACTCTAAGGACTTCCCTGTCCTCAAGAATTTACAATATCCCTCTAAAATATTCCAAGATACCTCACTGACATCTTTATCTCTGGGTATTCAGACATCCTGTCTCTGGGCTTTTAGGATTTATGGTCTCCCCCATCCTGACAGAAGTCTTCCCGTGCTTCTTACCCCTTCTTTGTCTCTAGAGGGGTATTTAAGAGCTTGAGATACGCCCATTCAGGTGCTGGATTCTTTGAGATGACAGTCTCCTCCAGCCCTAGGACCAACATAGTTTCCTTAGTCCCAGTACATTTTTATCTCTATCTGACTGGATAATTTGAGACGAGAGTCCTGTCCAGTCAATTATACTCTCAAATTAATAAAATATTGAAAACTCTCTAATCTCTCCCCTGCCTCAGTTTCTCCGGCATTACAATTATAGATCAAAAATTGTAAAAACTATTGCCAACCAGTAAAGATTCTATAGCACAGCCATAAGTTCTAAACTTGGTCCACATCATCTCAGAATGCTAAAATTTAGGCGATTTCAGTTCTAGACCTGACTCCAAATCTCTGAGCAGCCAACAAAAAAAAATCCACCTCAAGGCATGAGAAGTAGTAAATCCCAAAAGGTCACAGTGAATCGTAAAGAGCTTTTTACCCTTCTCCCTATGTCTGAACAAAGTGAAACAAGAGCCTGCAGAACCGTTTGCCCTTTGGCAAACAGGAGAGGAACTCTCAAGTGACACTCTACATTAGGTGCTGGAAAATCTGTTAAATGACTCAGCAATGACCCTTCAAGGGAACTGAATTATGGAGTAGCTTGTGCTGAATAAGTCCAGATAAAATTCAAGTAAAAGGCTTTGGAAGGGCATTTTCTCCATGTAGCAGCTACCCCTCAAACCAGTCCACAGTCATTTCTGATTTCTAGTTGCTCCGAACTCAAGAGAGCTCTACTACTTACAAACACTTATAATGGACACCAGAAGAATACTAAATAGTCAATGCCACCTTTAACACAACCTGCCTTCTTTCAGGTTCCCCATAAGTTATTTTTAGTATCAGAAAAAAGTCCAGATCAGTAACCAATCCTAAATTAAAAACGAACAAACAAAAACCCCATAAAGTTTGTTCGGCATTTAGGAATCCATTTCAAGTAACATAACCTACTAGAAGAGGGATTGTAGGAAGAGTTACCCAGGAGGGACCTGCTGTCCACTATCTAAGGATCATCTCACAACTGCAGATTAAAAGCCAAGTGAAACTATTCCTCTGATGCCTCTCCTAAATATCATCGACAAGCAACAGTGAATAGCACCCAGTCAGGAAGACCTGAGTCTCAACTCTGGCTTCAGACACGGGCAAATCACCCCTATTTGCCTCAGTCTCCTCATCTGCAAAATGGGCTGGAGTAGGAAAAATCAAAACCACTATTCTTGCCAAGAAAACCTCAGCAGAGATATCTAGGAACTGGTTTGCCCACCAAATGCTAAGAGATCCAAAAACCAGACAGGGGGCTGCTGCCAGCACACACTGACCCCCCTCACAGGGCGACCTGACTGCCAATCTGGCCATGGGAAGGGTCAAGCCAAGCATTCTAATGACTGACCCTTTGGTTAATATAAGTGTTGAAATGTTCTCTCGGTTGTACTCTGAGCACTCTAGGAAGTTAGAAGCGGGTCTCCTACTTGCTACCTGTGTGATTTTAGTAAAGTCCTTTTTCGCTCTGCAATTTCAGTTTTCTCAATCTACAAAAAGACACATGTTGACGGGTTTTTTGTTTGTTTGTTTGTTTGTTTGTTTTTGTCTAGCACAGTGTCTTCTACGCAACTGGCGTTTAATAATCACTGAACTGAGTCCAGGCCCCTCTCCTAGGTCAGGCGAATGCACAAAAGAGGTGAGCGGCTACTGCAGCTGGGGAGGAAACCTTCCCCTCCAGAGCGAATGGCCTCGGGAGCGCTGTGTACCCGGGCCCGGATGAAGGGGACCCCCCTTCTTTACCTATGGGCCTGACTGCAGAACTGGCACAGATTCACCTTGCAGGTGAGACAGCGATTATCCACTTCCCGGTCGCTGCACAGATCACACACCACGCCCGGCGTGTCCTCCTGCAGGTTTTGTTGCAGCACCTCATTCACAGCCAGGTGGTCCATAGTCAGGGACTTCACGCCCCCTGGAGGCAGGTCAACCTCCGTATCACAGACTGGGCAGAGGATGCTGAGCTGTGACTCCTGCGGCGGCGCTGGCGGCGGCGGCGGCGGCGGCGGCTTATCCCAAGGCCTGGCTCCCTCCGGGGACGTTTCTAGGTCAGATGGTCGCAGGGCCAGGACGGAGAAGGGCTCCAGCTTTTCCAGGCAGGTCGTGCAGAACGTGTGCAAGCACGGCAAGATCCTGGGGACTTTAAAAAGCTCCATGCACATTGGACAGCGAGTCTTGCCTAGGCTTCCGAGGGAAACCGAGGGGCTGGAGAGCGGCATCCCAACCCCCTGGGGCTCTTGCTTCGCCTCCCTCGCTGACATTTTCCCAAGGTTTTTCCAGATCTTATCTAGGAGGAAGCAACAGGGGAGTGAGGGCCGTCCCGTCCGAGGGAGAAAGCCTGATCTCAGAGAGAGATCATTACACACGCGCGCACGCGCGTTCCGAGCCAGAAATCTTGTCTATACACACAAACACGCATAAACACACGCGCACGCGCACGCACGCGCGTTCCGAGCCAGAAATCTTGTCTATACACACAAACACGCATAAACACACGCGCACGCGCACGCACGCGCTTTCCGAGCCAGAACTGTCTATATACACACGCGCACGCGCACACACGCTTTCCGAGCCAGAAATCTGTCTATACACAAACACGCATAAACACACGCGCACGCGCACGCACGCGCTTTCCGAGCCAGAACTCTGTCTATATACGCACGCGCACGCACATGCACACGCACGCGCACACACACTTTCCGAGCCAGAAATGTCCATACACACAAACACGTATATACACACGCGCACGCGCACGTGCGCGCGCACGCTTTCCGAGCCAGAAATCTATCCATACATAGACACTCACGCGCACGCGCACGCACACACATAGGCGCCTTCCAAGTCAGACTCTCACAGTAGGACAGAAGGGGAAAGAGCCAGCAGCCCCCACACCTGCCGATGACGTCTCTTACGTGCAATTTACCAGTGTGGATATTGTTCCCCAAGCCCGTGCACTGTATTTAAATTCTACCTACAAAGTCGCTGCCCAATGCCGGACTCATGACTTCTCCGGCCCCACCCCGTTCCCCGTGCAGCTGATACATCCCGCTGCTCAAGGTGCCAGCCCCGGCGCGATCCTCCTCCACGCACGCGCCCTTCGCCCCCGAAGCATGTGCTACTCTCTAACCCCTTTTTCTTTCCTCTCCCACGCCATCCCCTGTCACGTGCCAATCTCCAGCGCACGCCCCGCCCCGCAGCCCAGAGCCCCGCCCCCTTCCCGCGGGCTCTTCAGGTTCCCTCCGCTACGTAATAAACTCGGGACGCTTATACCTCAGAGCTGAGTTCAGTCAGCCGCCTTTTCTCCTCCCTCAGCTGCCCCGCAAAGCGCAAGCCAACCCCCGGCCTCCTCACGCCGCAGCTGAGTCCAATCACTCTCCCGGGAAGGCGGCCCCTGCCACACCTCCATCCAGAGTAACACCGAACCTTACCAATCACCATTGGGAGCAATCCAGTCTTCGCCAATCACGTAAGGGAGAGGGCGGCACTAAAGTGGAGGAAGCGGGAGATGAATGGGACGTCGGAGGAGGGATTTACTGAGGGATAGGACGGGACGAGGGTGCGGGGCGGTACCGGTTAGAGGTCAGGCGGGAGTCGCCCTTTTAGGGGAAACTATCTTCTGTCCCCCTGATATAAGCAGGAAGGTCTCCAGAGGTGTTTTTTAAACACAAAACCTCAGGGGAAGAGAGCAATAGAAATCGAAAGTACCGCCTCTTCACTTTCTGATTGGTTATTAGTGATGTCAATTAAAATTCTGTCCAGCCCTGGAGCCCAAGTGATGTCAATTAAAATTCTGTCCAGCCCTGGAGCCCCATAGGCTTTTGGGAGATGTAGTTTCTTTTCCACCAGAGTATTTGCCCTTCTCCCTAGAAACTTTTATTGTGTATTTCGAAAACCAGGGTGATGTCACCCTGACATTGATGCTCTTCCTTCCCCAGTGATGAGGAACCCCTCCCGCACTAAGCTAGAAAAGCAGAGAGGTGGAGGATGGGGGCGTCTCTTTTAATCCTGCAGGTTTTGGGAGCTCGTTGCCCCGGTCTCTTACCCTCACTCTCCCCATGGCCTTCCCCTCCAGAACTCCCCACCGCCTGGGGGGGGGGGGGGGGGGGCAGCCACCGGGCACTCAGTCGGGGCCCTTGAGTTCCAGCCTTGCCCCTAAGTTTTGGGGTGTGACCTTGGGCGAGTCAGTCAGTGTCCGGGGAACCCGTTTCCTCATTTTTAAAATTAGGGGGTTGGACCATGCGGACCCTTCAAGTACCTTCCAGCTCTGACTTTGTGTGATTTCATAACTCCGCGCCCCGTCACCCTACTGCCCATCTTTAGTTTTGTGACTCAACAAGGATCCATTGAGGAGCTGCTGGGGGCCTCGTGGGCGGGGACAACGCAAAGGGAAACAGCAAATAGGAAGCCCTCCAATGAGCGCCTTATGTGGTGGGGGAGGTGAGAGAAGCACGGAAGATGCTCACTGAGAGCTGCGAGGCATGGATGAAGGATGCGCTCTCCTGGCAAAGTCATCCCTCATCAGCGCTTTTGTTACTTTCCCTGCTATTCCTCTTACCGCCTAAATCTGACTCCTCTTCTGTTCCTTTTACTTTTCCTATTTCCACAAGCCCCCGACTCCCTTCTGACTTTCTTTTCTTTCTAGTTTGGACTCAAGTCCTCCATCCCAGGACGCCCCAATGCCCTCCTCCTGACTTTTTACTGGGCTGACCCTTCTCATCGTTAGGTTATCCCTTGTGTTTGCAGAGTTTTAATGTGGGCATTTCTGAGTTGCTGGAGAAAATTCTAACTGGGAACACACAATTTTTCTCTCTTCATCCTTTAACTAGGTCTTCCTTGCCCCTGACAGTTCTTTCTGTTCTTATTGTCCTCCCTTGCAAGCTCCTTGAAGGCATCTTTTTTCATTTTTGTCCTAATGTCCCTAGCACTTATTAAGTATTATTTGAATCCTTACTATGGATTTCTCTATAGCCATTATTTTAACCCATTATGTTTCTAATTTTCCCTTCTACCCTATAATTCTAATTCTTGCCTTTAACTAAAAAAAAATCTGCCTATCCATAAGTGTTATGAGTTCTATATATGTATTTCATCTACCTATGAAATGATCTGCACCTTCTCTGATGATCTGTTTGAGTAATTTGCCTCTTGTGCCTTAATTTACTGAATACAATCCAGATTTATCATAATCTTCGCTGTTAACTTCTCTGTTTCAAAATATGTGATACTTCACCCATCAATTCTACCTATGTCCTGGATTCCATTATATTTTGCTTTCCCTTCTGAGACTTTAGCCCATTATCCCTTTCTTGCACACCATCTCTTTCAATTTCTTTTTCTTCATAATCTGTTCTTCTCTATCCATCCTACTTACAAATATGCTCAGGCCTCCCTATTCCTTAAAGTTTTCCTTGACATTCTCTTGCCTTCCAGGTATGTTCTCTCTCTCTGAAATATCCAAAAGTGACAAAGTGAAAAGAACATTGGTCTCAGAGTGTGGAGACTCGGACTCTCAGCAGTGTGACCTTAGAACACTTCAGATCTTTGGCTCTCTACTCCTCATCTGTAAAGTGAGGAAATTCAACCAAAATCTATTACTAGATAATAATCAAGTTCTTAATGATTCTGTGATCTGACTTCTCTGCATTTAATTCTTCCATTTCCAAAATGCCCAATATAACCTCGCTCCTTTTCCCATTAATCTATGAAGTATTTTCTCCGATGTCTCTAATAACCTCCTAATTACTGAATTTAGTGACCTTTTCTCAGTTCTCATTTTTTTTACTAATCTCTATTAGCAATTTCCTCTCCTCTATAGAATATTTCTATTCCCTCAGCTTTCAAGATACCATCATTCAATCAAAAAGCATTTATTCAGTGTTCATCATGAGTCAGGCTGTGCTGGATGCTGGGGATACAGAGGGAAAAAAAATGAAATAGAGCCTGCTCTCACGGAGCCTGCATTTTGGGAGGAGGTTAATGTGTATGCATATAAGCATAAGCCAAATATATACAAAATAAACCTGAGTTATTTTGGAGGTAATTAGTGGCTGGGGAATCACTACATCTCCTGGTCTTTGTACCTTATAAACTGCTCCTTCTCTGTCTCCTATGCTGATTTCTTCCACTTTAACTAAATGTATATGTTCTCCAAGACATGCTTTCCCTGAGAAAGGAAAATTCATTATCATGGTTTTCACTAGCATTTCTATGTAGGAAATTCCCAAATGTAAGTCTCCAACTCTGACATTTCTTGTGCTCAAATCGGTCATCTTGTCTGCTGAACATCACTATTTAGATTATACAATTATGGATTCAGAAATGGAAGGGACGGAGCTCTTCTAGTTCAATTTTCTTATTTTACAGATGAGGAAAGAGGTCAGAAAAGTGACATTATTTTGTCCAGGGGGTCACATAAAGAGAAAATCTTGAAAGACAGGGTTGTGAATCAGTCTTCTGACTTCTAATGCAGTATATTTTTACCTCTATACCATGCTGCTTCTTCCTGATTCCTGTCACTTCCAGAACTCGGTGAATCTAAAAGCTAAATAACGATTACCTCAAACCGTTTGTCCCAATACTATCATTCTTTCAGTTACTCAGACTCCTGAAACATTGGAGTCATCCTTGACTTTCATCACCTACATGCAGTTGTTACCAAGTCCTATTCTTTCTTTCTTTTTGAAGTCTTTAATTCATCTCTTCTTTTCCTGCTGCCACTAACCTTGTTCAATCTCTTACCACATCATTCCTCCTCTTGCAAAAATCTCCCAGCTCATCTCCCTGCTTCTGATTTTTTCTAATCAATTTATCTTATATGTGATTTAAAAAGCCAGCATACTTTTTTTATACGTTAATATGACATCATTCAGAAATCGTCAGTGACTCTCATTTTGTTTTGTTTTTTTTATTATAGCTTTTTATTTACAAGACATATGCAATGGATAATTTTTCAGCATTGACCCTTGCAAAACTTTCTGTTCCAACTTTTCCCTTCCTTCTCACCCCCTCCCCTAGATGGCAGATAGACCAATACGTGTTAAATATGTTAAAGTATATGTTAAACACAATATATGTATACATATCCATACAGTTATTTTGCTGCACAAGAAAAATCGGACTTAGAAATAGGATTTCTCTTTGTAAGACAAAATATAAACTCCTTAACTTATTTAATATTCAAAATCCCCCACAATCTGATTTCTACCTACTTCCCCAACCTTATTTCCAACTGCTTCTCTAAACTTTGTGATTCACCTAAACCAGCCTGTCTGCTCACGGCTCTCTGAAACATGTTATGTACATGAATGTGCCCCTTTCTTCTCAATGTTCTCCTCGCTGGAAATGTCCTTTCCCCATCTCTGCTTTTCTAATTCCTATGGTTCCTTCAAAATGTGTCTCTAGAACCACCTCCTCCAACTGCCTCACCCTCTTTGATGATCACTGCCTCTGCTTTTCTGTACCAAGTGGTACTTAACATAAGGTATCATCATCATCATCATTAACATTAATGTGTTCTTTTTTCCCAACTAGTTTGTAAGCCCTTAGAGAACGAGGGTTTTCTGTAACTTAGACCTTCTTATCTCCTGGGCCCTGCACAGAGCCTAGGCTATGATGGTGATACCAATAATGATGGCAGTGAACAATCCCTGCCCCCAGGTGATCTAGTGCTGAGAGTGGGAAAGCTTCAGGGACAGGGAGGCCACAAAGGAGGAGGTACAAAAGGTGTGTGTGAAGCTCCTGGACAGCAATTTCCCCATTGGTCTCACCTTTCTAGGGACCCCATGATTCCACTTCTCTCTTTGGGACAATAAACATAAGAGAATGGGGGGACTGTGCAAAGTATAAGTAGACTGAATATGTGATAGACAGTGAAGTTACAAAAAGAGATAAAGGGAAGACTCCTCAGAGAGAAGGGTAAGTTCAAGCCATTCTTTTCTTTTGTTTTCTGGCAACTTCAGCAATGTCAAACTCTGCGTGTAGATAGAAAGGGAACAGTTGAACTATGAAGAGAAGGATGTGTGTTTCATTTCTAGGAGAGTATTTAACTCACCAGAGTATTTGAACATTGTATTTATTAAGTCTGTGTTAGGTATTGGGTACGATACAAACAAGATAATATTCCTGCCCATTAAAAGGGTACAATCTCTAAGAGGTTATTAGACACATAGATGATTAGAATACAAATTGGACTATCATTAATAAAAGGAAGGCACAGTCCTAGTGATCAACAAAAGTGAGATCACCTTAAGTTTGTAGTGAGTATGAAGAATAGGGTGAGGATGTCAGTAAGGAGAGAATGGAGGGAGAACAGCATTAAGAGAAGCTACCTAGTTCTCATTATCCCAGACTTTCTTTCATACTCTCTACTCTGGCTTTAATGACATTGGTTTCCTTCTCCCTTCTATTTCTCTCTTCCATGACCCTTTTTCTCCTGTTAAATGTAAGTTTGTTTTAAGGATAACATGAGATGATCTTTTAAAAGTACTTTTGCAAATTTAAAGCATGCTATAAATTCTAGCTGCTATTATTATTATTGTTATCTTCATCTTCATCATCATTGCTATCATCATAACTGTTTTCTCAGAGGAGAAGAAACTAAGAGGTTGAACCAGGATCAGGCCTAGTACTGTTCTATGGCCTGTATATGTAAAGTCCAAGGATTGAGGGAGGGAACCCTCTCTGAAATTTTTGGTTGAAGGTCCAGAATTCAGACTTGTCTCACTGGTGAATCTGATGCAGCTGTAAGCATTTCCCAGCTTTGACTGACTTCTCTTTGAGATTGTTAAGCAATCTCAAATTGGCAGCAAGGGCTTTTTTTTTCTACAGAAAGCTCTTCTTTATCTGTAAAAGTTCTGGGCTTGTTCTCCCAAGCAGTCAGAAATGTACTGCTTTATAAAGCATTTAGCACAGTGACTGGCACATAGAGGAAACTATAGAAAGCTATTTTCTTCTCTTCCCTTCCCTTCTCCCTAAGAACAAAAGGAAACATAATTGGGGACTTCCTAGTTAAAAAAAAAAAAAAAATCAGTGTCTCTGCTTCTGCCCCTAATTAAAGATTATGACCTTAGGCAAGTTATTTAATCTTTCTTTGTGCTTCAATTTTCTCCTTAGGAAGATAGAGATAAAAGACATTCCCCACTTACCACATAGGTTATTGGGAAAATGTGAATATGTCCCCCACCTCCCCCACCCCCGTTTCTTTTTCCTTATGTCTCTCATCTAAGGAATTTTTCTGTATACTTTGGATAGCTCATTTGTTTTTATGCGTTTAACTACCTTTCAGACGCTTTCTAAATCTACAATCCCAACCATCCCCTTTTTTTTCATATGAACTCCAGTCTTGAATCTTCAAATTTCTACTAGTCACCATTAGCAGGGTAATGTCCATATCACTTCAAATTCTACTTGTGTAGAACCAAATTCATAATCTTTCTTCCTGAACCAATTTTTTTTTAGTAGCACCATCAATTTCCTGATTATCTAGATTCAAAACTTGGACATCATCTTTGACTTATTCTTATTTTTCATATACATTCTCTCATCAGTCTCTTAAATCCTATCATTTTTTTCTTTTAAAATGTCTCTCAGGGCAGGTAGATGGCACAGTGGATAGGACACCAGTTCTGAAGTCAGAAGAACCTGAGTTCAAATTTGACCTCAGACACTAAACACTTTTTTGAACTATTTCCAAAGGATCATCAAACGGTGCATCCCCTTTGATCTAGCAGTATCTCCACTGGACCTGTATCCCAGAGAAATCATAAAAAAAGGGAAAAGGACCCACATGGACAAAAATGTTTGTGGCAGTCCTTTTTGTAGTGGCAAGAAACTGGAAACTGAGTGGATGCCCATCAGTTGGAGAATGGAAGAATAAATTATGGTATATGAATGGATTATGGAAAAAAATGGGTATAAAGTCCCTGGACAATTCCTTGCCCTGAGGGTCTCATCTTTCTAAGGATCCCATGATGCTTTTGGGACCCAGATAGTTAACATCAAGAGGAGAAATGGTGTGTGTGTGGAGAGGGGGGCTAAGTATGGGCAGAGTGAAAATGTGATAGATACAGAAATAGGTAGAGTAAGGGAAGACTCATCTCAGAGAGACAGGTAAGTCCAAGTCATTCTTTTCTGGTTTTGTTTTTGTGTTTGTTCTTTGTTTTTTGTTTTGTTTTTAAGCAATTTCAGCAATGTCAAACACTGAATTTGTAAATAGAAAGGAAACATTTGAACTATGAGGAGAAAGGCCTGTATTCATTTCTAGGGGAGTATTTCATTTTAGACCTACATGAACCGATGCTAAGTGAGATAGTAGAACCAAGAAAACATGGTACAAAGCAAACACAAGATTATATGATCAAATATGATGGACTTGGCTCTTTTCAACAATGAGGTGATTGAAGGCAATTCCAATGGATTTGTGATGGCATCCAGAGAGAGAATTATGGAGACTGAATGTGGATCAAAGTATAGTATTTTCACCTTTTGGGGGGATAGTTGTTGTTTTCTTTTCTTTTTTTTTTTTTTTGCTTGTTTTTTTTTTTTTTCTAGTGCTTTTTTTTTTCCTTTTGATCTGTTTTTTCTTGTGCTGCATGATGAATATGGAAATTCATCCATGGAATGGAATGGAATCCTGTGGATTCCTCCACAAGAAATGGAGAATTGCATGTTATAAGCTATATTGAATTGCTTGCTGTTTATAGGAGAAGGTAGAAGGAGGGAGAAAAATTTGGAACACAAGATTTTGCAAAGGTGAATGTTGAAAATGATCTTTGCATGTATTTGAAAAAATGAAAAACTATTAAAAACAAAATTAATTAAAAATAGATTATCTCTCAGAAATCTCCTTTTCTCCTCAGTTTGTAATATCACTTCCAACTTCCCCCACCTCTTCCAGTCTAGGCTTTCATCATGTCCTGCTAGGAATATTAGAAAAGAGACTCATAGTTGGCCTTCTGACTTAAGTTTCTTCCATATCCTTAATCCATCATCTTGCATTCTTAGAGCCATTTTTAACAATGAAAAATACAAAGATGCAAAAAACAAAGTACTGTACCACTAAATAGATTGAGAAAAGAACACTTATTTATTTACAATGTGAGAGCTGCTGTAAGAAGGAAGATATGTTACCTTATTTTACCCAACTGGGAACACAAAAAATGTGAGACTTTAAGTTTGGGTGCTTTGCTCACTGAAAAGTTACCATGAGTATGGATTTTGGTATTACAGATAAATTTTATCAAGTAGGCAAATTCAAAAAATGGCACCCATGAATAATGAGCAAATCTTCACATATATGCATATGTGTTCATTTGTGTGTGTGTGTGTGTGTGTGTGTGTGTGTGTGTGTTCCTTTTCCTAATGGTCTCACCTTTCTAGGGACCCCAGGATACCACTTCTCTCTTTGGGACTCTGGAAGTAATAAGCATAAGAAGAGAAATTAGGGGCAGAGTGTAGGGAGACTGAAGATATAATAGACAATGGAGTTACAAAAAGGGGGGGGGTAGAGAGAAGATAAGCTCAAGCCATTCTTTTCTGTCATTTTTCAACAATTTTCATGTATTATGTGTGTGTGTGTGCATATCCATATATATCCCTATAGAAACATGTTTACTTAAGCCCTGAAATTCAATTATGAAAGCATTCTGAAAGAAAGTTTTCTAACTCTTATTTCGTCATGGTCTCACTCTTACTCTCTTGATCTTGACACACTCAAATTTTGACAAGGGAAATTAGATTAGTGATTAGATTAGGAGTGAAGTAGTTTGGGAGATGGGACAAAATTAAGCAGCTGTGAGAAACTTGCTCCTCATCTGTTTCTCTGGGGTTCTCTACCTCTAATCCCACTGGTTTACTCTCTGGGCCTATCCTCAGGCCTACCCTACCCATAGGGCAGAATCTGGCCAATATAAATCAAAGAGACTTTCAAATCTAGTGATCTACTGCCTCCCGGCTGGCAGAGTGTGGGTGAGATCTGATAATGTACAGAACAACTCTAATCAACCAGTCATAATATTGTGGTCTGCTCTAAGACACTGGCAGAGTCAGCTCTGTAAACACCCAAGAAATCATAGCGAAGAAAAGCCTTAAACTAAAGCTCAACATTTAAAAATATCTCACATAGTCAATTCTCAGTTATCTTCACGTGGATTGCTTCTTTGGCTGGTTTTTTATTTTGTAGGTATTTAATCCTGGGACAGAAATCTGGCACATATATATGGAATATATAACTATAATTTGTGATTTGAAGACTAAATATAGGTCTCTATGACCCACTAGCCTCTAACCTGAAATTCCAACATGGGAAGATTAAATATTAGATAGTTATTTTGCATTGAATTCTTCTTCTTCTGAACTCCTATAGAACTTAGTTTATATGATTCATATGCCCTATTAGAATATGGCTCTTCCCCAATCAATAGTCTGGTCATGCAGAGCTATACCTTGGACACAACAACTGGGTCCAAGATTTCTATGATAGACACTTTAATTTTCAAAAATGAAAATTATAGGAATTCAACAAAATTTATAGAATTTATCATTTTTAGTCAAGTCCACTAGCATTTATTAAGCACTTAACTAATGAACTTGAGATAGCAATCCCTAGTTGTAAATAAATGTGACAAATTTGCAATCACCACTCTCTTTGCTAAAAGGTAGATTTATTTAGGAGAAGAGGCTAAGAATAAAATAGGCACCAGGAATAGCAAATATGAAATAGAGTTGGGAGAGCATATAGTTAGCAAGGAAAAGACAAGTTCCCCAAGGGAACTCACCATTAGAAAGGAAATATTGAGTGACATGGGATTAAGCCTTTGACTGGCAGGTTAGATTCGTAGAGGAGTTTAGCAGAATAGCTAGAGTAAGGAGAAAGACACCATTAAAGGGAAGGCACTATGAGGGGGAGAGAAAGTTGCTCATGGTGGGTTTGGTCCTGAAAAGAACAAAGATAATCATCATAAGCAGAGGGGAAATACAGCGTTGGGAATTTCTCAGGGAAACCAGGGAAGTAAAGGCAGAGGGAGGGATCAAAGAACCAGGGCAGGTCTCAGACCTGTCTAAAAATATGCTAATCACTGTCTCAAAGATTTTTAAAGATGCTCAGAGGTTGGGGGAAAGACAATGGAGGGTGATAGTTTCCTCCTCACTATCACTCTGTACAGGAGAGTCTGGGACTTGGTTATGGTAATAGCCAGACAGCGTCTTGCTGACAGGGAAAGAAAGTCAATCCACCTCATTTTCCAGCACTGACACAGGCACTATGTTAAATTTTGGGGGTACACATACAAAAGGACAGTCTGTGTCACTGAGGAGCCTCCGTTCTAATAGAGGAAGACAACATACAGCGACATGGCCGCAGAGTTTGGGGGATGAAGTGGGCCCTTCTCAAACGAAGGTTCCCAATGAGGGCAGCTGAAGCATCTTTGGGACATGGTTCTGAAAGTTGAAAAGCCTATTCACCTTTATCATGTTACTGAATTGCCTGTATTTTCTAATTCCAGCTGTGGAATGGATGCTGCTGTACAGGAAGTGGCTAGTGCGATAGGAGCAAGGCAAGCTTGGGGATTATGTGGGTCTCACCTTTCTCTCCACTGATCTTCTCCAACTTCCATAAGGTCTATCTGTTACAGTCTCTGAGTGTATCTGACCCAAATTCTGGTTTGAACGAAATACTCATAGACCGTCTAACAGAACCAGAGAAGTTGATTTCCATAGCATGGAAGGGATATTCAGCAAGGACCTAGCATTAATTGAGCTGAGCATGTTTTGTCCATGCTTGAGAGCAACTTTCTGAATGACTCTTGGACCCAGACTACCAAGAAGCTCTATTAGTAGCTGGAGACTTGGTCTCCTGATCCCATAAGTCTTGGGGACTATCTTAGTACCTTTTAAGGAAAACTGGTTCAGCAGATATCGCTCCTGTTGATCCCCTTTCTAATTGGTAAGTTCTTGACTTCTCCATTCTGGGGAAGGGCTCAGGCTTACTAACTGTTCCTCTGTTGGATATGCTTCAGACTTTGCAGATATAAGTAATATCACATGGCTAAAGGGTAACTTGATCCTCCCCTACTCCTTTGCAGCTCCCTTTTGTGTGTGGTTTTCTCCCACTGGTAAGTTTTGGGACTCTCCATCTTGGGGAGAGGCTCAGGTTTGCTAACTGTTCCTCTGTTGGATATGGATAGTTATACCAGATGGCTAATAGGTACCTTGATCCTCCCCCACTCCTTCCCAGCTCCCTTTTATATGTGGTCCTTCACCGTTAGGACATAAGCCCTTGAGGGTTAGGCTGTTTTTCTTTTTGACTTGTATTTGTATACCCAGTGCTTGGTGTTTGGTGTCCTTCATAATTGCATGTTGCCTGCCTCCCACAGAGATGAAACCTCAGGTTATTTTGATTCATAATTTTCTAATAATTAGTGATTATATCTGGACTTCAGTAATGCATTTGATAAAGTACCTCATACTATTCATATGCAAAAGAAGGAGAGACAATGAAATAATCAGATTCAGAACTAGTTGCATGGCTGGACTCAAAAGAGCAATGATAAATGATTCTGTGACATCTTGGAAGAAAATCTGAAGTAAAATGCCTGAATGATCTATGCTTGGCCCTATACTTTTTAGCATTTTTATCAATAACTTGGATGCAGTAATAGATGGCATGTTCATCAAATGTGCAGGTAAGACAAAGCTGCAAAGATAGATACAGATCATTCATATATCTTCCCCCTCCCATTATCTCCTCTTTCATTCTAATATTGAATGATTAGGCAGCCCTTCTTTAAAAAGACTAGATTCTCTACCTAATCATATCCAGCAAATTGCCCCAGAGAGCATCTCTGTTGTCTCTCCATTCTTCAGTCTTTCTGATGAGGTCTAGATTTGGGGTGCCTAAATGAAATTAGAGTTTAATTGAGGTCTAGTGGCAGGTTCAGGATACAGGGAGTCAAAAAGAGCTCCTCTGCAACCCCCCTGGATTCGACACAAGGATACGGAGTTAAATGAGGTCTAGTGGCAGCGCAAGAGTTCCCTGTAAAGGAATTTACAGACCAGAAAAACTAAATTGATAAAAGAGGTTTATTATGGGGTTTGGAAGTAAGGTTAAAGTCTAGTTAAGGAAATAGGTGAAGGTAAAGATAAGAGGGCACCGAAAACAGGATTCCAATGGGCAGAGAGTCCTTGGTGCCAGGTATGAGGCTGCCATGTTTGGGACCTCTGCAAAGAGAGGGCTCCAGCTTGGCTCTTTTATAAGGAGAAATTTAGCTAAAGGGGCCCATGGATGGAGTCCCAAGTTGGCTCCTCTCCTCTGAACTTCCATATTATTGATGGAATAAAACTGTTCTCTGAGTCATTAGGCTTCCAACTTTCATGTCATCCTTGATTCCTCGTTCTCATTCATGCACTTAGGTAATTCATTGCCAAATATTGCTATTTCTATCTTCAAAGCTTCTCTTATTTTTATGTCTCTTTCTCTATTTATACAGTTGCTAATGTGTTAGTTCAGGCTTACACCACCCCTCTTACCTGGATTACTGCAATTATCTCCTAATTGGTTTTTCTATATCAAGTCTCAGCCCCCATTCTGGTCTGTCCTCAATCACTTGCCAGTGTGATTTTCCCAAAGTGCAGATCTCACCATGTCACTTATCTGATTAATTCCAACATCAAATATCAAGTCCTTTCTTTGACAGTTTGGTTTCTTCCTCTTTTCCCTTCCACATTCCACCATTCATTTCTGCTAGCTTATTTTCTCATCCTCAGACATCTCATCTCCCTTCTCTGATTTTGCACCACTTTCCCAGCATTCCTAGAAGACTCTGCTTTTATACCTTATTCCTTTTCTTCCTTCAAAATACAAATCTCACCTCCTTCAGGAGCCCAGGCTCATCTCCCAAATAGCTAATGCCTTTCTGAAGTTGCCTCCCATTTGTGCTGTGGATCGTGGGAGTATGGAGCCATGAACACTAGAGACATCTCCTCGGCTGCTCTACTCTGAGGCTCCCTCAGCTTTTCCATCATGTACTTAGGGGACGGGTCCCCTGCCCTGGAGCCTTTGGTGGGTGGTCCTACAGCATTAGTGTATTAGGTGGGACTGTGTCTTTTTTTGGTATTTGTCTCCCCATTGTTTAGCACTATGTGGGCACACACAGTAGGTGTGTTTACTGACTATGTGTATTGTCTATTTGCATGTTGTTTTCTCCATTAGAAGGTAAACCCCTTTCAGCCAAAGACTTTTGTTTTCCTCCCTGGAACTTAGTACAGCGACTGACTTTATTATATAGAAGAACTTAATAAATGCTTACAACTCTTGACTTCACCTCCAATCATTTGTTAGAAGTACTAGGACACCTTCATTTGGGAGAGGTTTATACTGTCATTTTCTGCATTCCTTGTCTCTCTACATTATACTAACTTTAAGGATTCTTATCTTACTTAACAGTCAATTGTGTGTCCAGGAGAGGTCAGGCTTGTTCTTTCACAATTCTTTGCAGTTATAGCCGATAGCCACAAATACCAGCCTCTCATATTGTTCTTGTGGATATAGTATCAAGTTAATCTGTTTTCTTCTGGTGTCTGTGATTGAGACTCAACATTGTCTCTTCCAACCACTAGTGTCTCCATTTTCCAATCTACTGTGTATATTTCTCTTGGGTTAATATTTAATAAAACACAGCTCTAATCATGTCACTTTGCCAGTAACAAATCTTAATCACTGTTGGTTGTGGAATAGGCCTTCTCCTGAATTCAAGGCTTTCTACAATTTGGCTGCAGCATACATTTTTTTAAATTACAGCTTTTTATTTACAAAACATATGCATGGGTAGTTTTTCAACATTGACCCTTGCAAAATGTTTTGTTCCAAATTTTCCCCTCTTTTCCCCTACTCCCTCCCCCAGATGGCAGGTTGACCAATACATGTTAAATATGTTAAAGTATATGTTAAATACAATATATGTATACATATTTATACAGTTATCTTGCTGCTCAAGAAAGATTGGATCTAGAAAGAAGGTAAAAAAACCTGAGAAGGAAAACAAAAATGCAAGCAAACAATAACAGAATGAGTAGAAATGCTATGCAACATACATTAAAAAACAAAAACTACATCTTGTCTTTAGCCA
Organism: Sarcophilus harrisii; assembly: GCF_902635505.1. Lineage (NCBI taxonomy): Eukaryota > Metazoa > Chordata > Mammalia > Dasyuromorphia > Dasyuridae > Sarcophilus > Sarcophilus harrisii. Next base: position 420,212,402 of record NC_045429.1, read on the forward strand.
AAGTAGACTATCACTATTACTTGAACTTAATTGACACTTTTCCTCATCCTGGATTTGCCCATCCCATTCTTAGTTCTGCAATGCTTTCCCTTTCTATCTCAGGCTACCATTTCTCTGGCCTTAATGTGGGCTTGGTTCAACTTTGGGGTTTCTGATGGACTTGGCCATCCTCAGCAATGAGATCAACAAATCAGTTCCAATGGAGCAGTAATGAATTGAACCAGCTACGCCCAGGGAAGGAACTCTGGGAGATGACTAAAAACCATTACACTGAATTCCCAATCCCTATATTTTTGCCCGCCTGCATTTTTGATTTCCTTCACAGGCTAATTGTACAATATTTCAGAGTCCGATTCTTTTTGTACAGCAAAATAACGGTTTGGTCATGTATACTTATTGTGTATCTAATTTATATTTTAATATATTTAATATCTAGTGGTCATCCTGCCATCTGGGGGAAAGGGTGGGGGGAAAGAGGGGAAAAATTGAAACAAGAGATTTGGCAATTGTCAATGCTGTAAAGTTACCCATACATATAACCTGTAAATAAAAGGCTATTAAATTAAAAAATAAATTAATTAAAAAAAAACTTTGGGGTTTCATCACAAACTACCATCTTTTTGGTTTATGCTCCTTCCTGGTTTTTCAATGAGAACATTATCATTCAGTTATTATTCAAGTCTGTTAGAAAAAGAAAAAGGGCACTCATTTCTCATGTAAGCACTCATTCCACTTAACAATATATCAAATATAGAAGAAGTTTTAATTAACCCAACAGAATATTCAAAGGACTTAAACCTGACCACCTTAAGAAATAATATAATTCTCCTTCCCTGAGTTATGAACCTTCTCTTCTCCCAAGGAGCTATATATTCTTTTGCTTTATAATACTATCCCAGGGTTGAGACTCCGTCACTGCCAAGAGTAACAAGGAAGTCTACCTTTGCACACCAGGACTAGTATAATCCACCTAAATCCCAGCACGGTTGAAAGGCAAGATCTAGCTTTGTCCCTCCACATCCTCACTAGTTCCTGCTTGCTTAGTGCAAGAATTCCCCCATCCGGTTCAGGAACTTTTCCCCTGGGTGTTACTATAAGAGGCTTGATCCTAGAACTCCTTGTTGTCCAGGGACAGAGCTTCTCCTCTGCCAACGTCTCACATTACTTTAGTTCACTGTTTGCTCTAGTAAATTCTCATTTACTTCTTCCTCTCTGTTTCTATTCCTGGGCCCACCCTGGCTCCCGATACACAGGGTTTCCTGGAGAAGCCATAGCATTGTATGGATTTATCTTCAAGGAACTTGAACTGTGTAAGTGTTACAAGTTTTTCTTCTCCCTTGGAGGCTTTTCTGGGGGCATTGCCAGCTCTCTGGGCCTAAAAAAGGTGAAGTTCAAGGTATACCTCTGGTGGATTACTATCCGTGACTCGATGAGTAATCTTTAATGTGGTATTAACAGTACCCAAGGCCATAACTTAATAAGCTAATGCCTTTTCAAGATAATTCCATTAATGCCAAACAAAAGCCTCAAAGAATACCTGGTTAACAAGGTTAATTAACCTTATCAAGAGTTTAACATCCCATTAAGAAGACTGGAGGGATTGGGAAGGACTTCCCCAGACTGTATATTTGGCACGATTTTTCACATATTTTTGTTTACATCTTATCAGCTCAGCTAGCTAGCATTCTCCAATGTACTTTTTATTTAACTTTAAATTACTCTCATTGTCTAGCCCTGCACATTTTAGACATTTTAAAATGTCACTTGATTACTGCTGAGTGAACTTACTGGTGTAAATTTTCCCTTGAACATCTTTGAAATCTCGGAAGGTTCCTTTCTGCTAGAGACCTGTTTCATAATTAACAAAAAAGAAAAAGAGAGCAATGATCTTCTCTTGAAGAGGATGTCATGCTTATCATTTAGCATGTAGTTAAAATATTCTTATGATTGTAAAGCTTAAATGAAAGGATTCTGAAAAAAACGAGAAAGTGATTATTCATTCTCTTTCCAGGATTCATATTACCTTCATGACCTAGAAAAGGGAAAGTTAGGGGTTGGATTCAACTGGAAAAAAAAGAAAATGAGGATGGTGAAAAACAAAATTCCCTGCCTTTAGAGCTGCTGATCCCAGGGAAGATGGCCCTTTCACTGGGTTGCAAGTATAGCCCAGGACCCAAAATTGAAGTGAGGTATCTGCAGCCCATCAAACTACCTCCCTTACTTCTCCTTTGAAGATTGAACTCACTCTGGCTTTATTTCATTTTTCTTCTTTCATTCTGTGTCATTCTGTGGAACATTTAAAATAGTTACCTCTGGTTTAGCAAGACCATAACTATTGCATTCTTCTTAAAGAGTATGTATTATCTACACTGCTGACCTATCCTGCTCCAGTCCCCTAAGTGTCCTGTCAATAGAGAATTGGACAAAGAATTTGGTTGTCTCCCAAGTGGTCAAACATCAACATTCTCTGTAACCAGAGAGTGTTTAGAGTTGGTCTCATGAGTTAACATGTATTTGAAAACAAAGTGCTTTATGAATGATGATGATGACGAGAAGTATGATGATGATGATGTCATTTACTAGAATTCCCACTCCAAAATATGGAGCTAAAGGGGTTTCTGCATCTCCTAGTCTCTTCTCCCACCTCTCCCACTTTCAGGACATGTTCCTCTGTTTTCATCATGTGATGGAGGGTCCTTGGAAAATAGCCAGTAAGTGCCTTACATATCTTAATATCATGGATCCTCACATATTGTCGTGGGAGGTAGGTGCGGTTATCATCCCCATTTTACACATGAGGAAACTGAGGCACCAAGCTGTTAAATGACCTTCCCAGCATCACACAGCTAGTCAGTGTCTGAGGCAGTCTAGGAGCCCACCAGCCTTGCTGATGTTAGCATTTATAATTTCTAGAGTTCCTCTCATAATTGGAACGGACTTCCTACTGCTCTGTTTGTTCATTTGTGTTCATAAGATAATAGGGCTTCTTTCTGAAAGGACCTTAGCAAGCAGCCATCTAGTCCAACCCTTCCTTTCACAGCTGGGAAAGCTGAGGTCCAGAGGGGCAAGTATTTTACCCCAGGGGTCACACAATGAGAGAATTTGAATGCCATCCTTTCTGCTCCAGATTCAGTGCCATGGAGGCTTTTTTTAAAAATAGCTGCACCAGGACAATGCACTCTAAAGGTTTTATTTTGGGGACTTGGGCAGAAAAAGTCAGGGTTGGGTCCAGAAGGCGCCAGGACGGGCACTCCAGGCTAAAATGCTCCTGGGGAGATCAGACCCCCTCGAGACTTCTGAAGGCTAGTGCAGTCAATAATGTGGCCACCGTCACACGGAGCTGGAAGTAGCAAGCGTTTATTGGCACCCGCGGTTTGCCTGGCAGTGGGCATGGAACCTGCCCTTGGAGAGCTCACATTCCAAGCGGGGAAGCAGGACAGACACACGGGAAGCACATCATGCAGTATAAGACAGTGTACATCGGAGTTCTAAAGTGTTTGTGGCAGACGAACTTTCATAGGAGTCCAAGGGGAGGGAGATAGGCCAGGGCTGTCCCAGGTGGTACAAACTTCATGGAGGGGGGAGGAGGTGCTTCAGATTTAAACCGGCAGGGACGCCTTTGAGGTGTCTAGTATCTTATAGAGGAGGAAACTGTGATCCCTCGAGGAAGTGACTGGCTCGGGCCACAGAGAAGCGAGCCTGGGAGCTGGGCCTCTGAGCCCCCTGTCAGGCCCTGAAGGGTGGGGGGACATCAGGGTATAGGGACGAGGAAGCCAGGCCGCCCAGCACGCGGGGAGAGCCTGGGCTCCTTTCTCTGGGATTCCTTTCCCAGCGCTGCTCCTTTGGGGGCTTCCAGTCCTGCCCATGCACAACGCAAACAACCAGGCAGCCTGGCTGGGCGGTGGCCAAAGGCCTGGCAAGACTCACCAGCCCGAGGGAATCGGGGGAGGGCAGAGCCCCTGCGGATGCCAAGAGCACAGTGCCCAGCCACCCCTGGGGTCAGAAAGGCCTCCCATGTGGGCACCGTGCCCAGACTTCCCAGGGCCCCCACGGCAGGCCCCCACAGCTGCCCGAGGCTCACGGTTCACCCTGAGGTGGGATGTGTGGGTTCTCTTGAATTTTTCAGCCCTTGTAAAGGGTTGTGCACTTGGGCACCAGGACTGGGCACGGGGCCTGGGCATGGGCCTGGGCATGGGGCCGGCCTCTTTCCAGGTTTTCCCAGCGGCTCTCATTCACTCCCTTCCTCGAACGTGCTTCAGCTTGTATGATGTATCCTCATCACCGGAGCAGGTGGGTGTGTGGTCAGTAACTAAATGTTGATGGAGATGATGTAGAATTTGTGGGAGAGGGGCCTGAATCTTTCTCCTACTTGGTTCTCCTGGGCCTGGTGGGCAAAGAACTTGCCCAACATGAAGCTGCAGTGAGCCACAGGCGAGGAGCCCCTCCCCCAGACTGGGCTGGGGACTTTATCAGTTGATAAGCCGGGGCTGTGCTACTAATCACTTTGTCCTTGACAGTTCACCAGTCATTGACTCTCTCTGGGTCCCATTTTTAAAATTTCAGGATGAGTTGCATTGGGCCAGATGAGAGGGAGTGGAGGAGAAGAGAAGATTCTCGTTCCCGAGCTGGTCTGAAGGTCCCTCCCAAGTTCTCGGCTCTTGTCGTGTGTAGGGTCTTGATGCTGACATTCTCCAAATCTGGCTCTTCCCTAGCCCGTCCGGCATCTTGCATAAAGGGCTGGCTTTGGGAGCAGGAAGGACAAGGGCTGCTTCAGGAACATCAGCTGGGGACCCTGGACAAAGGCACCCCAAAGTTACAGAAGGGCTGCTGATCTGTGTCCCGAAAGAAGGTTTGGATTTTGGGAGTTTCCCCCATTGGTGTCATGGGTCCAGAGTTCTTTCCCACTCCAGGATCAGATGGACCGGACCGCCTCCTCAGCTTCCCCCACCGGGGGATCTGCTTTCCTCCCCTTTGGCCCCCAAATCAGTGATCCTCTGGAACCGGACGGCTTCCCACAGATAGGTGAGTGTTAAAAGCACTCACTTCCCAGACCTCCTTCTCCATCCTTTTTCCTGCCCAGTCCTTGGTTTCTCTGACCTGGCCAGCAGAGACCGGACTTGGAAACGCAACTTTAACGACTCAGAAATGTGGAAGCAAGTTTCCTACAGTAGAACTGAAACAGAGTCTTGAAGTGTGACCTCCAGGGAGAAGAGATGACTCTCAGTATATAAAAACATAGTAAAGAGAACCAGAAAGAAGTGTCCCTTGGCCCGGTTCTTCACCCTGTCGAGCTGGCCTTCAGGCCCATTGCCCGGTCCCTCCATCAGGACAGCCCACTTGGGCTGCCTTCCCATCCTTTGGGCCAAGCTGGATTCTGAGGAGGAACTGGGAGGCCAAGGCAGGAGCTCCCTCACAGACCAGGGGCCTGCTTTGTCATAGGGAGGATGACAGGGATTTCAGTAGCCAGATGGGCTAGAATGACACTCCCCGGGTCTGGTCACTGAGAGCCGGCGCCAGGCCCATCCCCAGACGGGCAGTTCTGCACCCAGCAGGTGTGCCCAGCAACAAGCCTGAGCCCTGTGCATCCCTCCGCAGTGGGGTCCCCCTCCCTGGGCCTTTCTCCTGAATGCTGCTGAGAGCTGCTCACAGAGCAAGACAGGCCCCTCTCCCAAGGACCTCTCACCTCCAACAGCATCTCCCTGGACCATTACAGGGTGGACTTTGTGGCAGAACGTCCGAGGCCGGAGGAGAGAGCTCGAATTTGGCCAGACCCCCTGTTCTCTGGGGGCCTCGGGGGCTTAGTTTCCTTGTCTATCAAGTGAGAGGCATGGATTAATGAGGTGTTTCCCAAGGTCTCTTCCACCTCTAAATCCTGGAGGCCTGAAGACTGGAGGTGGGGTGGGGAGAACACCTAAATAATTTAGTGCATTTACCTAATGAAAACCCCTTACATTTCCTCGGGGCTCAGCATGTAGGAAGATGGTAGAGATTTGACCCAGTACTGAAATGCAGCCCTTTTTTGGGGCTGGGCCATTTGGCCACTGCAGTGCTTCAGGAAGCCCAGGGTATATTTTATAGAGGACATTTGAAGTGAAATTTAGAGCATCTTTAGAGTTGCCTTCCATGGTCATCCAGGGATTAGGAGGGAAGAGGTCTGTCTCTGATGTGGGGAGATGTGGGCAGAAGTCCATTATGTCCAGATGCATTTATAGAAAGGCTCTGAGATGGTTCTCTGTTTCAGATGAATCATTTTACAAGTTGTGAACCTGCTTCTAGGAAGGTGGGTTAATTGGCTATAGTCTGGTATGTTTTCTGAGTTGCTTTTTATTTCTTTTTTGCTTCTTGATCTTTTTCAGTTCAGATTTCTAGAAGTAAAGGCATTTACTCTCTAGAAAAAGAAGCAGCATGTTAAAAAAAAATCATGTCTTCAAGATGTGATACAGTCCAGGAGATTTTGGGGACTCTGAAAAAAAAATAAGGTATCATTTATTAATTTATTAGTTCAACAAGAATTTATTGGGTAGAACTGTACTATGTACTTAGCAAGGAGAAACAAAAAATAATTGAGCAGATTTGTTCATTTTCTGGTAAGAGAGTTATCATTGCCTTTGATGACCGTAGGTACGAAGCCCAGGGGAACTACATCCCAGAACACTGAAACAATTGGAAGATGTGATGTGACTGGCAGACTGTGAAGAGCAGTGATCTCTGGAGAAGGGAAGGAAGAAATACTGCAGCACTGGAAAAGGACAAGTCCCCAATCCCCATAAAAGCAAAGAAAATGAAGTTTATAAAAAACTAGAGGCCAATGAGGTTGACTTCTACTCTTGGCAAAGTTCTAAAGCATACTATAAATGGAATGGTTAAAGAACATCTAGAAAAGGAAGAGATGTTCACAAAGAACCAGCAGAGCTTCATCAAGAATGGATCATAGAGTCATAGACTTAGACCTGGAAGGGATCTCAGAGGCCTTTGAGTTCTACTTTCTCATAGTCATATCAGACTAACTTTATTTCCTCTTTTTGTAGAATTACTAAGTTGGAAAACCAAGGAAAAGCTCTTGGGTAGATATGGTGCACCTAGATTTTAACAAAACACCTGACAAAGTCTTTTATGTTATTTTCATGAAAAAGATGGAGAGAGGTAGATTAGATGCTAGTACAATGAGATAGAAGACTGGACTGACTGGATCCAGAGTAATTATTAATAGTTCTATATTGCAACTTAGAAGGAGATCCCCAGTGGGGTACTCCAGGAATTTGTGCTTGGCCCTATGCTTTTTTAACATTTTTAATTAATGACTTGGGTAAAGATACATGTGTTACATGTTTGTCAGCTTTTCAAATGATGCAAAGTGGGAAGAATGACTATAACTAGATGATTGAGTAGGATTCAGAAAGATTTTGACAGACTGGGACACTGGACCAAGTCCAAATTTAATAGGAATAAAAGCAGCGTCTTAGGCTTGAGTTCAATAAATTTACTTCATAAATATAAGGTAAGGAAAAAATCCATGGTTAAAGAGCAGTTTGACAAAGATAGTGGGGTCTTGGTGGGCTGCAAGTTCATTTTGAATTGATGGGGTGATTTGATAGTTTAAAAAACGAAATCATAATGGAGTGATTTGAGTCTTTTTTGAAAAAGACTTGTCTTTCAGGAATAAGGAGAATAATAGGTTGCTATAGTCCTGCTACAAATGCAGCGTTGTATATACTTTTTAATCATTATATTTAGAGCATCCAGAGGAAGGCAGTTAAGATGGTGAAGTTCATGCATATGAATTCTGATGGAAGGAACTGGGAATTTTTATACTTGAGAAGAGAAGACTTATGAGGGGCACGCTAGCTGCCTTCAGATATTCTGAAGGATTGTCACATGGAAGGGGAATCAGAGATGTTTTGTTTTGTTCTAGAGAGCAGTACCAGGAGTAATAGATAGAAGTTGCAATTGAGCAAACAGCCTTGATGTCAGAAAAAGCCTCCCAACAATTAGAACTGTGTGCAGGGAAATGGAATGCCTTAGTAAGGAAGCTTCACATTCTCCCTCACTGGGAGTCTCTGAGCAGAGGCTAAATGGCCACTTGTCCAATAGACTCTAGAAGGGTTGCCTCTGATAGATGATTTGGATCAGCTGGCCCATGGGGTCCCTTCCAGTAGGAAAACATTGTAGTTCTGTGTAAAGAAGAACAAGATAGCATATCTGCCTCCTAAGTATTCATGCATCTAGAGAATACATTTAAAGAAACAAACAAGCACAAGATTTTATGGCCTAAATTCTATTTAAATTCCCTCAGTGTTTGAGGAGAAAGACGAGGCTACTTTGGGAGGACTCTTTGGAAGCCAATTTTGAGGTAGGTCTCAAGGGAAGTGTGATTCGCATATACTGTCAGAGAGGGAGGAAGATTACATGCAGCAGGAATGGCAGAGGAAAAGGCAGCGAGATGATTATAGGAAGTAGTAAGTCAGTTTGACTGGAGTGGAGGGCCATATTGGGCAATAATAAGAAATGTTGAAATGTCAATGGAGGTCCTTAAACACTGAGATGAGGTGCTTAGAGGTGACAATGAGGAAAAAGGAGCCATTATTGGGTCTTGAGCAGTAGAGTGAAACAATGAAATTTGAGTTTCTGGAAGATGCTGATGTGTTATAATCAATTGGAATGAGGAGGAAAAGGGAGAACAGGCAGTAGAAAGTATTATTAACATAATTGATATCGTATCAATCATCATTATAAGCTATTAAAGCTTGTCGCATTTGCTCATTTCTGAAATGTAAGTGATCGTGTTGAAAATTCAGTTCTTGCTGGCTCTAGCGCATCCCTCCTAGCAACACAGTGCTCAGTGACTATTTGTTGAACTGAAAAGAATGAACACATTAGTGGGGCCTTTTTATTCTTCTCTGGTCAGGGATAATTATTTGTTTTAAATTGCTTTGCCTTCATTGAAGTATATGATGCCCATCAGTAAAAGATATTTCTACAAATCCCAATAAAATTTTAGTTCAATTAAACATTGATTAATCATATTCCATATACAGGATAGACTGCTGTGTCTTGCAGGAGATACAAAAATGAATAAAACATCATCCCTGATTCAAATGAGCTTATCCTGGAAGAGAGATAAGGCACATATCAAAATAATGATCATATTAAAGCTCATATTTATGTTGAATATTATTCTTTACAAAGTGTTTTCTTCAAGACAACCCTGTGTAGTTAGTAGTACAAATATTATCTTCATTTTATAGATGAGGAAACTGAGGCTCATGGTGGTTAGGGTCTCACAGAAACAAAATAGACCATAATAAGTACAATGAAAGATATAAGAAGTACATGAGGACTTAGTTCTAATTGGGACAGTCAGGAAAAGTATCATGTAAAAGTGAGCATTTATGCTGAATCTTGAAGAATGTGAAGGATTTCAAAAGGTAGACATGGGGAAAAGGGCATTCTAAAAACAGGCCAAGGTGTAAATAAAAGTACAGAGGCATGAGTATACCATCAGAAGAATATGAACTCCTTTCCTATGGGACACTGATTCCAGTACCACAAGTATAAGTTTTTTTTTTAATGCCTGATATCTTTTTTGTGTCTTCATTTTTATTTCTGAATTGTTTGCTACCCAGAAAGATGGCTTTCTGCGAAGTTTGTATAAGAAAAAAGAAAAAAATTAACCAACATGTCTGAATATATGCAGCCTTGTTCCCCTGAAGTCCTCCTACTTCTGCAAAAGAGGGTGGTGCATTGGGAGCTTGGGTCTGAGAAGTGAATGCTATTATCCCACAGAGTATGTGCATAAATAGAGCTCTGGTTCATGAATTTGCTTAATTGTTTTCTGAGACCAACAACTGTGAGCAAAGCTTCTTGAAAGTACCTTCATGCACATGTAATTCAGAAATGGTTTCCCATACCATTCACCTGGATATCTTACCTGTTTTGTCAATGACTGTGTATGTTTCTGTATATCCCAGAGAACCTATAAGAGCATCAAGTGCGGGGTGAGGGGCAGAAGCACCCAACCAAGGGCACAGAGGGATGAGCCTGCCAGGCCAGCTTCGGAATGCAGCAGCTGCAGGTGGCCCCGTTTTTTAATCTCAGAGTCTGCAGATGGAGAGGGAAAAAATACCATTGAGGGCAAACTGGGTGCTTTTTTTTCTTCATGTGGCTCATTAGCAAACAAATAGCAAACACTGAAACAATAGGAGTTGTTTTTAATAAAAGCCATTTTTATCAGATCACCATTTAATTTATAGTTGGCTTAAGAGCAGATCTTTCTTCAAAGGAAATTCCATTCTTGGATTCATTCCCATGATCACTCAGTCAAATGTGAACCTTTGCCAATAGAATAATATTACACATTGCCTAATAATGGAATAGACTTCCTTGGTTCATTTTCTCAACAAACAGGTTCATAGAAAATCCCTTTGTGCATATAGCACTTTTCTTGCGTAGTATTTAGCTCTTACCAGATATTCTATCATTAACCCTCACAACATTAGTAAAATGCTTAGGGAGAAAAAGTGCTCATTTTATAGTTGAGAAAGTCAGTGAGTGAAGAAATAGATTGGCTTACCAGAGGACACCCAAGTTATCAATAATAAGAAACAGACCATAACACATTCATCCATTCAATAAATATTTATTGAATGGCTACTACATGCATAGCAAGGAAGGGATCTGTGCAGATTAATGATTTCTGTGCTGTTCTGTTCCAAATTCTTTCTTTGGGTCTTAGGTCTTTAGGTCTGATTCCCCCTTTGCATCTGACCTCTTTGTGGCAGCCAAAGGACCCAGTCTCTGAATAGAGTAGAAGTCCAGAAGCCATTGTGTTGTATGCAGCTCTTGACCTTTCTATGCCAATAGACATTCTTTGTGATATGTGGAGAAAAGTCATTCAATGGGAAATGAATTCCCATTCAACTCATTCAACAATTCCTTTTTTAAAAGCTTCATAATCAAAGGCACCTAAATACAATGTTGACTGATCGTGATATGAGTAAATAACAACTGAATTTTCTGAATTAAATTTTTTCTAGTTACTTTTTATCTTAGAAACCAATTTGATTCCACCCTAGCTCTTACATAAACCCAGGGCGTCCTGGTCAGTCTAGAGAAACTTCTTGAAAGACTAGCCCAACCACAAATTGTATTCTAAAAGAACCCAAGGAGAGCAGGATGCTTCTGGGGACTGTTTAGGTCTGCCTCTGTCCAGCCTGGGAGGCCAGTTAAGTTCAAAGTTTTCAAGCATTGGTACTCAAGGTTCACGCTAATGTGGTTATAAACCACTGGATCCATTCAAGGTCTTTCATATACTAGGGGACAGGCTAGACCTGAGAGCCACATCAGAGGAAATTGCATTCCCACATTGTAGTCTGAACCCATCAGCTCCCAAGGACACCGTGAATCAGCTTTTGTGAGCAGCTGCCTCACGTGAATAGCTGTTGTATAATTCTCTCCCTGTTGACCTTACTCTGAGCTGTTAGAAAACTGGCTTGGATGGCAAGTAGTAACATAGCTTGCAGAGGTCATCCTTTAACACTGTAGTGAACCATAAATAGCTATTGAATCCAATCAGATTAAATTTCAGTCTGCACCAGGTCTCTAAACCAGTCAGAGTCCCTTCAATTCCATGCACAGAACAGATGTAGAGGGACCTACCTGTCACTTTGATATCTCCTGTAGCTTTGGCAATGTCATTCTCAATCATGCAGGAGTATGTGTTGTTGACAGTGACATTGTAGAGCACTGACACCACCTTCATGGTGACATTCTCAGAGTTCAGCTCAAAGCTGGTGTTGGAAACTTCAGAAAAGTTGGCTCCCTGGTCAACCTGAGAGGCCCAGGCCACAGTGGGCTGTGGGAACCATCGGGGAGCCTCGCAGCGCAGACTTTCGGAACTGGCATTGTAGTCCACATTCACATCTGGGATGCTGAAGGCTAAAATGTAATCCACAGGAGAGCAGGGGTCAGGACTAAAGGTGCAAGTCAATGGTTTGAGAGCAAAATTCAAAAGTAAAAGCATTAATTAACTTGCATCCATTTGGAGTTTATTTAGGGGATTGACACAAGCAGACCTGTGCTTTAGGAAAATTACTTTTGTACAGGGTGAAGAGGATAGATGGGAAAGTGAGAGACTTGGAAGAACTCTTAGGAGCCTATTGCAGGGGTCTTGAGGACCCCACTCACCCCCCCAAAAAAACTAGTTTATACCTAGCCCTGGGCATCAGGCTTCCCAGGGTCCTGTGTGTACGTCTGGTTGCTCATAGAAGCATCCTAGGACTAGAGCATAATTCGTATATATATATATATATATATATATATATATATACACATACATACACACATATGTATCTATCTATCTATATATATATATTTAAATCATATCTGCTGTATACAAGGTAGTGGGCTAAAAGCTGGAGATGCTAATAGAGACATGACCTGGACCCTGTAAAAAACAGTCCCATGGGAATGGGCAAATATGCAACTGCTTTGTAAGAAAAGAAAATGAAAGTGTCAGGGGAATTAAAGAAGAGAAAGAAAGAGGGAAAAAGATGGTCACATACACAGAGAAAATGGCAGAGGGGGAAGGAGGGAGAAAGATGGGAAGAGATAGAAACATACACAGAGAGACAGGGACAGAGAGGGAGAGAGACACAGAAAGGCAGAGACACAAGAGATTACTTTCATCTGAAGGGATCAAAAAAATATGGAAAAGATGACATTAGAATTAGTTGTAGAAGGAAAGAAGAGGCTAATTAGCAGCTAGCGTTGTTGAGCAGAGAGTCCACCAAGCAGAGATGATGGTATGAGATACATAGATAGAAGACGGCAGGATGAAGGAGTGTAGGGTAGTCCAGTTTAACTGGATCAGAGAATACAAGGAGGAGAGTATGAGCTAAGACAACATGAATTGGTTGAAACAAGTGGCAGACATCAATTGGAGAATGGCTGAATAAATTGTGGTATATGAATATTATGGAATATTATTGTTCTGTAAGAAATGACCAACAGGATGATTTTAGAAAGGCCTGGAGAGACTTACACGAACTGATGCTGAGTGAAATGAGCAGGACCAGGAGATCATTATATACTTCAACAACAATACTATATGATGACCAGTTCTGATGGACCTGGTCATCCTCAGCAATGAGATCAACCAAATCAATTTCAATGGAGCAGTAATGAACTGAACCAGCTACGCCCAGTGAAAGAACTCTGGGAGATGACTAAAAACCATTACATTGAATTCCCAATCCCTATATTTATGCACACTTGCATTTTTGATTTCCTTCACAAGCTAATTGTACAATATTTCAGAGTCTGATTCTTTTTGTACAGCAAAATAACGTTTTGGTCATGTATACTTATTGTGTATCTAATTTATATTTTAATATATTTAACATCTACTGGTCATCCTGCCATCTGGGGGAGGGGGTGGGGGGCAAGAGGTGAAAAATTGGAACAAGAGGTTTGGCAATTGTTAATGCTGTAAAGTTACCCATACATATAACCTGTAAATAAAAGGCTATTAAATTAAAAAGAAAAAAAAAAAACAGGTGGCAGAGTTTCAAGTCCTGGGATCAGGAGTTCTTATTTTATTTGGTAGGAAATGGGGAAATGGAAGGTTTTTTGATCAATAGTCATAACACTGCACTAATTAATAGTATTACTTAGTGAAATGGAGGGGTGATTGGGGTGATATACTGAGGGCAGGAATATTGGGTTAATGACTATTACAAAGGTCTGGGAGAGAAGAGATGGAAACACGAATGGGGGACTGGAATCAGGAGGACTGGGGAAGGATTGCCCAGTGGTGGTGGTCATGAGAAAAAGGGGGAGGATGAGGATGGACTGCAAGGATGAAGCCTCTTCAGACTGGACAGGCCCTGACTAAGTGAAGGCAGGCCCAGGCTTCCTGTCTTTAACAGCAGAGAAAGAGACTAAAGGAGGCACCCCCAACACTTAGCATAGTGGCTGTAACATAGACACTTAATAAATATTTATTCATTAATTTTATGGAAGTTATCCATCCTAGCAACTGTAAATAGATAAAAGGATATAGGGGAAAGATCTCAAGGCCTGAGTTCTAATTCTCTCTCTTTCTCTCATTAGGCAAATCATTTAACTTCTCTAGGACTGTAAAATGGGAGGGACTGGTTCAAGTCCCTTTCAGTTCTAGACTTATAATGACAAAACTCAGGCATTTCTTCCCCTTGGATATATTGCTTCTTATTCCAAAAATGGCTATATTTTGAAGTTAAATTTATTTCTCCTGGACCTATAGGATGAGATAATAGTGGGAGATGCAGGGGGAAAATAGGTCCTAGACTCTCTGCAAAACATTGTGATCCAAGTTTATTTCTTCTTCATTTGCCAAGTGCCTTCTGGCTGTCAAGAACTCTGTTAGGGCTACAAGGTCTGCAAAAGAAGCCATATTTTCTCTTCCCAGGAGCCCTCAGTCAGAAGAAGGTGATAAGACCCATAACACAGGAGAGATACTCCCATAATTCATAATTCCTCTCTTGCTTCACACCTGGGGTGGCAGAGAGGGTTGAAGAGCTGAACATGTTATATATTGCAAGATGTTAGAATGAATGACTTCTCAAGTCTCTCTCTTCCTCTGCAAGTTTATGATGCTTTGAATTCAAGGGGTTAGATTGTATACATTTTGGAATGCTCAGGGAAAGACTATGATGGATGGGGTAGGGTAAGCCTGGGAAGGCTTCTGGAAAAGCTGGATCCCTGAGTCTTGAAAGATGAATAAAATGCTTATTGACACAGGTTTCCAAAACATTTCCTTGTAAGGACAAATGGGGCTTTTGTTCAGTTCCAACTGCATGCTCTTAGAACTGAACCCCAGCCCAACAAACGCTTGTATAAATGTAAGGAGTCTGGCACATTATACTTGATCTAAATAGCAAAGGAGACTTCTCTTTGCCCTAGATGTCAATTAAGTCTATTCTGTTATATCAGAGACTGCTGTGGCCAAGGATGTCTATACATTGAGGGAGTAGAGGTGCCATGTGGGGATCTCCAGCTGAGACAGGGGATCAGTAAATGCAGATGGGGACATTGTCAGACACTGGGACACATGGGAAGCAGGCTTCAAGTTAGTGTCAGGAATCGCTCCGGGCAGAAGAGTGGATGCATCTGATTCAGGATCATATAGGGAGGCTCTAAGGTTTGCAAATGCATTCTCCATTTAATAACCTTTGAATAATCTTTGAATTTAGCCCTATTTTATGGATGAAGAAGCTGAGGTTCAGAAAACTAAAGGGATTTGCTCAAAGTCTGACAACTTATCTGAACCAGGACTAGAACTCCAGCCTTCTGATTCCAAGGGAGTCCGCGTCACACAGTACAATGGGTGCTGGCCTTGGGCTGCCATCTTCCATTTACTCAAACATAATAGGCTTGTATAGGCCCAGGACAGGGAGACTGGCCTGTTGTGTTGTTAGTGTAGATACAAGACTCCCAGGTGAGGAAACTTCCTTTACCCAAGCAGAGAGGCACCTTCTAGGGATTCAAGTGCCTGAAATAAAAGCCCGAGGACATTGTGGCCTCCATGAGGGGTCAGAGGTGGGCTGGGAGCCGGGGGGCTTCCTGGCTGCCTCTCTTATAGACTGAATAACTGCTCACCCAGTTGGATTTTGGACACGTGACGTGATACCGATGTGAGTTTGGGGGACACTTCCTTCCCCCTTCCCAGCTGTGACTCACCTCCGGTTTTGTATTCCAGTTTGGCGTTCCCCTTGCCCTTGGAGGTGATGACGTAGCACTTGTAGGTGCCGGCGTCTGTTAACTGCACATTTTTCAGCTTTAGAGAAGCGTTGCCAACTATCACTTGATCTGCAAACACGGCCGTGCGGCCCTTAAACATGTCATCTTGGCCAGACAGATCATCCTTGCCTGCTTTGAACTCATGGACCAAGCCCATGACGCCTTCCTTTAGCCACTGTATCACGATGTCACTGAGTTTGATGTCGGGCTCAAACGTGCAGCTCAGGATGCCATCCTCCCCGATGTTCCCTGCCGAGGTGAGAGTCGTGACCGCGATGGAGTGCCTCCCTGAAAGAGAGATCAGCCCCGGAGGAAATGTTTGCTTGCCTTTGAAGGGAAGTCTCCAAAGTTGTGGATCCCAGAGGCCATCACCCCACTCTGGAATAACCATGGCTGATATTTATCCTTCATATGGTTCCATTTATTTTTTAGTCTGGTTAACCATAAAATTGCTTCCTAGGTTCCCTAGGCCATTGGTGTCAAGCTCAAATAGCACAACTCTCTGATAAGGTAGAAACCCCCATTTTATGATGACCAACTTATGTTCTCCACAGCCATAAGATCATATATTTAGAGCTAGAAGGAACTTTAGAGGATCTACCTTCATTGTATGGGTATGGAGAGTCTAAGTAACTTATGGAAAAGCTAACTTAAGTGACCTCCCTATTGATGCAAGACTTGAATCGAGGTCTTTCTAACTCTTTATCTAATCCCATTCACTATGCCAAATGAAGTCAGGGCTTTTTCTCACTTGAAGCACTTTGCCTTTTTTTTTCCAAGTGCACCACAAATTAAAAAATAAAACAAAACCAGTGACTATATCTTGGTTGTAGTAAGCATGTAATAAATGATTGGTTTGTCAATTAATCTTATCAGGTTAATTGAACCTGATGAATGAATGATCAGGTGAACGATAAAGATATTGACAATTTAAGCCAAGGATTATCCTGAAAAACAAAATGAAATTTATAGGAGCATACATTTAGAAAAGCCTGTATAGTCCAATTATTTTATTTTACAGATGAGGAAAGGGTGAGTGACTTGCCCATGGTTACACAGAGAGGTCAGTGTCAGACAGGGAAATTTGAGGTCCCATCCTAATTTCTTCATTCGTGTTGAACACTTTCCCCACTATTCCTACCCTGCCTCTGTTAATTCTGTGTGGTGAATTCCTAAATGGGGAAGCAGTTTGCAATAAATGGTGATAATACCAAATTATGGGTGATTGTCAAAGCTAACAAGGGCAGAAAGTTAAAATGGTTGATGGAGGAAAGGTGATGTAGTATAATGGATTTAGAGTCAAAGGACTTTTGAGACAAAGGAGATTCTGCTATTTATTGCCTCCTTGACTCTGGAGAGGTCACTTCTATGGAGTTGATTTTCCTTGTGTTAAAAATAGAATTAGTACAAGATGAATGCCTTCCAGCTCCAAATGTCATTGTGACTCTCATTCCCCTACTTCCAAGGTCAAAGGAGAAAAGAGGAACACAGATATTAGGGACCCATGAGAATTATAGGAATGGCTTGGATTTGGGGAGGGTCCAGTGGGAGTAGAAAGAAAGGAACAGATATAAAAGAGATTGCAAAGGAAAAATGAATGGATATTGGCAGATGAGCAGATATATAGGGGGGAAAGAGAAGGAAGAGCCCAAATGATAACAAGGTTTCAAGCCTGGATAACTGAGAGGTGATGATTCTATGACCAGAAATGAGAAAGTTTGGAAGAAGCATAGTTTTAAGTGGAAAGATGAGTTTAGCTTTGGATCTTTTGAGTTTGATGATCCGGAAGTATATTTGGGTGAAAGAAAATACTAGAGTGTTGGAAACACAGGAGAGCAGATGAAAGGATGATAATTGCAGTCACGGAAACACACGAGAATATTCATCATCTTGAGCAACATCCATAATTAGGAGATGAAAAGAGGACTGAACCAGGAAAATTAAGAGAAAGGAAAGCTATTGAAACCCAGGAAGAAGAAAGTATTCAAGAGGAGGAGGTCAGTGGTGTTGATTTACAGAGAGGTGACGGACAAAGAGGGCAGACCATCTGATTTACTTGATGAATGATTGTTAAGAGAATCCTTCAAGTAGCATTCTAGGTTCAGAAAGCAAATCAAAAGGGCTGAGAAGTCAATGGATGGTGGGAAAGTGAAAGGTATCAAGAGGAGACAACTTTTTCTAAGAGTGTAGTGTGAAAGAATAGGTGAAGTAGATGATGGTATTTTGAAGGATGGCAGATTTTGATGAAGTGTAATTAAAGGCAGATCTGTCCATGAAGGACCCAATAGATAGAATGAATGTTGCTGGACATCCTTCATCTTTGAAGAGGATCAAACACATCACAATGTGATGTGCAATGTCTTAACTTGTGTATGAATTGATTTTTAGGGAGGCAGAGTTGCATCAAATTGTGACCCTCGTTCTGTCTTCCAGAGTCATCAAGGTCCAGTGGCAAGACTAGGCAGGAAATCTCAGGATGGCCTGGGATACAGTGGACGACCTTGAGGTCTTTGATGTCTGACCAAGCTCTAAGCCCTCCTGAGTCAGCCTCCTTCGTGGCTTTTCCATCAGAGGAAGTCTTCCCTTGCTTGGGATAGACATCCCCCAAGTCATTAACGGGCTTGAGCTTTGTCTGTTATTGTCAGCCTGGTTTGGCCCACCTTTTTGGAAGGTTTTACTGGGATATGGCCACTGTACATGCTATAGCTTCCCGGATTCACAGGTAAGAGAGGCAAGTGATGAGATGGAAATAGCTGAGGACTTGAAGGCTCCACTCAAAGGTCTGGCCTTCATTCATTAGCCATTGTGGAGGGCAGAAGTGACTAGGACCAGAGTGGTGCATTAGGAGGATGTTGCTATGAAGTGAAAGACTGTTTAAGAGAGCTTCTTGCAATAGTTTACAGACTAACTAAGGATGTTCCTTAGGCACTTCTGGTCAGGCAACTGTGACTTTTAAGTGCTGGACACACACTAATGAACAACGGAATGTCCAAATTTATGCAGGTTGTAGTTTAATAAAGGGAATAAGAAATGCTAATGACTAAGTAGGTGGAAGATCAAAGAGTTGGCAAGGATCTTCCGTTATCCAGGCTTTCATTTTACAGAAGAATAAACCAAGGTCACCAGAAGTGACTAAGTGATTTAGGAGGTGTCAATGATATGGCCAGGATTTGAAACCAGACCCTCTGATCCTGAGTCCACGGCTCTTTCTACTATCCCACAGATCATTTGTTGTCCTCTGTTTTCTCGAACTTTTTTTTTTTTCAAATCAAATGAGATAATGTTTGTAAAGTGCTTAGCTAGCACAATGCCCGGCATATGTAAGTGCCATATAAATGTTTATTCCTTTCTCCCCTTCCCTTTTTAGAAGGAGTAAAAAACAACCTATAAAATCCAAGAATTAGGCAAAGTCAACCAAAGCCTTTATTTGTAGAACAGTCTCTTATATCAAAAAGACTCCTAGTTCTTTGGCTACACTATAAGGTTGTCCAATTACTGATTGGACATTTTCTTAGATTGAAACCTGAGAAAGACACTAGCTTAAGCTAGGTTTCCCACTACTACATCTGGGGCCCTCTCCAGGCATGCTGATCTATATCTGGCCACTCTCTCCACATAAGTGAGACCGGTGACTTTGCACAGTCCTTCCTCACTTAAATACAATTTATTTGCAAGTCATGGCCACCTTCCTGATGTCATGGTCCTCTTCAAGAATGAAGGACAAGCAACCACAATATTGGGAGATCTTGAGAAAGGCCTTCAGCACATTAGAAGGAATCTCCATGAAGAAACTGCAGGAAGGCATGATGAGCAAGAGCTGTACATTTAAGGATCCATTCAAATAAAAACATTATAGTAATTATTTTTGTTCTGTAGCTTTCAGTAGCCTCTGATAACATCTGAGACTGTAACCAAATGAGACAGTGCTATAAATGTCTAACTAAATTCAAACTATTTTTTTCTTTTTTTTAAGGAAAAAAACCACAGAATATGTTTTTTACTTATATACCAAATTTTAAAAAATTTACTTAGCTATCTTTATCTTTTAAAGTAAATGGTTCTTCTGATTCCCACCTGCTAGTATGGGCAGGTTTTCTTCAAGAGTGGCTATGATGAACATCTTCCTTTGAGTACATTGAAGTTATTATCCCTGATAATTACAGGTATAAAGGATTGTTATTTCCAAATCTAGCCTTGGACTAGCACCAGTATACTTGCAAAGATTTAGAATCTTCTTTTTGTACAGCAAAATAACAGTTTGGTCATGTATACTTATTGTGTATCTAATTTATATTTTAATATATTTAACATCTACTGGTCATCCTGCCATCTGGGGGAGGGGGTGGGGGGGAAAGAGGTGAAAAATTGGAACAAGAGATTTGGTAATTGTTAATGCTGTAAAGTTACCCATGCATATAACCTGTAAATTAAAGGCTATTAAATAAATAAATAAATAAATAAACAAACAAAAAAAAAAACCCAAAGATTTAGAATCTGATTTTTTGAATTCTTATTGCTCTCATATTAATATTATCAAAGGAAGATGTCTTGGGACCACCTGCTGTGCATCAGGTTAGGTAAGAGATCCAGTTAAGGAGAAAAGACAAGGTTTTAAAGAAATTAGTTCATAGTTTTGCAGCTTGAAGGGTCCTTAAAGATTCTCTAATCTTCTCTTTACATTCCCCCTTCATTTTACTAAGGCTGTGGCACAGAGAACTTTTCAAGATCGCATAGGCAAGTGAAAGAGATGAGTTTTGCACTCATTCTCTGACTATAAAATTAGTACTTTTCCCAATGTACCACAGCTTTCTTTAAAGCACTATGAAGAACAAGAGAGGAAGCTAAATGCAAGGAAGAGAACAATGGGCCAGGAAATCATGGAACCCAGTGGTGTGACCCTGACCAGATAATGTTACTTTTCTAGACTTGTTTCCTCATCTGTAAATGAATAGCCTGGACTAGATCATTTCTAATGTTTTTCCAGTTCCGAATTATTCTATTTATCCTGTATGACAGAAAAAAAAATCAGACCAAAAGATTTAGATTATAAGATGAAAAGAATAAAAAAAAAGCCCAAGAGAAAAAAAAAAGTAGCTCAAACGAGGCTAGTATTAAAAATGGAACAAAATTAAAGCCTGTCAAGCTGGAATGGGAAAGGATTGAGACCTCCAAGCATTGCAGTTTGGGTTCTAGAACATATTTCAAGAATCCTTGTTGGATTCTGCCAAAGAGTGAGCAGAAGCAAGTGGTGGTCCAGAGGGCAAGTAAAGCTCTGTAGGAGTTTGGGGAAGGGGTAAAGGGTGGGGGCAATATTCTGGGAGTGATTTATAATCAAAAAGAGCCAAATGAGATTACATTTGCTAAAAATTTGAGGGGTTCAGTTCAATTCAGCAAACATTTCTTACCAGGATGATATGAAGACATAGATTTTAAAAATGACATGGCTCTTACTTGAAGAAACTTACAATCTAATCAGAATAATAAGACATGTACCCAAGTAAGTATAATACAAGCATGTGATGGGGATAAAGAAGCCATCTAAACAAAAGTATTTTAGGAAAATTATGGAGGAAAAGAATACTTTCAGCTGGGCAAGGGGCTGGTTTGAATTTGTTGCAACTTGGATATTTGTAAAGAAATGGATATGGAAAACATTAGATTATTAATTCTGATAACTGTGTGACTGAGACAAAATTATTCACTGTCTGGATCTTAGTTCCTCATCTATAAAATGAGAGCATTAGATTAGTTGTCCTCTGAGGTGCCTTCTTTTCTCAATCTGTGATCCTATATGGATCTCTTTGCTAGAATGAATGAAAAAGACCTTTAAGGAGCTACAAAATCCCTCTAAAGTCATTCTTACAACCTCCTTGTTGAGGAGAAACAAAGACATTTTCACTATGAGAAAAATCAGGGTCTAGAGAGATCATATCATCCAATCAGACAAATTTAGAAGAGTAAATTCTGGCCTGAGCAGAACCTGAGCTGTGTGGCCCTGGCAAGACAATCAATTTCTCTATTGTTCCTTTTCATTAGTCAGACAGCAATAATATCTCAGGTTCTCTTAAATCTAGACGGCCATTGGCCTGAATCAAGAGAACAAATATAAAAGTATATGGAATCATTCTTTCCTAGAATGTCCTGCCTTTGTGTTTAGGAGCCTAGAATAGCAGAAGAGACCTTCAGATGTAGAAAGAGTCTTATTTTTCATCTTATTTATTCTCATTTTATTGGCCAGAGAAATTAAATGATTTGTTCTCAGTCATACAAAGTATTAGCAAGGGAAGGATTTGAACCCTTTTTCTGACTCCCAGTATGCTTTCTAGTGCATTACACATTATCATTATCTCACATTTAAGAATTAATGCGGAATTAAGCCAATTAAAAAAGTGAAAGCTAAGACAAAACTATTTCAAGGTCAACAAATCATGCATTCATGAATGTATTTTCACCTAATGCAAATGTGAAAAGTTAAGAACACAATGAAAAATGCTACCCCTTCTCTGCCCATTTCACTGGTCATTGTCATCTCCTTTAGAAATGTGAAGCAAGCGAAGGAGAAGATGAAATTCAATTCACTACTTTAAGCTACACTAAACCTCAGAGTGTAAAGGAGGAAACCCAAGAGGTCTTCAAGTGATTCTTCCTCTGTCATAAGCTTCTTGTGGCTTCCTTCACACACAAGAAAATTCCTTCTGAATTATTGGGGCACTTTTCTATACTGCTGAGAATAGCAAGAAAAATCCTTGCTGATGTTTGATGTTTCCGTAATATAGTCCTTGCATTGTTTTCTGCTGCGCTGTACCCTTTGCCTAATAATTTACACAAGAATTAGTAAAAATTATGTTACATATTGGAGCTTCTCTGACGACTTAACAGAGAATGAAGGCACTGAATCCAGGCATCCAGAGGTATACGTGAGAGAGATTTTCAGGGTCATTCATGGCATTGAGTTAAACTTGTCCCCAAACTGAAAAGAGCTGTCTTGGGGCTTTTCCCTTCCCTTAGCTCATTAAACAAAGATCAACCGACAGCGGTACAGAGATGTTGACTAATCATAGCCCATTCCCTGTAGGAATCACGAGGAAAATGGTAGCATATACGGTGGTAGAAAGGGCTAAATTCAAACCTCAACTCTGTCACTTATTAGCAATGTTATAACATGTGGCTCATTTTATTTCCTGGAGCCCTCATCTGTAAAATGGGAATAATAATACTTTCATGACCTACCTCACAGGGTTGTTGGTGAGATCCCAAAGGGATGGTGTTTGTATAAAGCACTTTATGATGTCATGAAAATGCAAGTTATTATCAGTATCTATGTTTAATAAGGCCGATTTCTGGTCTCAGTTCTGAGGGAGATGACACTCAGAGACACTGAAGAAGCTAGCTGATGAAAGAGAAGGAAATACCTACCCTCATCAATTCTTATTGTAATAATGAAACAAATATTACTAAGAGAAAACATCTGTCAATTTGAGGGTAATGTAGCTATGCATAGCAGGAGTTTATAAAGAACCAGCCATGCTGGACGGAAGCAGATTGCTTTTTGGATAAAAATAGGCAATTAGTAGAGCTTATGAAAGGAGTGCAATGGTAATGATGTATCTCAATTTCAGTAATATTGCTACTCACCAAATTAATTTAAATAGGTTGGCCTTGAGCCCACAGGTAGGAAATGAACTGAAACTTTTTAGAGCGGACATAATGATTGAAAACGGGCACCTGTGGTGAGCCGCTGGGACGTGCTGTGGGCTTGGGCCCCATTTACTCTTTTCGTTAATACTGTGGCAGATGGAATGAACATCAATGTTAATTAAGTCTGAAGATACCAAACAAATATGAACTCTGAGCGTGCACGTGAGAGGAGCTCAGTGCATACGTGTTCCATTTATTAAGATGCTTTGCTAAGTGATGGGGATTGTCCCTGTCCACCACCAGGTCAGGTCTGTCTCTTGGCTGGATTATTTCAATGGTCTCTTTGGTCTCCTTGCCTCCAGGCTCTCCCCCTGTCTTACCTGTGGTAAAAAGCTAGGATTCAAATGCTACTTCTGATTCTTTGTGACTGGGAGGCCATGGGCAAGGCACAATGACTCTGACCTCAGTTTCTTCATCTAGAAAATGAGAAGCTGAGTAAGAAGTCCCTTCTAGCTCTAAATCGATGAACCTATGACCTATTGCCAAAACAAATTAACCAAAATTTAAAAAACAAACTAAAGAAGGCTGGGCCATTTCATTCTCCTATATGTGAAGCTTTCCAGCTTCCCATCACAATCTGGATCCAGTCTATCCTCCCATTTGTTAGTATTCACCCTGGATTCCAGCCAATTGGGCTTACTTGGAGTTCCCTAGTCCAGGAACTGAATCTCTTCTCTCTCTGGGCCTTAGGACAGGCTACCTCCTGAGCCTGCAACATTGTCCCTCTCAACCTCAGTTTCTTGAATTCATATCCATTAAGGCTTGGCCATGGAGGGGCTCCTCTTCTCCTGATCCCCCATTAGTCCCCTCCCAACCTCCATAGGTATTTGGTATTTTCTTTAGATATATCTACCTGGATACATGTTGTTTCCCTTTAGTAAAATATAAGCTCATGGAGGGACAGGTTTTTGAGTTTCATGCCTAGCATGAACAAAATGCCCAAATAAATCATGGTGGAAACTTAAGAAATCCTTGTTGAAATGAGATGAACCAAATCAATTCCAATAGATCAGTAATGAATTGAACCAGCTACACCCATCAAAAGAACTCTGGGAAATGACTATGAACCACTACATAGAATTCCCAATCCTTATATTTTTGCCCGCCTGTATTTTTGATTTCCTTCACAGGCTAATAGTACACTATTTCAAAGTCTGATTTTTCTTGTACAGCAAAATAACTGTATGGACATGTATACATATATTGTATTTAACTTATACTTTGACATTTAACATGTATTGGTCAACCTGCCATCTGAGGGAGGGAGTGAGGGGAAGGAGGGAAAAAGTTGAAACAAAGGTTTTGCAATTGTCAATGCTGAAAAATTACCCCTGCATATATTTTGTAAATAAAAAGCTATAATAAAAAAAAGAAATCCTTGTTGAATTGAACAAAAATGAGCATGAACTATTAAAATGGAGTTCAATTTGAAAAAAAAAATTGTGGACTTCAGAGTGCTTCAACTATTTTAGATGCCATGTTAAATAGCCCAGGTGATTCCCTGATTTCCATACAATATTCAAGTAAGGAGAGGAATTCTCCCGGCCTAGCAAGTGGGTGAAACCTTTGGGAGGATTTCTAGAAAGATATGGGCAACAAAGACAAGGATGAGAAGGCACGGATGGGTGATTTTCAGAGATTTGGGAAATTACCCACATTTATGCAATCATGAATTCATTACAATATTGAAGGCCACTCTGTGGTGCAATGGATAGAATCCTGAACCTGGATTCAGGAATTCTGAACCTCGAGTTCAAATCTGATCTTGGTCACTATTACTAACTATATACCTCATACTTAAGCCACTTAATCTTTGAGTGCCTCAGTTTCCTGATCTGCAAAATGAGGATAATAGCATTTCCCAAGGTGGTTATGCAATAATATTTGTAAAGTGCTTTGCAAACCCTCTCAAAAAATGCTAGCTACTATTAAGTAAAAGTTTATTGCAACAAAGAATACTCATTTAAATTCTCAAAAGCAACAAAAGGTTCAAAAGGATATATATTATAAGATATATTTATATATTTATGTTATATATTCTACATAGGATATATACACACTTATATATGTGTGCTTGTGTTGTATGTATTTATATAATGTATAGGGGAAAGGTGATGTAGTTCAAGGTGATGTGGAATAACAAGCCGCAAAGATGCCAGTTGCTGCAAAGCTTGGCAGTCTCAGGGACAAAAAGGAGGCTTAGAAACCTCTTCAGAAATCCCAGTAGCTGAGCTGTTGAGATAATGCTCCCCACATAAAGTTTTTCCAATTTAGTACAGAATATTTACAGTGCTACAGTGACCTCATTATTCATGGGCTCAGATGGGGAAGAGGAGGGGAGCCTAAGGCTTCCTGGCATTTGAGAAATTGCAGAATGCTTTTGGTGCTCTTAAACACTTTGGCACCAAAAAAATCATTTTTTTTTTACCACCACTATTTTTTGGATGATGCTCTATGGCTACAAATCAGGGGATGTCATGAGCACAAAGTGACTAAAATTGGAAACGACTGAAAGGGCAGTGGGAAAACAGATGGGTGGGTATAAGTAGACTATCATACATTATCTGGGAATAACCACATAGAAAAAGTTGAGTAAAATATGTTATTGAGGACATGTAAATAGAAAAGGAGATGGCCAGTGATATAGGAAGAGTAAAAGACAATAAAGGCCTGCCAAGTAGTAAATTAGTCTTCTCAAATTACAAACTGAATTAGATACGTACATCTCATGAAAGTTTTATGGGTAAAATTTGGGTGAGAATTCAAGGAGGAGGAACATTGTTCCAACAAAGGCTGCATTATCTATCTATCAATCAATCAACATTTATTAAATACCTACTTTGTGCCAGGTACTCTGCTAAGAGGCAAAGGGTAGCCTCTGTCCCTGTCCTCAAAGACTTAAAACCAGCCAGCCCCCAAGGGAACTGTCCTTTGGACCTATAACAGGTACTGCAGGTACAAGCACATACCCAGGACCACAGCCATCCAAGAGGAGGGAAATCATTCTCCAGTGTGGAAGCTGCTTGGTTAAAGAGATGAAGGGGCAGCTTTTGTCAGAGGCTGTGGGAGGAGGTGAGCAGCTCAGAGCCTGCCCTCTCAGACCACAACTGGGGTGTTCGGTTCGGTTCTGGACCAGATATCTTTGGAAGGGGCTTGAAGCTGAAGTCTAGCTCTAGGAGGGGAGCTGAGGGGTAGGGGGCCTGGAAACTGTTTCCATATGATCCCCAGTTAAATGATTTTTAGTTGATGAGAAGAGAAGAACCAGAGAGAATAACAGTAGCTCTCCTCCATATCTGAAGGATGGCATATGGAAAGCAGGTTCGATTTGGCTTCAGAGGGCAGACCCAGGGAGAGGCTGATTTTGGCTTGATATAAGGAACATTTCTGATAAGTAAAGCTTTTCAAGAGTGAAATGGGCTGCTCCCCATTGAGCCGAGATGATTATGACTATTTTTCAGTAATACTGTAGAGGAGACACTGAGTTGGTAAACATTGGACTAGGCAACCTGGGGGGTCTCTCCCAAGACACCTAGACACGGACTGTATTAAGGTACAAAGGAAAAGCCGGGAAAAGCTGCCAATTTGTACAATTCAGGCTCTTGGGCCATTATTGTTTGTCAGGTGTGTGTCAGGTGCTTCAGAGAAATAGCCGGTCCACCAGAAGGGAGAGGTGACTTTCTAACTTGAAACATAAGCTGCTTTCAGAAACCAGTCATCCACACTGCGGAGGCATCTGTTAGTGACAGGCTACAGTGGCCACTGGGAGCTTTGCCTTTCTCTAAATTAAGGAAACAGAGACTTAAGAACTGTTAAAGACCCAAGGGCAGCCTCACTGTCAGACGCAGAGCCTCCCGCGTCACCCACCTGGCGAAGGGTCTAGGAGCTCCGGGACCTTTACCTGGAGAGCACGATTGCTCCCCAGACCTGGGAGAAGGGGAGCTTAAGGTAAAATTGCAGTGGGCAAGTTGTGAGGGCCCTCCGGCTCCTGATTCAACAGATCACCTACCTGAAATGCCAAAGCCGATGATGAGTGCGATTGCTCCAGCCAGAATGATGATGATGCTAATGATGCTACAGAAAACCAAACAGAGAAATAAGGGATTATTGGGGGGACTCTCATCATCCCAAATAACAGAGCTCTTAGCTACTTGGCTACATGTCATAGACAGTTAGAAACTGACCCTCCGGAAAGGAATAAAAGGTGGATTCACCGTGGGTCGGGGCTCAGCTGTGGAAACATGCCCTTCAGAGAACTCCATGCCCTGGATCAATAATGAGACCCATGTGTCAGGACACCAGCCCATTGTTCTGGTTGGCTTTGGCTCGTGTAGACTAAAGAGACCAAGGCCAAAATTGGAGGTGTGGGCAGGACCGCTCGGGGGAGGTTTGCTCCGCCTGGGCCACTTGCCCTAAAATGCATTCTGATCAAGAGTTCTCAGTCATCCACCTTGGTTACTGGCCATTCAAATACTCCCCACACCCACACCCAGTTTATTAAATAGAACAAGAACAACAAAGAAGCCCAAGGAGGCAAAGAATGAGGCCATAGACAGAAGGAAGCACTCCAGCCCTGAATGGTCTCATTGTTCCCAGCTCCCCCTGGCTCAGGGGCCTGTCCACCCCAGATAAACAAGAGACCTCAAAGATAGAGCCCGAGTAGAGCTAGAGCCCGTGGGGGTCAGTGATCACCAGGAATGTGGGCACTGCCCTCAGCACAGTTTGCTGATCCCCAGGCAGCAGCTGGAGAAATGAAGCCGACATCTGCTAATTTCCCAGAAGAATCAAAATTAGCCCACTCCCCCTCCTCCTCTCTGCCCCCCTCCCATGCAACTCTAATATTTATTAATCTAAGTGTGAGGGAACTGCGGGTCCAAAGGACGTGAGGGGTCAGAGGCTGAACTGAAAGGGACACAACCCTTTGTGAGAACAGAGGAAACTGAGGGGTGCGGGAGTAGGAGAATCCTGATGCTACGTGCTCATTTTATAGATCAGGAAACTGAGACCCAAGTCGCTTGCCCAGCGCTACACAGCTTCTTGGTGGCAGAACCAAGATTAGAACCTGGCAGTTTGTTCAAAGTTTTTTCTTAAATGTGATCACAAAACCAGACTTTGAAGTGGGGGCCCTCCTCAGAAACAAAGGACTTTAGAGGAATAGGAGCCATGCAGATGGGCTGACAGTACCACAGGATCTCATCTGCTCTGGGGTCTTAAGCAGAGGCGCCTCCCACCAGCCCTCGCTTCCCCTTTGGTGAACCTTATTTCTCTCCCTAGTTCCTCCATGATCCATTCTTTTAACAGAGATGAAAGACCACATAGAGGCTTCCTTCCATTCCATTCAATTTAATGAATATTCTTAGCCCCTTGTGCTTTGTATCAAGCTTTGGAGATACAAAGACCAGAAAGCCGTTCCTGACCTCAACAAACTTAGATTCTGCTGAGGGAGTACAGAACGTAGACAGACAAGTAAATGGAGGGCATACAACATTAATAACAGGGTGGTAGGGAGGGAGAATGGATGGGGAGCTCGTCCTTGTCTTTTGAATCTTGCTCCTCTCCTACCTGTCTTCCCATGATGCCATGGTTGGATTGATTTATGAGATGGCTTCCAAAGAACCTAAGCAAGGGGAAAGGGGGAAGACAAATGAATTGGAATCAGTGAAAAAAACAAAACAAAACAGAAAACCCAAACCACAAATGACAATAGGGTGTGTGTTAGTGTTTTCACTTAGGAAAGTTAGTTTAATCTACTGATGCAAGTTTATTAAATTAGAAGGAAGAGGAGGAAGTGATCAATTGATTTTGGAATCTGGCACTTAAAAGTTTACAAACTGTGTATATTTCGTTGGGTTCATATTCTTACTCTGGCCAGCTAATGATTCTTGCTAAAGTTGTGCAATAAAGAAAACACTGAATTTTATAGATATACAGGAAACTGAGGAATGCCCAAAGACTGGTTTTTTCCTGCTTGTTTCCATTTTGGTTTGATTAACTTGAATTCTAAGTGTACTTGTATTAAATTTAGATTTGGGAGAATGCAAATTGTAATTGGAAGAAAGTTTGGGCTAATAAGATCCATTTTATAATGTGGGAAGGGGAGGAAGGAACTGGCCTTCCGTGTGAGCATGAAGGAACAAAGGCAAGAAAGCAGCAGGATTCAGGATGGCCTCAATCTTCTGAGTTTCCAGGATCTGCACCTCACGGGGTAGGAAAGTTGTATCCTCAAAAGGGAATGTGGTCTTGCAGACTCCTAGTTCCTGTTAGGAAAGAAATAAGACCAACACTGGGGGGAGTGGTAGGGGAAGGAAAGAGCTATATTTATGATTCCTCCCTCCTGGCTGATTTTCTAGCAGTTTGATATTAATCCTCTCAAGTTATTGTCAATGAAGCCCAGCCAGGGCCATTTCACTTGGAAAATCACTTTGAAATACTGGATTGAACAGTGGCAACTCTTATGAACAAAAGGCTCTTGGGGGAAGTTTGTAATATAACTAAGATATGGGTTTCTATTTTAGCTGTAATAGATGATGGGGTTAAATCTAAAGATGAGAGGGATGAATGTATTTGTAAACTGCATGGAAGAACCCAATAAGTAGAAAGAAAGAGAGAATGCTATTTGGGATCAATGAATAGCAGTAGAGAACTGGCCTTTGTACGGAGAACCATTCTATCCTCTGAGACAGGGGCAAAGATGTAGAAAGGCTTTAGAAGAGGCAGAAGGACCAGGAACGGCTGCTGGATAGATTGTGGTAAGGAGTCTGTTGGGCAAGAATGAAAGGATAGCCCTGCAGTGATGGAGGGGGTCATTTCTAACATTTACTCGGTTTGCATGATGTGAAAAGTGCTATGCTGGGCCCTAGGGATGATATAAAGGTAGAAGGATCTGTCCCATAGGGCAAGAGCAAGCCCTGGATTCTGATGCTTATTTTTTGTTTGTTTTTGCTGAGGCAATTGGGGTTAAGTGACTTGCCCAGGGTCACACAGCTGGGGAGTGTTAGGTGTCTGAGGCTGGGTCCTCCTGACTGGTGCTCTGTCCACTTGCCATCTCACTATCCCTTGGATTCTGAGTAGAAAGTCTGAAGTCTCTGTTGACTAACTGTATGGCTAAGGGCAATACAGCGCACTCCCTGGGGCTTTGTGCTCATCCTCTCTAAAATTATGGCAAAGCTGCCTTTCTCCGAGGGAGATTAGGAAGGCTCATTGTGGTAGAATCTCACGTGGGCTCAGGACTTTAAGGCAGCTTACACACACAGGGCTTCATTTCATCCTCTCGACAGCCCTGGAGGTAGATGCTATCACCATCTATTTCCATTTCTGCCCATGGGGAAAGTGAGAATCAGAGACGTTGAGGAATTTACCTAGGAGCAGACAGCTAGTGAAAGACAAGGGGGGGGGGGGTTATTTCCTGACTGGGAGTGCGGTTTTAAATTGAGATAATACATATAAAATGCTCTGTAAATATTAAGACGCGCTATAGTCTCTGTATGTATGGCTTTCCATCTGGGCATGAAGAAACATAAAATGGCAGGATAGAGGATGGCCCCAATCTTCTGATTCTCTCTCTCCCTCTCCCTCTCCCTCTCCCTGTCTCTGTCTGTTTGTCTCTCTCTCTGTCTCTCTGTCTTTCTTTGTCTTTCTTTGTCTGTCTCTGTCTCTGTCTCTGTCTCTCTGTCTCTGTCTCTCTCTCTCTCTCTCTCTCTCTCTCTCTCTCTCTCTCTCTCTCTCTCTCTCTCTCTCTCTCTCTGTCTCTGTCTCTCGATATATACATATGTTAGCTATGATGATGGCAATGATGCCATATGTTTTGATGTACAGGGGTGCAGTTACTTTTCAGTAATAGCTCAAGATCAGCAATATTGTTTTTAAGGCTGCCTTCCTTTCCTCCTTCCTTTTTTCTCTTTTCTTTTTCCCCCTCCTTTATTCTTTCATTTCTTCCCTCCTTTTTCTTTTCTCTTTTTTCTTTCTTTCTTCCTTCTTCCTTCCCTCTAACTTCCTTCTTTCTTTTTTCTTTGTCTTTTTCTTTCTTTTTTCTCTCTGTTTCTTCCTTCCTTCCTTCCTTCCTTCCTTCCTTCCTTCCTTCCTTCCTTCCTTCCTTCCTTCCTTCTTTCCTTCCTTCCTTCCTCTTTCTTTCTTTCTTTCTTTCTTTCTTTCTTTCTTTCTTTCTTTCTTTCTTTCTTTCTTTCTTCCTTTCATTTCCCTGGTTAAAGAATTCTATCAACAATTGTCATAACCTCCAGTTGCCTAAACTAATAGAACAAGTAGTCCTGAATCATAGACTAACAAAAGACCCACAGCAGAAAGATGTTTAAGTGTGGATGAGGTTCCATTGTGTTAGTCTTCCATATCACATTGGCTATTCATTACTAAAGGGAAGGGACCCTCCTACTATGATAGGCAGCAGCCTTCTATCATTTCAAAACCTTGGGATATGGCATCTCATATGCTTGAATATCTCTGCTACTTAGGCATTGCTTGGCCTAGTTTCCACAATTAAAGCCCTTGAACAGAACTTTTTTCCTCGGTGGGATACCTCAGCAGATTATTTCTGCTTACCTATTCATTCTCTACCTGGGTATTAGGAGGTCGCACCCAAAGCTGGCCATTGCTTGTACATCATGAGGAAGTCTGCCTTTGTAGACCATGAAATAGTGACTTTCAAGGAGTCAATAATGCAACTATGAAGGAGAGATAAGGTTGATTCTCCAATGGGATGTCTCCATTTGAATGACAGTAGAAATCCTTTCCATGACAGCTGTAAATGGGACTCCCTGACCAGTCTGAAAAAGACCCAGACTACCAATAGTACATTTGGGTAACTGCTGAAAATCTTGACTTTAATGCCATCCATAAGAGATTCTGCATTTGGGGATTTGGAGGTCATTATTATGTAAATTTCCTAAATTAATTTGCAGCCTCCAACCTCAAAGCCAAGATGTAACTCTGAAAATATTGACTCTGAAGTCCCTTCTACTCTAGATCTTTGTCTTATGCTTGGAATTTTTTCTAATTGACTAGTATCTTCACGTGCCAGACTGGAACATGTAGAACCCTTAAGGGTTCTTGCTCCTTTCATCTATCTCAGAATTAAATCCAGTAGCATCGATTTCCTCTGGATCATTCAGGACTAGTCTGCAAAATTCTGGGTGGGTTTCTTGACACTATTATGGATTCTGCATCATCTCTCAGGAAGCCTAGGTAGTGAAGCAGGGAGCTGCAGCTTCAATATTCTTTCTTTACTAAATTAATTTGTCCCCTATCAATAAACCCCATAATTAGATCAATTGAGTATAATATTGCTCTGTCTCTGTATAATGAATTGCATGACTGGACTAGTGAACCTACTTATCCATCCCTAACCCTATTACAGGATCAAGACATTTGCCTAATATCTATCCCTTGGTGCCAGTCCTTTCCATCTGTTAACAAGCTCCTTAGTCATGCTAAGATCACCTGATGTTTGTTTTGAATTGATATTCCCTTGAGAGACAACTTGGTCTAATTAAGAACCATGGAAAAGAGGTATCAAGAATGAAAGCAGCTGAACACAACCTCACGTGGCTATTCTCTGCTGCATATCGAGACATCAAGGCTTGGGTGATGGGGATGCTACAAAGAGGAAAAGCTGCTTTCCCTTTTCTCCTCCATTGATTGATTTTTATTTTTCCTATTAAAAGAGCTTGAATTAAGCACTAGCTCACATCTTCCTCAGATACCCTCCAAACTACTCTTCCTCCAAAATTGCCTGCTCAAATTCATTTTGGTCTTTTTGCCCCATTTCTGCCCCTCTTTAGATCATCTGGTTGCCGCCATCCTGGTGAGTCCACGTCCCCAGTAGCTCTTGTATCTGCTGCCATGGCCATCCCACTAATTCAGGTAGGTTTTGCCCTAAGTATTGTAATAGTCTTCCCACTGGACTTCCTGCTCCCAATCTTTACAGGCTGTACAACTACCAAAGAACACTTGGATTATTTTTTTAGTTCAAATTCAGGATTTTTAACCTAGTTATTGTCATTAAATTTCATGTCATTAGATCAAGCTCACTGGTTTGATTTTGTTTTGTTTTGTAAGTTGGGGGAATCTTGAGATTCTCATTCTATCATCCAAAATATTAACTATTCCCCCCAATTTTTTTATCCCACCAAAAAACTTCCTTTCATCTTCAAATTAGGCAATAATAACATTAACATCTTCAAATCATTGATATTAAACATGATGGGATCAAGGGCAAAGCCCTTGTGGTTACCACTGGAAAGCATTCATCCAGGTAGATAATTCATTCTCTTCATCTGATTATTCCATCCGTCATGAATCTACCTTTAAGTACTATAATCCATCTCCTTATTTCATTGTATTTTTAAAAGGGAAATTGCCCAGATCCCAGGCAGAGCCAATGTCCCTGAGGTAAGAGACAGCTCTCTGAAAGGAAAAGCTGTGGGAGATAAGCCATCACTTCAGTGATATCTGTCTCTTCCCTTTGTAATGTAGTCTTTCCCAGTTGGGAATGTTGCAACAAGCAAGTTTTCCTGGCTCCTTCCTGATTATTCAGTGAAATCTGGTTTGAATCAATAGAGCATCTTTTTGTCTATCTCAGGTCACAACAATCCAAACACACTTTTTCCAGGATGATTTTTCCTTTCAGGTCCTATTTTTTATCCCTGTTCATTAGTTTATTATACCTTCATCAATTCAATTCAACTGAGATCAACTAATATTAAGAGTCTGCTTTATGCACTTAGACTACCTAGTATTGTTCTGGATGTCAGGGAATACAGAAACAAAGAATGAAAATTGGGCATCCCATGCCCAAGAGCTTACCATCCTATCAGGAGAGTCAATGTGTACATAAATGCATAATTAATACAATCATGTATTTTCAGAAAAGAAACAGCACTAATGTTTGAGGGGATCAGAAAAGTCTTCAGTTAGGAGGTGTATGCTTAGGAGGTGATGGTGAGAAGGGATGGAGGCCATTTGTGCAAAGGCATGAAGATAAGTTATTAATATATATACATATATGTATATATATAACTATTATATATACATATATGTATATATATATAAGTAACTATTATATATGTGTATATATATATATATATATATATATACTTTATGTTTTGCAAAGCACTTTACACACATTTTACATTTAGTCCTTATAATAATCCTTTGAGGTATTGCTATCCCCAGTTTGTGAATTAGATGATGAATAATTAATTGATTGTCCAGTGTCACATAAAAATGAGACAGCATTCAGATTTGGGTTTTTCTGACTTATAAGTACAATACTTTATACTTTACATCCCCCAGGTGCCTAGATGGCATGACAATTGAAAGAATAGCTAATAATAAACCTGTTTGAAGTATAAAGTCACTGATTCAGTAAACATCATGGAGGATCATTCTAAATCCCTGGCAGAAATACACATAAGATATTTTTACAGCATTCCCCTAATCTATTAATCCTGTCACTGGAAAATTAAATTAGTGTTCCATGACATGTTCTTAGTAAACTTACACTGTCTTCTAGATATCACTTTCTAAATCCTCATAAAATGTCAAATAATCCGTTCTAGAAATTTGCCCGGGACTGACGATAAAACTCACAGACCCAGAGATGGTGGATGTGGAAGTGGGCTAAACCATGCAGCCCATCCCTCAAGGCCCAACAGAGTCAATCAGATAAGCAATTCAAGTGGTCCATTTCAGATGCACAACATCTGGGACTTAAGGCCACCTTTGTAGCCTGGATATTCTATACCCCAGAAACACCCCAACACAAATTGTTAATTTTACTCCAGCTTACCCATTGGAAACAATTTCCCCATTTCTATTTTATGCTCTATCTCTGGATTGTACCTTATAGATCCCTCTCAAGAGGTACTTTCAGATAACATGATTTTCTTTCCCTCCACATGTCCTAGGTTCTTTCTGCAAGGGGGATTTCTGGTGGCTCATCATCTTGCCCCTTTTACCATAAATCAGAACAGTATTTACTCATCTTCAGGTTTCAGGCCTCTACTCTTTACACAATTGATCAAACATCATTATTTCCTTGGAGATTTCATTAGGGAATCTCCTTTACTATCTGGGGTATGATATGTCTGGAACACAAGACTTTTAGAGATGATAGGTGTTCTTTTATTATCTCCTACCAATTTTGATTCTGCTGCTCTCAGATGAGAGGGAATGTAGGCAGAGATTATATGTGTAAAGTGTTTCTCAAACCTTAGAGCACCACATAAATGCTGAGTACCATTAGCCTCCTCATCATTATCACTAACTATATTTTTATCTGCCTTAAAAATTCTGCTTGGAGAGTCCTAGTTTTCTCGATTTTTTTTTTAATTATTGAAATAAGCAGAGCAAAATAAGCAGAATTAAGAAAACAATATGCACAGTGACTACAATAATGTCAACAGAAAGTTCCCCAAACTCCAAAATGTAATCCTAATTATAATGAGCAAGCTTGATTATTGGAGAAGAGTTGAGAACATGCATCTTATTATATCCCTCTTTTGCAGATATGGAGGACTATGGATAGGGAACATTACAAATACCGACAGAAATAACTGATGTGTTGTTGGGTAGTTTTGCTGAAATCCCTTTTCTCCCTCTTTTAAAATTTTTGTTAATAGGGGATAATGTAGATGGGAGAAAGAGATCTATTTAGAAATAAAGCTCATGTAAAAACAAAAGGCAACAATAAAAATAAGGTGCTTTTTTTTTTTAATGAGTGCTTTTTGTACATGTTTGATGCTGGATAGAATACTGAGTCCAGAACACACTATTATTTGTCTTTCTATTATGTTTATAGTTCCATCTTTCCTCATCATTTTTGTCTGTTTTTCATAAACTTGTCATAACTAAGAATTGTTAGAATCCTGCAAGTTAAGCTGTTTATAATCTCTATATATACCTAGAGAAATAGATTTAAAAATAAATGTACATCATATGATTGGCTATTAAATTTAACATATTGGATAAGATGAAAACATCTGTTAAAAGGGACAGAAAGGGAAAGAAAGCCCCTCTAAGCCCTCTGTTAACCTGGATGCACAACAGCATGAGCTGTCCAGAAAAAAGGAGCCAGTACCATGTGGAGATGCTGAGTAGGCAACAGGGTCAGTCATCTTTGTTTTTGGATGGAACTTCACCCAGAGTATTTTTATAAATTGTGGGAACTCTGGGTAGAAGAAGGCCAACATTGAGGGGGTTTCTTGATTTTCCAAAGATTAAGGTGTGACTTCTTTCTATTTATTATTATTAACCATTTTGAGTCTGTTCTCTGTTTGCTATTGTCATCGATCTGAATGGTTACAGAGGAGCTAAGAGCTCCAGTTGGAATTAAACAATCTGAAACTGATATTTAAGTTGCCAGGATTTCCCTGGGTGTAAGAGGTTTCCAAAAATTGTACTAGGGCCCTCAAAAAGAATATTAGAATTATGTGTATGTATGTATATATATATATGTGCATATATATATATGCAGAAAGAGAGTATATATGTATGTGTATATATATATATATCAGTTTTTCTCCAAATTTTGAAAATTATATTCCTAACTATAAATACACAGTTATAGAAGCATTTTATGATTATCATATATAAACAATTAAATACTCATAGAATGTATTCTCTTGATAAATTATTTAAACTCTTTAAAGATCTTTATTCTATTATATTTTGGTGTGGCCATCTAGCTTTATTTTTGTTAGCAGCTCTATTGTTCTAATTTTCTCTGATCCTTTTTTAATTGAGTGTTTTTTGTGTTTTCTTGATGCTATTTTAATAACAATAGCCAGCATTTATATAATATTTTAAGCACTCTGCAGATGTAATCTAATTTGATCCTCACAACAACCCTGGGAAATAGATATATTTTATTATTATTATTATTCCCATTTATAATTGAGGAAACTGAGGGAGAGAAGAGTTTAAGTAACCTATCCAGGGTCATAAGGTCTAATATGGATCTGAGGCCAAATTTGAATACAGGTGTTTCTGAGTCCACATCTAGTACTCTATCCACTGAGCCACCTGCCATTTATATACAGACATACATCCATAGCAATCATATACATATACACATATATATGAATATATAATATATATGAATATATAATATATGTATATATATATTTATACATATATTTATATATGTAAAGAGACAGTGCTATAGGGAGTATCAAGTACAGAATACCTAGAAACTCTCTTTGTTTTACCATAAGGCTGATGATTTCTTTTCTCACCTTTTTTTCTTTTTCAAAGCTGGCCTGAGTTAAGAGTTACTAGGTTTCGGAATTGAATAGAATGAAGAGAGTAGGATGAATTGCCTTTGGAAAATTGCACTGTACTTGCCAATGACCCCAAGCTTCTCTCTGAAACAAAAAACTACTGCTTAAAAATATTCTGCATTTAATGAAAGAGGGCTTTCTCTATTTTAAAAAGCCTAAAATTTTGGCACCAATATTCTTACATTGACCCTGTGTTATTATGAATCATAGAATGTGGCAGTCTCTACTATGCAGGTCACACAGAGGACAAAGGAGAGACAAATGGAGTCATAAATGGACTTTAATGTAAAATCAGTGACCCCTTGAATGCAAGAAGTGGTAGAAAAGAGAGCATCCATACCCTTTGATCCAGCAGTGTTACTACTGGGATTATATCCCAAAGAGATTATAAAGAAGGGAAAGGGACCTGTATGTGCACGAATGTTTGTGGCAGCCCTTTTCGTAGTGGCTAGAAACTGGAAACTGAATGGATGTCCATCAGTTGGAGAATGGCTGAATAAATTGTGGTATATGAAAATTATGGAATATTACTGTTCTGTAAGAAATGACCAACAGGATGATTTCAGAAAGGCCTGGAGAGACTTATATGAACTGATGCCGAGCGAAATGAGCAGGACCAGGAGATCATTATATACTTCAACAACAATACTATATGATGACCAGTTCTGATGGACCTGGCCATCCTCAGCAACGAGATCAACCAAATCATTTCCAATGGAGCAGTAATGAACTGAACCAGCTACGCCCAGAGAAAGAACTCTGGGTAATGACTAAAAACCATTACATTGAACTCCCAATCCCTATATTTATGCCCACCTGCATTTTTGATTTCCTTCACAAGCTAATTGTACAATATTTCAGAGTCTGATTCTTTTTGTACAGCAAAATAACGTTTTGGTCATGTATACTTATTGTGTATCTAATTTATATTTTAATGTATTTAACATCTACAGGTCATCCTGCCATCTAGGGGAGGGGGTGGGGAGGGTAAGAGGTGAAAAATTGGAACAAGAGGTTTGGCAATTGTTAATGCTGTAAAGTTACCCATGTATATATCCTGTAAATAAAAGGCTATTAAATAAAAAAAAAAAAGAAAAGAGAGCATCCAAGAGATGTCTGATCAGAAAAGATAGTTATTGGTCACGTAGCTGGAGCACCAGACGAGAGATAGATAGCCAATATGCTGTACCACATCCCTGAATATGTGATTTCTTTGGGGTACGTGTCTAGTAATGATGTTGCTGGAACAAAGGATATTCACAATGTAGTGGTTTAGGGCTATAATTGTAGTTGAGCCATAGAAAATGAGAAAGAAGGATGGATTCAGAAAATCTTGGGAGGATTTACATGAAATCATGAAAGGAACAGACGCAGAAGAAGATCTTTACAATGACTACAGCATTGTAAAAGAATATAGTTTTGAAAGACTAGAGAACTGATGAATGCAATGTACAGTCATGATTCCAAAGGACTGATGATGAAACGTTCTTCCTCTCTCTTGAAAGAGAGAGTATGGACTCAAGGTACAGAATGAGACATACGTTTTAGGACATGGCCGGGGAGGATTTGTTTTAGATGACTGTATTTTTTTCTAAAAGAGTTTTCTTTATTTTTTCTTATAGGGGAAATGAGGTAGAGCAA
Organism: Sarcophilus harrisii; assembly: GCF_902635505.1. NCBI lineage: Eukaryota > Metazoa > Chordata > Mammalia > Dasyuromorphia > Dasyuridae > Sarcophilus > Sarcophilus harrisii. The sequence continues at coordinate 420,251,806 of NC_045429.1, forward strand.
TATATTATGTCATCTTGAGATAATGGGAGATATGTAACTTCAAGTTACTCTTCAGCCAGTTGGGTTACTGTAAGTCTGTAGAGAAAATCTCTCCATAGCTTTGTGTGATGTGAGAGATTCCTCTGCCACAGGAAGAATAGTGCAACAAAAGGAAAATTATTTCATAGGATCATAGATCTAGATTTAAAAGAAACTAGTAAAATCTCATTTTTCAAAAAAATAAAATAAAACAAAAATGAGGGTCCACTGAGATGAAAATGGCCTTCCAAGGTCATCAGATGGCAAGTACTAGAAAGATTTTTGAACCCAGGTCCTTTTGCTCTAGAACTGGAACTCTTTTTATTATTCCATATTTATTTAGTAGTTCCATAGGTTTTGCTGCTTTGCCCTAGTGGACCAGAAAGGGAAGAATCAAGCTGAAAATTCCCATTTGTGAAATGTAAATTGATGCCTTTTATCAAGCAAACTTTGTGCATGATAGTTAATCTATTTTATTCTTAAACTTGTTCTATTTATAACCCTCCCCTTGATTGCCTATAAAGCACACATTAATATCCCATTTTCACTGTTCATATTGCTTTGTAAAGGTAGACAAAGCAAGACAAAAGTCAATACAAGGTTGATTACTAGGCCTCCCTAATCATACATGTCTTTCCCTTTCTTCATCACTTTCGTTGGCAAAGGGAAATGGTATATGAAGTTTTCTTCTCAGAAATCATTTCTTAGTAACCAGCACACATCAAATATTTTGTAAGCAAAGCAAGTAAATTCAGTGCAAGATATAAACTGAGTCTTTTGCTTAAAACTCCCCCACCAACTAAAATATCAAATGAAAGAGCATTTGTTAAGCCCCTAACACAATGCCTGACATATAGTGATGTTTAATAAATACTTGTTTACTTCCCATCCCTCTCCCCTTGACTTGCTCAGAGTCCATGATATTGGGAACTTTGAACTAAAACCAACCTAAATCATGATTTTATAAATCAAGATCATTAGTTTCATGGAGTTTGATAAATGGAACAGTACAATTTGTTTTAGGATACCTTGTCTTGATGACTTGTCAGTCCAATAATTTCTCCTTGTTGGTGAAAATCAGGTTTATAATAGCCTTTCTACTTATTAGCTGAAGAGTGAAATTATCATTAAGTTAATCCAGGGGTGTGTGTGTGTATGTGTGTGTGTGTGTGTGTGTGTGTGTGTGTGTGAGAGAGAGAGAGAGAGAGAGAGAGAGAGAGAGAGAGAGAGAGAAAGAGAGAGAGAGAAAGGGGAGGGAAGAGAAAGGAGAGAGAGAATCAGAGGGTGAAAATACCATCCTTATTATGGTCCTCAGAAAGCTGCTATTTCTGTTCCTTTTATGGATGGCACTGTTCTTATTAGTCTCTTAGTATGATCTGTGTAGATTTATTAAACATAATCTCTTCTCAGCTCCCACGAGTTTCCACCAGGAAAACTTCCTTCTTCCCTTCTATGTCATATTTCAATTGAGTCACACCAGCGTGGATCAATGGTGTGTTTTATTAATAACCATAGAAACAAAGATGAATGAGACCAAGCATCATAAAATATGATAGGCACTAAGAGTCTGCCATTCCCCTGAGATTTGCACAAGCCCCCCAAATTCCAGACACAATTTATTTCAATTCAGAGCTCTTCTTCCTCCTGTTCCAGGGAAGGAGGAACCTTCCTCATTTGTGAAGTTCTGAATGTCGGGTACCATAGATCCTCCACCTCTCCTGATTCTGCTGTTTTTAGGTCATGGCTTTCTATATCACCAAGTCCAGAGGATGTGAGTCCCCACAAACATCAGGATTCACCCCACTCTCTCGAGTCTACCCAGCAGCCAGGGTCCCAGTTTGCCTCTCTTTGAAAGAAGACATGCTAATTGCATCCTGCATCATTTCCTCCTTGGGACCAATCCACCTCTCCCACTTTCTCTCCTCAGCAGTGCAGCCATTCCCCGATGACTCCCCAGAAGATAGGAACTCTCTTCTGACTTTTTAAGAAACCTTATAATGAGCCATGGAAATGATGCTCCTGAGCTTGGAGCATAGATACAACTCGTGCTCCCCAGATTTCTTCCATGATGCTTACAAACATTCACAAGTTTTTTAAACAAAATAAAACTAAACCATTAACTCTTCCATCCTAGAATCAAGAATATGAGTGTTGGGAGGTTCTCTGTGGTCATCTACTCAAAAGAAACTCTGACAAGTTATCCCCCAACTTCAAGCTCTTAAAGAAAGTGAACTCATCACTTCTATAATTTCTCAGTACCCTTTAACGACTCTCCAAGATCATAAATTATAGATAAGTTTATGATATGCATTATGAAGGGGGTTTCCCTACACTAACCTATTACTGTTCTATACAAGTGCCTAGTATAAGCATTTTATAGTCAACATCTTAAAAATATTGAATTGAATTCAAGTAGTTGTTAAGGGTCTATAATGTGCAAGAGAGATAATATAGGATAAAGGGAAGGAAGCCTTCCTCAGGCAGAAAGATCTGGGTTTGAGAGAAATGATTTTTTTCTCCCTTTTGTTAATAACTATCGAATCAGGATCAAAATTTTTCCCCTTTTCTATTTCCTCATCCAGAAGGCAACCAATGTGGGAAATCTCGTAAAAGATTTACTGAAACTAAAAGTTAACCAGACAATAAGAGAAATTCTAAGTTTAGGACAGTGGGAGAAGTCTTGATCATTGTGTTTAGTCAGATCTAAGAAAATAAATGGATTCTCCTTTTTTAATCAGATAGGTGATATGAAAATTGATATGTCTCTTTCTTGAGTGATCCCATCTCAAGACTCTCTTTGGAATATAACCTACTCAAACCAAGAGAACATTGTACATAACAACAAGATTATGTGATGATCAATTGTGATGGACTTGGCTCTTTTCAACAATGAGGTGATTCAAGGCAATTCCAATAGTCTTTTGATGGAGAGAGCCATCTGCATTCAGAGAGAGAGCTGTGGGGACTGAATGTGGATCACAACATAGTAGTTTTATTTCTTTTTTCTTGTTTCCTTGCTTGCTCTTTTCCTCTCTTTCCCCCTTTTCTTCTGATTTTTCTTGTGCAGCATGATGCATGTGGAAATATGTTTAAAAGAGAATTGCCCATATTTAGCCTCTATCTAGGGGAGGGGAAAGGAAAGGAGGGAGGGGGAAAAATTTGGAACTCAAGGTTTTTCAAGGGTGAATGTTGAAAACTATCTTTGCATGTATTTTGAAAAATAAAAAGCTATTAGTATTAAAAAAGGAATATAACCTACTCATTATAATTATAATACTCATTCTCTCATTAATTGTTAACCAATCAGAATTGATTGCTACTCTCCGAAACACTTGCTCTTCCAAGGGCATATGAACTATGAGCTCCTCACTTTGAGGGATCTTTGGCATTCGAGAATGTTACTGACCTATTTTATTAAAATACTAGCACCATTAATAAAATGACTAATTACCCAGCACCTGTGTCTCTAGAACTTTTCACATGCCACAGATTCAAGTCCTGCTTCTGAGTAGACAAGTTTCTTAATTTTTTAGTGCCCTGAATCTTCCCAAGGTCATAAATTACAGATGAGTTTCTGATATGCATTATGAAGGGAGTTTCCACATTGGGAGTTCCATAAATAATCCAATTATAATTCTGTATGAGGCATTGGGGAAAATATAAAAAGAAAAAAACTTTCCTTTCTTGAGACGGTTGTAGTGAATAGTAATAGAACTTTGACCAGGGAAGGAAATACTAATGGGCACAACTTCTCCATTTTGTTCTAGTTCCAGAAGACATCATTCCTGCCGTTCAGTGCTATGGCTCTCTCCCTGCTCCCGCCCTGTACCCCGTTCCTCTTTCTTTTGCACTATCTGATAATGACCAGTAGGGAGAGCACTTTATCCTGCTTTACTGGATCTATTCAAATTTCTCTCACCTCTTATTCTATCTCAAATCATTCCTGAAGATCATGCATTAAATGGAAGAAAAAGGTCAGGGCTAAAAGTAGAGGGAGATATATTAATATCATAAAACGTCAAACTTATCTAATTCTGATTAATGTTTGCTTTTTATATTTTTTTCTGGTTATACATGCGTATTCACTTTTTAAATGTATATTTCTTTCTGAATCATATTAAGAGAGAAAAATCAGAACAAAAGGGAAAAAAGTCATAGGGGAGAGAAAAAAAACAGAAAAAAGAAATGAATGTAGCATGTGTTGATTTATATTCAATCATGTTAAGAGAGAAAAATCATAACTAAAGGGGGAAAAAGCCACAGGAAAGAAAAAAAAAACAGAACAAAGAAGTGAACTAGCTAGCATTGTTGATTTATATTCAATCACCATATATCTCTTTCTGGATGCAGATGGCATTTTCTCTGCAAAGTTTATTGGTATTACCTTGTACTTAACGTTTGTGTATAAATCCTATCTTTACTCCCAACATTTCCACATGTCAATCATTAGCTATATATTCCTCCCTCTTGCTTAGACCATGGCCACTGATGACAGGTACCTCCCCACCCTCCCACATGGATCTGGGCAGTCCCCCGCATACCAGGATGGCCAGTGTGCTCAGGATCCATACACATGACAAGTATTGTCTTGGCAGAGGACAAATGTTACCAGCATATCCTCCCCTTTGTTTATATGGGTGAGCCCAAGAACCCTTAGTTTGAATTTGACATTTACTTTATAATGTAACTGATGATCCGTCACTGATCCAGCACAGGAAAAAGGGAAAAAAAAGTCATTCTTTTAACAGGATTGACCCAGGGAGGAAATTTCCATTTACTGGATGGAAAATTGTTGAAATTGACCTTGAACTTTGTAGTTTTTCACATGTAACACAAACATGATTTTTATACAATAAAGCCTGCTAGACCTCCTGCCTTATTCTCATAGCCCTCAGCAATCAGTGCTTTTAAAAGGATATTATCAAAAATAACAGAAAAGACATAGCTTTATGAAAGAACTAGAGAACTGGGAAGGAGGAGATGAGGGCTTTAATCTTGTTGGAGCCTTTTACCAATTTTGTGACCTTTTGTAAGTAATCTGGAAACTTTGGAGGCTGCAGTTTCTTTATCTATAAAATAAATGGATGGCCATTGTCAAAGACAGAAAAAAAGGCACCTTACACTAAAATACAGGAGAAAAGGAGCATTTTTTTTATCATAACAAAGAACTGAAAACAAGTAGATGCCATCATTTGAGAATTGGCTAAAAATTATGGTACATGAATATTACTGTGCTATAAGAAATTATGAATGTGGAGAGATCACAGAAGAACTGGATGAATTATATGAACTGATACAGGCTAAATAAAGGAAGTAAAGTAAGAAAAGAATATATAATATGTGTCAAATAGTTGTTTTAGCTTTTAGAAAGCTGGTATTGGTGACATGGGACTAATTATCTCCTTTATCTGGCTTCCACCCTTTGTGCAGATGGTAACACTATTCCCCTCGACCAAATCCAGTTGTCCTGATCTATATCTTTCTAATGGCCCCTGATGGCTCTGGAGGAGAAAATGAGGCTGGTGACTTTGTACAATCTTCCCTCACTACAGTCTAATTCACTTGTATGTCATGGCATCTCCTCCCTGATGTCTGGGTCCTTTTCAAGAAGGAAGGACAAACAACAAATCTTCCTCAGCTTTTTCCCTCCTTCCTCCCCTTGGATGTGATCTTTTCTCTCTAGTCACTTCCTTGGTTCTACCCTGAAGATGCTTTCCTTTTAAGCCTGAGAAGAAATAATGGGAAAATGGAAGTGGATAAGATAATCACAAACCATTTCCCATCAGTATCACTAAGCCATTTTGTCTAGGACTAGTTAGCGCCCATGTTTTTCTCTCTGATTTTGGGAAGCTATACATTTCTCTCTTTTGAACGGCTTTTTAATCCCTGACAATAAGAATACCCAGCAATTATTTTAAAAATTATCTCTCTGTGTGTGTGTGTGTGTCTCTCTCTATGTCTCCATGTCTCTGTCTCTTTGTCTCTGTCTGTCTGTCTCTCATCTCTGTTTCTGTGTCTCTGTATCTTTCCCTTTTTCCCTCCCTCCATGCTCTCCCTCTCTGTGTCTCTCCCTGATTCTGTCTCTCTCTGTCTCTGTCTTTCTTTCTATGTGTGTGGCTCTCCCTGTCTCTCTCCCTCTCTCCCTCCCTCCCTTTCTTCTCTCTCTCTCTCTCTCTGTGTCTCTCCCTGTCTCTGTCTCTTATATGCGTCTATCTATCTCTGTCTTTCTGTTTCTGTCTCTCCTTCAGTATCCCACCACCTGATTGCTACCTCTCTTTGCCATCATTGCACACAATTAGTCATTCACTGGTTAACCACTCTATTGCAAAGAGAACCAACAAAACAGAAAACAAAACAAACTCTTAGGAACAGGGATTGAGAAATATTCTCCTTACTTTCCTGAGAAAGAGAATGAGGATGGGAAAATACAAATTCATCAAGTCTATTCTCAGTAGCCCGAGTATATCCAGTTACTCAGCCAGTGCTTGCCTTAGAGCCTGAGCTTTTCTCTCCCATGTCAGTTCCCTCAAAATGAAGAGCAGTCCTGCACCTGGACATCTGGCCCGCTTGCCCCCCTCCTCCCCATGATATCACTAATTCTGAGTCTGTTCCTTAGGCCTATTCCAGTCTCTCAAGTCTTAGTATTTTCAGGAGAGTCCTCCTCCTCCTTCTCCTTCTCTTCCTCCTCCTCCTCCTCCTCCCTGCCTTAGGATGGGTAGAGGCTAGCTTTTCAGTCAGAGTCTTCCTGGATCTCTGAGGACTCCCATAGATAAACATTCCGAATACTTGTCTATCTATCAGCAGATATAGGTCTCTACCAACATCCCATTATAATGATTATAAAACAGCAAAACGATAACAAATAAATAAACCAAACGGTAACAAATAAAATCCTGAACCTGACACAGAGAGACGGAGACAAAGAGAGACAGAGAGACAAAGCGCACGCTAGGACTAAATTTGGAAATCAGAGTGATGTAAAACAATAGATAGCAATAAAAATAAGATTAAAATCTTTTAAATGAATAGACTAGAGTTGTTTGTACCTTAAGTTTAGATTTAATGGATAAATGACACAACAGATTATTAAAAGAAACTGGGAGTGTTTGAGGGAATATTTTCCAACCATTTGACACGGTCTCTGTGAGATAATGATTCTTTTCTTTCCTTGGTAGTTGTATGTATAAATATTTAAATTACATACATTCTAAAATACATAAGAATTTTAAAGATATTTATAAAATATCTTACACATATAAAAATGACTACATAAATATATATCCACATACACATGTATATGTGTGTGTGTGTGTGTGTGTGTGTATGTGTGTGTGTGTGTAGCATCCCATCTGGGACCACTTCCTCAACTCTTACTCTTCTTAGCAGGCTAGAACCCCAGAAGGCACTGACTGCTACTCTAAGAATCCTAGAAGTACCTTTAAGAGGCTCAAGAACCCCTATTGGTATGCTTGCCTTTAACATCATCTAACCAAGCTTCCTTTAGCTTTTTGAAAAGAGTATTATGTGGTCTGTTACTAACATGAAGCTAAGTAGTTCAGTGGGTAAGAGAGTTGAAGTCAGAATGAGCATGTCAAATTCCATCTCAGAAATTTCCTGTGTGAATCTGGGCAATTCACCTAACCTTTCTCAGCTTCAATTTCCTCATCTATATAATAGGATTATTGTGATTATTATTGATCCATCGTGAGGATTAATTTAGATAACATGCCTACGTGTTTTGCAAACTTTAAAGAGTTTGTATCTATGAAATACACAAAACATTAGCTCTAAGCAACAAAATGATGGTGGAAAGCCCACTAGATCTGAGTTCCAATTTTACCTCAGACATTAACTAGCTGTGTGACCATGGGCAGACCATCTAACTTCTGCATGCCTCAGTTTTCTCTTATGTAAAATCAGAATTATAATAGCCCCTACTTCCAGGGTTGTTGTGAGGATTAAGTGAGGTAATATTTGTAAAGTGCTTTGCAATGCTGTATAAATGCTAGCTATTTATATGAGTATTGTTGTTGTTATGGTATACTAAATTTCCTCATCTCCCCCAAAGTCTGAGGTTATATTTTCCCATGAATATATATATATATATGTAGATATATATAGAGATATATATATAGGGAAGAATATCCCTAATCTTAATGATAGTAAGTATAGCTATCATTATACAGAGACCCAGAGGTATATCTAATTTTTCAACCAATAACAAGATGTTTCTTGCGGGGATCTTTCTTCCAATGGCTAGAAGGAAATGCCTTTTTACACCTTTGATTGATGTATTCAATCTGAGGATTCTGACCCTTCAGTGATAGTATTATTTGGCAAACAAAAAAAGGGGGGCAGGGAGAAATTAATTCAGGGGTAAAGATTGACATGGAATAAATCTCTAGGAAAGGAAAGGAGCCATATGCAGAGCCAATATAAAACAGCCTTAAATTTAAAGCTAAAAGGCTGGCAGGCTCAGAGATGGGCAAATAAACCAATGTTCAAAAAGTGGAAAATAGAGTCTTTAAACTACAAGAAATTTGTTCCTCTTCTTCCCTTAGCTTGCCACCTTCCCTCACCTCCCCAGTGAATAATATTTGTCCAGAGAGATTATAAAGAGCTTCCTTGACCCACCTCTCCATAACGTTAGAGATTGGTAACTAAGGAAAAAAGGAAGACATAATGAGGAGAAACAGAAGGATGAGAGCAGTAGAAGTGGGGAGGGGGGGTAGGGACAACCAGAAGCATAAAAAACCCCCTCCAAGGTGCTTTTGTGTCTTTCTTTAGCCTGGAGAGATAGCCCTGAAAGATCCAGGGTACTTTAGAGAGGATTTCCAGGCTTGCCTGAAAAAATGATGAATTGTATGTGACAGTACCTTGGAGAGGGAAAGGGTGGCAGAAAGACAGAGAGCGAGGTTACTCATGGGACTTAGAGGTCACTCCCTCCGCCATAGGAGCCATCGTGCTAGGAACTGTTAAATAACCCTGGGAATTGCATAACCTTGGGACTACTGATTGCCCAATAAAGGGTTTGTTTAGTTTCCTCCTTTTAATAAAAACCTGGTCCTGTGATACTAGGAACTGCATTCCTGCAAGCAGGGAAGGGCTTCGGTACACTGAGTATATTATGCATTCGTGCTCCCAGGCTTCCAGGATAGCACAGATGGAAGGCTTAGGGGTGCAGCTCCCCACATGTATATTTATACCGCACAGCTCATGTGCAGCAGGATTCCTGTGGTAGAGCAGCCCCCTGAGTAGCAATGAATATAAGGGAAGGGGATAAAAGAGAAAGAGAGAAATCAGAAATGTGTTCCACAGAGGTTCCCAGAGATAAAAACTCTCCTCTCTCCAACAGCTCTCCAAAAACAATATTTCCAGTCCAGGGAAATATGACTCATGGCAGGTTACAGTCACTTTCTGCCTGTTACTTCTACATATGGCCTTGGGCTAGCCATGAGGGCAGTTATGGGCAGAACCACTGGGTTTGGGAACACTTAGGGACAGACTTTCTTTTTTTTTTCTTTTTTGCTGAGGCAATTGGGGTTAAGTGACTTGCCCAGGGTCACACAGCCGGAAGTGTTAAGATTTGAACTCAGATCTTCCTGACTTCAGGTGCTCTATCCACTGTGCTGTCTAGCTGCCCTTAGGGAGAGATTTTCTTCTCCCTGGGCACTAGTGGGTCTGCCAGATATTCCAGACTATGATGATTCTCAGTTTCTATTGCTCACATAACAAAAACCAAAGACTAATAGCAACTCATTTATTTTATAGTATGCTATAATAAACAGTGGCAGAGGGATGTCCAGAAATGGCAGGGAAGAGTGGAAATCCTTGTGCCGGTACATTGTCTGAGTCCACCCAACTACTCAGAACCAGGACTTCCCTGCACAAATCCCTTCTGTCAATAAAGAAGGAAAACACCAACTTGGGGGAAGAGCTGCTTTTCTCCCCAACTCTGGCCATGGAAGGAAGAACTTCCTCTGAGGACAGTGTGATTCATAATCATCCGGCCTTGCTCAGCTTTTTTTTTTGCATTTATTTATTTATTTTAATAATGTTTTATTTTTCCAAATACATGTAAAGTTCGTTTTCAGCTTTCATCTTAGGTTGTATTTTTTAAATAAATGAAGTGTGAATATTTTGAAGGGAAATAGTTACTGCTATGGATGCCTTGAATCCATCAAAAATAATAGTACAAGACTAACTTAAATTCCTTTTTTGATGTGGTTATTAGACTGGCAAATTAAGAGAATTCTACAGACATTGGATTTCAACAGGACATTTTAAAAAGTCCCTTGTGATGTTTTTATGCACAAGATAAATAGATGAGGGTTAAATCAGAGATTTAACACCTCCCTTCATTTCCCACAAGTGGCTGGCAAAACTCCCAAGCATAACTTGAATGAGGTTAAGCTGTAATTGGGAAATGTTTAAATAAAAAATAAAATACATCACAGATAATGCTAATTTCTTATTTTCTAAGTCAATATGCAAAAGGTTTCTACTTGAATTTGACATCATTGGACTAGATGATTATAGTTGGGTGATGTGACATTGATTCAATGACTGTCTGAAAAGATCTATATGGGTTTCTAGTGGGTTACTTTTACCATTGAACATTTTTATTAAAGAAGGACATAGATAACATGCTGATTGATTTTGCAGATGGCATGTGATTTATTCATTAGTATAATGCTGGTTTATCAATGCCCTTCCCAAAAGGTGTTAACTGGAACTGAGCAGTACTCTCCCAATATATTCTGATCAAAGAAAAATCCAGTGAGTCTATTATTTTCTTCACTCTGGACAATGATTGAATTAGTTTTGTTTGGCTTTATGTTAATGACACTATCATCAGATAATGAGCTTATGGTCCACTAAAAAATCCAGCTTTTTTTTTTTTTTTAATGTGAACCGTGTACACGCCTCCCTCATTCTGTATTTATATAGTTGATTTTTTTTTTAACTCAATAGTAGGATTTAATACTTATAAAACCTCATCTTGAGAGATAGTGCGGCACAGGGGAGATAGGAATAGTCTCTGAGCCAGCAGGGCCTCAGTTCAAGTCTTGCCTCTGACTATGAGAATATTAGCATCCCATTTAACTTTATAAGTCTATGAGTTACAGAACAAGTCTCAATTTGCCTCAGATTTCCAATTTGGTAGAGGAGTTGCCTCATGGATTCATAGTTTCATGTATAAGTCTTTTCTTTGTTCTTTTTATATTGAGATGTTTGAAGATTAAGTTCATGATTTAAAAATAAAATTTTAAAGCCAAGGGTTCCATCAAAACTCTATAGCATAGCTTGGGGCCAGAAAGAACAACCAGGACTGCTTACATCAGGAGAAAACATTAGAAGTAGATTTAGGGAGGGATTAAAAATCCCCTCTGGCTTCAAAATGGCACCAGCCCAAATGCATCTTGGGCCAGCTTTTGAGTAGCATTGCCTACATGAGATTGAGAAAAGGAAAAAAAAATCTCCACTTGGTGCTTCAGCCAAGCTAAAATGATAACAGCATTTTTAAAAAATCTATTTTCATTCTTTGGCTTTTGTTTTCTTTTTCCTTAGCTTCCTAAGAAGTTCATTCTGAGAGGGAAAATAAGCATAGTTTTATCTTGCCTGAATTATGGAAAAAGGGCTTTTTCTACACTTTGTGAGCCCTATGATAATAATACAATTATTTTTACATAATCCTTGGGGATTTGAAGACCTTGCTCTTCACAGCAATCCTGTGAAATAGATAATGAATATACTCCCACCCCAGTTTTACAAAGGGGGAAACTGAGGCACAGAGAATTAAAATGTTTTGTCCAGGATCACACAGCTAATAAATAATCAGAGCCAGGGTTTGATCAGGACTCCCTGATAACAAATCCAGATGCTTTCCATTATACCACACCACTATCTCACTCCAAGAAGAGTATTTCTTATTCAGAATCCCAGAAAGAGCCCATGGACCTGGTACAGATGAAATTCATTAGTTTCTACATTTTTTAAAATGAAGAGAATATAGGATCATAGATATAGAGCAGGAGCTTAAACTTTTCCTTTTGCCAGTGCAAAAACTGAGACCAAATTAAGTGTTCAAAGTGCCACGTGTATTAAATAGGAGTAAGTCTAAATGATCTCTAGGTTCCCTTCTGCTTCTGAAATTCTGTGAGTAGTTATGGAACCCAGTATTACAAGGGGAAAAATGAGAGAGAGCTATTGATGATGAACATACACTATCATCTACCTGGACCATTTTCTTAAAACATGGTGGAAGGCTAACAAAGATGAAATTACAACAGTTGTAAAGAGTTATTTTGCTCAATTATATGCCAACAAATTTAATGATTTAAATGAAATGGAAGAACGTTTACAAAAATATAAATTGCCTAGATTAGCCGAAGAGGAAATAGAATATCTAAATAGATCTATTTTAGAAAAAGAAATTGAATAAGCCATAAATGAGCTTCCTGAGAAAAAAGTGCCAGAACCAGATGAATTTACAAATTACATTTAAAGATCAAGTAATTCCAATATTAAACAAATTATTTGGAATAATAGGCAAAGAAGAGATCCTATGAGACACCTTTTATGAAACAAATATGATACTGATTCCTAAACTAGAAAGAATAAAAATTGAGAAAGAAAATTATAAACCAATTTCATTAATGAATATGGATAAAAAATTCTAAATAAAATACTAGCTAAAGGATGATCAAGTGAGATTTATACCAGGTATGTAAGGATGGATTAACATAAGGAAAACTATTAATGTAATTGATTATATCAATAATAAAGGCTTAAAATATCATATGCTTATATCAATAGAGACAGAAAAAGCTTTTGATAAAATATAATAGTTGGGACAACTATATGGTATAGTATATAGAGGACCAGTCCTGGAATCAGGAGGTCCTGAGTTCACATTCAGCTTCAGGTACGTAACACTTTGTACCTGTGTGACTCTGGGAAAGTCTCTTAACCCTAATTATCTTGTCCCAAAAAACCCCAAATAAAATACATCACTCATTTCTATTAAAAACACTTGAAAGTACGGGTGTAAACTGGCTTTTTCCTTAAATTGATAAAACAGCATTTAGCCAAAACCATCAGCAAGTATTATTTGTAATAGAAATAAGGTAGAAGCTTTCCCAGTAATACCAGATGTAAAATAAAAATGCCCACCATCACCAATGTTATTCAGTATGATATTAGAAATTCTAGCAATAGAATTGAATAGAATAGAAATAAGGAAAAGAAATAGAAGAAATCAGAATAAGGAATGAGACAATAAAATTTGGAAAATGCTGAAGACTCAACTAAAAAGTTATTTGAAACAATAATTTTTAGCAAAGACCAGGCTATAAAGTAAGTTCTTATAAATCCTGAGCATTCTTATATATCACAACCAAAACCCTTCAAGAAGAAATAAAGAAAAAATTCATATGATTATCTTAATGCAGAAGAAGCATTTGACAAAATCCCATACCCAATCCTATTGAAAAACACTAGAAACATAGGAATAAATGGAGTTTTCTTTAAAATGATCAGTAGCATCTATCTAAAACCATCAATAAGCATCATATGTAAGGGGCATTCCTAATAAGATAGGGATGAAACAATGTTGCCCCTATCACCATTACCATTTAATATTATATTAGAAATGTTAGCTTTACCAATTAGAGAAGAAAAAGAAATTAAAAGAATTAGAACACGTAATGAGGAAATAAAATTGTCACTCTTTGCAGATGATATGATGGTATATTTAGAGAATCCTAGAGAATCAATTAAAAAACTATTAGAAAGAGGCAGCAAGATGGCACAGTGGATAGAACAACAGTCCTGAAATCAAGAGGACCTGAGTTCACTTAATACTTCCTAGTTGTGTGACCCTGGTCTAGTTAGCTAACCCCAGTTGCCTCAGCAAAACAAAAAACAAAACAACAACAAACAAACAAAAAAACAAGGAAAAAAAACTCCTACTAGAAACAATTAATAACTTTAGCCAAGTTTCAGGATACAAAATAAATATACATAAATCATCAGCATTTCTGTATGTTACCAACAAAGTCCAGCAGCAAGAGATACAAAGAAAAGTTCCATTTAAAATAACTATAGATAATATAGTCTATCAATATCACAATATGTAGCATATCTGACAAGACAAAGCTAGGAACTATAGGAACACAATTATAATACACTTTCCCCACAAATTTATGCTCATTGCTGGGCTAAGCTAATATAATAAAAATGACAATATTGTTTAAATTAATGTACTTATTCAGTGCCATATCAATCAAACTGCCAAGAAATTACTTTACAGAGCTAGAAAAAATAATAAAGTTCATCTGGAAGAACAAAAAGTCAAGAATTTCAAGGCAATTAATGAAAAAAATGCAAATGAAGGTGATTTAGCTACACCAGACCTAAAACTATATTATAAATCAGTGGTCATCAAAACCATTTGGTACTCAGAAATAGAGCAGTTGGCAGTGGAATAGGTTAGGCTCACAAGATGCAATAGTCAATGATTATAGTAATCTAGTGTTTGATAAAGACTCTAGCTTCTGGGATAAGAACTCACTATTTGACAAAAATTGCTGGGAAAATTGGAAACTATTATGGCAGAAACTAGACACTGACCAATACCTATACCAAGATAAGGTCAAACTTGATTCATGATTTAGACATAAAGGGTGATACTATAAATCAAATTAGGAGAGCAAAGGATAGTCTCCCTTTCAAATCTGTAGAGAAGGAAGGTATTTATGGCCAAAGAAGATCCAGAGTACATTATGAAATTCAAAATGGATAATATTAATTATATTAAATTAAAAAGGTTTTGTACAAACAAAAGCAATGCAGCCTAGATTATGAAGGGAAGCAGAAAACTAAAGGAAAATTTTTATATCTAAGGATTCTGATAAAGGCCTCATTTGTAAAACATGTAGAGAATTGACTCAAATTTATAAGAATACAAGCCATTCTCCAATTGATAAATGGTGAAAAGATATGAACAGACAATTTTCAGATGAAGAAATTAAAACTATTTCTAGTCATATGAAAAAAATACTCTAAATCATTATTGATAAGAGAAATGCAAATTAAGACAATTCTGAGGTACTATCACACACCTTTCAGATTAGCTAAGATTACAGGAAAAGATAATGATAAAGGTTGGAAGGGATGTGGGAAAACTGAGACACTAATACATTGTTGGTGGAGTTGTGAACTGATTCAACCATTCTAGAGAGCAATTTGGAACTATGTCCAAAGGGCTATCAAACTGTGCATACCCAGTGTTTCTATTGGGTCTGTATCCCAAAGAGATCATAAAAAATAGAAAAAGACCCACAGGTGCAAAAATGTTTGTTGCAGCCCTTTTTTGTAATTTCAGCCCAGCAGTTGGGGAATAGGTGAATAATTATGGTATATAAATATTATATAATATTATTCTCTAAGAAATGACCAGCAGGATGATTTCAGAAAGGCTTGGAGAGACTGACATGAACTGATGCTGAGTAAAATGAGCAGAACCAGGAGATCATTATATACTTCAACAACAAGATTATATGATGATCAATTCTGATGGATGTGGCTCTTTTCAACAATGAGGTGATTCAAGCCAATTCCAATAGAACTGTATGGAGAGAGCCATCTACATTCAGAAAGAGGACTATGGGGATTGAATGTGGCTGACAAGATAGCATTTTCACCTTTTTTGAGATGATTTGCTTGCTTTTTTTCTTATTTTTTTTTCCTTTTTGATCTGATTTTCCTTGTGCAGCATGATAAATGTGGAAATATGTATAGAAGATTTGCACATTTAACATATATTGGAATACAAGAAGGGAGAAAAATTTGAAACACAAGGTTTTACAGGGGTGAATGTTAAAAACCATCTTTGCAGGGGCAGCTAGGTGGTGCAGTATATAGAGCACCATCCCTGAAGTCAGAAGGACCTGAGTTCAAATCTGATCTCAGACACTTAATACTCTTTTTGAAGTAGCAAAGAACTGGAAATTAATGAGGTGCTTATCAATTGGAGAATGGCTAAGCAAATTATGATGATGTATAATATAATAGAATGTTATGTCATGGCAACTAGATGGATAGGATATTGAGCCTGGAGTCAGAAAGACCTTAACTTAAGTCCTCTCAGATACCAACTGTGAGACCCTGGGGAAAACATTGAACTTCTGTTAATCTCAGTTTCCATAACTGTAACATTGAGAGATAATAACATCTTCCTTGTAAAGTTGTTGTGAGGATCAAACAAGATAATATTTGTAAAATTTAGCACAGTACTCAGCACATAGTAGGCTTATTCCCATCCATAAGAAATGGCAAAAGTTACAATTTCAGAGAAACTTAGGAAGATTTGTATGAACTAATGAAGAGTGAAGTGAACAAGAGAATGATTTGTAAAATACCCAAAACATTTAAAGACAAGTCACTTTGCAAGCCATAAACCCCATAACCAATGCAATGGCCAACCAAGATTCTAGAAGACTAATGATAAACTATGCTATTCATCTTCTGACAGAGAAGTAATATATTTAAGATAGAACAAGACATCTATTTTTGAACATGGGTAACACAGAAATTGGTTTTGCTTGTCCGTGCATATTTGCTACAAGGGCTTATTTTTTTCCCTTTGCATTGGGAGAAGGAGGTGCAAGGGAGAGAAAGACTTAATAAATGAAAAATAAAATGAAAGATTAAAACATTATAATCCATACTTTGTAGAGGAGAACAATTTAGAAAATGATAACTGCTTAAAACAAATCATTTAACCTTGTTTGCCTCAGTTTCTTCATCTGTAAAGTGAGCTAGAGGAGGAAATGACAAACCACTCCAGTATTCTTGCCAAAAAAACAAACAAATGGAATAACAGTCAGAAAAACATAATCACAGAAGGTAATTAGAAGGACAAAGAGAGTTCCATTTGAAGCACAGAGATGAAATCTAATTGGCAAGTCTCTTTTCCAACATTTCAAATCTGTATTTAGGTTTCCTTAGACTTATGCAGATATCATGGATAAATACAGAGCTACCTGGATCCAAGACCATCATCACTGGGAGCTGGTAAATAGCAATAAGCTCTGGACTTGACTCCATTTCTATAAGATCTTATGATGGATTCATAGATGCTCAGTGTTTCTTACTGCCAAGAATTCTGGGCTACAATTCAAATCCTTAGAAAAGAGCCCCTTTCTCACACTTTTTCATCATCCCCATCTTCAAGCAAATAACCAATTACTCAGCCATATTTTCCAGGCAATTACTGAGTGGCCATGTCTTTTGCTCTGGGGCATGTGATTTCCACTGGGAGAAAAAAAATTAAGCAGAAATTTAACCTCTATACAACGTTTAAATCTTCAGGGTTTGGGTTTTCCCTTCAGTTAACATCTAGAAAATGCTTATGGAAAAAGCCTGGTTCTATCAAAATAATTTTGAGATTATCCAGTTGAATATGTAGTCCAATGAATGACATTCTAAATATCATCATATCCTAGCACAAAGCTCACATTGGGGATAATTTCAATGTGAGATTAAATTTGGGAAGATGAATTTGGATCTTTCATAGGATTAAAAAACAAAGACAGAGAAATGAATTCTATAGTCCTAGAATAATATGATTTCATAAAGACAAAAAGGAGACTTGGCAGGCAAAGCCAGCACAATGAATAGATGGAATGGTTGGCTTAAGTATGATTTTTAAAGTCCCCCACAAAATCTTTCCAGCTCTTCCAAAATAGTTCCTTTCTCATGTAAGTCAATGATACCAGCCCCATTATTTACTAGTTCTATAGACTTGGAAAAGTCATTTTATACCTGTAAATTTCATGGTTTTTTTTTCATCTAAAAAGCAGAAATTATGTATAAGATGGGTGGTGAAAATACAGTGCAATTTAGCTCATTTGTAAATTTTAAGGAGCTATATCAATAGGTTATAATTATGATTTTATCCATTCCTGAAATTCTGCAGTTAGAGATATGTTCTTTTGGATCCAATATTTGCCCCCTACTAAATTACAGACATACTGAGAGGCAGTTTGGTATAGCAGATATTGTATTTGACTTGGAGTTAGGAAGATCTAGGTATAAGTCAGGCATTCCTGAACCTCAGTTACCTCATTTGTAAAATAGAGATAATTATGACAATCTACTTTATAAGGTTCCAATGAGTAAAGGTAGTTTGAAAACTTTGAAGATATATATATATATATATATATATATATATATATATATATATATATATATATATATATCAATTGTGATCATGGTTTTTTTGGACAGTTTGTTCTTCAGTGGAAAATAATTCTTCAGCTTCCTTTAAGACATTAGATTTGAAAGGAGCTGAGAAAAGAAGCAAGAAGAACACTGTCATCTGATTTTGGAGAGAAGGTCATTGCCGAAGAGTATAGAATGGGTAGGTTGTGCTTCAGTCTAGCCCAGCAGGAAACATCATCATCATCATCATCATCATCACCATGATTCTGGTTCTTTCTAACTGAAAGCCATGGGCCTGTGGACATTTTTTTGGTCAAATGTGTCTGATTCTTTATGATCCCAAAGGAGGTTTCCTTGGCAAAGATACTAGAATGGTTTGCAGTTTTCTTTTCCAGCTTATTTTACAGAGAAGGAAACAGAGGCAAACGGTTAAGTGACTTGCCCAGAGTCACATAATTATTAAGTGTTCGAGGCTAGATTTGAAGAGATGACTCTTCCTGACTCTAAGCCCAGTGTCTGCAAGACATTTAGCTGTCCTGGTCTGTGGGTATGTTCTGCTGCTAGTAAGAACTTGATAATGAAACTTTACTTCTTATGAATTCAACTTAAAATTTCAACTATGCTATCAGTACAAAGCCAAGTCATGAGATTTAAATTCATAATAACTTCTTGCTGAATGAGTTTATGTATCTGGGTGTTTTATATTTATTAGAAACAAATTAGTTTTTGTTTTGTTTTATTTAAGTAACAATAATTCAAAATTATCATCAAATCGATGGTGAAATGGATCATGGAAAGTTTGGAGATTTGGATTTTAATTCAGACTTTGCTACTCAGTATCTGGATGATCTTAGATAAATAGTTCTACCTCTCTGGATTTCTGTCTCTTCACTGATTAAAGTAAGGGAGCTGGACTGCTTAATTTCTAAGGTTTTACCATAGCTCTTGTGTTTAATGAATAGCTTTCCCCAAGAAGCTTCAAAATCCCTCTTTTTAGAAGCCATCTAAATATTCAATCAAACTGAATATATTCTATGGGTACTTCAATACCTTGTAGAAGAGCTGATCATTACAAGTTTGGGATGCACAGAGACCCAATTCTGTGTAGCAGAACTTAGAAATAGTTGTCATAAGGACAAAGAAGCCTGAAACCCAATAGAATCCAAGCATGAGACAGCCTGACCTTATGTCTAGGGCTGTGCTGAATACAGATCAAACTGGCTCTTTAGAGGGATTGTTAAATTTTCAGTCTGAAAATTTCTATCTTGAAAATCAGCAAACTACAAACCAGGGCTTGATTTAATGTTTTGTTGATTTCTAGATGTAAAAAAGTGATGGAAAAAAATATTAGTAATACAAATGTACTTAAAAGTGTGTCCTGCAGTACATTATTTTTCCTCAGAGTTGTTGTCAAATCAGCACATCCTGCTTAGATTACTCCACAAATTCGTTTCAGCGACTAGAAAAACAAAGTACATTCACTTCCCTTTCCTCCCACAAAAGCATGGCTTATTTTTAAGTTGATTAACTTCTTGTGAATGAGAATGCCATCTTTATGCCATAGCTGTGAAAAAAATCATTATTTGCCAGCTCCCTGAGAGGTAAAGATATTACTGATTTCATGGGCTAGTCTTTTAAAAAATGATAGATTAGATATATATATGGATAAATATCACCAGAATTTTTAAAGTGTTTTTATTGTTATCTAAGGTTTTTAAGTACAGGCATTGTAGAGTTGATGTAGAGTGTTTTTTTTCTCTACATCACTTTGAAAAGTAAAGAAGAAATCCCTATTTCTGCTTCAGAAAATCAGGAATGCAGAAGGAGAGCTAAAAGAATCCTCATTCATTTTTACAGCTGAGGAAATTGAGGCTCAGAAATGTAAAATGGCTTGTCCAAGGAAGTACTTATAGTATAACTAGGATTTGAAATCACATCCTCTAACTCCAAATCCTGCTTCTCTAGATCAATTGGCAATTTATTTAACTAAAAAAAAATCCTCTTTTAAGCAATTTGTTATTTAATCATTTCAATCATGTCTGACTCTTTTGGCATTTTCTTGGCAAATATACTGGAGGGGTTCACCATTTTCTTCTTCAGCTCATTTTACAGATGAGGAAACTGAGGCAAACAGGATTAAATGACTTGTGTGACTCACCTAGGAAGTGTCTGAAATCAGATTTGAACTCATGAAGATATGTGTTCCTGACTCCTGGCCTGGTGATCTGTACACTATGGTACCACCTGGCTGCTCCCCTTTCCCCCCAACTAATCAAGTTAAGATCTTTTAATTAATAAAAGGTTCTCCTTTAAGGAGTAAAACCCCCAACCTATTGGAACGCTGGAGTTTTTCAGCTAAATGCTTTTAAAGGAAAAATCCATCATTGGACTTTGGCAGTTGCTGGTACAAATCTTGGGTGAAACACAACTGAAACACAGGTTCATTTTACAGGGCTAGAATTAGGGGGCTTCATGATGAGGAATTGTTGCTTGGTATTATAGTCCATCATTCCTCCCACCCCCAGCCTCCCCCACTGCACATTCAGACACTGCCCTCCTCTCATCCTTTATCTTGTGTTTCATATGATCAAAGGACACAAAACTGTCGAATCAGGAACAGGGGAGTGAAAGTCAGGAAATTATCCTGGTTCCATTAGATTTTGTGAGGGTGGCTAGAAGAAAGGGCCATGTCTAAAGGGATGATGCTTAACTGGGATAAATAGAAGCTGCTGCCTTTAGGATCACTTGCTGCTCTGAGTGATCCCCGGCAAGGAAGATCTGGCTAGACCCCAGTTTGTATGAAAAAGACTCCAGGATTTTAGTCAATGCAACTCTATTCAAATATATTATGCAACTGCTAAAAAAAACAAACAAAAAACCTCCAAGTTAGATGGCATTGATAGAAATATTGTGACCAAAATAAAGAAGTAGACCGTCCAACTCTGTTCTCCAAGGGTCAAAATCACACATAGGACATTGGATTATTATATTGGATATTATGTTTTAGAATGGACACTGAATACTGGAGAAGTCGAAGAAAGAAAACCCTTACAATCTTGGGAGGCAGATGCTAACATTAAGCCCATTTTACAATTGAGGAAATTGAGGTTAAGTGATTTGCCCAGCTAGTAAGTGTTAGAAGCCAGATTTGAACTTGGGTCTTAGTGACTGCAGATCTATCACTCAATCCACTATGATATTTGGCTGCCACTAGATGTAAAGATGTGTGAAATGACCTTAAAATCTGCTAAGGAGGGGCCTGAACCCTTTGCCCATTCCTACAGCTTTGCCCATACAGTAGGAATGAGATAAAATCCAATAGGCTTAACAACATGCTTGTAATGCCTCAGATCAGAGCAAAGCATGGCAAACACTGTCAAAGAGTGGGACTTTGCCAAAAGGGCAAAATTTGAGGGGAAATATAAGGTCATTCTGTGGATTCATCTAAAAATTCAATTGTGTTCAACTCTTCATGACCCCATTTGGGGTTTTCTTGGCAAAGATAATGAAAATGGTTTACTTTTTCTCCTCCATCTCATTTTACAGATAAGGAAATGAGGCAAATAGGGTTAAGCAACTTTTCTAAGATCACGCAGCGAAGTATCTGAGGTTACATTTGAATTTAAGTCTTTCTGACTCCAGGTTTGGTGCTCTGTGCATTGCTCCATCTAGCTGCACTAGCAAGCCTCTTATTAAATTCTGTAAATCTAATAAGAAATTTAATTTTTAAAATACATGTCATAGGTACTGGATGGGGGAGCATGATTAGACTTAGTTTTCTCTGAAAAAAAAGATCTAGGAGATTTAGAGAACCAGAAAATCCATGAGTCGGCAAGTAGTGTGATGTGGCAAAAAAATGAAGACAATCTTTGGTTGTTGAAGAGTGTCTAAGAATCAAGAGGCGATGGTCCTGCTATTTATTATGTGCAGTTCTGGGCAACACATTTTAGCAAGAACCTTGGTTAAGTGCAGTGTCTGGAGGAAGGCAGCCAGGCTGGTAAAGGGCCTAAATGTGGATTTGAAAGAGCTGTGAATGGTTATCCTGAAAAAGACAAGACTTGAGGGAATTTGTATCTTCAAGAATCTGAAGAACTTTCTTAGGGGAAAGGGATTGGGTTTCATCTGTTTGACATGAGAAAGCAGAAATGGGGCCAATTCATGGAAGATATAGGGACATTCAGATTTTATCCCCTTTCCTGTTACTCCCGACCTATTTGACTTTGGGTAAGTGACTTAGAATCTTAGTTACCAGTTCCTATAAAATGAAGGGATTTTATGAAGGGACTAGATAGATGTCCTCTAAAGTTCTTTTTAGCTTCTCAATTAGTGAAAAAAACCTTCCTAACAATTAGAACTAAAACAATGTAGAATTGGCAGCAGGTTCTCCCTCTAACGAGACCTTCAAGCAGATATTGAAATATTGAATGACCACTTACTTAATATGTTATTGTGAGGACTGGCCAGCTTCTGAGGTTTTTCCTAACTATGATTCTGACCCCTGTGCTGTGAAATCACATGTTCCAGCCTTGATTCCTGCCCCTTTCTCAATACCTTGGATCTACTTTCTTAAGAAGCTCTTGGTTCATAATCTAACAAGCTTTGGGCTTATACTTGTACTTGACCAATCGTCCCTGATTTCTTCAGGTCACAGTTTCTTCTCCAAACCAGTGAAAGCCCTAATCCCTAATTTGGCTGCAAACGATTGTCTAATATCCTTCTGAATAAATTGCTTTGGGCAGACAAGGAAAGAAGGAAGGAAGGAAGGAAGGAAGGAAGGAAGGAAGGAAGGAAGGAAGGAAGGAAGGAAGGAAGGAAGGAAGGAAGGAAGGAAGAAAGAAAGAAAGAAAGAAAGAAAGAAAGAAAGAAAGAAAGAAAGAAAGAAAGAAAGAAAGAAAGAAAGAAAGAAAGAAAGAAAGAAAGAAAGAAAGAAAAACCCCAGAAATTACAACCTGACCTGATGGTAGTTAAAATAAACAGTGGGTAGCTATTCCTTTCTGACCCCTGGTCCAGGGCCCTGGTCCTGGTCCCAGGAAATAAAGGACAAGTCCCTGTGGATTTAAGTGTGGAAGTAACAAAATATTTAGTGACTATAATCCGCTGTCTACTTTCCCCTGTGACGATGGTGATAAGTTGATGCTCCCCAAATCAACTACGGCTTGGAACCAGTGGAAGGTCCCATTCAGGGCACCTAGACATAAGACCTAGAATGCTTGTGTTTCTCACACAGCCAGACCCTGAGCTAGCATTCCCTCCCTAGTACCAGAACTATAGAGGTGTGTAGCTCTTGCATAGGTGGTAAGGTAAATAATAGAGCTATCTAAAGGTATTAGTGGTCAGCCGTGTTATACAGCAGCCACAGAAGAAAATGAGATCTTGGACTATTGAAAGAGACATAGCTTTCCAAAATAAGCAGTTAATATTCAGCTGTACTCTGTTCTGAACAGACCACTCATCTGGAGAATCGTGTTTAATTTGAATTTAAGAAGGCCATCGTTTAACTACAAAGCACTCAAACAAAGGCAAGCAAAAGGGTGGAAGGTCTTGTGTTCATATTATGTGAGGAAGGAAGTAGAGATGTTTAGCTTGGAGAAATGTCTAGACAAATTACAATAGTTATCTTCAAATATTTGAAGGACTTTAGTCCCAGAATATAGAACCAGGAGAAACTGGTCAAAGTTTCAAAGAGATAAACTTCAACTCATTGTTAGGAAAGTCTTTCTAATAATTTGAGCTAACCACAAGTGGAATGAGCTGCTTCAGAAGGTATAGGATTCCCCCTCACTGGGGGGTGGAGGACCACTTGTCGGGGATGTGGGGGATCTTTTATATGGTGTGGATGGGACTAGATGGCTATTGAGACCCTTCTAATTTTCAAATTTTATGAATCAGGGCAGAGTAGTGGTGTCTTTTCCTCTCATTTTATAGGAACCGGTAACTAAGAGACTAAGTCACTTACCCAAAGTCAAATAGGTTGGGAGTAACAGGAAAGAGGATGAAATTTGAATGTCCCCCTCTACATCTTCTACGGATTGGCCCCATTTCTGCTTTTTCATGTCAAGCAGATGAAACCTAATGGTCCCAAATATAACTGATCACCACTGTAACAAAATGGTAGCTTTGAAGGACTATATTTCCCACTCAAATGGTTATTTCTCAGGCTCTTCCAATAGTGTGACTCCACTTCAACTCACCAACTCACTTTAGCAGAAATTGGTTAAGGGTCCATTATGTTCCAGGTGCTATATTAGGGATTTCGGACATAAGGACAAAAATGAGAACATTATAATGTTCTCATTAATTATATTATAATAACATTATAATATAAAGCTTATAATCTAGATTCTCCTCCCAGACTTCAGTGGAATGCACTGGATTCATATTCATCTTGGTTCCCTGGATTTGGCATCCTGAGAAAAATTACTCATACTCTGGATCCTATGTGTCTTTCTTCTGGAGAAATCCATTTATCCTTAGAGCTGGTTACATCACCCTGATCCCAGCCTATATTTATTTGTCCCTTTTCCATCTCTCTCACAAACATACAGTCCATAGGATCGTGAGGAAGTACAATGGATAGAGACTTGGCTTGGAGTTAGGAGGACCAAAGTCTGAAAACTCTCCCTGCTATCTATTACTTGTGATTCTGCTAAGTCACTTATTCTTGCTAAGCCTCTGTTTTCTCATCTGTGCAAAGGGGTAATAATAATAAGCTGCCTTACTGGATTGTCATGAGGATCAAATGAGATAAAGTGCTCTGCCAACCTTAAAATCCCATAAAAATGCCAGCTTTTGTTATCAAAGAGATTAGTATTATTTAGATTGGAGAAGAGATACAGAAAACATCTTGTAGTTGTCTTCAGCTATTTAAAATGTTATATGTAAAGGTAGGGGAAAAGTCAGAATTTGGAGTGAGAGATCTGAATCTGAATCCAGATTTTTCTCATTTTCACCTTGGTAGACCTTGGACAAGTCCTTTCACCTGTATCGTAGTTTTCGTCCTCTGTTAAATAAGAGTGACCCCCTGGATGACCTGTGAGGTCACTGCTGGCTCTGAATCTAAGTATCTTAGAGTTGTTCTGCTTGGTTCTAGAGGAGCCTATAGAGTAGATTGCTTCATTTTATTTTCTTTTTAGTGGAGAGATTCAAACAGAGGTCTGAAAACAATTTTTCAGAACATTATAAAGGGGATACACTCCTCTAGAAGGTCAAGAACACCCAAGAAGGTGTTTCCATTGTCATCCACAGGATCAAAAAGCCATGTATGTAAGCTGCAAGAATTTAATTATAAAATTAATTACTTTCCACTTCAATTAGAATAGCTAATTGATTCAAGCTAAACCAGAATGACACCTTGTTAGCAGTCAGTTATACAACAGTAGTGGGAGACAGGGAGTTGGATCCTACTGACCTACTTGTTAATGTGTGCTAACTAATTAGATAAAACTTTTTTTCCTAAAACTCTTCCCAAATCAGGTGGGCTACCCTGAGCCCACTGGTCCCAGACTCAACAGGTGCCTCTCAAATCTAAGCTTTCCTGGCAATCCTGCTGATTTTCCAGGACTGATGAAAGGCTTCCCAAAGTAACTATCCTCTCTAACAGATGGGGAAGATCGCTTCTTTCGGCTTGGAGGCTGTCAGATGTACAGTGGGGAGCCTCTCTTATGCTTGCAAGGATGTAGCTCCTTCCTAAGTAAATTCTACAAAAATAAAGGCAGAAACTCCAGGGTTCCTGATGCTGGACATTCTGCAGCCGACTCTAGGCTGGAACTAAGGCAGTTGTCTTAGTCTTCATCTTGCAAATGTCTGGGCAATAAATTAGAAAGCAGCTGGTGAAGGAAAGAAAACAGGGCTATAAGCAGTTGGAGCTTTGCCCTTCTCCATATAACTCTTTGTGTAGGTTGCTCTCATGTAATTACTTGTCCCTTTCAAGATAGCACTTAGTGTTCATCTTAAATTTATTTTACCTTTAGAAAGCTCTTTGTGCAGTGGTGGTGATCAGTAACATGATTTTCTTTTGCAACTTTCCCTCACTTAAATAGATAGTCCTCCTACTGGTCTCTTCCCTTCCAAGAAGCATTTTTGACATGAAAGTTTGATTTGGACTTAAACCATTCCCAAATGTCTCATCTGGTTACATTAAGAGAGTTTCTAAGAGAAGGTAGTACAGAATATAGAGATGGGAAGAGCCAAGGAATCTACACAATAGTGCAGGTGGGTAGGGACGAGGGTCTCCACTATCATGGGACAGGGGAGACTATTGAGAATGGAATGAGATATTGGGTAAAATCAACAGGACTTGGTAATTGTTTGGAAACAGAAAGTGAGAAAGAGGAAAGATATATGGACAATGAATAGTAACACTGAAGTCCAAAGGTACAATAGGTCTATACTCTGATCAAAACAGTGCTCCAAGACAATGCTATAGGAGACATAATCAAAAATATGTTAAAGAATAGGAAAATGAGTACCTGCCCATCAACTGGGGAACGGATGAACAAATTGTGGTATATGAAGAAAATGGAATATTATTGTTCTATAAAAATGATAAATAAGCTGATTTTAGAAAGGCTGGAAAGATTTACATGAACTGATGCTGAGCGAAACAAGCAGAATCAGAAAAAAATATTGTACACAATAACAGCAAGAATGTGCGATGATCAACTATGAAAAGCTTCGTTCTCAGTGGTTCATTGATCCAAAGCAATCCCAATAGACTTTGCACAGAAAATGCCATCTGCATCCAGAAAAAAGAACTAAGGAGACTGAATGTAAATCAACATATGCTATGTTCACTTCTCTTTTCTGTTTTTTTTCTCATTGTTTTTCCCTTTTGCTCTGATTTTCCTCTCCCAAGATGATGCAAAAAGCAACATGTATTAGGCATTTTAATTTCTAATTATTTAATTTAGCTTTTAAAATGCTATCCCTTCCTTAAAAAGAACTGATGAACTCTACAGATTGAAGCACCCTTTTTAAAAAATTCTTTATTTTCTTGGGATTTTTGTGTTTTCTTTTGCAACATAATTAATATGAAAGTATGTTTTTTATAACTTCACATGGATATTCAATATCAAATTACATGTCTTCTCAAGGAGAGAGAATTTGGAACACAGTTTTCTAAATGAATGCTAATTTTTTACATATAATTGGGAAATAATGAAATGAATAAAAATGTTTTGTTTTTTTTAAAGATGGTTTTATTAGAACAGTGAGCTCTAGGTTTCATTCTGAGTGATTGTTGGGATTCTAGTTTTGACCTTCCCTCTACTTTAGTCTCCCTCCTCTGATCCTTTCATTTCCATAGTTTGTCTACTCAGTTTTTAATTTTTGCTCATGCATACTATGATGTTAACAATTCTTCCCCAGAAACTTCTCAAGCACAATTTTTCTTTTCTGCCTCTTTCACCCTAAATGAGAAGGATTCATTTCACACTGTAGACCCAGCAGATCCTTACACAGACACCATGCAAAAATATATGGCAAGAGTCATGCAGGAGACAAGAGCACTAAAATAGAGCAGAAATATCATTGGGGAATTACTGAACAAAGTGCAGTACATGATTGCAATAGAATATTATTGGGTCATAAGTATTAATATGAAAAATTCAGAGAAACATCTGAAACCTTACACAAACTAATACAGAATGAGATAAGCAGAACCAGAAGAGCCACATACATGATGATTACAACAAAGCAAATGAAAATGAATCAATAAGCATTTATTAAACTCCTATTTTATGACAAGACTCTGCTAAGTACTGGAAACATAAATGCAAAAGAGCTATAAAACAATTTCAGGCATTGAATAATCAAAATTCAGTATTGATCTTGGAGAAAAGACCTGGAAGTTTAACTCTTTCTTCTTGACAAAGAGGTATGGGGTGAGAGAAGCTATAGGTTGCTGATTATAGCATTATAAAATATAAATATTATACTCTGTGATAATAGTCACTGTGTTGGTTTTGTTTAACTGCTTTTCTTTGTTAGAATGGACATCCATGATGAGGGAAGCAGGGTATTTCTGTAAATGACCATTACAAAAAAATAAAAGTCAACTATAGAACTTAATTACATTTTAATGGGACAGAAAACTGTAATGTAAAAATTTCTATGAACCATAGAAATGTACCTTTCATATTTGTTCAATTTTCTTAGTAACAGTATAACTTCATTCCTTCCCAAATAGTAAACATTCGAGTATTTCTCCATTTTTATAAGAAAAACCCTTAATAGAAAAAAAGGGGTCTTCCCTTAGAAAGAAAGAAAAGGAACCATACAATTTTGATCAAAATGTGGTTTTTTTCCCTATATATTACCTATAGTGGAAAGTGAGGATTTTTTAGTCTTTGTATTTGACATTTAGATTTTCTGGTTAAGCCAGGAGAGTTAAACCATTGGTTGTGAGCTATATGTGAAATAGGACTGCTAAAACAATCAATACTGACTCACAGGACCTGGAACTAAAGTTAATCTGAGGAGCAGGTGTAAATGCATAGATTGATAGGCTTCCAGTGCAAACCATAGCAAATAGCAGCAATTAACAAATGCTTGTTGATTTATTGATGAGGCTTTTTGCTGACTTTGTCCTCTTGAAATTCCACTAGATGAGGCTGCTGGGCCCTGAAAAAAGTGAACGAAGAGTGCACAAAAGGCCCTCCACCAAAGGCACCAACAGCAGGTGGATGGCTTCACTCTGACAGTTTGATGACAAGGTAGAGAGTCTCTATGAATGCTAGTTTTTAAGGCTGTGCTAACCTCCCATCTCTGGATAGAAAATTGAGCTTAAATATCTGGATTCAAAGCCTTCACAGGCAGCTAGTCTCACAGTGGATGGGCCTCTGGGCCCAGAGCCAGGAAAACCAGAGTTCAAGCCCAACCTCAGACGCACTCTAGCCTTGTGATCTTGGGAAAGTCACTGTTTCTCTCAGTTTCTCCATCTGTAAAATAATCTGGAAAAGGAAACAGCAAACCACTCCAAAATATTTGCCAAAAAAAATTCCAAATGGGGTCACAAAGAATTGGACATGACTGAAAAATAAAACTCAACTTAGTACCACCCTATTCTTTCCCCCTTGGAGTCTCACTTTTCTCTGAAAAATCGAGTGGATTGAACTAAATGATCTCTAGGGTCTCTTCCAGCTCTGGCCATTTACAGCTGCCCATCAGGGCAGATGAGTCAGCAGCAGCTCTGTTTGATGGGGGTAGAGCAATCCAGCCAGAGGCTTAATTCTCCCGGCCTAAACACTTTCCATCACAGTGCCTTCAACCCATGAATCTCAGAACACTCGACATACACCATTTGACAACAAATAGAATTTTGACTTTTACAAATAAGAAATAGAATCTGAAAGATGAAACTGCTGTTTCATCAGCTGGCAGTTCTATCCAAGCAGACCTCTGGAGGGGAAAGTGAATTGCCTTATTCAGTGATGACTTTCTGCTTTGTAAGGTGAGTAATTGAAATTTGTTTGTATGCTGGTAATTATGTGTTTGCACTGCCATCAGGACAAAGGAGATATGAGGAACTTCTTGAGTATCATTTAATAAGTTCCACTCAGGCTGCAATGAAACCATGTTCATTAATTTAACTCAGGCAGAGATAAATACTCCACTTTTCAACTCCCTTGTTCATCAGGTACCCAAAAAACACAATTTATCATTAATTAATTATTAAGATAGCTAGGGTTTAGTCCACTATTCAGTCTGGGTTGCAAATTAACCTCATCCGCAACTGATACTGGGCAAGTCACTGGGCAAATTCCTCATGCAATTCTTTGATCTACCAAATCCTAGTTGGCAAAGTTGGGGGCTCTTTACACTGAGGAAATCGCAGATCTTTTGGTCTTTTTACCCTTCCCTCCTCAGTTAAAATCAGTTGCAGATATATGCCTCCTGAAGTCTGGAGGTCTGGTCACTGAACAAACTTTATGGCTACCTTCATTTTCATGTAAGCAACTGGAAGGACTGGAGTGAAGAAAGACAGACTTCAAAGATATTCAGCAGTCACTTCAAAGGGAGTGGGAAATAAAATGTTTCTAGGATCACAGATTTACAGCTAGAAGGGAATTTGGAAGCCCTCTAACTTCAGCATCCCCCATTTTACAGGTAGAGAAACAGAGACACAGAGATCAGACATCTAAATATTTGATTGTTATTATTAGTTACCCTAAGAAGGTGGGGAGGTAGCAGAAGCAGGTTCTGAGGCAGGTCTCTAATGCAGATAAGCCACTCATTGCATGGCTTCTAGGTGCAGCCAGGAGGCACAGAGAAGAGAGCCCAGGGCCTGGAGCTAGAAAGGCAAGAGTGGATGGAAAATGGCATCCACATCCAGAGAAAGAAACTGCAGAGTCTTGACGTAGATCAAAGCAGACTATTTTCACTTTTTTGATGTTTTTTTTTTTCTTTCTTGTGGTTTTCCCCTTTTGTTCTGAGACTTCTTTTACAACATGACTAATGTGGAAATGTGGTTAACATGATTGTACATGTATGTCCTGTATCGGCTTGCTTGCTATCTTGGGGACAGGAGAAGGAAGGAGAAAAATTTGGAGTTCAAAATCTAATTAAAAGGAATGTTGAAAACTTTAAAAAGAAAAGGAAGGGAGGGAGGAAGGAAATGAAGAAGGTAGTAAGGAAGGAAAAGAGGGAGAAAGGAAGAGGGAAGAAGGAAGGGAGGGAGGAAGGAAGGAGAGAGGGAGGGAGGAAAGAAGAAAGGAGGGAAGAAGGAAGGAAGGAGAGAGGGAAGAAGGAAGGAAGGAGGGAAAGAAGAAGGGAGGAAGGAAGGAAAGAAAGAAAGGAGAAAGGAAGGAAAGAAAGAAAGGAGGAAGGAAGGAAAGAAGGAAAAAAGAAGGAAAGGAGGGGAAGAAGGAGAGAAAGAGAGGGAGGGACAGAAGGAAAAAGGGAGGGAGAAAGAGGAAGGAAAGAAGGAAAGAAGAGAAAGAAATAAATAAAGAGAAAGAAAGACAGACACAAGTAGTTCAAACTGAGCCCCAGGCATTTACCAGCAGGATCCTGGGCAGGTCATTTTACCTTGATGCCATTTACCTCCATTTCCCCATCTGTAAAATGTGGATAATAATAGTACCTTATCCAAGATTGTTGTGAGGATTGGATGGGTAATATAAAGTGCTCAGCACAGTGTTGGGCACATAGTAAGTGCTATATAAATATTAGTTATTATTATCTGCTGACCACCTGATATACCACACAAAGAAGGCTGTATCTCAGCAATAGTTTGCAATCAGGGTATCCACAAGCATGTCTCCACAGCAGAAGATGTGCTCTGAGTTAGGGCACCAGTTTGGACCAGAATGGGTCCCAGGAAATGTGTGAGATCCCAGACCTCAGCATCGGTTCCTGAGCCATTCCAGGGTAGCTCCTGTGGCTCTCAACCATCCCTCTCCATCCCCGGGACCATGATGAAGACGTTACCATTTCAGAAAACATTTGTCTCCTGGGATGTGCCAGGCTTTTTGCTGGGTAATGAGAACATCACAGAAATCACAAAAATGAAGCCATCTCTACTCTCAAGGAACACACGGTCTAATGAGGGGTGGGAGGAGACAACACGTAAAAACTATATATAAACAAGATGGGAGAAATTGGAACCAATAAATGGGGGGGGGGGGAGGAAGGCACTGAGATTAAGGAGGTTGGGGCAGACTTTTGCTAGAAGTCGGGATCTTAGCTGTGACCTGAAGGGAGCCAGAAAGGGCCAGAGAGGTCAAGATGAGGAAGGGAGAGAACTGAAGGCCTGGGGGACAGACAATAAAACCACATCAGGAAATGCAGTGACTTGTGCAAGGAACAGGGAGGCCAAGCTCAGTGTCCCTGAGTCTCACAGCTAGTGAGCAGAAGAATTTGAATCCTTCTCCCAAAATGAGAATGAATATGAGTAGGTACATTTGGGGAGCTGGTGGGTGGGAGCCCTCCCTCATTTTTTTAAATCCCTGTGCATCTGATCGTTTGCACACTAAAAACAATAATTATAAAGGTCTGTATCAGCCCCAAAGCCTATTTCCATGCCTCCCATTGGAGCTGATTAAAGAGATAGTGCATAGATAGAAAGTTAGTCTGAATTCACATTTAAACTTTGAGATTCTGCCTCCCTATCCAGATTATCTTCCTATTCCCTAGCTCTGAGACAGATGCTCTTTGCCCCTTCAGAGCAGAGGCTCTCATTGTTGAGGATGTGACTTGTTCTTCAGGCATTTTTCAGAGTTGCCTTGACTCTTCCTGACCCCATTTGGGGTTTTCTTGGCAAAAATACTGGAGGAAGATATTGCAGGTAACCTAGGCCCAGTACTTGCCTCTGGGATTCCCAGTGAGGCCCCTCACCTGCTAAGGTGGATAACTGGGGGAGGGTAGAAGTATCTTCTACCTATTTCACCCCCTCCACATTATGCCCCTCGTGGTGCTCGAAATCAGGCTTATACAGTACAAAGAGCCGCATTTTTAAGAGTCAGATGTCCCAGGGCTCAAATTCTCTGTCATTGTGGGCAAGCCCCTAAAGTGAGAAGACTGGACCTTGAAGGTCCTTTCCAGCTGGAATCAAATGCTCCTGTGATCCCTTCCAGCCCATCCTCCATGATTTCCCTGATCTCTCTCATATCTCCTTTCCAGTGAGAGAAAGTCAACCTAGAGATCTTCAGTAAGAGATCTTCCATGAGGTGTCTCTGTCACTGGGGAAAATCTGACCATGTCTCCCCTACTCTTTCATTCAGTCAACTCCAGTGGCTTCTCATTACTTCCAGACTCAAATGAAAAAGCTCTCTGACTTTAAAAGCCCTTCACAACCTGCCATCCTTTTTTGCCTTTCCATTCTTCTTACACTTAATCTGTAATCTGTGGCCTGCTTGCTGTTCCATTTCCAGTCTCGGGGTATTTTCACTGGCTCACCCTCCATGATTGAAATTCTCTCCTTCCGGGGTCTCCTCACTTCCTTCCCGAAGGTCTTCTGCAGGAAATCTTTTGAAGTTCTTTTTAATGCTAATGTGTTCCCTCATTAATTATCTCCAACTAATCTTGCATATCTCTCATTTGTATGTGGTTATTTACATAGTGTCTTCTCCTTCTCCCTTAGACTAGGAGCATCTTCAGAAAAAAGACTTTTTTTCTTACCCTTTTGTCTCTGATGTTTAGCATAGTTCCTGGTGCCTAACAAATGCTTGTGGAGTTGACTTTACAGCAAACCACTTGGAGTTTTAGTCTTAGGCACAGAATATACCCAAAGAACAATGATGAAGGAGCATCCCAAAGGTATATAACACCATTTATATCCTTGATTTCTGAATTATTTCCTATTTTTTTGGGTGGTCAAGAGATCTTGCCTTAATTGTGGGTCTTACATGGCAAGGGTTCCCTGGATGATAGGATCAATTCCAACCTAGGCAGAAAGTTGCCTTTTATTAAGCCCTGAGCCTGATTGGAGTTCCTGGAAACAGGTTAGGTGAAACTGAGGCATGTCCCAGAAACAAAGAAAGTCAAGTGAGAATGAGACAGGGGATGGCAAGACTGATGGAGCCTGGCATCTTTCCAGAATAATTTCCCTGGGAACTAGGTTCCTTTAAGAACTGTTACCTTAATACAGAGACCCAGCTGATGAGACGGGGAGCTCAAAATGATCTTGTCTGGTTTTATTGCCTCCAATTTGCAAGAACTCAAAGGAATAATGATAATCATAGGTGACATTTCTGAAAGCACGTTCAGGTTTGCCAAGCAGCACACATTATCTCATTTAAATCTCACAATAACTCTGGGAGGCTGGTACGTGAGGAGAGAAGTTATCCCCATTTTTCAGTTGAGGAAATTTGGAATCACAAAGTTAAGTGAATTGAAAGCATCATGGTCCAGCCGAAAGAATTCTGGATTTGGAGTCAGAAGGCCTGGCTTCAGATTCTGGCTTTGGTTTGCTTTCCTTAGGCCTTGGCAAATTTTTCTGCTTTTTAAGATTTTCATTTGGATTGGACCAGATGGTCTCTTAGGTCCTTTCAGATTTTGAATGGAAAACCCTATGACTGCCCTATCGTCACTGCAAGTGAGGATCTAAGGCATCGAACTGAAATCTCCCCAATTCCCAAATCCAGAACAGCGCTCTGCCCCTCGAGGGAGACTAAACCCCACTAGGAATTTGTACCAAAATGAGCTGGGAAAAATATAAACAAGTTCTGGGGCGTCATTTGATATAGTGAAACAACTTGAATATTCCTTTAAAAGGAGTTTGCAGTCGTTCCTGTGACTGACGAAATGGCTAAGAATATTGTAAAGAAAAGGAAATAATATTTTCTGCTCCATGTTAATGTATCAAATCTTAGCTTTTGGCCAGAGAATCCCGAGTATTTAACAGCTGGAAGGGACTCTGGCATCATTTAGCTCAACCTCCTCATTTTAGAGATAAGAGGCCTTCGGTATTTCATTCAAAATTCTGATAATTCCAAAGACGAGAACCTTCAAGAATTCATTTTTCTTTGCTTCATTTTGAGACTTTTTTCTTCCTTTCCTTTGTTCTTCCTCTTTCCTCCCACCTATATGATTTTCTCCTCTCCACTGACTCTATTAAATAACTCAGAATCAACTGCTAAAGTATTCAGAGTCTGTATGCAGTGGATAGAGCACCAGGGCCTGGAGACAAGAAGATTCATCTTCCTGAATTCAAATCTGAACTCAGACCCTTACTAGCTGTGTGATCCTAAGCAGGTCACTTCAACATGTCTGCCTCAGTTTCCTTATCTGTAAAATGAGCAGGAGAAGGAAATGGCAAAATCCTCCAGTGTCTTTATCAAGAGAACCCCCAAATGGGGTCATGAACTGCAACAACTGAACAGCAACAACACGTTTTTAAAAATATTAGATGGGGTATATAGATGTATGTATGTATTTTGTCTGTTCTATACTATAAACTTAGAATTATATTTTATATCATCTTAGCTTTTGGTTACTATATATCTTAAATGATAGGTAAAGTTAGGGGCAAAGAAGTTGGAAGGAAAGGGGATGGAGGTACAAGGTAATGTGGTAGAGTGTAATGGAAGAAGTTTTAGACCTCTTGTAGGGGGTCCTGGCTTCAGATCCCAGCTCTGCTCTCTAGTACCTCTGTAAGGTAGATTGGCCCAACTGGTTGGTTCCGGAGAGCCCTTCAAGCCATAACATTCTGGCAGCTTTATTGTTAGAACGGTGGATGTTTTTGCTGTTCTCTGAGTATCAGTGCTATAACCATGTGTCTCATCTCTTGGAATGCACTCTGAAAAGGCACACCTTGCCTCATTTCTGGGTTCAGAGAACCATGAAAGCAGCTGGTGTGTGTAAATAATAGAAATTTAGCAGACAGAAAATGACCCTTCTTTCCCATGACTATTTGTTCTCACCAAATATGGCAAAGTTCAGGTACAGAAAGCTGTCTCTTATTTTATTTGTGATTTTATTTTGTTCTTTCTTTTTCACTTCATTATAGTTATAGCTCCAAATCCAGTCCTATAAGACATCCTCCCCAGAGAGATGTCTTTTTAGCTCTGCTTCTGAAATTGATTTCTCCATTCCAAATCAGAGCAAAAGGGCTGAAAAAGAAAGAAATGTTGACTAAGTATCGAATACTAATGTTTATTTTTCCATTTTGGCACCATATCCAAGTGCCCAACTTTATACTACTTTGGAGTTCATAGGGACATAAGTAGACATGAAAGGAACTTTAAATTCATTTCCTCTAACCTCATTTTACAGGGGAGGAAATTTAACCCCAGAGCAGCGAAGTTATTTGCCCATGGTCACACAAGTAAGTGACAGAGCCTATATCTGAACCCCAGTTCTCTGACTTTGAATACATAGCCATCTTTTTCCTGCTTCAGAACGCCTCTAAGAGTAGAACTTGGGTCATAGTCGTATATATGTTGTGGGCAGTAGGAAAGCAGCTTTCAAATATTTGAAGAAATGACAAACATGATCTTATAATGTACAAAACTAAAGAGAAAAGCAACTCAAAGAACGAAATAGGAAGCTCTCAAAAGCAAAATGATGGTGATTCAATTAAGAATGTGTCCCTGGGGGAAAAAAGGTGTTGGGGGGAGAGAGAAGGGAGGAGAATCTGAAGAAAATGATGTAACTGCACAGGGAACTCTCTAATAAACTCACATTTTCAAAGAACATATAAATTATGGAAAGAAGAAATATAATTAAGGATGAATACAAAAGAATGCAATGTTCCTTAAAAGAAAATTTTAAGTAGCACAAATTCTATGAGAAACTGAGCAGTGATTTAGTCATACCCAGATTGTTTTTTTTTGTTACTGAAATCCATCTTTTCACACTAGCATTAACCTAGTGGTGCTAAATGGTTGAAAAAAATCATGAATGAATGAAATAACATTTATTTATTTACTTTGAGCCAAGGACTGTGCTAAGCTCTGGAAAAATCCAAAGTAAAGAAAAAAAGTTTCTATTCTAACAGAAGAAATAATATTCATAGGAGAGTGGGGGCCAGAAAGGAGAATGAAAGTTATAGGGATACAATATTACTGTGTCTGCAAGTATGTGGAGTCTGAAAAGAACTATATAGCTACACAAGGAACTCTCTAATGAACTCAGATTTTTAAATGACATATAAATTATGGAAAGATGGAAATATAATTAAAGATGAATATAAAAGAATGCCATGGTCCATTAAAAAAATTAAGTCAGACAAGACTATGAGAAACTGAGCAGTGATTTAGCCATACCAAGAGAAGAGAAGGGAAAGGAATATTATTTATATAGCAGATGAAGAAAATGAAGCAGCAGTTCAGTAGGTTTGCCATTTCTTTTCCCAGTGGATTAAGACAAACTGAAGTTAAGTGGAAAGATCACACAACTAGTAAATGTCTGAGGCTGGATTTTAATTCAGGTCTTCCTGACCACAAGAATGCTCCATCTGCTGCATCACTGAGCTGCTTTTCTAGAGCAGAAAAAGAATGAACATGGGCCAATTAAACAAATTATGCTACACTAATCTTGATTTCTTTTTTTTTTTTAATAAAGTTCCTAGGTGATTGGATCAGAAAAAAATGTAAACATTATAAGCCTGAACTTCAACAAAATTTTTGTTATATCCCCATGGACAAGATCGAGCAAAATATTCTACATGGTACCATGGTTAGGTGGATTTGTAGCTGCCCAAGGATGCTAATCTGTGGCCCAATGTCAACCTTCAGGGACATTTCTAGTGGTGGACCACAGTGATCTGCTCTTACCCCTGCTCTGTTCAACATTTTATTTAATGGTTTGATGAAGATAGAGATGGCATGCTTATCAAATGTGCATTTGACATAAACCTTGATAGATATCTATGGCAACACATTAGACATAAGACTTAAGATTTAAATGTTTGACAGATCAGAATTTAATAAAGATAAATTTACAGGAGCATATTTCCTCTCACTTCTCATTGTAGCTATTCATGGAAAAGGATGCATCCTCTTCTCCTAAGGAGTTTCTCCTGGAGCCATGTCTAAGGCTCTCCCTGAAGCTTGAATGGACTTCATCAACTTCTCAGTCAGTCTCACGCACTCCTAAGTGAGCCCAGATCATTAGTCAAAGACTAAAGTATTCAAAAAAACTCTAGTTACTTTTTTTTTTTTTGAACTTGGGTCTCATTGTGACATCTTGACTGGAATCATAGCAGCTACTCAATCTTTCTCTCAGGCAGTTGGATAGCATCCCCCCAACTCTACCCCCAAGGGCTCCCATATTGGCGCTGGATACCCCATTCCCTTTACCCCTATTATAGAACAGAATACTTAAACTCAACTGGTCCATCAGCCATAGGAACAAGGATAAAGCATATTTGCACACCCAGCAGCTACTTTTCCTCTGTACCTCTGCAGCCTGGCCAAAGACCTGACCCAATGTTGAAAAATCAAAAATCAGGAATGAGAGAAGAATTTTTGCCCAGAGTATTTTATTATCCATAATGAGATGCACAGTCTCTGAAAGGAGATTAGTTTTGCTTTCCCTCCAGGTCAATAGTGGACCAGTAACAGGTATCCTTTGGGTATGTTCACTTATTCATGTTATTTATATTTATATTATATTATATTTATATTTATATTAATTAAATATATTATATTTAAATAAATTATGTTTATATTATATTAACATATAAATTCACTTAATTACTCCCAGCCCAAAGAGTCTGAGAGAATGAAGAATTACTTATTCATGAATCTATACCAAGAGATTTTGTGAAAAAAATCTTGTTAAACTACAGATCCATGTTGCCAATACTAGGAAAACCAAGTATACCTATTTACCTAATTATGAGAAGCCATTGAACGTACAATCTTCTTCTTAAGTTAACCAATAAGTATATCTTGGACAAGAACTGCAGACACAAAATTGAATTGGAGGAGAGGAATTGGAACCATGTGGCCACTAGGTAGCATAGACTATTGACTTCAACTCCTGCTTCAGACTAAGTGTTATAAGACACTTTCTATCCCTCAGTTACTTTATCTGTAGAATGGAAAAAATTTTTAAAAAATCTACTTTATAATGCTAATATGAGGCTCAAATAAAATGAGTAAAGGCTTTCCAAATTGCTGTATAGATGCTGACTATCCTTGATTTTTGGAAAACTGGTCAGTGATTCCAAGCAACTTACTTCTAAATAAGCACATGTTACACCCAAAGAGAGGACCATGGGAACTGAGGGTGGACCACAGTGTATCATTCTCACTCTCTCTGTTGTTATTTGCTTGCATTTTGTTTTCTTTCTCAGTTTTTCTTTTTCTTCCTTCTTGATCTGATTTTTCTTGTACAGCAAGAAATATGTATAAAGCAAGTATAAATATGTATACATATATTGGATTTAACATGTATTTTAACATATTTAACATGTATTGGACTACCTGCCAGCTAGGGGAAGGAGTGGGGGGGAAAGAGGGGAAAATTTGGAACATAGGGTTTTGGAAGGGTCAGTGTTGAAAAATTACCCCTGCATATGCTTTGTAAGTAAAAAGCTTTAATTTGCATAAATAAATAAATAGATAAATAAGCACATTTTAAAAAGCACCAGTATTTTCCTAGTGGTACCATGGAGCAGTGAATCCTTGGGTAACTATATCTCTGGAGAATCAAAATGGCAGGTGACTTATTGGGCAATGGAAAAACACATGGTGGCTCTAAGCAGCATTTGACCAACAATTTGTACATGAAAAGTAGCATCAAAGAGCTCTCTGAGGATATGAATGATAATAAAAGGAGGTGGTCCAGCCACGTAGAGAGAGGAAAGGGTAACATTTGAATATCTCTGATGGTTGTATGCTCCTTCTAAGGAACATTTATGGAAAAACTTGGACAAGAGCTTCATAGGATAAAAAAGGGTCAGGGATTGTGATCTTAATGCTCTTGCAGATAGATCCCCAAGGCATCCACATGCTGAAGTATAGTTAAAAGAGTGCCAGACTGAAGGTCAAATTATCTCAATTTGAATCTTGGTTCTTCCACTTAATAACTAGGCAGCCTTGGGTCACACACTTAACATCGAGTCAGAATGAGAGGGCTGGGCTAGGTGGTTCCTGAGGACTCCTGCTCTAAATCTAAATCTAGGATCTTATGGTCCAAGACTAAACGCACCTGACAATTCCTGAGTTGTTGACAGCTTTCTCTATCAAGACTCATTGGAAACATTATCTCAGGTTTCAGAGTATGGAGCTGTTTGCCTCAAGGGTCAGAAGGGAGCTCCTTCCCAAGTCCTCTTTCACCATTACACAATTAACCTAGTATGTACTCAGGTTTTCCCCGAACCCCAAAACATTGTACGATGGGGTTTCACCCTGCTGACATCACTTGTTAGTGTTAATTGTCTACATTCGGTTGATGAATTCTAAAGGCAGTTGGAAAGGGAGAAATCTGTTTGCAAATGCAAGAAATCAAA
The DNA here is from genome assembly GCF_902635505.1 of Sarcophilus harrisii. NCBI lineage: Eukaryota > Metazoa > Chordata > Mammalia > Dasyuromorphia > Dasyuridae > Sarcophilus > Sarcophilus harrisii. Next base: position 420,291,950 of record NC_045429.1, read on the forward strand.
CAATGTTGATTCAGACCATAGGGAAATCCATACATTAGCCTTGTGTCAGTGGCCAGATCTTGGATGGCAATAGATAGTTAGGGGTTATGGAATTACCAGACTTGCCATCGCATTAAATGAAATTGAGTTAACTCCAGAAGACATGGAATATCTATTAAACCATAAAGGAAAGATGTGAAATGAAAATCTGTTTCATCACTATGAAAGAAAGAGAGGAAACTAGGGAAATGTTGGATTTGAAAGAATATTAGTCTTGGAGTTATTATGGATGTCTTGAATTCTAGATTTGGTTTTGTAAATAATGGGTTATAAAAGTCTAGGCAAGTCACTGTCCCTCTGTGGGGGTTTAATTTCCTCACTTAAACATAATCCTTATGCCAGAGATTCCTTCTTCTGCTATAAATTCATTCTGCTTATTTGCCCTCTCAAGATGAAAACAAGGAATCTCATTATTTGACATGCTCCAAAAAGTAATGGCTATCAGCTCATCTATCTCATAATGTGACTCCTCTGTACCCCTCTCTCCACCGAGGATTATCAGAATAAGGCATACATTCCCTGAAAAGGTGACCATCAACTCCCCTAGCAAGCACTCAGGCTCACAAGGCATTAAACATAAGACAAGGAACACAGAAAAGACTTGCATCAGAGTCCATTGAAAGTCAAGACTGCTGGTAGACCCACAGAACCTGTACAGGTCCTTGACATTTCTGGTTATACCCTTGTGGAGAACCCACAACAGCTTGGGTTTTGACCCTTCCAACTGTTCACCACTGTGACTCTGCTCACTCCTTCCTGCCTTTTCCCCCTTTCCCAAGCTTCTCTCCTTTTCATTTTCTACTGCTGTGACTTAGTCTGGCTCCTTTTAACTCTCAGAAAGCACTAGTCCCCTCTTTCCATTTCTAATCTTCCTCCCTGAATGCTGAACCTTAAGAAAGCAATGAAAATGCTGGTGAGGGAGGGACAAAGCTTCCCTCTCCCTGCCCAGGTACCTCTGACACACACGGGCTGTTCAGCGTTAAATGCAGGAGTTACACTATGAACCCCCCAGGAATTTCTGGCATGAAGATTTCTCAAGCTACATTAGCAAGCTCAGCTTGAGTGTTCCTCCCCCTCATCGCCGTCATACTGTCATTTACTGCTTGGTTGTTAGAGGAAGACATCCCTCCAATATCTTGACTTGTATTTTAGGTAAAGTCACATGGAGACAATGGCCCGGTATGGGAAGGAATGATGTTTTTAACCTTGATTTTGCTGCTAAAAAATTACATTGACCTTAGGGAAGTCACTTCATCTCTAGGGGCCCCAATTTTGTATTTCTATCATTAAAGTGAATTAAAGTGGTAGAGAAGGTGATCTTCAGTTCCTTTTAACTCTAAAATGACATGTGTCTATGAAGAGTATCTGAAAAAAAAATATGGATGGGGGAGAAGGAGGAGCAGCAGGAGGAGGAAGAGGAGGAGCAGCAGGAGGAGGACAACAGCAACAACATTTATATAGTACTTTAAGGTTTGTCTTACAAATATTTTCCCATTTTATCTTCACAACAACCCTAGGAGTCAGGTGCTATGATCATCCCCATTTTATAAATGAGAAAACTGAGAAAAACAGATATTAACTGACTTGCCCAGGGTCACACAGCTAATAGGTTTCTGAGTCAAAATTTCAACTCAGGTCATCCTGGCTGTAGGTCCAGGGCTCTTTCCATTGTGCTGCCCAACTTGTTCACTGGCAAGCCGACAGGACACAAGGAACACATGTGAAATTTCTTTGAACCCGTCATAGGGCACGTTTGGCCATTTGGCTCATTCTAAACCATCTGGAATTGTTTTCATGTTAGCAAATTAATAACTTCCTGAAGAAGAAATATGTCTTAATATTCTACTTTGGGAACAAGAATATTATTTTTTCCCTTTTGGCAGTGTTGCTTATTTTGCTTCCAACTTCTATATCAAAGAAATTGATCTCAGCATTGGTAAGGGATGAACAAACATCGTTAAGAGGGAATGGAAGCCCAAGATGGATGAGGAGGCCGTAAGAGTGTCTACCTATTCTAAATTAATTTGAGCCTTCTGGCCTCACACAAATTATACCTCAGAGAGCTCAGAGAACTTGTGTGTGTGTGTGTGTGTGTGTGTGTGTGTGTGTGTGTATAAATATATAATTGCTGAATCCACACTCTGCAGTCTTTTAGGAATAATGGAGGGCATAGGTACCCAAAGACTGGAGGTGAAGAAATTTTTCTCAAATTTTCTAAAAGATTAGATAACTAAGTGCATGACCTCAGGATCATCTCAACTCTCACTCAGCTCACATATCCAATTAGTTGCCAAATCTTGCTTCTTTCTCCACATTCTTCACGTCTGTCCCCTTCTTTCCATTCAGACACTCATCTTTCTGATTCAGGCCATCATCCCTCTCCCGTATGGGAGAGGTCCTTCTAATTGGGCTCTCTGCTTCAAGTCTCTTTCCATTCCAAGGCATCCTCTGAGATTATTCTAAAGTTTTATTCTGACCATGTCACTTCCCACCTCAATAAATTTCAGTATTTCCCTATTATTTCTATAAAATACAATTTGGCATTTAAGACTCTTTGCAATCTAACCTCAACCTATCCTTCTAGTCTTATTATACCTGATTTCCCCTCCACTCATTTTACAGTGTGGCCAAATTGGCTTTCTTTTTGATCCCCATCCATGATATTCCGTCTCTGCTGAAAAAATATTCCTTCCTCATCTCCTAGTTTCCTTTAAAACATGGTTCATGTCCTACTGTCAATGTAAAATTTTGCTGGTCCTTTCACTACTAGTACCTTCCCTCACACATCTCCAAAAATTATGTCATTTTGTCTTTATATAGATGTTGTCATTTTCAATTGAATGTAATCTCCTTGAGGGCAGGAACAGTATCATTTGTCTCTTTGTGTCCCTGATTGTGTAACAGTGCTTGGCCCTGAAGCTTAATAAAAGTTTTTTTTTTTCCTCCTTTAAGCCAATTTCTTTTTCTTTTCTTTAAACAAACCAGTAGATACATTTTCAAGACTTCTATTTCACCTGGCAACCAGTGAATAGAGTTCCAGGCCTGGAGTCAGGAAACTCACCTTCCTAAATTCAAATCCACCCTCAAATACCAGCTGTGTGAACTTGGGAAGTCTCTTAATCCTGTTTGCCTCAGTTCCTCATCTGCAAAATGAACTGGAGAAGGAAATGGCAAACTACTCCAGTATCTTTATCAAGAAAATCCCCAGAGCAGCTAATTGGTGCAGTGGATAGAGTACCAGTCAGGAGTCAGGAAGGACCTGAATTCAAATCTAATCTCAGACACTTAACACTTCCAGGCTGTGTGACCCTGGGCAAGTCACTTGACCCCAATTGCTTCAGCAAAACAAAAGAAAAGAAAAGAAAAAAAGAAAATCCCAAATGAGGTTACAAAAATGACACATGATTGAGCAATACAACAAATGTTACATTTACTGCCACTCATAAATACAATTTGAATAATATTGAAACTTCTAAAAATTGAGTAATATTAAGATTGATAAATCACATCAATTCTTAGCAATACTTTAGAAGAGAGAGTTAAAGATACACTGATGATTCCATAGAGCCAGCATGGGTTCAGTAAGAACAAGTCTATCAAAGTAACCTCTTCTCCCTTTCTGATAGGATGATTAGGCTGGTAGTTGGAGAAATGCAGCAGCTATTATTCATGTACCTTCCATCAAAACATCTAAAAAAAATTTATGCTATTTTTATAGATAAGACAAGAGATAATATAGCATAGGTAGATTCTTAGCTAGTTGAATGCTCAGAGCCCCAAAATGATGATTAATGAATCAATCCAAACTGAAGAATATCTTTATGGGTGTGAAAAATAGTTCTATCCTTGGCCCCGTCCTGTTCAGCATTTTTAAATCAACATTTTGAGTGAGGACATAAATCATGTGCTTATCAAATATGAAGATAGTGCAAATATAGGGGTGGGGAGGAGGTGCTGGTGACGGTATATGAGAAGCAGGACTGAAAAAGATCCTGACAGGCGATAATAACAGGCTGAATCTAACAAGATAAAATATTAAAAAAAAAAGACATTTAAAAAGTCTGGCATTTAGGCTTAAGAAATCAAGGGTATAAATAATACAAGTTGGGGGAGATTATTAGCTGACTACAGTTGCAATATGAGCCAGCTATTTAATGTGACTGCCAAAAAAGAAAGAGAGTTAATGTGATTTCAGGCTGAATTAAGAGAATCAAAGTATGGAACAAGGGAGGGAATGGTTTCACTGTACTTAGCCCTGGAATATGGCATTGCATTTTAAGAGGGACATCGACAAGGTAGAGCGATTGCAGTGAAAAGACTAACCTGGTGTAAAAGCTCAAGAAGCCCTATCAGATGAGGAATGGTTGGAGGAAGACCAACCATTTTTTGAGTATTTATTCATTAATTATTTATTTCTCTTAGAGACAAAGGAAATGATTCAGAGGGAACCATCTTTTCAACAAGTGCAAGGCTTTCATATGGAAGAATTGTCATCACTATTCTGCTTGTTTCCAGAGAGGAGAATTAGGTTTAAGAAAGGCAGAGTCAAAATGAGGGGGGTGAGGGAACATCTAGGTCACTCCATTCTGAACAGAATCTGCTCTCATAATACAAGTAATAAATGGCATTTACTAACAGACTTGAGATTTATGAAGCTTTTCGCAGCATCATCTCATATGAGCCTCACAACCACCCGGCAAGATAGGGGCTATTATTATCCTGTTTTATAAATGGAGAAACAGAGGCAGGCAGAGATTGAGGGACTTGCTCAGGGTCACACATGCAGTAAAGGTGAGAGGCTAGATTTAATTCAGATCTTTCTGACTCCAAGTCCAGTGTTCTATTCTCTTGGTCACCTACCTGCCTCTAGCTGTCTACAAATGAGCCCCCCGCCTCCACCTGGACACCACTAGTGATGGAGAGTCTACGACCTCCTAACTCAGCTCATTCCACCTTGGGACAACTAACTAAGAAGTTTCTCCTAACATCAAACCGAAATGTGCTTTTCTGCAATTTCTTCTCATTGGTCCTATTCCTGTCTTTCAGACCAAATAGTAAAAAGGCAGCTTGGTGGCAGCAGGTTACAAAAAGCATTGTCCCCGGCATCAGGAAGATCTGAATTCAAATCCAATTTCAGACACTTAAATAGTTGTGTGACCTTCAACAAGTCACTTCACCCTGTTTGCCTCAGTTTCTCCATCTGTAATTGAACTAGAGGAGGAATTAGCAAACAATTCCGGTATCTAGCCAAGAAAACCCAAAAGGGATATGGCAGAGTCAGACATCACTGAACAAGGGAAATGAACAGTCCTTCAGGGCATATTAGTGGATAGAAATTATTGGAAGGTGAGTTTTTAGCCACTGTGAAGAACAACTAAAAGTACAACCTGTCCAAAAACTAATGGGCCACTTGTGAGACAGTGAGTTCCCTGTCACTATTGGTATCCCAACAAAGGTTAAATATTCATTTGTCAGGCATATTATAGGAGGTAGAGATTAGATTCCCTGGTCTCCAAAGTTCCCTCCTGCCCTAATAATGGCTAATAGTGGGCAATGAAAGACAAGTGACAAGGTTGAGATAGTGAGGGACAGAGACTTCCTGTGTAGTTTCTGCAGAGCTTTTTGCGGAGCTTGTCAGTTCTGACCTTAGCTCTGATATCAATATGCTGTGAGATATTAGGGGAGTGGCATTTCCTCCACTTGTATATCTGTCAAATGGGAATAATTATATTGGCTGGCTTCCAGGTATTCAGCATGATTTAACTAATTAATGGTTTAAGAAGATGTTTGGTCATAACTCCACTGAGCTACTAAATTTCATCCTCTTTGAAATATTACCACATAGCTTTCAAACCTGATGATGTCAAATTTCAGAAATGTAAAAAAAAATCTAAAATATTCTTCCCCCATACTGAGAGGAATGTTATTCTAAAATTTACTTCAACCTAGCACACAATTAATTCCTATATAATGCTATTTTTTTAAAGCCCCAAGTAAATGCCACCTCCACCATGAAGCCTTTTCTATTTCCCCTCTGGAAAAGCAACCTTTGTTCTAGTGTTTGATGATATACTTTATTCTCTACTTTGCTATGCACTTGAAGTCCAATGACAAAAACAAATAATCCCTGACCCTAACAAGCTCCATTCTATCCAGGGAGACAATGTATATTGTATAAAATGCACCCAGAATATTGCAAATTGTCATTGTTCCTTGTTTGTGTTCTATTCTGCTTATAGAATATAGATGAGAACAGGGATCTTGCCTTTCCACACTTTATTTCTCTCATTTCTGAACTTAACAGCCACTTAAAGATGTTTATGGAACTGATGTACAAATTTCACTGTCACACATTAAAGGATTTTACATCAAAAAAAAAAAAAAAAAAAGAAGAAGAAGAGAGGAAGGGAGAAAGGAAAGAAGAAAGAGAGAAAGATGAGAAGAAAAGAAAAAAGAAGTGAAAGGGAGAAAGGGAGAGGAAAGAAGAAAGGAAGAGAGAGAAAGAAATACACAAAAGAAAGGAAAGAGAGAGGGGGAAAAGAAAGAAGGAAAGAAGGGAAAGAGAGAGGGGAAGGAAGGAAGGAAGAGAGGGAGGGGGAGAGAGAGAGGGAGGAGAGAGAGGAGGGGAAGGAAGGAAGAAGGGGGAGGAAGGAAGAGAGAGGGGGGAAGCAAGGGAGAGAGAGAGAAGGAAGAGAGAGAAGGAAGGAAGAGGGAAAAGGAAGAAAGGGAAAAGGAAGAGAGGGAAAAGGAAAAGAGAGTGAAGAAAGGAAGAAAGAGGGAAAAGGAAGAGAGGGAAAAAGAAAAGAGGGAGAGAAGGGAGGGGAGAAGAGGGAGGGGGGAAGGAAGAGAAAGAAATGGAGAGAGAGAAGAAAGGAAGAATTGGAAAACTCGTCAAATAGTTTCTTGAAAGGGACCACTCAGTGCTCCCCAGGATTTTGCATGAGGCAAGAAAATGGCCTCAGGATCTGCACCGCCCTCTCCTCCCAGCTCCGAATGATTCCAGCCTCACAGGGGCACATATCACGACTCGGGTGAGGCAGTAAGGTGACCTCTCTCCAGGACCATCTGTCACCGGCACCTGTTGGAGCCTTTTGCTTCCAGGAGCGCCATTAGTTTTGTCTGTTCCTTGTTCCCAGCCTGCTCCGGGAGATAACTGGCCTCTGCCACCTCCCACAGGGTGGGGTCTGGCTGCCCGCTAACTGGACCCTCGTCCCCAGGCCCGGGAGAAGAGCGCGTAGCCGCGGAAACATTTTCTTCCGCTCGCCCGGCTCAGGATCCCTTCTCCTGGAAGATCTGTGACGTCTGAGATCCCGCCGCACCCCGACAACCAAGGACTGGGCAGGAGACCCCAGAGCAAGGCTGCCCTTTGTTCTTTTCTCCCTCATCAGGTGGGAGACTCTTCCACACCAATCTGCTCCATGCTAGGTCTCCTCACCTCTGTCCCCTTTCTTTCTTAAGTTTAAGAACTCAATTTTATTCCTCTCTTTTGGTTTTCCCAGGCAATGATTTCTGGAAATAGCCCTCTGCTCCCTCACATCCCTGCCCCCCCATGGGAACCGTCCTTTGTAACAAAGAATCCCTCTCACACCTGAGATACAGTGACCTCAATTGACTTGCCACATTCTGCCTTGTTTTCTCTGTCAGGAGGACAGAGCTAGATGCTGTTATCTGTCCCCTGGGATGCTCCTCGTTTACATCCCTTCCCCAAGAGTCATTGCTTCCATGAGTTTTCCCCTAGGCTTACACACCTGAAGGGAAGCCTCCAGAAACAGACTTCAGAATGTGGATAAATAAATCCTTCCAAAAATGAACCTCCACCAGGGGAAGAAGAAAGGAAGAAAATTGAACTCCAAGGGGTAGCTAGGTGGCTCGTGGATAGAGCATCAGCCCTGAAATCAGGAGGACACCAGTTCAAATCTGGCCTCAGACACTTAACACTTTCTAGCTGTGAAGAATATCTGGCAAGTCACTTAACCCCAGTTGCCTCAGTAAAAAAAAAAGAAATAAAATTGAAATCCAAGTGCTAACAAGCTCCTAGCAGCTCCAGCTTCTCAGGTTCATCATCACTTGCCTTATCTAGATGGCTGATGTACTGGGACTATGTATTCCCAGAATCCTGTTATAACCCTGCCTAACATGGAGATGCTCAACAAATGGTAACTAATACCCTCCTTGAAGCTGGTTACTAAGGCTAATAATGCCTTATCAAGGCATAGTGGAAAATGAAAGTAGTAATTAGCATTGCTTTATCATTCCTATTATTAAGAAATGGGGGCAAAGGTTCATTGACTTGCCCAGGGTCACACAGTGTCTGTACACAGGTCTCCCAGACTCCAGGCCCAATGTTTTAGACATCTCTGAAACACCAAATAGCTTTTTCCATTCCTACCCTGAGCATCCTGGATTTTTGCAGCAGGACTTTGAAAATCAGGAAGGGCCGGAGGAATGGAAAGCGCTGATTCTGAGCAGCAGCAGCTCCAGTTCTCTCATACTCCACAGTTTTGTCATTCATGGACCACCCTCATCATTGTCGCATGCACAGCGTTCTAAGAACCAGAGGGTCCTTAGCAAAAGATTTCTCAGGATATTTTACACAGTCCTTTCCAACCTATTCAAATAATAACAGCTCCTATGTGCCATACCATTCCTGTTTGCAACAGACTCCAGAGCCATTATCTTATTTGAGCTTCACAACAACCCTGGGAGGCTGATTCTATAGGAATTATTATCACCCACCCCCATTCCACAAATGAGAAACTGAGGCTCCGAGAAAGCGCTAAATCCAGGGGGTCACCCACCTAACAAGTAACTGGGGTACAAAGTGGATCTGGGTCTAGTGTGTATTCATGGGTAGATTGCAGGGGCGGAAAAAACCCCTATATCTTTATATTCACTAACCTCGAACTGAAATTGGACAATTCCTTCAGTTACTTAAAGCACATTCAACTGAGAAGGTGGATTTTTGGTCCACAGTACAAAAAAGATCAAGAACCCTTTCCAAGCAAGGCAAGCTGTCCATGCCCATTCTCCCTCCTTATCCTTATGACAGCCCTGTATATTAGAAGGTGTTCTTATGGGTGACAAAATTCTTCCCTCACTGCAGCCCAGTGAGCTTGGTATTAAATGGGGAAAGGCAGTATGATGCCCATTGGGCAGACGAGGAAAATGAGGTCCCCAAAAGTGACCCAATACAGACAATTGGTCTCTGTAAGGGCTCATAGAGCCAGACCCAGGTCCGGGACACCGACAGCCCAAGGTGGGACCTACCTGTGTGTGAAGGACATGCTTTCTGGCTGCCGCGTCTCCCCAGGGCTGCCCACAGAAGCTGACTGGATGGTGGGAGGGAAGGAGTGCTCTCGGCCCAGGAGCCCAGCCTACATGGCACCTTGCTCTTATGGGGGCCAGGCATTAATATGCTAATGGACTGGGCCTCCTCTTAGCCAACAAGAAGAGCCTCTGTTGACTCTAGTGGGTTTCTGAAAGGGTGGGGAGGGGGGACCCACATTTTGTACTCCCACCTGCTGCTAATCCTCCAGTAAAACCAGTCAGGCTGGTTGTCAGAGTGTCATTAGAAAGCCCACACACCCTGAACAACAGACTCTTGTGCCTGAGGAAGGGCTTCAAATGGGGCGGGAGTCAGAAGTGGGGACCCTAGAGCACGGGAGGAGGGGAGCACCAGACTGGGGCTCAAGCTCAGAAGGATGATTCTGGGTAGGAGCCCCTGAAGATTTATGTTTAGAATGGGGCATCCTAGCATGGGGGGGCATGTAGGGGCAAGCCAGCAGAGACACAGATGTTGCTCAGATTGTGCTTGAAAAACTGGTAGGGCCATTAAAAGCACCCCCAACTTGTGTACTGGGGAAGGGTTTGTTTAAAGTTGATTTAGGACAAGTCCAGGGGGTGGAAGTAGGGGCTGGTTGTAGGGGCTGGTTGACCTATAAACTTCTCTCTCTCTCTCTCTCTCTCTTTCTTCTTCTCTCTTCCTCTCTCTGTCTTTCTCTTTCTCTCTTTCTTCCTCTCTCCCTTCCTCTCTCTCTTCTTCTCTCTCTTTCTTCTTTCTTTCTCTCTCTTTTCCTTTCCCCCTCTCTCCCTTTCTCTCTCTCTCTTTCTCCCTTTCTTCTTTCTTTTCTTTCCTTTCTTTTCTTTCTTCTATAGGGAACTCCCAGTGAGGAAATGCCACCTACCAATATACCTCAGCTGCAACTTAGAGACTTTCATAAATAACCAGGGAAATTAAATGACCAGCCCAGGGTCATACACAGGCAGTATTTGTCAGCAGTGGGACTCAAATGTCAAGGTCAGCTGCCTTTCTGGTATAGATTATCTTGATCGATAGAAGTAGAAAATTCCTTCCTGAGAAAAGCAAATGCATCCACGCATTCCTAGACCTCTTCCAAGACATCTAGCTCGGGAGCACGGCTCCTGTGTGATTCCGAGAAATGATTCTGTGATAGAGCAAGGGGCAGGTGAGCAAACTGGGGGGCTTACTCATCTTACAGATGAACTGGATTCCCCTGACACTGACATTAAAACTGGTAGGAACCTTGAAAGGTCCCCTATTCAACCCCTTCATTTGACAGATTAGGAAACTGAGGTTCAGGGAAATGACATGGCTCAGGCAAAATCACAAAAGTATCTAGCACCAATATACCTCATACTCCAGAGTCAGAGTTTTGTCCTCCTATACCACTTCTGGCTAATTTTATGCTGAGTGGAAAAAGGTCAATTTATCCAATTCCCTCAATTTTCCATTTTTGAAGTCACATGACTTAGCGAAATAGTGAGTAAATGGCAGAGCAGGAGCTAAAGGTCTAATCATTTGGTTTCTGGTCCAGAGCTCTTTCCACTACCCCCAGGCCCTGAGAAGGCAGGGGTCTTTAACCCGGGGTCTGAGAACGTGTTTATTTTTTAATATTTAGATCACTGCATTTTCACATAATTGATTTCCTTTGTAATCTACTGAATTTTCTACATTTAGAAACATTCTCCAGGGAGGGGCTCCATAGGCTGAACTTACTAGACTGGGAAAAGGGTCCACGACACACAAAAGGTTAAGAACTCTGGCTCTAAAGACTCGGAAATGTCCTCTCAGAGACAGAAGAGTCTCTTGCCCCTCTGACCCTACCCCCAGCCAGGACCACCATCCTCAGAACTTGCTGAGTCTTGGCTTTGGGACAGATTCACGAAGTGTCTCATCAAAGGGACTGGCTGCTTTGTCTTCTCCGTGTAAGAAGACAGTTATTGTTCTGAGATCCGGAGGCTGAAGAATGTGGAAGGAACAGAAGGTTGGGAATCTGCCACTGAACCCTGCCTCTTTCCCTGACTATCTTGGGAAGTTTAGAATCATCTGGAGAACTGCCTTGTCCTAGTTTTCAGTGCTTCATCCCCCGGGCACGGGCAAATAGTAGCCAACTTCCATGTTACATTTGCTGTTATGATTGTTCAGTACTTCCAGCCCTGTGCAATTTTTCACGATCCCCACTTGGGATTTCCTCAGCAGAGATACAAGTGTGGTTTGCCATTTCCTTCTCCAGCTCATTTTACAGATGAGGAAATGGAGGCAAATAAGGTTAATTGACTTGTCCAGGGTCACACAGCTAGTAAGTGTCCCAGACCAGATTTGAACTTTGGAATAAGTTTGGAGAATAGTCGGGAGGCCAAATTAGCTAGAATTGTTGATTCCCCCTCAATTCTGAACAGCCCAGTAACCCCATCTAAGACCTGAGTAAAGCACAAAGAAAGATGAGTTTTCCTGACTCCAGGCCCAGTGCCCTATTCACTCCTGGCTGGCCTGTACATTTTGCTTACATTATCTCAATGATCTTCACGATGCCTTTTTGAATAGATGATTGTTCCTGTTTTAGGCTCGAGGAAATAAAGACCGCAGGGGTTCTCTAAGATGACTCAGTTTGGCGATGAGTAATGGAGAGGGTCTTCTAGTTTCTAGTCTAGGAGTCTTGATACTTCCCCTCTCCCCACATTAGACTTCCTATTTCTGCTGCTCTAAGGTTTACAAAGCACATTGCCCTGCAGCATGGCACCCCATGCTGCTGCTATTTCTCTTGTAGCTCCCTGTGGGTCCTGGAAACTCCTGGAGGGCAAGGTCTTGGATCTTGGATCCTGTTTCTATAGGGAATGAGCTTCAATAAATACTCCCTAACCCACTGGGCCTGGGTTACTCTGGTCATACTCACCGGGGACTGAATAAGTGAAATTTATTGAATCATTGAGGGCAAGATTTATCAGCAATAAGAGATTATCTTCCAATAACCCTGCTGGGCTTTGAGAAAATGAGAAAACTCAGAGAATTTGAAACTTGGCTCTGTAGCATTTACTAGCAGGATGGGTGACTTTGGGTAAGCCCTGTCACCTTTCAATCTATTTTGCTCATCTCTAAATTAGGTAGAATAAAATCTGTAGCTTCTACCTCATAGTATTATGAGGTTCCAATATAACGGCTTACAAACTTTAAATCTTTTTATATGAGGCAGCTCAATGGATAGAAGGAATTAGGAAGCCCTGGGTTCAAGCTCTGATTGACATAGAAGAGTTTATTTGATCTGGGTGAATCACTTACCTTCTCAGCGCTCCAAGCTGTTCTCTAAGACTTTCCATATCAAGAGATAAATTCTTAAGTACTTTTCCTTCCCTTTCCAGCCTTCCACCTCACCACTATGTGCCTGACACATAGTAAGCACTAAATTTTTATCACTATTATTTATTCTGGGATCTATAGGGACTTTCTGTGTTAATAAGGCCTGATTTTAAATGGAAATTTATCAAAGCAGAGTCGCTGGAGTTGTTGATCCCCCTCTATTCTGAACAGCTCAGTAACCTCATCCAAGACCTGAGTAAAGCACAAAGAAAAACCTAGCCCTCGTGGTAAACTCTCACCAGTTTCTACACTAGCATGGACCAAGCCCTCCATGGCCAGACAAGTAGTCCCCAGTGACAGATCGGCAGCCTTAGTTACACTGCGGCAGTCATATCTCCGCTGGCTGGGGTTGGATCTTGGCCATTATAGTGCTGGGGGCAGGTAATTACCTCCCCAAGATGCCCTAGCTTCATACAAACTGGCGCTCCCGAGCCAGGGGTAGCCGCTGAACCAGTCCTTCCTACTAGCTGCCCCTGTCAAGCCCGATCTCTTTTTCCAAGAACAGAAGGATGAACACCGTACCTCCAGAAGATCCTCTGTCCAAGGGCACCCATGGCAAGGGGCCGAGTTCAGGCAGGCAGCCCACAAAGTCAGCTCTGTGTTCAGTGCAGCCTCTCCCCCCACTGATGCAAGGGAGGTGCATCCAGCACCTTTATATAGTTTCACCCAAACAAGGAGCAATGACTACAGGTGGGGAAAGCTCAGGTATGAGGAAACCACAAGCTAGTGCAGAGCTCCCTGAAGGCGGTTTGTACCAGGGGAAGGAGCAGCCGCAGTGGGGGCATATGGGCAGCAGAAACCCAGCCAAGAGAAGCTAAAGGCCCATGCCAGTCATTCCAAAGCCTTGGTCATCAGGCTGCGGGGATGTGAGTGTCTGTGGGTGCAGGGGGAAGGGAAGGGAACCCTAAATGCCCCAAATTACTAAGGCATACAAGAACCCCAAAAGTCACTGTTTGGCACATATGCTCAAGACAAACCAATAGTTTTAGCTCCCCAACTAGAGTGTAAACTCCTTGGGGCAGGGATATTGCCATTAGTTGCATAGTAAAGTTTTTATTTTCACTAGCGCTGGCAAGGCAGGGACCTTGAGCCTTCAGATTCCCAAGCTGAGGAATTTCATTATCCTATCAATGGGAAACCATTGAAAATTTGTGAGCAGGAGATTGATGTGGTTATATCAATATCTATTTGGCAGCTTGTGGAGGAGGCATTGGATGGGGGAGAGATTGAGGTTATTTCAATAATTGAGGGAAGCTTCAAATCTGGAATGGGATAAAGATGGGAAGGTGGATCTGAAAAGGCATCTCGCAGAAATGTGAGGTGAGTCTTGAAGAAAATTGTGTTTCTAGGGATTCTTCAAATGCATTCTAGGTCCTGGGTACACTTGTGCAAAGGCAAGTTCGAATAAGTTTGGAGAATAGTCAGGAGGCCAAATTAGCTAGAATAGAGAATGAATGAAGGGAAGTAATATGACACAGGTCTGGAAAGGTAGGTAGGGGAAATTCAAAGTGGAGGCAAGAGAAAGCTAAGAGTGAGAGGGAGAGAATTTTCTTGGGGAATTGTGTGAATTGCTTTTTTAAATGGGGTTTGGGTCTTCCCAAAGTGCCAAGCTTCATGAAGATGAGGCATTTATTCATTTAGAAACTTGTTCATCAGACAATTCTCAGATGAAGAAATTGAAACTATTTCTAGTCATATGAAAAGATGCTCCAAGTCATTATTAATCAGAGAAATGCAAATTAAGACAACTCTAAGATACCACTACACACCTGTCAGATTGGCTAAGATGACAGGAAAAAATAATGATGATTGTTGGAGGGGATGCGGGAAAACTGGGACATTGATGCATTGTTGGTGGAGTTGTGAACGAATCCAACCATTTTGGAGAGTAGTTTGGAACTATGCTCAAAAAGTTATCAAACTGTGCATACCCTTTGATCCAGCAGTGTTACTACTGGGATTATATCCCAAAGAGATTATAAAGAAGGGAAAGGGACCTGTATGTGCACGAATGTTTGTGGCAGCCCTCTTTGTAGTGGCAGGAAACTGAATGGATGCCCATCAGTTGGAGAATGGCTGAATAAATTGTGGTATATGAATATTATGGAATATTATTGTTCTGTAAGAAATGACCAACAGGATGATTTCAGAAAGGCCTGGAGAGACTTACACGAACTGATGCTGAGTGAAATGAGCAGGACCAGGAGATCATTATTTACTTCAACAACAATACTATATGATGACCAGTTCTGATGGACCTGGCCATCCTCAGCAACGAGATCAACCAAATCATTTCCAATGGAGCAGTAATGAACTGAACCAGCTACGCCCAGAGAAAGAACTCTGGGAGATGACTAAGAACCATTACATAGACTTCCCAATCCCTCTATTTTTGCCCACCTGCATTTTTGATTTCCTTCACAAGCTAATTGTACAATATTTCAGAGTCTGATTCTTTTTGTACAGCAAAATAACGGTTTGGTCATGTATACTTATTGTGTATCTAATTTATATTTTAATATATTTAACATCTACTGGTCATCCTGCCATCTGGGGGAGGGGGTGGGGGGCAAGAGGTAAAAAATTGGAACAAGAGGTTTGGCAATTGTTAATGCTGTAAAGTTACCCATGCATATAACCTATAAATAAATAGAAACTTGTTCATCCCACCTCCCAATTCACAGTTTAATTCTTGCTGTTTTTAAAAGCAGAGGGTTCCAGATTGTTCACCCTCCTTTCCAAATTCACAAGGTAATTGTTCAGCCTTCCCGCCAATATCCCCATCTCTCATCAACTCGATCTACAGATGTTGTCCTGGGCAGACTCTCAAAGTGCCTCAGGCAGAGTCATTGATTCTAGCAGGTCCATCTTTTATGGAATGGAATGGAATGATGCTGCTTGTTGAGTCCTGGGAAAAGTCAAAGAAGAAAAGTGGGAAGTGCTGTCCCAGATTTCCTTCAAGCCATTGTCCTTTATTTCTTTCCCCCTTCTTGGCTGTTCTTGGAGTCTATACCCTCTTAAACACAGGATTGCATTTTGTCATCTCCCATTCATTTCTCCTTGTAATTTGATCTTTGACACCGCCACTCTATTGATACTCCTTTCTCCTCTCTTTCTCAGTCCCCATACTGCCCTCTGTAACTTTTAGAGCAATTAAAACACCTTCTCTTCTTATATTTTTATATATATATTTTTGGTTCTCCTCCTATCTCAGTGACTAGGACTTAGTCACTTTAACTGGGTGGTCATCCTATCTTTCACCATTCAGCATGAATGTCCTTCTAAGGCTTTGTCCTGAGCCCTCTTCTCTCTCCTTCCTTGTGATCTCATCAGATCTTTGTCATCTTTATAGAAATGACCCAGAGCCAAATAGCCAATTGTCTGCTGGACAGCTCCAATCGGAAACCCCTCAAGACAAAGAATTTAGGATTTCCATCCACTAAATTAGTGGATTCCTAAAATCCCTAAATTAGTCATTTCCCCAAACTCTATTTCTACTGAGAATATCACTGTGAAGACCACATTGGTTGGAGTTATTTCTGATTCTTCTCTCTTTCTCATTGATTGCAGCCAATCGGTTGTCATATATCAATTCTAACCACTTCTCTCACCTCTGTCTCTTCTCTCCCCTGACAGGGTCATAATCCCATTTCAATCTTCCTCTTACATGGACTATTGAAATAGCCTCAAATCTGTGCTTCCAATCTCTCCCCTGTCCAATGCATCCTCCACACAGCTGCCAATAGATATTTGAAAAAACAAAAACAAAAATAAAATCAAAACAAGTAGAACCATATCAATCCCCTGCTCACAAATGTTCAGTGGTTTCCCATTGTCTCTAGGACAATGAAATTCCTCAGCTTGGATATCTCCAAAATCTGTCTCCTTCCTACCTTTCCAGACCCGTTTCATATTACTTCCCTTCATTCATTCTCTATTTTAACTAATTTAGCCTCCTGACTACTTTCCAAATTCATTCTATCTGTCTTTGTCTTTGCACAAGCGTACCCAGGACCTACAATGCACTTCCTCGTTGTCATTGCATCAAAGAATCCCTAGAAACTCATGATTTCCTTCAAAACTCACCTCACACTTCTGTGAGGCCTTTTCCAATCTGCTTTGCCATCAACAACTCTTAGCTATCAGTGCCTTCTCCTGCAAGATTGTTATATATCTGCTTTATACCTGATTTTCAGAATGTCTATATATCTGTTTTATTCATACTTTTATGTGTGTATGCTCATATATACATATATGTGCACAATGTCTCCTCCATTAAAATATATATTTGAGGCAATTAATATTCCACTTTTGCCTCTCTTTTCCCAGAACCTAGCACAGGTTCTTAATAAATGCTTGCTTGATTGATTGACTGAAAAGCTCAGCTCATGTGTCACCTACTACAGAAACTCTAATTACCTCAGTTACTAGTGTTATTTTATCAGAAAAAAATACTTCCTGTGTATTTTGCATTTTTTGTGTAAATATCTTTTCACCAATAGAATGTTGGTATCAGGAATCCTTGAGAGCAGGGATCATTTTCATCTGTTTGTATTTGTGTTCTACCCAGCTCTCCCCCAACCTAATAGGTAGTCAGGCTTGTTGAATGAATGAATCTAAACTAGCAAAGTAATCTATACACAATATATACTTAAGAAATATCTGCTGCTGGATTGATTTGTTAATTGATCTAAATCCAGATAAGTGTGGGAAATCATGGAACAAAAATATACAAAGTAAAAGAAAATAATTTGGGATTACAATAAAAGGTAAAGAATAGATAAGGAAGAAATAAACTATGGATCTTTCCAGGAATTATGGCGATGAAGATGATAATGATATGGTGATTCAGATTTTTATATAATGCTTCAAGGTTTACAAAGTACTTTAACTTTCTCCCACTAAATATCTCCTCTCATGTCTTATCATTTGGTTCTAAACCTGAGTTCCCCAAATCATTCTAAGAGAGTATCTGTCAACTTGAGCAGCTCCCAGAATTGTGGGAAGACCATGAGTGTGGATCTAGTGCTAGACTGGTGGGTCTGTTGACTGAAGAACAATCCTACTAATTTTAGAGAGATTCATTGCCAGAATTATGTCTTTGTTTTTTTTTTTTTTGTCACTAACACCCCTGAAGCCCCTTAGCTATGTTTTGGACTGGTTGCAATCTGTATGGATGAAGAGAGACCCATAGCAATGAAATGGTGGATCCTCAAATGTGACA
The DNA here is from genome assembly GCF_902635505.1 of Sarcophilus harrisii. Classification (NCBI taxonomy): domain Eukaryota; kingdom Metazoa; phylum Chordata; class Mammalia; order Dasyuromorphia; family Dasyuridae; genus Sarcophilus; species Sarcophilus harrisii. The sequence goes on from NC_045429.1 coordinate 420,309,868, forward strand.
TAGGATGAGTTGATTTCACCATGTTTAAAGGCAGAAAGATTCAATCAAAAGGTTGCTGAGAGACTCTCCTTGCCCTCCTCTCCTATGACGATTTAACCCAGAATGAGTTGTGTTTATGAATTCACAATGCACATATATAGTCTTTAATTTGTGCACCTTTCCCTCAAATAGAATACATCAGCCTGGAAGAGATACCTTTAGACCAAGGGTGGGCAAACTATAGCCAGAGGTTCATTCTGACCGGCCTTTTTGTATGTACCCGTGAACTAAAAATTTTTTTCCATTTTAAAACACAGTAAAGCCATATTTTTTCCTTCAGGAAAATAAAGTACTAAAACCCATGAACTGAAACTGTTTTTACATTATAAAATGCAGCAAAGCTATATTTTTTTCCTTCAGGAAAATAAAGTACTAAAACCCATGAACTAAAAATGTTTTTATATTATAAAACACAGTAAAGCTATATTTTTTTCCCTTCAGGAAAATAAAGTACTAGAAACCTCTACCTCTCACATCAGATTAGTATTACATGGGCTAGCTCCTATGTTGTCTAAAAGTCAGGAACTACAGAGAATCCATTAGACCTAAAATAAATATGCTCTGCACATCACCCTAAAAAAAACTCTTGTTGATCATCAGATGTCAAATAGAATAATTTCCCTAAGGTACTTGGACATATTCACTGCATCTTGGCTCTGGCTCCCAAAGAAAGCATTTATGAATAAATGTTTGTGTCCTCGGAGGGAGAACTTAATAAGCATCAGGGAATGAAAATATTTTGATCTCTCCTTCTGCATCCTTGTTCTCTCTGCTACCCTGCCTTCCACCAACATACATACATTTTTAAATCTCTGCCAGGGTGACTATAGATGCAAGACTACAACTGTATTATGATCTTTCTATTCTATTCCTCAAAGCAGAATTTGCTGTTGAAATTTCAAACAGTAAGATTTTCAGAAAAGATGATGCAACTGGTAGACTGAATTTCCCTGCATTGTAGAACCTCCAGGGCTAAAAAGATACCCATAATTGAATCTATAAGGTAGCATACTCTTGTGTAAGTTTGCAGGAACTGAAGAAAAATTTAACAGCGGCGAATGGACCATGAAGTGGGTAAACATAAGCATTGTCTTTGATCCTCACTGATTTTCTCCCTCCCTGTGAGAATTTTATTCTTAAAGTGATGATGTCTTCTAGATGATTTGTGAATAGATTGACTCATTATTATAAGACTCAGGAAGACTGACTGATTTATAAGTAGTTTATATCCCTGGGCTGTGACTTTGGATTTGACCTTTAAAAAGGAGAACATGGACTCACAGATATAGGAACACAGAGAGGAAGAGGTTGAAGGTTAATTAGAAGCTGATTGTATTCAATACATCAAGTCTATACATGGATCTAGGCCACATAAATACATTTCACCATGTTTAAAGGCATAAATACATTTCCCATAAATACACTTAGACTACTGTGTCCAGTGGGCATAAATTTATATAATCTGATCAGGTAGACGTATGAATGCAGAAAATCTTTGTGCTTTAGGTAATTCATTGATTAATTCTATTCTGAATAAAAACGAAGGTGATTGTACATTTGTTCATTTGAACTGAGAAAATATACAGCCCATCCCACAAATCATGGGCTTCAGGCAAGTAGGTGCAGTGGAAGAATTCCAAATTAAATGGAGAAGGTACTAGACCAGTTTTCTTGAACCCATAGGAAGTGTGCAAATAATACCTTGATCAAGGAGAAGTTAGAATCAAGGAGCAACGAGGGATAAAGATATGATGTAAACTTAAATATTGTCTATCCATGGTACTGTACATTATAAAAACTGCATATTAGGCCTACCAAAGAACTAGAAATTTGAATTCTTTCCATTGACTGGGGAATCTTAGCCACAGGGAAATATCTAAGTATTGGAGGAAATATTTAAGTATTAGTGTCTGATAGATGTAGGACTTGCCAGAGGGAAACATTTCTCTGACTTTCTAGCAACCTCATTTGGGGGAAGATCCAACTCCAGAGTACATACTACAATAAGATGGTATAGCTCTTTTAAGAAGTGAGGCTCACAGGAAAGGGAAGGATTTAACTATTTACAAACTCAGTTGATAATTCTTTATAGTTTTGTTGAGTTAAATATAAACTGGAGTATACTTTTTGCCTTGGTAGCTTGAGGGCTTATATAACAGATAATAGCCAACATTTATATCCTGTGTTAAAGTATGCAAAGTGTTTTTATCTATTATATAAACATATATTTATATTGATAAATATTTATATTATCACATCAGTAAATGTGTACATTTGTTTTGCTTTACTATGCATAATTTATTACAATGGTTTTCTTTTGTTTTTTTCTAATGGGGAGGTAGGAGAGAGAAAATAAATGTTAATTTTTTAATTTTTGAAGAAAATATATAAATTATTTCATTTGATATAACAATTCTGATACTATTATTATCCTTATTTTACAGATGAAGAAACTGAGGCTGAGAGGTTAAGTGGCTTGCTCAGCAACACAGAGCTAGTATGCAAAGAGGAATTGAACTCTGGTCTTCTTGATTACAAGGCCAAGGCTTATTAAGAAATTTCCCCATTATAGTGATCCTAAATCTGCCTCAGTTCAACTCATTTAACCAATATGAGACTCAGTTTCCTTCTCTTTGAGCCAGTGACCTAGCATTTATAAAATACTTATTATGACCCCAGCATCAGAGACACGAAAAAAAAAAGTAGCAGAGATACAAAGAAAAACAAAAACAAAAAAATTCCCTGCTCCTGAGGAGCTCCAGTTCCAACAGGGGAGATGGCCTGCAAACAACTATATAATAAAATAATAATAATAGCATTTCCATGGCCCTTTAATCAAAGGCTGGGTGAGTACTTGGACATGTTTTAGGGGAACTCTGAATTAAGTACAAATTGAACCAGACAGCCCCTGAAATCCTTCAGCTGTGACATTGTCTTATTCTATGACCTTTTGGTCAATTGGATTTGCTGATATTTGAGTGGGTCTAATCCAACACTAGCCCTAGCACGGTGCCATCTATGTAGCAGGTTCTCACTAAATCCAATCCAATCCAACTCAATCCAATAAACCTTTAATAAGTATCTTTTATTATAAGACACTGTTCCCACTTGCTTGATGTGACTAATGGCCTGGAGGAAACAGTGAGAAACAAATGATAAATCACTGCTGTATAGAACTAGAAATTCAAGAAAGTGAGTAGCCATTATAGGGAATTAGATTATTGGACAGAACTAATCAATTCCAAAGCTTCTGACACTGTAAGAAAGTCTGACTGGCCTACAAGTTTGTTTCTTCCTATCATTAATCAGGCACCCATTTCCCAAAAAGCTAGTGGCCAAGGCCATATCTACCCTACCCAAATAATTGGATGATCGGGGCATGGCTCAGTTATTTAATATTCTGCAGTCAATCCTCAGGAATATCAGTCACATATACAACTGACAGATATTTATTTATTCTCAGTCCCAGTTGGACTAAAAAATGAGCTCAATAATTTGAATTTATGCCCAAAGGTCCATAAAACTGGGCATACGATTTGATCCAGCAATATCACTGCTGGGTCTGTAGCCAAAGAGGTCATAAAAGGGGGGAAAGGACACAAAATGTTTGTAGCAGCCCTTTTTGTGGTGGTAAGGAACTGGAAATTGAGGGGATGCCCATAAATTGGGGGATGGATGGACATATTATGGCATATGAATGTAATGGAATATTATTGTGCTATAAGAAATGATGAGCAGGAAGATTTCAGAAAAAGTTGGAAAGATTATGTGAACTGATACTGATCCAGGTGAGCAGAACCAACAGAACATTGTATACAGCAAGACTACCATTGTTCAATGATCAACTCTGATAGACTTAATTCTTCTCAGCAATACGGTAAACCAAGGTAATGTCAAAAGATTTGTGATGGAAAATACCATCCATAGCCAGAGAAAGAACTATGGATTTTACATGCAGATTGAAGCATACTATTTTCACTTTAAATTTTTTTTGTTTTTTCTTTCTCATGTTTTTTTTCTTTTGTTCTGGTTTTTCTTTCATAAGATGACTAATATGGAAATATGTTTAACATGCTTGTATGTATATAACCTATATCAGATTGCATGTCTTGGGGAAGGAGAGGGAAGGAAGAAAAAGAGAAAATTTTGGAATTTATTTTTTTCATGTGTTTTCTTTTTTTTGTTTTGATTCTTCTTTCATAACATAACTAATATGGAAATATGTTTAATGTGATTGTATGTGTATAGTCTATATCAGATTGTTTATTTGGGGAAGGAGAGGGAAAGAAAGGGAGAAAATTTTGGAATTCAAAATCTTATGACAATGAATGTTGAAAATTATATGTATTGGAGGGGAATTCTATTAAGTGAAAAAAGAGATAATGTAAATAAAGGCCTTTGAAAAGAGGAACAAGAACAAGAACTCAAGCCAAGAGTACAAGAGTAAGCAGGTTGAGGCAGCTGTGGGAGTACGACCTTCAGCAGTGTTTATCATTTGGAGGCAATTGAAGGAGTAGTGGATAGAATGCAGGACCTAGATTCTGGAAGACTTGAAGTATTTGGCTTCAGACACTCACTAACTTTATGCAATCCTGGGCAAGTCACTCCATTGCTGTTTGCTTCATTTTTTTCAAGTGTAAAATGGGAATCATAAAAGGTTGTTGTGGAGACCAAATGAGATCTTATTTATAAAAAGCACTTAGCACAGTGCCTGGCACATAATAGGTGCTATATAAATGCTTTCTTCTTCAGCATCAAGCCAAGGCACTCTGGTAGGGAGAACCAGTCCCATGGTCGCAGTCAGCAGTTTTGTCAAGGATCATTGGTCCCCCTCCAAAAGTCAGGGGGAAAATCCATGTCACGTGGGGTCCACTCTACTTATTATCCCAGAGGGGATACTTTAACCTAAATGTTCCTTCCAGCACCACTATGGAAGAGATGTATAACCTGAACTAGAATAAGAAGTACATGGTTCTTTAGTCGCTAGTATTATCCATTAGTCAAAAGTCAAATCCGTTGAAGCAATAAATGGATGAATGACTCAGTGAATGATAAAGTATTTACTAAGCACTGGTTTGGGGCAAAGCAAGAGACTGATGATTGGGAGTATAAATAGCAAATTAAGGCAAAGCAGTCCTGACTTTCAAAGAGCTCATGTTCCACTAGGAGGACATAAGACATGTAGGGGAGTCCACTGGAAGGGCAGATGGAAAGACCCAGTGATTCTTGGGATACAGCAGCAAAGCAGATAGGAATCTGTGGTGTTATTTCCATTAATAAAACCACATACTCTCCTGATATTGGGTGATTGATAACGCCAAGGACTTTGAATTCTTCTCCAGGTCTTCAGTAGTTGGGGCTGCTGAGGAGGCAAGGGCCATTATACCTGAAGAGGCAATTGCCTTTGTGAAGTATCCTCAAGAGCTGCTTCCCTGGACTGTGGTTATGGGAGGATTAACTAGAATCAGAGCTGGGGGTCTGGGAAGGGGGTTGCTATTATTCCCTAGTTTTTTGGGCTCAGGGTTCTCAACTGTCTTCACTGCTGGGCAGGTGGTGATGGTTTAAGCTGCCTGACACAAACCACCACCGATATCTCCCCCAAGGTGTCCTGTTGATTTAGGTAGGTTTGCTTGCTTGTCTTTCATCTCTTACCTAGTTGATGATAACCCAGAGGGATTTAATAATATGCCCAAGTTAACCCTTGCAGGACCATGTTTTAATCCCAAGGCCCCTCACTCCAGATCCAGTGCTTTCCCCTCCATTCCAGATATCGGACCTGCAAGCCCATCAGTGGTAAGAATCTAATTCACTATGAAATAATTAGATGATTTCTAGAAGCAGGGGGAATGGTTGTCAGCTAGAGGTAAACCAGGAAGATAACCTGTGGAGTTGCTCAAGATGGGGAAATGCTGGCTCATTCACCTTTGGATTTAGCCATTCATTTAGCAAAGGGAAAATACAAAGGCCAAACATGAAACAAAGGGTGAAAAAAAAAACACCCTGAAGTGACCATGTTTCATTGTCCAGACAAACAGCCACATGAGAGCCTTTTCTCCTTTCAGAGAGAGCCAAGGCTAATGACTTCCGTCAGAGCCTGCTGAGTTATTTTCCCCAGCCAACAATAGGGTCCATACTTCATTTCTGGGATGGCCATTCATGAGACGCGGGAAGCTGGAGGTTGGACTGACCCCTGGGGCACCAATTTCAGTCATTTCTATTTGAACAATTGTACTAGAGCTTCTGCATGGCTGCACATAGGAGGTGGCTGAGCAGCTCCTATGGGTGGAGGCTGCAGAGAACCAAGAGGACAAGTCACCGAGAGGGCTCATCTCTGGTCCTTGATCTCATTAACCAGATTTGTGGCTATACACAAATCAATGTAACCTCCTCAGGCTTCAGTTTCCCTATCTGTAGCAAGGAAGTTGAATTAGATAAATCTTGAGCTCTAAAGTTTGCTTATCTCCTATTTTTTTTCCCCTTTTTTTGGCTATGAATCTTCTTACATCACAGACTTAGTTGCAGGACCACTTATTTTTCTCTTTGGAAAGTTATGTTCCTCTTTAGATTATTTATATACTTCCCATACAATTTCTCATTTTTTTCCTTTTTTATCTGATTTTTCTTGTGCAGCATGATGATTGTGGAAATATGTATAGAAGGGGAAAAAAAGATAATCCTCACTAAAAATAAATGAATGAATGAATGAATGAATGGTTATCAGTAGGGGCAGCAAGATGCTACAGAGGAGAGAATATTAGCCCTGGTATGAAGGGGACCTGGTATAAGTGTCTACCTCAGACACCTAATACTTAACAGCTGTATGAACCTGGACAAGTCACTTAACCCCAACTGCCTTGCAAATAATTTATTATTAGTAAATTTTTATTTGTATATCTTTTTATATACTTATATATTCACAGTTGTATAAAAATTTCTCAGCAGAAAAGGGATTACAAATAGAAGAAGAAAGCCCTGACTTAGAATGCTCACTGCCCTGAACATCACTTATTTCAATCTTTGTCATCTTCAAGGCTAAGTCCAAATGGCACTTCCTCAATGAAGTCTTCCTTTGTAAATTGTACCTCTTTCCCTGCAACTCCTTGTATCTCTTAGGCTGAAATCTCTCAGGTGTGTCACACACTTTTGCTTTTTGTAGAAAGAAAGAAAGAAAGAGAGAAGGAAAGAAAGGAGAGAAAGAAAGAAAGGAAAGAAAGAAAGAAGAAAAGAAAGAAAGAGAAAAGAAGGAAGGAAGGAAGGAAGGAAGGAAGGAAGGAAGGAAGGAAGGAAGGAAGGAAGGAAGGAAGGAAGGAAGGAAATTAAGAAAGAAAGAAGCATTTATCTAATGCTGACTATTGCCGAGCACTCAATTAAATGCTGGCGATACAACTGGACAAAGGAGACAAACCCTGTTCTAGAGGAGCTCACATTTTAACTGGAGAAGACCTATGTATACCTGTAGGACAGTTCTGCTAATGGCAGATGGAAGGTCTCAGAGATCATAAAAGTAATTATGAGAAGAATAGTATTGTAAAAGGCTTTGTTATCCATGACAACTGCTATTCTCTGAAAAACAGTCGGTACCTTCCACAAGCCTTTCCCTCCCAAAAATATTGACAGGCTTGGGTACCCAGCTCCTTGCTTTTTATTCACCTTTTGTTATGCTGTTTGGACCATACAGATGCAGCAGTAATACCCTCTGCACCCTCTGAAGTCCTGAGCACAGAAAATGAATCAGACTCCATCTTCCTTGGAGAAAAATAATCTCCCCATTCTGTGCCCTCTGCCTGCTCCTCTGCCTAAATGTCAGCATCCAGCCCCCATCTGTGGAAGCAAGTAGCTCATTGGACACAAGTTCATCACAGGGACCCTAGAAGCATCCAGTGCACCTTAGAGAGTGGTTCTGGGAAGAAAACAGGGGAAAGAAGGGCTCAGAAAGAGCGACCTGCCCTGCCAGAGACATAGTACAACAGCTAAGAAAAAAAGGAAATATTTTGGATTTTCACAGTCATTGAGTATTAGAATTAGAAGGGATACTAGAACTCTCATTTGCAGAAGGAAAACTGAGACCCGGAGAATAATTACAATGGTGAAACTAAAGATAGTTTCACTTTTACACTAGATAGGAAAGATCAATGGGAGAGGAGCATTTCAAGAATAAAGCAGAATTGTCATTCAGAAATTCTCTTTTGTACCCACTCTCATAGTCTGTGCACGAGGTGACACAGTAGACAGAAGATTGGAGACTAGACAGGAAAAGATTTCAGTCCAAATTCTGCTTTAGATACTGAGTAGCTTTCAGCCTCAAATTTCTCATCAGTAAAATGGGCATAATAATACAATCTACTTCATACGATTGTTAGGAGGACCAAAGGAGATAATATATAGAAAGCACTTTGGAAACCTTAAAGTTTTATGTAAATGCTATCATTATGACTATATCTTTTATAAAAGGAATTTTCAAAACTGTGCCCCTTGTCTGCACTTCTGTCTTGAGCTTACACTCTAAATCTTTCTTTGACTCTCAGAAATTAACTGTGAACGACTTTCTTTGTCATACCAAATTCAACATGTTAAAAAATAAACCCATTACAGATTGGACAAAAAGATCTTTCCAGTCCTGAGATTCTGTAATGACAGAAGCAGAGGTCTAAAGCCATCAGGAATTGGAACAAGAGGTTTGGCAATTGTTAATGCTGTAAAGTTACCCATGCATATATCCTGTAAATAAAAGGCTATTAAAAAAATAAAATAAAAAAAAATAAAGCCATCAGGGTTCTCAGAAACCATTTAGTCTAATCTATTCATCTTATAGTTGGGAAAACTAACGCCCTTGGAATTTAAATGACTCCTCTAAGATCACACAGGCAGTAAGCAGAAGATACAGGATGTGGACTTGAAAGCTAGGGCTTCTTCCACTGTACCACACTGCTTTCTGGGTAACTCCTGGAGTTGTCAAGACCATCATTATCATCTCAAAATTGGCTCCTTCTTATGATTTTTCTTTTCTTGTTAATGACACTTTTATTTGCATGATTGCTCTCGATACCTCATTTTTAATTTTTTAATTTTAATTTTTTATTTTCTCTCAAACCCCATATCCAACAGTTGCTAAGTTCTGTGATTTCTTGCTGCATAACGTTTCTTACATTTGTCCCCCATTTCTACAGTATTTCCTCAGTCACCAATCTAGTTCATGTCCATTTGAACATTGACATAGACTATTATAATAGCCTGCTTCCAGGGCTTCTTTCCCCTCCAATTCATCCTACAAATCAATTTTGTATTTATCTTCTGCCTTGAACCCATCCCTCCCTTGCGCAAAAATCTTTTAAATGCCTCCGCATCACCTTTATGGGAATATATTAAAGGGCTGCCATCTTCTGGAGCCAGATTAGCTTTCTAACCCTATCTCTATTTTCTATCAACATCCATTCTAGCATGAGATTTCTTAACCTGTTGTGCACTATGAAACCTTTCAGCAGTCTGATAATGTTTTTAAATACATAAAATAAAATACATAGGATTATATTAAAGCTAATTAAATTGAAATAAAGTTATCAAAGTATTTAAAAAACAGACACTAAGAAAAAAAAAATAACTCTGCATCTACCCAGACCATCATATTCAGCTTCCCTGAGCATGTTACATATGCCCATCTTTGTACGTGCTATTCTTACCTAATATTCTTTGCTTTTTTTTAATATATATTCATACATGCTCTTTGTAATCTTCCCTGATGACCCCAGCCTACAATAGGCCTCTCTCTTAAGGTACGAATGGTACATTTGGCCCTTGTTTTCTTCTTGACATCATTAGGCAATTTTTTAGATTTAGATTTCTTACGGCTATGTTCTGTCTTATACCTATTTTTGACTTCCACAATGCTTAGCACATTACAGCTCACCAGTTCCTATGGATTAATGATTGTTGATTGATTTTGTATCCACTTTTAATATCAAATCAGCTCCCGATGTGGCCCTTTCATGTTACTTTGATCACCCATAGACTTAGATTCTCTCTGTCTTTATTTTGTTAGGAAATCTTTTTTCACCAACTCAGCAATGTGGTCTTTGCTCCAAAAGGGAGAATACACTTAAAGGAGCTCAGTTAAAAACCTTGTAACTGCAAGACTGAAAAGAATTGAAAGAAGTCAGTAGTCTGTGGGCAGAAACGACCGCCACTTAGGAGACATTATATGAATTTTCAGTCATTAAGGTAGCAGGCTAGAAATTCAGGCTCCATTACATGACTTGGATTCAGCTCCAGCAACATTTTCGAAGACCCATAATTTGCCTGACTGGATAGTTCCATCAGGCCCATTCATGAAAATGACTGTTTTTTTTTTTAAATGTCTAATACAATGGTTCTCAAAGTAAAATTGAGAAATTTAGTTTAGAAAATCCTGGGGATCTCTGAAACCTTTTTAGAGGGTCTACAAATTCAAAAATAGTTTTTAGTTCCAATGTGGTAAATGTCTATAAATATAACCCAGATAAACAAAAACACTTTGGAGAGATCCTCAATAATTTTTAATAGGATAAAGATACTGAAAACAAAAGTTTGAGAACCACTGGTCTAAAAGGACCAGAGTGCTAGAGTACTTCTTGGGAAGGGACCTCACAGATTATCCCAATGTCTCATTTTACAGATGAAATATGTATCCAAGGTCACACAGGTAATAGAGGTGGAGATATTAATCACTTTGCCTTCCTGATAACTGAATGTGTGGTATGAGAAAGATTACTTTGAGGGAATAAGGAGTTCTGGGTTCTAATCCCTGCCCTTCTATGAACTGTGATCTTAGGATGGGAAAAGATATAACCATCTGCCTCAATTTTCTCATCTGTACAGTGGAGGACTAGATAATGGAAAAAAATTAATGAAAACATCCTTAGACATGGGTTCAGAGGATCTGGGTTTTAATCTAGCTCTGCTACTTCCTGCCTTATGAATCCACCCTAGTCATTCCCTGACCCCCAGTCATACTGTAACTGTCATAGTTAGCATTTTCATAGCACTTTCAGGTTTGACAAAGCACCTTCTGCATTACCTTATGATCCCTATGGTAACCCTATGAAACAAGTGCTATCATCACCCCAGTTTTATATATGGAAAAACTGAGAATGAGAGTAAGTGATTTGCTCATAATCACACAGTAAATAAATGTTTGAGGCAGGATTTGAACTTGGGTTTTCCAGATCTGAGTCAGGCCAGAGACATTCTAGCCATTGTAGCCCCTCAAGGCCTAACTGTCAAGCAAAGGGATGGTCTCAATGTTCTCTAAGGTCTCTTCCAGCTCGTAACATTTTATTATTCAATAATATGATGGATCTTGGGTTTTATAGCATTATTCAGTATAAAACAAAAGTTGGTCTTATAGGATGGGGTTGTAAGATCTATCATCTGTACTATTGTGCGGTGCAGACCCCAAGAACATGATTATAATGTTATTTCTCTACACTCCTTTCTCCAGAGTGGCTCAGGTCACCTGGCTGGGCACATAGCCTTCCACATTCAGTTTATTGTAAAAGAGTTACAGAGTGATCAGAATAAACTCCCACACCCAGGCTTACCTCTGCCTAAATAAATAAGGCCAGCCCAGGTTTGACAGGAGGCAATTAAAGTTAACAAAGCAAAGATTACTACATGGCCACGATTTGGAACCTGGTTCCCATAGGAAGTCTTTCCAGAGGAATTATTTTAGGACCAAGTCTTTCTTCTCTTGAAGAAGAAACTCCTCTGAGCACTGAAACTCCAAGATGTTCCTCTTCTCTCACCACTAATTGCTTTTGAAGGAATATTGGAAAGCTGGAGCATGTCCAGAGGAGGCTGGCCAGGAAGGTGAGGGAAGTAAACTTCATGCGTGCTGAGGATCAGTTGAATTAAAAGGGGTCATGGAGTTTTGTCCCAGGAGGCAGATTTAGGAGCGATAAGTGCAAGTTAAAGAGAAACAGATTTCAGGATACAATAAAGGAATTTTTCTTAGCAATTAGAAGTATTTAAAAATGAAGTGACAATCAGAAAGCATTAATTAAGCACCTACTATGTGCCAGATACCATAGTAAGCATTCAGAATACAAAGAAAATTAAAAATCAGCCCTTGCTTTCCAGAAGCATATAATCTAATAGAAGAAACTCATACAAACAATTATGTCCAAACAAGCAATTGGGAGTTGTCTCAGAGGAAAGACTCTGGAAATAATGGGCATTGGAAAAATTCCTGTAAAAGATGGAATTTTAGCAGGGCTTAAAGGAAAACAGGGAAGGTGGGAAACAGATGAGGTTTTAAGCAGTGCTGCAAAATCATTTGTCATATGTTATAAAAGGAATATTCCTCAGGTTGGAGCAGTACTGAATGTTCTGTGAGATCCTTTCCATTGCTAAGATACTGTGATCACATTATAATCCATTATATAAACAAACACTTTTATTTTGCATATTTTTAGCACTTAATACATAAACTGCCTGTTATTATAAATAGAGGACACATATAGGCTACATGATTTTGAACAAGTTACTTAATTCTTACTATCTGAGACATTAAGACTATAAGTTGCAGGATAGGTATCAAACCAGGGAGTTTCCTTATCAGGAATTCCACATAAAAGTCCCAATTCTGGAAGAAAGGCTAGAAGAATAAGTTAAAAAACAAAAGACTCACGATAAAGAGTTGTTCTGGTGACAGAAGTACCCGAGTTATAAATACAAAAGAAGAGGATGACTCTAAAACATCTGTAAGCAAAGCCTCAAAGCAAAACACAACTTGGATGCAGATTGAATTAGAATCCTAGAAGAATTGAAGTAGGAATTTTAAATTAGCTTACAAATTAAAGGAGAACATTAGAGGAAAGGATTGGAAAATAAATGAGAGTTTTGGAAAGAAGAATTAATATCTTATTAAGTAATTTATAATAGTTCAAAACTTTAGCTGAGGTTTTGATTATAGACTCCTTAAAAATTAGTATGGACCAAACAGAAGCTAAAGATTCCTTGAGACCAGGGATAAGGAGAAATTCCTTTTTTTTTTTTCTGCCAAGGGTCATTTGGATATTTATAACATCATTCACAGGCTATGCAAAATTGTCACCTAAAGAACTCAAGTAGTGAAAAATTATTGTGCCTAGTTTTCAAGTCAACATCACCTGTGGTTGCCAAAGCAAATGATTTGATGGGCCTTCTACAACCCAAAGACCAGACATTCTCCAGCCCTGCTTTAAACAATAAGAAATATTAAATCAAAGTCAAAAAGCTGAAACTAATAGAAGAAAATGTCCAGTATCTCCTATAAGAAACAACTGACTTAGAAAATAGATCAAGAATTATTGGACTACCTGAAAACCATAACCATTTCAAGGGATCTTATTTCAAGGAGTAATAAAGAAATCCTTAGAACCACTGGGCAAAGTAAAATAATAAAGAATTCATTAATTACCTCTTAAAAGATTCCAAAATGAAAATTTCTAAGAATATCCCAGCCAAAGTCTAGAGTTTCTAGATTACAGAAAAATGCCGCAAAGCAGGCAGAAAGAAAATACTCAAATACCAAGAACCACTATCAGAATAAAAATGATTTTGCAACTACCACTATCAAAAAGAGGAGAGCTTGGACATTCCAAAAGGAAATAAATAATGGCTTACAACCAAGAATAGCTCACCCAGTAAAACTGAGTATTGTAAAGGGCTGAAACTCTTAAAAAGTTTGCTTAATCAGATAACTGAGCCCTTAAGGCTAATTACCTATTGGACAATAACTCTATTAGCATATGTTTGGAATTTCTCTTCTCTCAGTTAATGCTGGCTCCATGTTTGGGGTTAAGAGAATTGTAAGGAAGGATTAGGGAGTGGAGTGAGAGGTAGAAAACTTTACTTGGCCACAGGAGGAGGAGGAGAAAAGTGTGGAGATTCTGGACTCTAGAATCAAGGAGGGATCATTGGCAAAACTCCTGGCAGTTTTAATCCATCCGCTTCACTTCTCCCCCTAAAGACCAAGGACTTTTGCTTATCCTGACTCTGGCTGCTCCTGAGGCCTCCAGGGAGCTAGCTTGGACTTTACAGAGTATAATTCTTTAGAGGGGAAATGGCCTATAATGAAATGGGGGACTTCTAAGTATACCTAAAGAAATGATGGGAACTGAATAGAAATTTAGATATACAACAAAGAGAAACATAAAAAACTAAATATGACTGGTGTATAAAAAAGAACTACAAAAGGATGGAGCATTTATATTCTAACACCAGGATGAGATGATACAAGTGTCCCCTCAGAACCCTAATAGCATCAGGGTCACAGAAGGAGTTAAATAAGGGACTCAGAATGGTTTTGTTTTGATCATATTAAAAGAAAAAGGGAGAAGAAAGAAGAAAGTTAGAAGACTTAGTCTCATATATTTAGAGTATACAATGAAAAGATTACACATAAAAAAGCAGGGGGTACAGAAAACAGGTGACACTTAAACCTTTTTATTTCAACTGCTCAAAGAAGGGTAGAATACACAAAAAATGGCAAGAAGTATGATTGAGCTTTAAGTGAAAAAAAGAGAAGAGAATAGGAGAGCAAAAAACAGATTGTATCAAGCATAGCGCACAGAATGCTGGTGCTAAGCACATTCCTCTCTCACCAACCATGTTCTTTGTAAAGAGGGAACAGGAAACAGAAAAGAAAAAAAATTATATGTTATTAGGATAGGAAATGCACAATTAATGATCATAACTTCGAATGTTAATAGGATGGACTCATATAAAATGGAAGAGGACAGCAAAATGGATTAGAAAATAAAATACAACATTATGTTGTTTACAAGGAATACTTTTGAAACAGAATCATGCAATGTTAAAATAAAGGACTGGAGAAAATCTATTTTTCAAGCAAAGCAAAAAAGGCAGGAGTATCGATTATGATCTCAGATAAGGTGACAACAAAGACAGACTTGATTTAAGGAGATAAACAGGGAAAATACAATATCTTGAAAGATACTATAATGAATGAATGTAATATTAAGATTATGCACTGAATAGCATAGTTTTTAAATGCTTAAAAGACGGTAAACAAATTACTGGGAGAAATACACACTATAGACCTCAACAAATCTAATGAAAAAAATGAATATAAAAAAAGTTAAGGACTTAAGGAGAATTTTTTAAAAGGTATAATAAAAATAGAAAGGTGTGTATATGTGTATGTATGTGTGTAATATATATTCCTACATATCTATCTCTCTCTATATAATTATACACATACATATCTTCATATTTCTTAGCTTGCATGTTACCTTTATGAAAATTTATATATAGGACCTAAACTCTCAAAATTAAATAAAAATAAAGGGGTGTTCCATATACCAATGAAATTATAAGTTCCTTTTGTTACCTGAAGCAAAAAACAACCATGCTTTACTTTATTAAATAGAATTCTGGACTTAGAATCAGAAAGACGAATCCTACTTTAGACACATTAACTATGTATCCTTTGGCCAGTCATTTAATATCTCAACTTCAATTTCCTTACTTTTAAAATGGGGACATGATGGATCTCTCTCACATGATCAAATGTGATAATATATGTCAAATGCTTTGAACAACTTAAAGTGCTGCATAAATTTTGAGTATTATTATTCCTACCAATAATGATAATTAATGATTTTACATTATTGTGCTTTATGACTTACAAGTCCATTCTAGAGTCAGGAAGACCCATCTTGAGTTCAAATCCAGCCTCAGGAACTTGTTAACTGTATGATCCTCAGCGTGTCACTTAACCTTGTTTCCCTTAGTTTCCTCATCTGTAAAAATGAGCTGGAGAAGGAAATGGCAAAGCACATCAAGAAAATCTCACACGGGGTGACAAAAAGTGGGACATGACTGAAATGATTAAAGAACAACAATATTATGAATTATAAATCTCTTTTATATTCATTATCTGATTTGATTATCATAACAACACAAGAGTTCAGCAGGCTAGATTTATCTTCTCAATTTACAGAAAAGAAGATTGAGATCTGAAAAGTTGTCACTTGTCCAATCAGACAGTGTACTGATGCCGAAATTCTTGTCAGGTGCTCATTTCACTTCTACCACATTTATGTACCTGGGCTGGAGAAGCCTCTATCTAAATCTTGACCAGAGAAGCCTCTGTCTAAACCTTCCCTTTCTCTTGAGTGATAAATGATTTACCAGGAGAAAGGTCAGGCAGAGCTCAGGTATTCAGTCATCCACTGTCTCTTGGCTTGGGGAGAGAATTTTTCCAAATTCTCCAGACATAAATCGGTTCGTTTCCCCACTGCATGTCTGCTGTCACTGAACCATCCAAATCTTTTCAGCCACAAAGTGGGACTCCTTTGAGATAAGGCATGTAAAAGTGCTCTGGAAACTATAAAGCACCGTGTAAATATACTTAGTATTCCTTGTGGTAAGTGCTCATAATAAACACTTCTCACTAAAGCTTCCTGACACTGTTTTCCCCTCAAAAAACAATTCTGAGATGATGAAATGCCCCATTCTCATTACAATCATCATCCTACAAATGTCATTCTCTTTTTCCATGAAAACACAATTTTAGAGGAAACAGCATTCCCAGAAAGATATAACAAATAAGCAATCAGCCAAATGATGCTATAATGTAACTCTACTGAGGGATTTCCTTGTAGCTAGCTTTTGTATCAGCGCTCTCCTTTTAGTCTCATAACAAGTAAAACTAGAAGGAGGGCGCTTATATAAAAGCTGGCTATAAGGACCTATTTTACAGTTGAAGAAAATGCTAGTTAAGGAACTTGTCTAGAGTCACACAACCAGACTGTATCTGTGACATAATTTGAAATCAGTTTTGCATTAGGGCTGTGCCTAATGCAAAACCACAAAGGCAAGATTGTTAACTCAGAACCCATCATGCTCAATAGTGGCTTACAAAATGCTTGCAAAATACAAGTAATTTTCAAAGAAAAAAGGGACTTGATCAAACATGATAGAAAGGTAGCAAGTATGTCCTGGCTCCCAGGACTAAGCTCTTACATCTTCCTCCTCAGAGGTCTGGGGACCCTGAGAACCTGAGGTACTATCTCAGTACTACCATTAGCTTGAGTCCCCTCCCCCTGTATTTCCTCCATTATTAAGGGCCAGTAGCTCATAGCTCAGTTCCATTTAACTATATGATATTGATTAGCTTTTTTAAAAGCCTATTTGCTTCAAAGCTATAGCAAGAATAAACATGCAACCATTTCTTCCTTCCATCCTACATTTAAGGGCATCCTTTCCCTTGTCTCACTTTGGTCTCTTGGGAGAAGTTCCCACATACCGTGTGCCAAGCCTGCCAGCAAGTCCACATCTCAGACCCCACTAAGCTGGCCCTCAAATGTTGCTTCCGTGGATTGCTCCTGAGAGCATCTGGCTATAAACCCACAGGCTCTGGATGCTCGGATGCTAAGGCAGTCTCTGAATCTTTTGAACTTATGAGGTTATAGAGGCTTCTCTCATTTCATTTAGAATAAATGTGAAGGCCTGAATCGCTTCCATTTGAATTGTCTCAGGAAAATTCTGAAGATCATCCAGCAGGATAAGGTAGCAGACACTGAGGTCCTTTCTCAAACCAAACTGCCAAGCGTTCCAACTCTACTCGGAGAGCACAACTCCACGGGGATGGCCATATTGTCTGAATGACAAACATAGGCTTGTCAAAAAGACTCTTTTGTGAAGAACTCACACAGGGCAAGCGCTCACGAGGTGATCAGAAAAAGGATACAAGGACACTCTCAAGGTTTCTCTTAAGAACTTTGGAATTGATTGTAGGATGTGGAAGATCCTGGCACAGGACCGCCCAGCATGGTGTGCCCTCATCAGAGACAGGGCTGTGCTGTAAGAGCAAAGCAGTATGGAGTGAGCTCAAAAAAAACATGAGATGCACAAAGTCAGAGAAGCCCCTAAATGTTCATAGGGACTATTTGTGTCTGACCCATGGCAGAGCGTCCCGAGCTCGTCTTGGTCTCATCAGCCATAATTGGACACAGTATAACTCAATTCGAACATAGTGATGTCATTTTAGTCCTCTTCAAGAACAAAGGACAACAGCCAACCAAGAAGCCAAAAGCAAAACCCTTTCAGAAGGCTACATGGCCCCTGGGGGGGGGGGGAAAGGCCCCAAAGCTTTAATAGTGTGGCCTTGGATCAAACTCCATGAATGAAAGAATCACCTTGATCCCCAAGAATAAATGAGATTTTAAAAAATATCAGAAGAGAAAGTAAAATGGCAAGTGAAGAGTCTATACTCTCAGGATAAGTTATATAGGAGGATTCAATGGCTCTGTTATTCTTTGAACGCAACCATAAAATTTGAAATTTGTGTAATGGAAGTCGTGTGTGTGTGTGTGTGTGTGTGTGTGTGTGTGTGTGCTTGTATGGGATGGAAGGGGATGGCTGATGCTGACAGATCTTTTTGAATGCCCCCACAGCCAATCAGAGAATCTTGTTTTCGATACATGGTTAGCCAATCATAAGGAGTTATAGAATATCCACCATTGACTCCAGTAAATGAGAAATCACAGTCTCTCCAATCCACTTTCCTTTCATCACATCATAATCCTCCTATAAACAAGATTCCCTTAGAGATGATGTCCTATTCTCTGTCTCTGTCTGTCTCTATTTGTCTCTCTTTGCGTCTCCCTTTCTGTACCTCCATTTCTATATATCTATACCATATATGTAGATATATAAAGAGACAGAGAGAAATATATGTGGATACAGATATAGATGTATGTGTGTATGTGTATGTATCTACATACATATATGTATGTATATATATATATATATATATATATATAATCTGTCTGTCTCTCCCTTTTTCCCCTCCACCCCCCCTCTCCCCCACACATACAGGAGACCTCCTTTACACAAATTTTATGGTTGAGTTCTAAGAATAACTGAGTCATCAAATCCTCCTACATAACTTATCTTGAGAGTGTAGACTTAAGTTGCCATTTTACTTTCTCTTCTGGTATTTGACCCACTGTGCATGTTTTCTTTCAAAGCTCCACCATTTGGAAACATCCCTTTGATGTGTAAGATACTGTCACCCACAAAGTGGTGGGTCTGGGACCATCTCAGGTTCTCTAAGAGCAAGATCAAGGCTTTATCCACATTACCACATTCTTTTCTACTCTGTTCTCTTTATAGTATCTCAATCTTAATGTCCCCAAATGGAACTCCTTATCTCCCCCATCAGAGATGCCTCTTCTCTCAACTTCCCTATTTCTTCCCAAATAACTGCAATCTTTCTATTCTTCCAGTTATACAACCTTAACTCAACCTTGATTCTCTTCTCTACTCTCACTCCTCAAAATCAATTGCCAAGTATTATCAGTTCTACCTACGTAACTCTTTTTTTTTTGTTCTCCACTACCCTCTTCAATGACTTATACCCTCTCATGGCAGCTAGATTGCTTGGTGGATAGAGCAGCAGTCCTGGAGTCAGGAACACCTGAGTTCAAATACGTCCCTTGACACTTACTAGCTATGTGATTTGGGGCAAGTCACTTAGTCCTGATTGTCTCACCAAAAGAAAAGGAAAAACAAAAACATATATCTCTCACCCAGACTATAATAATAATAATAGTTAGCACTTTAATCATGCTTTAAGGTTTACAAAACACTTTAAAAATGGATTATCATCTTATTTTCATAACAACCTTGGTAAGTTGATGCTATTATTATCCCCATTTGACAAATGAGGAAACTGAGGTGCAGGGGAGCAAAGGAATTTGCCAAGGACCACACAGCTGGTAAGTGTCTGAAGGGGAACTGAACTTAGGTTTTCCTCACACCAAGGATAACATTCTTTTTTCCTTCTCCAATCCATCCACTACACAGCTGCTGAAATCATCTTTCTAAGGAGAAAGTCTGGGACAAAATGCCAACTCTCATCCTATTATTTAAAGCCCTCCACCATCTGCTTCCACCTTCCTTTGCAGCCTTATTTCCAATTATTCTCTTTCACACAATCTGGTCTTGTCATAGTGGACGATCAGCTGTTCTCAAGCTCCAAATTCTATCTCCGGCCTCTGACTTCCCATGTGGTTTTCTCACCTCTGCCTCTGAGAATTCTTCCCTTCGTTAAAGGCTCAGCTTAGGCCATTGAGTGAATCCTTTCCTGATTTCTTCCCCCAACTAGTCAGGGTTAATTCCAAAATTTTGTTTTTTTTTTTACTTCCAAAATTTGTTATTGTGGAGTTGTTTCAGTCATGTCCGATTCTTCATAACCCCGTGGTCCATGTGGTTTTCTTGAAAAAAAAATCCTAGCATGGTTTGCCATTTTCTTCTTCAATGACAAACAGATTTGTTCCAAGGTCACACAGCTGGGACATCTCTGAGGTTGAATTTGAACTCGGTTCTTCCTGACTCCAAGCCCAGCATTCTATCCACTGTACCACCTAATTGCCTTAAAAAAATCCTCAAGATTCTTCTTATTGTTGTTTTTCAGTCATGTTTTCATGGAATTTTTCTATGGGGTTTTCTTGGCTAAGATACTGGACTGTTTTGCTGTTTCCTTCTCCAGTAAGTCTTTATTTTACAGATGAAGAATTGAGGCAAATAGGGGTAAAGTGATTTCCCCAGGGACACACAACTAATAAGTATCTGAGACTGGATTTGAACTCACATCCTCTTCACATCCTCACAGGCCCAGGGCTCTATTCATTTTGTTTTTATTTGTCTATATGTGCTCTATTCCCTTATTTCAACTCCCCTCATCCCTTTCCCCTCACCATAGCAGAAAGTCAAGGTCCTTGTGATCAGGGACTATTCTTGTATGCACTTAATTAATGATATTTCTTTTTTCTTTGCAAGGTGCAAGGACAGTATGAGAATCAGAAGGGGAGAGGGTACATCCACAGAGCAATAATTTCTCTCCAAGAACGACTAACTCCTATCTGAATGAAATCTATGCTCGTGGCTTCTTTAGCAACTGGCACAAAGCGACTGAGTTACTTCATAATTATATAGAAGGAGAAGCCAGAAGGCAGAGTGATTTATATAAGTTAGTAATGGCCCAGGAAGATACAGGACTCTTTCTCATCTAACTCAGGGTGTGATACTGCTTGCTAAGATGCTCAGCCCTGCTGCTGATTCATTTAACCATTAGGAGAATGGAGCTAATAATGCCCATAGCTTCCTTGCCCACCCCTCCAATAAACTGAGTGTTAATAAAATCAATCGTGAAAGATAATCGGAGTCTCTGAAAGATTGCTGTATAGCTTAGATTTATCGCTCGTCAGATCTCCAAGGATCTCAGCACCCTTTTTGCACTGTACCTCATTAACTCCTCTCCTTTGGCAGGAAATGAAACTGAGGTACAGCTGATTTGCCTCAGGTCACACAATGAATACCCCAGCAGAGTCAGAGTATACGCTGATAGGCTGGGGAAAACTTTCTAGGTTAGATATGAAAAAGAGCTTTCTTCCTGCAAGGATTTTAAAATTAGAATGGACTACCAAGAGATACTGTATTAATTCTTTAATTGGACATCTTTAAGAATTTCATGGTTTTTGGCCTGTATGGCAGAATGCAATTTTGCTCTGAGCCAGAAAGATGGACTAAGGGACCTTTAAGTCACCTTTGCAGAATTATAATATATACTTTCATGATTATAAAATGTGCACATTTATTGAAATACAAGAAATTCAGATGATTAAGTATTTTTATTATGACTAGGTCAAATAAGTCCTTATCTATGCCTTCCTAATTTTTTTTTTTAAAAAGAGGATCACATATCAACAAACTCTGAATTTATTATTCAAGATCAATGAAGTCTTATTTTTAATACTGTTGTTCACCTGTCCCACAAATCTTTTTTGTCACTTCCATTGACTTAGGTTTTCATTACTCATCCTTGTCATCAATTCTTTTCTGTTTCTATCAGTGGGCCTTTCTTTTCCTCCTTCAAGTCTCAGACAGGAACTGTCTTCTCTATTTCTGTCTTCTTTTTTCCTTGATAATGTTATCTGTACCTACAACTTCACCTACCTTGTTTAGAAACAACTCCATTTCTCTATCTCTGACTCTGTCCATGCTTCAGATCTACACACAATTCTAAAAGGTTGTTCCATCAATACCTCAAACTTGCCATGTTCAAATCCAAGTTCATCATAATTTTCTCCAAATCTACTCCTCTCATGACTTCCTTACTTCTTGTTCTTTTTAGTTATTCACATTTATATTTTTACTGCTGAAGAAAACCAAGAAAACCCCAGGGACAATATTAATATGTTATAATCCATAGGGTCACAAATAATCAGACACAACTGAATGACTAAACAATGTTTTCACTGATACAGGGAATTTATGGTGAAGTGAGTCCCTCCCTTCATGATGATGATGATAATAATAACTAACATTTATATAATGCCTACCATCTTTATAGTCATTATATTTAAATGCTTAGAAATTTATAGTTTAGATATTTGCCTGGGGAACTGAAAAGTTAAGTAACTTGCACAGAATGGGGTCACAGCACCACTATGAATCAAAAGAGTACTTGATTTCTTATTTCTTTTATTAGCAACAAAATTCTCTCAGTCCTCTGGGTTTAATACACAGTAGGTTCTTAGTAAGCATTTGTTTGAAAGGAATTGATTCTTCCGCTGTTCTTTGCCCTATATATTCAATAAGTCACAAAGAAGGCATTGTTACTTCTTAAATATTTCTCATCTTTTCCTACAAACTGGCAAATGAATAAAATTTAACAGATGTTTATTTAACACCTATAATGTGCAATAGAAACTAAGCTCCTTAGATGGACCACCCTGTTTAGATCTTGTCTAAAGGCTCTGATACCTAGTCCAGTGCCTTTTATATCTTGGAGAGTGGGGAGAGGAGGAGATAAGCATTTATATATCTACTATATACCAGGTACTGAGTGCTTTACAAATGTCATCTCATTTGATCTTCTCACAACAATCCTGGGAGGCAGGTGCTATCATAATAATAATTCCTTTTTGTATTTGAGGAAACTGAGGCAAATAGAGCTTAAGGGTCACACAGCAAGTAAGTGTTTGAGACTCCAGGCCCAGTGCTCAATGCTTGCCAAATTTAATGGGTTTACAAGGCACTGTGCTATATGTTGGTGATACAAAGATAAAAATGAAGTTGCTTCTGCTCTCAAAGAGCATATATTCTGTTGGAATGCAATGTGTGTATAAGTGAATAGAGGAAAAAGAATGAGTAGGAAGAGGTATTCCTCATTAAAAAAAAAAAAATCCAGACCTCCCTCCCCTCAAAAAAAATAAGATTAAGTATCATTAGGTACAGTTCCATGAGAACAGGATCAAAGACCTTAATGGGCTCCATTACCCATACATATAGTCACATTCTTAGACATTATGAGGAGAAAGATATCTTTTGCAAGGAAGCAGTTGGGTAGCACAGTGGATAGAGTGCTGAGCATGGAGTCAGGAAGATCTGTGTTCAAATTCAGACATATATCCTGAGCAAGTCCCTTAACTTCTGTTTATCTCAGTTTCTTCATGTATAAAATGAGGATAGTAACAGCATCTACCTCAGAGTTGTTGTGAGAAACAAATGTGATAATATTTTCTTTGAGAAGCACCTGACACATAGTAGGTGTTACATAAATGCTTATTCCCTTTTCCTCTTTCCTTCTTGCTCTATCCATCCATATTCCTAAGTCCATAAGGGTTCTCCACCATTTTTTATTCAAAAGCAAAAACCCAAACCCTTAGCTAGGTCAGGTCATTGACGTCTTCCTCCATAGTTACAGGGCTCAAATCTCATGAGGATCTCTTTTCCAGGGTAGAAAAGATACTCTTTCGCTCAGGAGATTGAGATCCTTTTTCTTTATCCACAGTGAAATCAGTCTATCTAAATACTTGCTTAAATTGAATTTCAGAACCTTTATCTTCCTTCATGTCAGGTACATGAAGCCTCCATGAAGTCTTTCCTAAGTCCTATGGGTTTTAGTATTCTCTCCCTCTCCAAATTATCTTGTATTTATTTGTCTGTGTAACTGGTCCCTGTGTAACCTCTGGAACCTCCAGACCTGTCCCAACCTCTCACCTCCAGTTCCTTAGGATCATAGAACTATAGATTGAAAGCAGAAGGGACTAAAGTGGTCACCTATTCATTTTACAGCTGGACAAATTGAGACCCCAAGAGGTAAATGGGATAGCCCAGATGATCAAGCTAGTAAGCAGCAGATTCAGGTTATGAACTTCGCTCATTTGACTCTAAATGTCTCTGATATGTCACACTGATGTTTATATCTTATGGTCTATAGTGAGAGGGAAATGCCAAGTTATCTTTGCAGATCTTTTATTATTTCACTGAGGAACTGTGATCCTGACTATCTTTCCTTTGTTAATGTTCACAGGTACTTGTTTATGTTCTCCACAGAGTTGACATTTAATAAACCTTTATTAAATTGATAGAGGTAAATATCAATTGTCAGTTGTATCTTCTTCAGTAATCAAGCCATTTGACCCCTTTTAAAAAGGGGGCCATGTTAGGGCTGTGTAAAAATTTGAATTCCTTGTTACAAGGAAAATATCGGGACCAGTTGAATTAAATTGAGTTCATAGAGACAGCAAATAAAGTCATCAACAAGCATTTATTACAGTTCCTACTAGATATCAGACTCAGAAAAGGAAGCTGAAAGAAGAAAGGGGAAGGGAGGTTGAAGAGTATCTCTATGGGGTCATGATAAAAAAAAAAAAAGCTAGGGGAATTAGGAATATAACCTAGAGAGAAATGACGACTGCCTTCTTAAAATAGAAGTTCTGGGGAGAATCAGACAATAAGAGGGAGAGGTTACAAGAATGAATGGTACATTCATTGTGTGAAATCCAGAGGGTGGAGTGAACATTCAGGATAAAAAACATTTTATGGAGGTAGAAAAAGTTTGGAGGAAAGTCCGGAGTACAGATTGGAGAGAATTAAATGAATGAAAGTCCTCAGACTTTTTTTTTTTTTTTTGGGTGAGGAGGAGTAGGGGGCAGATGATTATTTGGCCTCCTAGTATTGTCTTTAAGTTGATTTTTTTAAATCCGGGTATAAACCTTTTTATTCATCACTCTTAAATTGTCATCTTGTTAGAGCCAGCCTAATGTCCTATCATTTAAACAAGGATTTTAAAAATACTTTCTATGTGCCAGGTATTGTGCTGAGCACTAAGATTACAAGAAAAATCAAAAACAGTCAAGATATTTTTGGATCCTGATTATATCATCCAATGTGTTCACTATCCCACCCAGCTTTTTGCCATCTGCTTATTTAAGAAGCATGCCTTCTACACACACACACACACACACACACACACAAGAGATTAGAATCAAATAAATATTTCATTTACAGTTCGAATCAGGTGCTATTTTGACAATCTGTTTTCTAAAAATAAGAATTGTTGTTGTTTTCAACTAATGCTTTGTGTTTAATAATAATATATCTGCCATTTCTATAGTACTTTCCAAATTGTAAATCTCTTCCTCCCAATTACCCTATAAAACAAACAGGTCATCTCTTTTGTACATGAGGGACCTAAAGTTAAAAGAAGTTAAATGACTAGTCCAAGATCAAGTATGATTTAGTTTGAAGTTTAAAACTTGAACACAGGTCTCTTGATCACAACTATATTTCTTTAACTGTCTACTGAACACTGATTATGTGTAAAGTACTATAATAGGCATTGAGACATCACTTCTAGAGTTGGTCCTGTAATTAAACCCTACTCACTTCATAGGTCCCACCAAGTTTATGATCTCCTAGCACAGCTTTTGAGAACCCCCAAGTCACTTCTAGATTACAATGGAGTGGGAGAGCTGCTGGATGGTGGCACCTCTGAGAAAGCAGAGAAGGATGCAAATGACTCCAGAACTGATAGAATAGCAAGGAAATGAGCCATAATATCAAGGTGGAGAAAAACAACAATGACAAAACCTTGTAACTTTTCTCTGTCTCTACTAGGAGTTTTCCATACAGTACTGTTCTAATGCGAATGGGTTTCTCTTTGAGATACGTCCAATTTCATTTTTTCCCAAGGAAATTCTGAGCCCTCAGCATAGTACTATAAAGTTGGAAGCCAATCTGGGTCCCTGAGACAAAGAAAAGATTCACTAGATTTCTAGGGGGGAGAGGAGAGGGAGGGAAGAGTTACTTCTTTAGCCAACTGAGGGCAGTCTAAAACTCATAGTGGAACTATGAGCCAAGAGAATTGTGTAGATCCCTGAAATCCAGGTAAGTATCACCAGAAGGAAAAAAAAAAATTGTATCCAGTGTTGACATGCTACTGGGATTCCAGAATATTTTTGCCTTTTTCAGTGGAAATTAAACAGAGTTTATCCTATGCTAAAAAATATATTGTTACTCTGAGTGCTTGCATTTAGGACATTAGATATTTTGGAAGTGGGGCTATTTAACCCACATTGGTAGAGACCTAGAGGCACACTATTTTTTGAGATTTCCCAGAGTCAATTTCATATGGGATCAAAATGAATCAATATATAATTTGGGGTCATCTTCAAGAATAACCTGTATCTGTAAACCCAAAATCTGGAGTACTGATCCAAAAGTTACATAAATGTGTAAATGTTGTCAGAATGTATAGTATTTGTACTGATTGCATAGTATATGGTGCAAAGAGCACTGGATATAGAATCCAAAGGCCTGAGTTAGAACCTCAATTTTGCAACTTTCAACTCTTGGACTGGGCAAATGACATAACCTATGTGGGATTCAGATTTCCTCATGCATAAAACATCCTGCCATGCTGGTTGGGAAATCAGGGGATAGAAGAGCATGGTAGAAATGTCTGTGCAACCCTACAACAGCACAAGTAGAAAGAAAAGTAGATAATGGAGAATCCATTATCTAGAATATAAGACACAAATCCCTTAATCTAGAATTAAAAACCCTCCCTGCTTTGGCTGGAAACTACCTTCCCAGACTTACTTTTTGTTGTTGCTTAGCCATTTTTCAGTCACGTCTGACTCTTCATGGCTCCATATGGGGTTTTCTTGGCAAAACTATTGAAGTGATTTGCCATTTCTTTCTCCAGCTCATTTGACAGACAAGGAAACTAGGTTCAAACAGAATTAAGTGACTTGTCCAGGATCACACAGCTAGTAAATGTCTGAGGCTGGATTTGAACTCAGGAAGATGAGGCTTCTTATCTCCAGGGTTCTATCCACTGGACCACCTAGCAGCCTGCACACTTACTTCATATTGCACCAGTTCAAACATTCTCCATTCCAGCTAAACCAGACAATTTACCATTCCTCTAACTCTTCCTTGCCTTTCCTACATTTGCATGAGCCATCACCCAGCTGTGAACTGAAACTCTTCTCCATCTTCACTTGTTACATTATCTGTATGCATGTCTCCTGTTCACTGACCAGTAGAACACAAACTTCTCCAGGGTAGGGATGTTTTCACTTTGCTCTTTGTACCTTCATCTCAGAGAATACTACTTGTCACAAGGTTACTGCTTAATAATTTAATTGTATCCTTCAAAGTCCAGCTTCTCCATGAGTACTTTCTCAATTGCCCACAGTTAGAGAAATATTATAATTTGGGAATAGCAAGACTTCCCTACAGCACTCATTCTGGGAAGTAACTCCTGTGGAAGTACAGCCCAGTGATTGGTCCTAGAGATATTACAGCCATGGCTATCGATGATCCAGAAAAGAAAGTTTCAGCCGCTGAAGTCTTAGCATTGTCAAATGGTTTAAAATTAGAAAATGATATGATTTTATTAAGGGAAATGAACTTGAAGTAGAAACATTTGCTACACATAAAGACCATGGGATCTTCTACCATCTGACTTATAGCTGAAACCTTCCATATATGTTCTCTCCCTTCTTAGAATATGAGTTCTTTCAGAGCAACTTTTTTATTTGTATTCTTAGCACTTAATATTTTGTACATGTGCTTAATAAATGCTTTTTCATCAATTCTTCCATCATCCATCTATCCATTCATACATGCATGCATATGTTCATTCACTTATCAGGAAGGCAGCTGAAACAGGTGCTAAGCAAGGACTTAGAGTTTGGTCAGACATCATCTGCCAAGGTCATCCATTGAATCCTTGGGCCAATCATCTTGATTTTTGGCATGCCATTGGACTTTAATGATAATAGAAGAGAAAGTGATGTCTGTGTGCAGTTCTACCTTACTGAAAGCCAATTCACTTGAAAGTCACACATTACTCCATTGGTAATGTCATTGGTCATTGATCCTCTTTGAAAACTACTTTGAAAGGATGAACAACACTCATTTATAGTAGAGCCCTTTTCCCCCAATTTCTCATGTCTTTCTGTTTAAACTCTTTCATACACCTTTATCATTTTATCTAATATCAAATTTATTTGTAAGTTCTTAGAAGACAGAACCTATTCTATTTCATATTTGTAATTCCACTGCTTAGTGGTATCTGTCATATGGAAGCCCTTTTAACAAATCTGTGTTGAATTTGAATTTGAATGGTACAAAGAGCAAAAAGGGAGGGGGGAGATTACAAAATATAAAATTACAAAAACTTACAAAATACTCTGAGGGAAAGACAGGATGCAGCTTGTGGGAGCTGATTTAAACCATCACCAAAACTGCGACCACCATCTCGCTTTAGACTTCAATGAGACAGTACAGGACCCTGAGGTCAAGGGAATGGATCCCAGAGATCAACAAGTCTAACGCCCTGGTTTTATAAGAAAAGGAAACTGAAACAGCATAATTAAGTGCCTTTCCAGAGTCATCTAGCTACTGCTTCAGCCAGGATTCATATTTGAGCCAGAAAGATTCAGCCCTTTTGTCTCTATTGCTTACTATCTCTCTGGCCCTTTCAAGATGCTCACTTTGATACTATCCCCATTGTTTACCAAAAAAATGTTTTAAAGTCCTGCTTTCAAAATTTCCTGAGCTGAATTGAACCACTTTGGAAAAAAAACCTTTTGTTCAGTAAACCTTAATGCTTGGTCTGAGTTTAGCAGATGAATATGATTCCTTCAATGCTTTGGTTTATACTTTCCAAGTGAACAAATGAGCCCATCCAATTAACCAATCAATATGATTTTATTAAAGTGCCTACTGGATAGTGGAAATAAAAAGATTCTTATGCATTCACATATGCATATACACAGGCGTAAGTATAAGAAGATACACTCAGAGGCCTCATTCAAAAGAGTAGGTGGAGAGAAAGGGTTTCTTCTTTAGTGGAAGAGAAATAGAATCCAAGAACAGCAGATAAAGAAAATAAGAGAGTCAGCAGTTAAGCAGCTGAAGGAGGGGAAAAGTGAATGGGGAGGAGGCAGAATCTGATGACTGATGAGTGAAGTCTCACTGAAAGAAGACAGAACCAGGTCTCTAAATGGTCTCTTAATTAGTGAGTGTCCTAGGAGGCTCAGTGGGCCTTCAAGGAAGAAAATAACATGTGACCCAACCAGAGATGTCTGTACTGATATCAGCCTGGCCTCCAGCAAGGTGGAAAATGGTCTGATCTGATAATCCCAGGAGTCTTTCCTAGCTCTCTCCTGGGGGCTGGAAGAGTAGCTAAGATCTTTCTGACAAGGAACAGAGCCCATGAATATCCTCTCTTTCCTGATGGTCAGAGATAAGAAAAATAATTACCTCTGTTTTAAATTCCTCCTCCTGGGAGGTACAGGGGCCATTATACCAGATCCTGATGCTCTATGTTCCCACCCAGATCTGGACTGACTCCCCACTGGGGACTGAGGGTTTATTTATCTCCTGTCCCTTACCTGAGGGGACTAACTGGGTGTGCCTTCTTGAGGGCCTCCAACCCATTTTCTAAAAAGCCTCTCTGACATCACTCCAGGAAAATGTCCTCCATCAGGTATTCCTCCTTCACCGGGGATTGAGCCTGCCCTAGCTCTGGAAGGCTTCCAGCTAACAGGGAAAGGGCCTTGCCTCAGAATTCCATAGGAATAGGGAAAATAGGAAGAGGCAAGGTTTTGGGAAAGATAATGAGTTTTAGATGGACTGAGTTTTAGATGTCTACTGGACATCCAATTGGAGATGTCTAAAAGGCAGGTGAAGATGCAAAATTAGGGCAGGAAGGGGAGATTTGAGAGTGATCAGTATAGATATGATAGTTAAATCCATAGGAATTGCTGAGATTATGGGACTGCCATGTTGCATTCCTGGTGCAATCTAGCCCCTACTTAGTTGAGCTACCTTACCCCAAACCTGAAGTCCTCTACCTACAAGGCAATAGAATCTGAAACCATACAGCATAAAATATTTGTTCCATATTACCAGGAACATTGGGGATATTATATCCTTGTAGAATAAATAAACAACTATTCATTGAGGAAATGAATGAATAAATGAATCATATTTATTAAGAACTTACTATGTGCAAAACACTGTGGTGATTGTATCAGGAGATACACATGGAAAAGCAAAGAAGTCTCGGTTCTCAAGGGGTTCACAGTTAAATAACACATGGAGGAAGTTTTAGCTGCAAGTCAGATGGAAAATCTTGTGGTCTTTAGAGTTCAGCAGCACAGCAGGTGGTAATGCAGCTTTTCAAATGTTACTTCTACTCATAAGACCGCATCTATTTCTGATTTAAGTCATTTGATAGTCTCAACGACTTTTCCTTTCTGGATCTTTATTAACTATATCCCCCCCACAAGTCGGGGCTGCAACTTCTGCCCCATCTCCACAAAGGCTGATGGCTAAGGGACAGCCCTATGCTGCATGATATTTATTTACACACATGAAAAAGTAAGACAGTATGATCAATATATGATCAATCATTTCAATTCAACAAATGTTTTAAGTTCTTACTATGTGCAAAGTATTAGAGGTACAAACAACTGAAATTCCAGTCAGGGTAGGAGAAAGGACAACATATACACAAATAAAGCAAATATATAGCATATACAAAGTAATCCAAAAATAACTTTAAAGGAGAGAGAGTTAATATCTGGAAGTGGAATATCTGGAAATGTAAATTTGTTACTTCTTATCTCTTACATCTCACTCCCCAGTATATACTCTTCAGTCTAGTAACACTGATCTCCTGGGTGTTCCATGAACAAGACACCCATCTCTGGCATGATTACTCCCCTTCTTCTTTTGATACAGCCTCTCTTCTAGTCAAATTAGCCTGTTAGCCATTTCTCCTATTTAAATCTCCCACCTCCATGTCTTTGCACCAATGGTCCCCCATATATGGAATATACTCACCCTTTACCTCTCACTTCTCCAAATATTCAGTATTATTGCATGCACATATATGTATACACACTGCAAATCTCCAAACTGCTAATCTACATATTAATCACAAATTTATTAAGCAGCTACTATGTGACAGGCTGTGTGATAAGTGCTGGAAATAAAAAAAGAAGCACAAGAAAGTTCTGACCCTTAAAGAACTTGGGAATCAACAAATATATACACCACCAGCTATGTACAGGATAAATAGGAAATAATTATCAGAGGGAAGATATTAAGAAACATTGGGAAAATTTGTTGGGACTTGAAGCTAGGGATATCAGCAGTTGGAGCAGAGGAGGGAGAGTAGAGTGTTCCAGGTATGGAGGACAGCCAGAGAAAAAGTCCAACTCAGAGGGATGGAAGTCTTATTCATGGAACAGTCAGGAAGTCATTGTCACTAGGTAAAATTGACAGTCTTAGCAATATTTCAGATATGACAGGGGAGAAATAGTGCGAAATCCCAGATGACTCCTACATGGAAAGTGTGAGAAATTGGGAGGGTTTGCATTGCCCTTTACTGTAATAGGGAAAATAGGAAGAGGCAAGATTTCAGGGAAAGATAATGAGTTCAGTTTTAGACATATTGAGTTTTAGATGTCTACTGGATATCCAATTAGAGATTTCTAAAAGGCTGGTGAAGATGCAAAATTAGAGCAAGAAGGGGAAATTTGAGAGTGATCAGCATAGAGATGGTAGTTAAATCCATAGGAGTTGCTGAGATTATTTATTAGTAATTGCTAAATAGTATCTACTAAATAATAAAGAGGGAGATGGGAAGGGAGCCCGGGACAGAATCCTGATTACTGTAGACTATATGCTGACGCTACCTTAAATGAATGGAGGAATGGATAGATGAATGGATGGATGGAGGAATAATCATTTATGAAGTATTTTCTATGTGCAAATACAGTGCTAAACTCTGGGAATATGAATATAAAAGGAAGATGCTATCTGTTTCTAAGAAGCTCACTTTCTAACAGGGAGCATCAACATATAGAAGATGCAAAGGTCCAGTGGCTCTTCAGATACAGCAACACAGAAAGTAATAATATATGTTTTTTAATATCATTTTTATTTCTAAAATTAAATTCCTAAAATAAATAAAATTAAATACTCAGTCATTTGACAGTGATAAGTTCTTTGTGAACAGAACTTTCTTTCCTTGGGCTTCAAGACATGTAGAGGAAGTTATCAAATCTCCACAAGGGTTGTTTTTCTGGACTTTGACTATAGAGAACAAGCTAGAAGAAGAATAGCTAGTATTTACATAGCATTTTGAGGTTTGCAAAACACTTTATAGTATTCTTTTTATCTTCAAACAATCCTGGGAAATAGGTATTATTCTTATGACATAAATAATAAATGACTAAGTCTGAATTTGAACTCAGATCTTCCTCACTCTGGGTAGAGCATTCTATCTACTGTGTCACCTAGCTCCTTCTGAAGCAGAGCCATTGGACTGAAGAGTTCCTATGATTCTTGACTTAGCAGTTCATCAATAGAAGCTGTGGTAGTAGTAGTGGTGGTGGTAGTAGCAGTGGTGATAGTGGGGAAAGATTGCTTTCCTTCATTCTGGTCTAAAAAAAAAGCTGGAATCGAGGACAATGGGTATCTGGGACATGTATTCCTGGGGTTCTTGATCTCAGAATCCTAGGGCGTCCCAAGATCTGAAGAGAGAGGAAGCAAAGTGGCTCGAACAGTTTAGCACATGTCATTTTCTATCTTGTTTTCCCATGATGAAGTGCTTTAACTAGGCTAGCATTTCCACCTTGTTGTTAGCAATTGGACACTGGAGACAGTACAGATGGCAGGTACCTTCTCTTTAAGTCTTCTCCCCTTAAGTTTGACTTCTGGGGCCCATCTGATAGGTTTAGTGGTCTAGGGGTACATTGCTATCACTGGGGCTCTTGGACTTACATGCTCTGCCCTCCCAATTCCTCAGTTCTTTTTAAATCTTGTGACCTTCTCCACTCTACATGTAGAAGCACTTGTAGAAGAAGTGATCTTACACTGAATGTCATGGGGGGAAATCAGGAAAAGCTTCCTTTCAAAGATAAGATTTCAGCAGGAACTTGAAGAAACCCAGAAAGTAGAGATGAGGAAAAAGTGTATTGCAGACATGGGAAAGCAGTGAAAATGTGCAATTTGGAGATAGAGGGTCTTGTTTGGGGAAAAGCAAGGATCTCAGCGTACATAAAGATGAGTAAGCTGGGAGAAACCTGGAAAGGTCAGAAGGAGCCAGGTATGAAAGGCACTAAAAGTCAAATGGAAGATTTTGTATTTGATTCTGGAGGAAATAGGTATCCCCTGGAATATATTAAAGGATGATGGAGTGGGGAGTGGGAAGGAGTGATATGGTCAGACCTGCTCTTTAGGAGTTTCAATTCATCAGCTAAGTAGGGAGAGACTTGAGGCAGGAAAATCAATCAACAAATTATTAGAATAGTCCAGATATGAAGTGATGAGGGACTTAACCAGGATGATACATGGCAGAGTCAGAGAAGAAAAGATCGTATATTCTAGAGATGTTACAAAGGTGAAAATGATAGAACTTAACAGCTGATTGTATATAGGGAATAAGAGAGAGCAAGGATTCAATAATGACCCGCAAGTGGTGAATCTGGAAGACCGAGAGGAGCATGTTGGTACCTTCGAAAGTGGCCCATCTAGGCACATTTTGCCTTTATTCTTATAGAAAATAGAGACCCTGTGTCTAATAGGCAGGAGTAGCTGGGGAGGAAATACTTTGATCCCCAACTACTATTTAAAGGCAAGGGAATATGCAATTATATGGAGTTTATGTGCCAGCCCCATGCTGAGCACCTTTCATATATGATGAAAAGTTTGATCTTCATAATAATCTAGGAAGAAAGAGAAAAAAAAAATAATCCGGCAAGGTATGTACTGTTATCCTCCCTATTTTAAGTTTTGAAGAAACTGAGGAAACTAGCAATTAAGTAATTAAGGCCAGTTTTGAGCCCTGGTCTTGCTCATTCCAAGCCCAGTGTTCTGTCCACCATTCTTCAGGAGCGAGGGACAAGAACAAACTTTTGTTGTCACCCCATTTTTCCAATTGGAGGTTCAGCACATGATGAAGGCCTAAGAAGATCAGATTGAAAGGGATCCTAGAGATCACCGAGTTCAGTGTCCTGATTTTTTAGATGAGGAAACTTTGGCTCAGAGACTAAGTGATTGCCTTGGGTCACACAGATGTGATCTGTGTGTGTAAATGGCAAAGTCAGAATATGAACTCCATTCTTGTGACCATAAGTGCAGTGTTCTCTCCATGCCTCAAGATGATATTATTTCACAAGTTGAAAGACAGGGCATAGGCTATAGAAAAGCAAATTCAGCCATTCTTGCTCATTCAGAGTGTGCAAGAAAAACTGAAGACTTTTAATTTGCTGGCAATTAATTCTTTCAATCACTTTCAATTAAAATGTTCTGCTGTTCCTGACTACTCAGTCACAGTTGTTAACATCAGCATCTTCTTAGCATTTTTGAAAGCACTTAGTGTGACCAGCCCAGCTTCTTTTCAAGAATAGGTAAACAGTAAAATCTTGATTAGCCTGAAGAATTGGCATGTGGGAGCATGCTGATTAATTGAATTTCTTGTTTAAATGGGTCTTAACCAGGAACCTATATTTACCTTAGCTTCAAAAAAAAATCTAAACTATATATTAGTCCATTTCTTTGCCCTAGTAGGTCAGGTGTAATTAGACTTTACTGGACCTTTCTTCGATTTTCAGGTGCAACAGTAAGAAATGGTTTTTGGCTCAGTGAAGTTGGGGAGTTTATCCTGTCCATCTCCACTCAGGGGCCCTTTCAGCTCTGCATCCATCCACAAGGCTTAGTCCTGGGAGAACCTGGCCTGGAAAGGGAGAGGTCAAGGTCTTTTTCCCTTTAAGGAAAAAAAAATATCTATCTCTGGCTTTTTGAATTTCTACCCTGGAGCCTTGGAGAGAATAACTTAAATCTTGTTTGTTTTTTCTCTACAATATCCTCAGACTCAGAATTTGAAAGGTAGTCCTATGTAAAAAATATAAACCATATATAGGACAACTATTTATTTCATCCACACAAAAGAAATGCTAAGTACAAAAGATTCACAACCATGCATTGCCAAAAATAAATGAAAAAGAAGGAACAACTTATAACTACTGCTATACCCTCCCAGGATGTTGATTCTGAAAATATCAAACATAAATCTGAATTGGCATTTTACTTGCAACTCAGTTCTTCACTGTCCAAACAATTCCCTTCAGTTCCTTGCTTTCTGACAAGCTACATCAGAGGTTGTTATCATGGTCACCTTCTCCAAGAAGAGTTTTAAGAATTAGTCAGGGCCCATCTCAAAGTAGAACCACCTCTAACTGAAAACTGAAAAGCTCCCAACTTCTCTGTCATAGTTGCTTCTAAATTTGTAATTGTCATCTTAGTCTTGCCTTTCAAAAATCTCTGATCAAAAAAGAAATACAAAGCAGAATCGGCTTTGGAGTTTCGAGATCCAGTTTTCAAGCTCACCTTGGCTAGAGCATGTAAGCAGTTAGTCTTTTCTTTGGGGAGGAGAAGGAAGAGGGAGGAACATAAAGAGAAAGAAGAAGGAGGGACATAGAGAGAAGGAGATAGCTGTTTCTCTAGGGTGTGACTAGAAAAGTTCTCACACACTTAAAATAAGGGGAAAATATCTTCTTTCTAAGTTCTTCCCATTCACGGGCCAATAAGGAGAGTGTTTCATTAGCTGGAGATGCAAGTTTTTTGCCCCTGAGCCACACATGCAGAAGCAGCCAAAGTAGTTTCATTCACTGTATGAGGTGTCTTCTACCAGCCCAGCCCCAAAACATGCAACATTGGGGCTATTATTCAAATCTATAGTGTCAAAGGTATGAGGAATTTCACTGGATCTGGCCCAACCTAGAAACATGCCTTGGAAGCATTTTTGTTTGCTTTTTTTGTTTTCATCCAATCACAGATTTCCACCTGGCTGATGAGGATTTCCACGGTTTTCTTACAAGTGTGGGGCAGCCCAATCCTGATGAAATAAGAACTCTGGGTAACTGGGTAGAGACTCAAGGCATTCAACCTTAACTCCATCCACTCATCCAGCATTCATTAATGTTTGCTGTTTGCTGTTCTGGGTCTACTACTTCCTGGTTTTGAGCATGATCTAAGTTTAGCTAAGACACGAGCCCTGCCCTCGTGGTATAGAAGCAGAGATCACAAAACCTTGATTTTATATGTGTAAATGGATCAGTTAACAGTTGTAAAATGAAGGCATCAGGCTAGACTATCTAAAAGGTCCCTTCTGACTGTAAATCCATAACCTGAGACCATCATTCCCCAGACTTCGTCATCCCTGGGTTGATCTATGAACAGGCAGAAGAGTGCCAACTTACCAGATCAATCAACCAATCAATAAGCATTTATTCAATGCATACTGCATGCCAGACACTGTGCTAGCTATTGGAGGAGACACAGATCAAAAAGATAAAACAGTTTTTATCACCTGGGAGCTTATATTCTGTCAGGGTATAATAGCATGTACAGATACAAAGTGTTTCAAAAGGCTTAGAGCCATTTTAGCTTTAATTGCTACATAAGTATATTTATATTTACATGTGTGAATATAATATATACATATATGTACACATGCATATGTGTATATATATATATTATAATAGATATAAAACACAGAGAGAGAGACACACACACACAAATAAATACAAGGTGAATAGGAAGGTTTTGCATTAGAATTGGAAGGCTCCAAAAAAGCTCTGGGTAGATAGATATAATGCTTGGGCTGAGTCTTGAAGGAAAGGGTGGATTCTGTTCATTTTCCAGAGCAACTAGGTAGCTCAGGGGTTAAACCAATGGGCTTAAAAGGCAGAAGACTGAGTTCTCTTGCTAACTTTGTGACCCTGTCACTTCATTTATTTGCTTCAGTTTCCTCAACTGTAAATGGAGATCATAATCATAATAGTGTCTACCTCCCAGGACTGTTGTGAAGAACAAAGGAGATAATATCTACAATGCTTAGTGCAATGGCTGCACATCTTCTCCCCCCCCTTCCCCATTCTCATGTTTCCCTTGGTCTTTCCTCTGAACAACCGATCTGTTCATCAAGTGAGCAACTGTCCCGGAGGGCGTGGCTGAGAACTCCAGAGATGACAGACTTTGCTCTGTTCTATCCAGGTCAGAAACGAGTGAACTATGGGAGCTGACACTGGGATCTGACCTTGTAGTGCTTGACATAAGAGGGAGGGATGAGGGCTGTTCTGTGCCTGCTGCTGACTCCTTTTCTTAAAATGATAGAAACCTCTTTGGAATGTAGCCCAACCAGTGCCTTTGAATATGAGAGATGAGAGCTGGGAATAAATCCTGACAAACTAAATGCATCCTGGCCTTTTAAATGGCGATGGAGAGGAGGTTTCCACTCTCAGATGAGTACTGTCTAGAAATTGCTGATGTCAAGACATTGCCTTGGGCCACCAAGAAGAGAAAATCTTCTGCACGGTCCTGTCATTTAGTTAATAAATCCACAGATTCATGGATTGCCTTCACACACACACACACACACACACACACACACACGCAGAGTCATTCTAGTCTTTTTTTTTTTAAATCTATATTTATTTTACTCTAAGCTTAAAAAAAAAATCTAAACTTTCAATTCCACAGTAGAGTAGGAAAAAAAGTTGCACATGAAATAGCAGGAACATTTTTTTCCATTCTAGGTCTTAAGTTTTACCTCCTCCATGAATCTTTCCCTGATCCCTCATAGTTTATAAGCACTCTCATTCCCTTCCTCTGCCTCTCTCTCTTCCTCTCTCTCTTCCTTTCTGTCTTTCTCCTTCTTTGTCTCTGTCTCTGTCTGTCTCTGTCTCTGTCTCTGACTCTGTCTCTCTGTCTCTCTCTGTCTCTTTCTGTCTCTCTCTGTCTCTCTCTCTCTCTCTCTTCCCTTTTCTCTCTCTGTTTCTCTCCTCTCTCCCTTCTCTCTGCTCTGTCTCTCTGTCTGTCTTTCTCTCTCCCCCTTTCTTTCTGTTTGTCTGTCTCTCCCTTTCTTCTCTCTCTTTCTCTCCCTTCCCCCCTCTTCCTCTCTTTCTTCTTCTTTCCTCTTTCCCTTTCTTCTTTCCTCTCTCTCTTTTCTCCCCCCTCCCATCTTTTTCTCTCTGTTTCTATCTCTTTTTTCTGCCTCTCTGTCTTTCCCTCTGTCTATGTGTATATGTATGTGTGTTTCTGTCTCTGTCTCTGCCTCTCTGTCTGTCTGTCTGTCATTCTCTCTCTCATCTTGAATCTAATGTAGCCCTTTGTGTGGCACCTCTAAAGTAGTCATATTTTATCCTGCCTTGATAAATGTGGCACATCCCTCCCCTACACTGGAAGCTCTACCATGTCAAGGACTGTGACTAAGTTTTTTTTTTTTTCTCCTTCAGTGCCTGGAAATATGTTGTGCACATAGCAGACACTTAAGAACAAATGTTTCTTGCATTGAATTAAATTGAATTGAATTGAACTGCCTTCCCATTTTCTTCAAGACCAAATATATACTCCTTATATGTTGTCATTCAAAGACCTTCATGGTTTGGCTTTAGCCTGCCATTCTGGTTTTATTTCACATGACTTCCCTTCCCATGGCTAAGTTGGATTATTAGTCGAATTCTGGTCTTGTCTCACTCTATCCTAACTCTGTGATTAGCCCAAGCCATACATTGCTCCCTTCTGAGGAATAAATAAATCCACCAATCTCTCTGGGTGTAGAAATTCTTTCCTTCTTTTAAGACCCAGCCTAGATGCTTCTTTCTCTATAAAGGCCTTCGTTGATTGTTGCCCCACACCACTCCCATTTGAAAGTAGTTTCTCCCTGCCCAGGTTCTCATGTCACTATTTTTCTCACTCTGTAATACATTAGTTTTATTTGTGTACATGTTGTGCCCTTTCCATTAGACTTGGGAAGAGGTGCCAAATCCTTTTATTATCTTTGTACCCTCAATGCCTAGGGCAATTGGGTGATGTCATAATGCACTGAACACTGAACCTGAAGTCAGGGAGACTCATCTTCCTAAATTTAAAGGGAACCTCAGACACTTACTAGTTGTGTGAACCTGGGCAAGTCACTTAACCCTATTTGCCTCAGTTTCCTCATCTGTCAAATGATCTGGAGAAGGAAATGTCAAACCACTCCAGTGTCTGCCACGAAAACCCCAAATGGGAACAAGAAGAGTTGGACGTGACTGAAAAATGATCAAACAACAACAAATCTTCAATGTCTAGTGTAGTACCCTATCCAAAAGAAATGCTAAATTAAATTGAATTTTTTGTTAATAATAATAACACATAATACGTTCATAACCAATTATGGTTGTTTTATGTTTGAGCCATTTCCCTGAGAAATATCCAGCTCAAAGGCATAAAGATAGGAAAAGAATCCAAGATCTCCCGTGTGTTGGGTAGCTTTTTATGGAAGAGTAGTAGGAGGAAAGTGGGCAAAAACTTTATGACATGAGAGCAGGAAGAGTGGTAATTTGTTACAGTGGAGGGAAGACTTACACCCATGGAATTAAAAGTCCACCAAAGTACAAGCTCAAAGATTCAGCTTTTTAGCCCCCAAGCTAATAGGGGCAATAATAAACAGAGGCAAGCTAACTTTGGAAATAAGGCTAAACAATATGCCAAAAACTTTCTCCTTCCTTTAATAGTATCTGAGATCCAGAAGTAGAAAAATAAATGGGGAAAAAATACAGCCTGACAAGGCAGTCATCCCAAAGAGCCAGACCCTTTCCTCTGGCTCCAATGCCTTCTTATTTCTTGCTTTTCTTTCCCTTTTGGGGAGAGGCAATCAGGGTTAAGTGACATTACTTTCTTAAGTAAAGACAATTAACAAACCAACAAATCAAGCCCTGATCTACAGCATTTGCTGGTTGTGAGATATAAATACTCACAGGAAAGACTGAACAATCTGTTCTCCAGAGCCTGTACTAGCTGGTCTCTTGCATACCCCTGATTCTAGTCCAGTACAAAATACCAAGGTTTATCCTCTAGGGAACCCAAGTTTCCAGAAAACATCTAAGCTAACTCAATATTATGTCAAGATTTAGCATTTTCAGTAAAGCTGAAAGAAACTAGAACAGCCTGTTTTGATTCAAAAGAGTAATAAATAGGCTATGCAGCTCCCTGGATGCTGGAAGATACCACACAATTCCTTCCTGACTTTTACATAAATTATACATTCTTCAACAGTCATGCTCAATCATTGGAAAAACCTCCAAGTCCAGCACAAGAGAGTGGCTGGAAAATAGCCATCAGACACTGCAACAATATATTACTGATTGGGGCAGAATATGAAAGAGTATTTACTTTTTCATTTTAAGCTACAAGAGGATTTCCTTAGTGGTAAAGATTGTTCAGCAGCTCAACATGGGTTCAAAATGCCAAAGAGCTGACAAAACTGGGTTAAATTTTTGAGTTTAGTTCATTTAAACATTAGCCAAGCTCCTACTTTTTGCAAGTCATTGTGTTCAAAAGTGGAACACAAAATGAAAAATACCGGCATGCATGTTTTCATGGAATTTATAATCTTTATGCTTTCATCGTTTTTCCTTAAGTACAAAATCTCTTCAACATGAAGATGTCTTCCCCTAGTGTAGATTCATGCCTTTTGATGGAAGGCACCCACCCACAAGATAAATCTTCCTTCTTACCATGCAATTCTTTTCCAGTCTTTCCAGAAATATTTCATAGTTCATCTCTCCAGTATACTGGATGCCTTTCTCTAGAGGACCTCCTTTAAAAATATTTACTAAATGAGATGAACTCTCCCATGACTTGAAAATGGATAGCAGAGTGGATCAAAAAACAGAATCCGACAATTTGTAGTTTATAAGAAACATATTTGAAGAGAGACACACCTACAGAGTAAAGGTAAGGACCTTAAACAAAATCTATTACACTTCAGCTGAGGTAAAAAACAAAATCCAAACCAAAAAAAAATCAGGGTAGTAACACTGATCTCAGACAAAGTAAAAGCAAAAATTTACCTAATTTATAGAGATAAGGAAGGAAACTACATTTTACTAAAAGGTATCAAAGTAATGTCAACACTAAACATATTTGTACCAAGTGGCATAGCATCCAAATTCTTAAAGGAGAAGTTGTGGGTTTCAGGTTTATGACCAAACAAGAGATAAAGAACATTACAAAATATAAAATGGAAAATTTGGATTACACTAAATTAAAAAGCTTTTGCACAAACAAAACCAATACATCCAAGAATAAATGGAAACCAGAAAGCTGGGAAATAATCTTTAAGCAAATATCTTTAATAAAAGCCTCATTTTTCAAATATATAGAAAACTCAGTGAAATTTATCATATAAGTCATGCCCCAATTGATAAATGATCAGAGGATATGAACAGGCTGTTTTCAGATGAAAAAATCAAAACTATTAATAAGCATGTGAAGAAGTGTTCTGACTTCCTTTTGATTAGAACAATGCAAATTAAAACAATCCTGAGGTGCCACTTCACACCTATCATATTGACTAATTTGACCAAAAAAATGAAAATGACAAATGTTGGAGAGGATATGAGAACATTGAGATGCTAATGTACTATTGGCAGGGTTGTGAACTGATCCAACCCAATTTAAAGAGGAATTTGGAACTATGCTCAAAGAGTAACAAAACTGTGCATATCTTTTGATTCAGCAGTATCACTGGATCTATATGCCAAAGAGATTATAAAAAAGAGAAAAGGACCTACATGTGCAAAAATATTTATAGCAGCCCTTTTCGTGGTGGCAAAATATTGGAAACTGAGGGGATGCCCATCAGTTGGGGAATAACTGAACAAGCTGTGACATATGAATGTAATAGAATGCTATTATGTGATAAGAAATGGTGAACAAGTAGAAAAACCTGGAAAGACCCATACAAACTGATGCAAAGTGAAAAGAGAACCACCAGGAAAACATTGTACACAGTATTAGCAACATTGAATGATGATTAAGTGTGAATGATGGCTGTTCTCAGCAACTCAATGATCCAAGACAAGTACAAAGGATTCATGAGGGAAAATGCTGTCTATATGCAGTTAAATAACTGCTGGACTCTGAATGCATATCAAAGCATACTTTTTCCTTTTTTGTGGTTTTTTTCTTTTTGATCTGTTCTTTCACAACTGTGACTAATGTAGAAATATTTTTTACATGATAGCACATATATAACCTATATCAAATTGCCTACCATCTTAGGAGGAGAGGAGGGAGAAAAACTTAGAACTCAAAATCTTGTAAAAATGAGTGCTATAAATTGTTTTGACATGT
Source organism: Sarcophilus harrisii (assembly GCF_902635505.1). Lineage (NCBI taxonomy): Eukaryota > Metazoa > Chordata > Mammalia > Dasyuromorphia > Dasyuridae > Sarcophilus > Sarcophilus harrisii. The sequence continues at coordinate 420,352,456 of NC_045429.1, forward strand.
AATTGGGGAGGGAATGAAATACTATTAAAAGGAAAAATATGCATAATGATTTATCAGACCCTCCATTTGCTATCCCTTGATTTCACTGAATAAATTTTTAACCCCGTTTTTCGAGTCATATGCAAAATCTTGGACTTTAAAACTGTTGTGAACTTTCAAGATTACTGAGTTGAAGTCTCTCATACATCCTTTATTATGTCCTGTGTGCCACTTTTTTGTGGCAATGTTTTGCAACCTCCTCATGTCTATCATGTCTCTTTTCTTTGCCTTTTGGGTCACCTGAAGTTTTCATTCTTCTGAGACTGCAATTCTATGATGCAGCATACCTTAGGTAGATAGTGCAGATGGGCAAAAAATAATCTGGATTGAAAAATAGGAGAAGAAGCAGGATTCCATTTGGGATATAATAAAATGTTTTCAATGATCCCAAGTTGCTCTCAGCTGTTAAAACTTGTGCTTTATTGTTTTTGTGTAATAGATTAGATTTTTTAAAATTGAATCACAAACTAAGAGCTGCAAGAGACCCTTAGGTTCACTTAGTACAACCCCTCTTATTTTACAGATGAGGAAACAGAGGACTAGAGTGATAAAATTACTTTTTAAAAATCATAATAGGCATCAGAGCTATAGTTCAAATGCAAAACATCTCACTCAAAGTACATTCTCTTTCCAATAAATATAACAGGTCTTGGGCAAGTGAGAATATGAGTAAAAACTTAAACTGAAAATAATGCAGAGAAATCCTCCAGTCTAGAGTGCCTGGACTATGTATGACCCTCGTGGCACACAGAGTTGGATAGGGATTTACTGGCAGTAAGAAGCTTGTCTCAAGAAGGGGTCAAATTCTACCGAGGGGAGAAATCCCCCTGCAGCTTCAGGTGCTTAAGACTTTTCTGCTCCTTGGTCATCTCTGCCAGCTATGACTGTTGCTAACTGACTGTTTCACCAATGGAAAGACAGATTTCTTAAGCAGATGCATTTGCTATCTCAACTAATAGCACCTGAATTCACCTGTACAGAACTCATCTAAGAATCAGGAAAATATCCTGACAACCATTTGGACCCAATGGTCTGCAACTGAATAGTTAAGTTCTAAGTCAAAAGAAGTCTTTGTAATTTTTGTTAGCTTTATTCTTATCAAGTACCAAATCCTGATGAGGGAAAATATATTTCAGAATAGGTTTTGTTGTTCAATCTGATCCTTCATGACCTCCTTGGGGTTTTCTTGGCAAAGATACTGGATTGGTTGGCCATTTCCTTCTCCAGTTCATTTAACAGATGAGGAAACTAAGGCAAGAAGTGACTTGTCCAGAGCCATTCAGCTGGTAAGTTTCTGAAGCTAGATGAGAACTCAGGAAGGTGAATTTTCCTGACTCCAGGTCTAACATTCTTTCCATTGAGCTATCTAACTCCAGTTAGGACAGGTATACCCCTGGTTTAAAGTGATTTTTTAAAAATGCATTGAATATATTTGTATATATATGCAACACCCATATATATGTACATATATGCATATATACACACATATATACAAATACATATATATAATATATATTCCTTTTTTCCTTTTTCCTTTTTTTATAAAAAGCTATATATATTTCAAATATATATATATATATATATTCCCTTTTTCAAATAGGGTAAACAAAAGGGAAAAAATAGATTTTGTTTAATTGAAAAAAATTAATCTGACTTCAAAAATCCATTCAAATTATATGTATGTGTATATATATATATATATATGTATATACGCATCTTATCTGTGTGTGTATATATATATATGTATAATTCTTATCTGTGGTGTTATGTGGCTCTAGCAATAGATCTGCAACCAATAATAAAATTGTTATTAACATAATACTGTAAAGTTTGCAAATTTTCATATTATATATAATATATATATACACATAATCTCATTTGAACCTCCCTTGTGTTGCCATGTAGATATTATAACCACATTACCATTTTACAGATAAAGAAAATAAGTCTCAGAAAAGTTCAATTTATCCATGATTATCACAAAGTCTTCAAGGTAGGATTCTAGCCCAAGACTTCCTAACTTCAAGACCAGCATGTGGCTTGCTGTATAATTAATTCTATAGTCTCTTCTCCTCTATAATTTCTCTTTTTTCTAATCTGTAAACCAAAGTAGTTGTACTGTATGATCTTAAAAGTCCTTTTCACCTCTGACATTTTATGATTCGAAGAACACTTGTTTCCGAAGATACATTATTATGTATAAGACTAATAGCTAGCATTTTAAGTTTTAATAACTTCAGAAGTATAAATGCTGCAAACTTATAAAAATATCATTTGAGAGTTTAATTATTTAACTTTCTTTTACACTTATTTAGTTTGGTGAATTCTGAATAATAAATTTTTAATTTTAATTTTAACAAGACAAAGCACCTTGTCATTATGGAAGGAATTGAAATAGTAGCTATGGAAAAGTAGATACTTTCTCCGCATGAGTGGATGGGTAGAGGAGGCCTTCTTGCTTGATTACCTCAATCACCTGATCTACCTCCATTAGATTTATTTCTTGTGGGATCATGTCAAAACTGTCATGTATGTATCCAAACTTCATTCTTTGAAAGCTCTGAAGGTCACTGAGTAGCCCTTGATGGAAGTTTTTGCAAAATTCAAAAACTGACTAGAGTGATGAAGTAGCATAAGACAGTGTTTATTTTGATTTTTAATAAGAAACTTGATATTTTAAAATTTTAAATAATTGATCTTTCATTTTGTTTTATATTTGTAGCATTTAGACTTCTGAAGTTATTAAAACTTAAAACTGTGCTTAGACTTTTAGGAATCCTGCATTACATACATTAGGAATCAATGGCATTTTTAAGGTTTGCAGAGCGCTTTCCAAATATGGTTTCATTTGATCCTTATAACTTTCCAGAGAGATACGTGCTATTATTATTCCCATGTGATAGAGGAAAAATGTTGAGACAAATAAAGGCTTATAAATAACTTGCTTAGGGTCCTGTAGATTGCAAGTGTCAGAAGTAGGATTTGAATTCTTCCTGATTATAGCTTCAATGCTCTATCCATTGTGTCACCTACCTGCTCAAAAAATATAAAAAACAGTTCACTAGTTCTTGAGACATGAAACCTTTGGACTAAACTGATCATTCTGTTTCCAGCTTTTGTTTGTTTGCATAAATCTGATCATGTTGTGCCTCTGCTTAAAAACAACAACCAGAACCCTAAATGCATCCCCATTACCTTCAAGATAATTACAATTTCTTACTCTGGCATTCACAACTCTCTAGATTCTGACTCCAATCAATCCTTCCAGACATATTGCATTCTGTCTCCTTTAAGAGCCTCTACATTCAGTCAGATGGGTCCCTGCTTGATCGTAATCTACCTTCTATGATCTACCTTCTACCATTTCTCTGTCTTCATGCAGGTCATCCCCAGATCTGGACCATCTTTCTTCCATATTTCTGCTTATCATATTTCTTACTTCAAGACCCAGCTCAGATGCTATTCCTCCAGAAAAATAGCTAGTAACTGCTAATAATTATATAGCACCTGCTAGTCATTGTGCTGAGCACTTAGCAAAAATTATCTCATTTATCCTTACAACAGTGCTGAGAAGAGATGCTATTATTATTTGGAACTGAGGCAAAGATTAAGTGACTTGCCCAAGATCACACAAGTAGTTAAGTGTCTGAATCTGGTCCTCCTGAGGGTAAGCGCAGGGCTCTGTCCACTACTACTACTTTGAGAAGGCCTTCTCTGATTGGTTCCCATCTAGCCCTCTAGACTCTTGATTCCCTAGTCCCTTATCCTTTTCCCTTTTTTCCCCCTCATTCTTTTTTCGACTTTTATGCTTTTTTAAAATTCTCACTTGTATTATATATTTTTTGCATGTATGTTTTATTCCTCTGATAAAAATTTCTTAGTATTTCCAGAATTTGGCTCAGTATTTTGTACTTAGGAGGGCCTTATGAAACGATAGCTCAATGAATGAATGAAGTAAAACAAGGTAATTTACATAAGTGAGAAAGAAATAAATGTGTAGGAAATATACATTTCTAGGGATCAGCCTTGCTTTGTATCATAGATATGTTTTTAAAAATAGAGTAAATTAAAATTTCACAAACATTCCTAATGCACTGCAATGACAGTCAATGCCATTTATTAAGTCCCTACTATGGGATTCTGCTAAGACCTGGGGATTAAAAAAAAAAGAGGTATAAAATAGTCAGTTAAAGGCAAAGAAATTTATATCGTGCAATTAGGATTAGTGATGAGTGATCATTACAGAGTGGCAGATTTGGGACAATATAAAAAAGAAGTTTATTACAATTACAATTATCTGAAAGTCAAGTGGATGATGCTCCACAATCAGAAGATAGACAGAAGTCTCCAACATGTGTTGGAGACAGGGAAGACTCATGTAACATGAAGTTGATTGGCTTCAGCTGCTTCCAAGATCTCGTTTCATCTGAGATTCTATAATTGTATATGTAGAGAACTGGGGAAACTATATTGAGGTTGAACCAGATGTCCCTTCTAGAAAAGAAGAGGACTGAGGATTGAACCCAAAGAAGATCTCCTTACAGGGGTCAGGAAAAAGATGAGAACCCACAAGAGGAACAATCAGAGAGAAGGAAGAGATCCAGGAGATTATGATGTCCAGGAAATCAAGGAAATAGGAATGGTCAGCAGTTTCAAAAGTTGCAGAGAGGTAAATTCAATGTAATTCAGTTTACTAAATTTTATATATTCTCCCAATTCCCAATTTGAGGATTTTATATGCAATAAATACCTAATAAATGTTTGTTGAATGAGTGAGAAAAAAGACACTTCTTTTTTATTGTCATTGTTATACATGTACATTCATTTTTTACATATTTCCTTATAAATCATGTTGGGAGAGAAAAATCATAACAAAAGGGAAAAGCATAAGAGAAAAACAAAACTGAAGAAAAAGGGGAAAAGTAAACATAGTATGTATTGATTTACATTCAGTCTCCATAATTCTTTCTGGATGTAGAAGGCACTTTCTTTCTTTCTTTCTTTCTTTTTGCTGAGGCAATTGGGGTTAAGTGACTTGCCCAGGACGTGTTTAGTGTCTGAGGCAGATTTGAACTCAGGTCCTCCTGACTTCAGGGCTAGTGCTCTATGATTCATTGGCACAATGAATCAGGTGGCACACCTAGTTGCTCCCTTAAATGGCATTTTCTATCCAAAGTTTATTGGAATTGCCTTGGATCACTGAACCACTGGGAAGAACCACGTCTATCACAGTTGATTATTGCACATTCTTGCTGTTACTGTGTACAATGTATTCCTGGTTCTGCTTGTTTAGTTCAGCATCATTTCATATAAATCCAGACCTTTCTAAAATCAACTAATTCATCATTTTTATAGAACAACAATATTCTGTTATTCTCATATACTATAACTTATTTATCCATTCCCCAATTGATAGGCATCTATTTTCCAATTTTTTGCCACCACAAAAAGAGCTGCTACAAGCATTTTTGCACATGTGGGTCCTTTTCTTTCTTTTATTATTTCTTTGGGGTACAGACCCAATAATGGCACTGTTGGATAGCAGGCTTTGCACAGTTTAAAAACCCTTTGGAAAAAATCTCAAATTGCTCTTCAGAAGGGTCAGATCATTTCACAGTTCCACCAACAATGCATTAGTGAACCAGTTTTCCCCCTCCAACATTTATCATTATCTTTTCCTGTCTTCTCAGCCAATCTGAGAGGTATGAGGTTGTATCTCAGAGTTGTTTTAATTTGCATTTCTTTAATCAGTAGTGATTCAGAGCATTTTTTTCATATTATACATGGTTTTAATTTCTTCATCTGAAAACTGTTCATATTTTTTGACAATTTATCAGTTGGAGAATGGGTTGTATTCTTATAAATTTGACATAGTTCTTTACATATTTTAGAAATGAGACCTTTAGAACAAAGATATTTCTGATCTAAACCTTCTATCTCCTTCAACACTTAGTAGGTTTTCTGCACATAGTAAGTGTTTAATAAGCATTCATCAACATAAGTTGAATTAATTAAATGAAATTCTAGCTCTAATGTTCCATAAGCCCATATTACAAACATTCAGATATATGTCATCTCCATCTGTATATGATACGAATATAATACAACCATCCCTGCCCTTCTTGTGCAATTCCTTGATCACATCCTCCCCTTCAATAAGTTCTTTACAATAGGCCCATCCTATTTAATAGGGGTTTGGGCACACAGATACCTAAGAAGTAGGCAAATAAAATGGGAATAATAATAGCACCAATCTGCCAATGTTGTGAAGATAAAATAAGAAAATGTGGTGTTTTGAAAAGTCTATGCAAATGATAGATATTATTATTATTTAAAGCTCTATCGATGTAATATAGTGTATATAAACTGTTTTTTTTATACTTACCCTCTTCAGATCTAAATCTATATGCTCTGATAGACTGCTCAAACCTTATGTCTTCTATGAAGACTTCTCAGATGAATCCTTCTCTGTTTTCTTTATTTTTTAGCATTTAAACAGTTCTTAAGTACCTACTTTGTATAAGGTATTATGCTAGGCACTTGGAGAACCAGGAAAAAAATGAAATTATCTTCACTGGAAGTATGGGGAAATTGAGACAGATTTTAACTCTGTCTCAAAGAGAAGTAGAATTGGTGGTTCAACCCTAATACTGATAATTAATGCTAACTCTCTTTTGCCCTCCTATTGAACTCTTTGATGAGGGGAACCTTGAAAGAGTTTTCTTGGACAAAATCAGTTAGTTCATTACAAATACAGCTAGTGAATGAGGATGATAATAAGATTTCAGAAGGGAAAATTTGGATTGATAGAATAAAATGTTCAGAGGTTGGGCAATATGGTTTCAGAGTTTTGCTCTTTGGGTCTCCTCAGAATCTTTAGGTTAATAGGGACCAAAAAGTAATCCCAGTAAGTCCCATCTCTTGTTTCTAATGGGATACCCTAAGTGGATAGTGTAAACTTAGAAATGCTTTTTTAAAAAACATAATTGTGTTATGATTTTTAAAATCTATTCTCTGAATCTCATTTGAGAAAAAGGGACTGATAATTGGCAGGATCTAAATCTTCTAAATGGATATTTTGCAAAGGCATGTTCCTAATTATCTTGTATGTTTGCTATGTGTGCATATTATTATCCCAAGAAGGAAGAAGAAATCATTTAAAACCATCATTAAAACTGATGAAGTTGGATTTTTTAAAAGAAATATAGGAAATATGGAAGTGTATGTAAGTATGAATAAAAAAGAATGATTAAAATTAAACTGTAAATTAAACTACAGAAAAGAATTGGAAACTAAGGAAATACCTATCAATTGGGAATGTCTGAACAAATTATGGCATATAGATGTAATGAAATACAAATATGCCATTAGAAATGATAAAAGGAAAGGCTTCAGAGAAAACTGAGAAATTTTGTATGAACTGATAGAAAGTAAAATGAACAGAATCAAGAAAATAATTTCTACCATAAAAATAACAACCAAAAAACTTTGAAATATTTGAGAACTCTGATCAAAGCAATGATCTATCATGATTCCAAAAGACTAATGATAGAGATTGTTATCTATCCCCTAATAAAGATGTGATGGATTCAAAATGCAAAATAAGACCTACATTTTTGGATATGGCCAATGTTGGAATTTGTTTTTACTTAACCACACATATTTGATATAAGGGTTTCCTTTTTCTACTTTCCCAGTGGGCAAGGGGAGAGAAAGGTTTATTGCTTATTAATTGGGTAGGAGGTAACTTTTTAAAAAGTAAAGCTCAAAGATAGTTCAGCCTGGTAAAATTTAGGGTTGTAAAAAGAAAAAAAGGCCTTTAAGGGTAGGCTCAGAGCAAAAAGAAGCAAATAAAAATTTTAAAGGATATACCCGTTGCTAAGTGAAGACAGTGTGATGTTTAGAGATGATGAAAAGAAATCAGAACTATTCAACTCTTTTTTATTTCTATTGCTGAAAAAAATGATCTTCATATCAAAAGCATAAAACAAAAATTACTGAGGAAGTCAAAATTCAAGCTTGAACCTAATTTTGTCCTGACTCCAGGTCTGGAGATCTTCCCATTATACTATATTACCTATTTACTGAAACACCCATTTCAATTAGTTCTAATTGTTTGAAATTTTTTCCTTATTTTGATCCTAAATCTGCCTTAAAATCAACCCGCTGATTTTAGTTCCATCCTGTGGAGCAGTAGAGAGCAAATCTATTCCCTATTCCAGTGTCTGACACATAGTAAGAACTTGATACATTTTAATTGATTGATTGATATACGTTGTGACCTTTCAAATATTTAAAGATAGATGTCTTGATCTCCACATTTAATATACCAGTTCTTTGAACTGTTCCTCATATAACATGGTTTTCTATCCACTCAGGATCCTGGTTATCTTTTTCTAGTTGTTAATGCCTCTTAAAATATGCCTTCTAGCTCATCTACCTTCTTCCTTAGCCAATCAAATCTTTTCTTCTCAAAATTCTTCCTCTAGCTTTGGTGACAAAGCTATTCTGGTTATTTTCCTACCTTCTTAATTCTTTTTTAATGCCTTTGTTTTCTTTTTGCTCTCTAAATGTAAGAATTCACAGAATTATACGCAATTCCTGTGCTTGACAAGTTTATTATCTGGTAGAAGGAAAAGAAATGTACAAATTATAGCACCAGTGAGACTTCAAGTGATGAAGTAGTCAAGCTACCAGACATTTATTAAACACCTACTGTGCGTTAAGCACTATTAAAAGGATATGAAGAAAAGCAAAAAAATAGTCTCTGCCTGCAAGAATCTCCCTAATTTTGGAGACAACATGTAAATTGCTCTGTACAAACAAAATACATACAGGATAAACTGCGGATAAGCAGAGAAAAAAGTATATCATTACCAAATGGTGAACTGCATCATAAGAAATACAGGAAGGGGAATCTATGTAGGCATGTTAGGGAAGGCTTGATGGAGTAGGTTACCCCTGAATTGAACCTCAAAGGAAAAGAAGGATTTCTTTTATTTTTAACCTATAATAAAACAAGAATTTCTATAACACAGTATAATAAAAGATAATTGCACATGTAACTGCAAATCTACTGTGTATAGCTTTCTATTCCTTTTAAATATACATCAGTTAGCATGTAATTGCTTTTTTCTTTTTTTTTCCATTCCCCCCTTCTTTTGCCTTAGAGATGGCCACTATCAAACACAAATAAGTATATATGTGTTTGTCCAAATATAGGTATATGTATATATATAAAATTATTCCATAATCTATTTATCAGTTCTTTTTTATGTCCTTTATATTTATAATAGTCAAAATAACTTATTCACTCAAAATCATTCTTAAATCAATATTGTTGTTACTGTATGCAATATTCTCTTGCTTCTGCTTATTTTACTTTTCATTATTTCATGCAAGTCTTTTCATGTTTTTCTAAGATCATTGATTTGTCATTTCTTATAGCACAGTAATATTCCCTCACAATCATATACCACAACTTGTTTGGCTATTCCTCAGTTCATGGGCATCCCTAAAATTTCAATTTCTTTGCCACCAAAAAGAGAACTGCTCTAAACATTTTAGAACATTTGGTTCTTTTCCTTTTTCCTTAATCATGTATGTATGTAGTGGTCTTGCTGGGTCCAAGGACATAGACAGCTTAATAATTCTTTGGGAGAAAAGAAGAATTATGATAATGTGTGAGTGGTTAGTACCTAGCAAAAGTAGGATAAAAATCAGGAGGTAGCCTAAAAATTTGGAAGCAGGAGAGAAAAGGATGAAATCAGGGAACAGCTAGCAAAATGATAGTCCTTGAACAGGTTAATGCATGAACAGCAGCACACAAAAACAGGCTGATTGGGACCAGATTTTGGATTCCCTTGAATGATTGTTTAAAGATTTTTTAATAATAATAATAATAAATAGAATTTATATAGTGCCTACCACATTCTGTGGTTTATAATTATTTATAATTATAAATTATGTATGTATAATAGTGTTTTATAATTTTTATTTCATTTGATCCTCACATTAACTCTGGGAGGGATATTCTACTAGTATCCCCATTTTGTACTTTCTTGAGAAATTGAAGCAAGCAGAGGTTAAATACTTGCCATGGGTCACACAGCTAGTAATTGTCTCAAATCAAATCTGAATTCAGATCTTTCTGATTGCAGTCCAAATGCTCTGGGCTCCCTGGAGACACCTAGATATCCTTTAAAAAATATTTAAATAATGAGAAACCAGTGGGTGTGGAAGCAATTCATTTTAAAGGTAGAGTAAAATCGTTTTGCTTTGTCCTGGTACTTAGTATGCACTTAATAAGTTCTGGCTCCCTTTCTATTCTCATCACCCCGGAATGCAAAATTGGGAACATAAGGAAGTATACTTTGGACCAAAGGAAGGAAGAACTTGGAAATACTTCAAATTGGTGACTAAAGCTATGGGGAGCTCTGAATCGAATAGTCTCCTACCAGGGTAAGGCAGGTACAGGCTACAGTCCAAGGGAGTTGCCTAGGGCTCTAAAAGTTTAAATGACTTGGCACAGCCTCTCTGTTTCAGAGGCAGAATTTTAAGTTTCCCTGGCTTCCTGGTTCACATTCTATCCACTGTACTACACTGCCTTTCTGACAATTAAAACTGCCAAACATGACAGGAAAGGACAATGATAAATGTTGAAAGGGATGTGTGAAAACTGGGACACTAATACATTGTTGGTGGAGTTGTAAAATGAGCCAACCATTTTGGAGAACAATTTGGAATTATGCCCAAAGGGATATCAAACTATACATACCCTTTGATCCAGCAGTGTTTCGACTGGGTCTGTATCCCAAAGAGATCTTAAAAGAGGGGAAAGGACCCAAAGGTGCAAAAATGTTTTTTTAGCAGATTTTTTTGTGGTAGCAAAGAATTGGAAAAGGAGTGAATGTCCATCAATTGGGGATTGGTTGAGCAAATTGTGATATATAAAGGTAATGGAATATTATTGTTCTTTAAGAAATGATGAACAAGCTGATTTTAGAAAAAGGCCTGGAAAGAGTTATATGAACTGATGCTGAGCAAAACAAGCAGAACCAGGAATATATTGTACACAATAACAGCAAGAATGTGCAGTCAACAATGAAAGATTCTTCTCAGTGGTTCAGTGATCCAAAACAATCCCAATAGACTTTGGACAGAAAATGCCATCTGCAACAAGAGAAAGAACTAACGAGACTGAACATAAATCAACACATTTCTGGTTTTTTATTGTTTGATCTGATTTTTCTCTCCCAACATAATTCATAAAACAATGTATATTAAATAATTTTAAATTAAATTAAATTTAAAAATAAAAAATAACAAAATAAAATTTTAAAGCTGCCAAAATGGAACAAATTGACTCAAGATAATGAGAGCTCAGTCATTGGAAATATTCAAGCAGAGATTGGATGGCTGCTTTTACAGGTTGTTCTAGAGTGGGTTCTTTCTTCATGTTAAAACTAAGGATTAAGATTCCTCTAATTCTCTAATACAGAGACCCTCTGTTTCTAATCACCATGTTTATCTCAACAAGAAAAGATTTTTTAATTGGGGCAAATGGTCAAATGTGTGCATTGGGAAGACTGTGGCAGCAGCCTGAAAGATGGGAAGAAGAAGAAGAAGAAGAAGAAGAAGAAGAAGAAGAAGAAGAAGAAGAAGAAGAAGAAGAAGAAGAAGAAGAAGAAGAAGAAGAAGAAGAAGAAGAAGAAGAAGAAGAAGAAGAAAGAGAGAGAGAGAGAGAGAGCGAGCAGTACTAGAGGCTGTTACAATGATCTAAGTAAGAGTGGGTGACAAAGTAGAGGAAGAGTAGTAGAGGAAGTGGAGAAGAAGGGAAACATTAAAAAGCATATGACTGTGAGTGACCCTCTCCCCAAGGGTCATGAGCACCTACTTGCATTTTGTTTTTGCTTTCAGAGCAAAGAAGCCCACACAGATCAATCTAAATTTGAAAGCCCCTAAATGTGAGGATGTAAGGAAGGAAGAGGAAAAAAGAGAAAGCAAAACAGTTGATTCTAAGACCGACTGCCAACCCAGTAATTGCCTTATCTTCTCTCCTCTGAATGTTCAAGGAGATAGGATGTTGTAGGGATGTTGGGGATTCTTGCTATGGCCTTCAGCCTTGGACGCTTGTCTTCTTTCATCATCCCCAATTAATCTCCCAGGTCTCCCTGATGTCATGGGCTCACAAAGAAATAATTCCATCGTAGTGATATCTGATGAAGTCATAAGATGATGGGAGGGACTTTATGTTTTTATCTGATGCAACAGCTTCATTTTACAGATGAGGAAGCTGAGCCCAGAGAGTGGCAATCCTACATAGCAGAGGTGGATGCCGACATAGCTCCTCCAACCCTAAAGCAAAGGAGGCTTGGGTTTTTCTGGGAATGCCAGTGCAATGCCACCAATGATGCAATGGCCTTTCCCAAGTCTTCAGAACACTGGAATCTTTCTAAAAGTCATTGGACTCAAGGAAGATCTCATGTCCTCTGCCTCCCTCTTCTGGTTAATTTAAACTAGGATTTTTCTGCTTCCATTTGGAATCACAGAGAAGGACGTTCACAGATTTAGAATGGGGAAGGGATCTTAGAGATTATCTGGTCTAACTCCTGGTTTTTACAGATAAGGAAACTGAGGCTCAGAAGGGTTTAAGTTTCTTTCCCAAGATATCAGAGGTGAGATCTGAACCCAGATCCTCAGACCTCAGAGTCAGTACTATTTCTACTATATTAATCATTGAATCCCAAATATTGAATTTTCAATCAAAAGTTCTACCTTAAGATAATTGGTCCTTAAAGACCACTATATTTAATTTTAAGCTAACTTAACAATTTTTCAAGGCAGTTGCTATCATTCAGCAAGCATTAATTAAGTACCTTTTATATGCCAAGATTTATATGCAAAATACTGCAGTTATAAATACAGAAGTGAGATAGTCCCTGTCCTCAAGGTGATTATTCTGAAACATTGAGATTTATGCCATTTCAATAGATTCTTCTGAAGATTCAAAAGAGAGAAAAGCTAAAATATTAGCATTCTCACACAAGCTATATCAAGAATATTGAAAAAATAGTCATCTAATACTAATCCATTTGAGTTTCATAGTTCTCAATAATTAAAAAAAAAGTACCTGACTTCCTTTAATGGATAAAAATCAACTATCCTAGAGGAATTACCTTTTAGGGTGCTAAAAGAACTAGAAGATGTGATTTCTGACTCTACCTTTGATCTTTGAAAGATGGTAGAGAATAGGAGAGATATCATGGGACTGGAGAAATACAACTGTCCCCATGTTCAAAAAGAAGGAAAAAATGGTATCTACAAAGTCTAAATCAGTAAGGTTGGCTTTGGTTCCTGGGAAAATTTTAGAACTTACTATTCAAAAAATGATAAGCAAACATCTAAAAAAGAAAGTTATGATTATAAAGAGTCAGCATAGCTCCATGAAGAACAGATGATGACAGATGAAGTTTATTATCCTTCTGGTGGGGTTGCTGACCTGGTAGACCATTGGGGTATAGATTTGTGGGCTCAGAAATCATCTAGTCTAAGTCCTCTATATTATAATTGAGGTACCAGAAAGCCAGAGAGATTAAATGACTTGTCAAAATTCACATAAGTGGAACCAGGATTCAACTGCAGGTCCTCTAACTCCAAATCCAAAACCTTTTCCATGATACTATGCTACAGGCACAGTTTTCCTAGATATCCTTTAAGCTTTTTAAAAGTATCTCGTGGATGATTCATGTCAATTCCATAGACTTGTGATGGAGAGAACCATCTACATCCATAGAGAGGACTATGGACCGAATGTGAATCACAACATAGTATTTTCACCTTTTTTGTTGTTGTTTGCTTGCTTGTTTTTTTCTCTCTTTTTTTTCCTTTTTGATCTGAATTTTCTTGTGTGGAATGATAAATCTGGAAATATGTTCAGAAGAATTGCACATCTTTAACCCATATTGCTGTCTAGGGAAGAGATGTAGAGGGAGGGCGGGAGAAAAATATGGAACACAAGATTTTGCAAGGTTTTGAATGTTGAAAACTATCTTTTCATGTATTTTGAAAAATAAAAGGCTATTATAAAAAATAAAGTATCTTGTGAACATCCTTGTAGAAAAGATGAAGATATATGAGCAAGATAAAAGTATAACTAAAGATATTGAAAACTGTTCAAATGGTCAGAGTGATTGTTAATTGTTAACATCTCCACGTCAACTTGGAAGGTGATCCCCGTGGAGTATCTCAGTGACCTATGCTGCTAAAATGTTTTATCAATGACATCCTTATCCAATTCAGTTGACACAAATGACAAATAACATTATGGATGACAAAGTTATGATCCAAAAAGGTTTTCACAGACTAAAAAATTGGTCTAATTGTCAAAAGATAAAACTTAGTAGAGATTTATGTAAAATTCTAATATCTGAATTCACAGAGCAGTTTGGTGCCACAGTAGATAGAATGTGGGACCTGCAGTAAGGGAGACTCATTTTCCTGAGTTCAAACCCCACTTCAGATACTTTGTGACCCCATACAAGTCACTTTACCCCATTTATCTTAGTTTCATCTGTAAAACTTATCTAAAATGAGCTGGAAAAGGAAATGGAAAATCGCTTCAGTATCTTTGCCAAGAGAACCCTAAATGTGGTCATGAGGAATTAGATATGATTGAAGAAAATAAACAACAAAAAAGAAAATACCTGAGTTCAAGAAATTAACTTGTAAGTACAATCTGAGGAAGGGATAGCTTGATGGTCATCTGTCAAAAAGATATAAGGCTTCAGTTCAAAAATTCAATATATGATATTGAATATAGAGTGATATGGAAGACAAAAACCACTAATGTGATCTAGAACATTGAGAAGTACAGCTTTCAGAAAAAAAGAAAGTAATTCAGGGCAGATAGGTGGTTTAGTGGATAGAATACTGAAGGATTTGAGTTCAAATCCTGCCTCAGACATTTACTAGCTATATGACTCCTCAAAACAAACAAAAAATGAGTCGTCAATAAGCATTCATTTAGCACCTACTATGTGTCAGACACTATATATACTAAGCATTCAGGATATTAAGAAGAAACAAAACATAAGTCTTATGTTTTCAAGGAGCTCACAAGCTAAAGGAAAAGAAAACATGAAAACAATTAAGTACAAAGAAAAATCCAGAATAAATTGGAGGCAATCCCAGAGGTAAGGGACTAGCTATTTTTGCTGAGACTGGAAAAAAGCCAGAGAACCCAGGAAGTGGAAGTGGGCATTCCAGGCATAAGGGACAGATTGCACTGAGAATGCACTGAGTTGGGAGATGGAGGTCATGTTCAAGGAATAGTCAGGAGGCTACTGCCATTGGATCATGGAATACATGGAGGGGAGTAAAATATAAGACTAGAAAAGTAAAAACTAAAGACAGGATTTTATATTGGACCATCAAGGGAGCCACTACATATTCTTTTCTGCTTCTTCAATGATCTTCAGACCGCATCTGGAATATATGTTCAGTTCTGGGTATTACATTTTAGGATAAGCTAGAGGGTGTCTGGAGCAAGACCACTATGATGGTAAAAGGCTATGGGCCCATGCCACGAGGATTAGTTGAAGAAATTTAGGCTGTATATCTTGAAAAAGATAAGATTGGAAGAAATGATAGCAATATTCAAATCCTTGAAAGACAAATTTGGAAGAATAATAAGACTTGTTCCATTTGGCTTCAGAGGGGAAAACTTGCAAAGAAGCAACTTAAATTATTTGATATTTGGAAAAAAAAAAAAAAACTAAAATCAAAGTCTTAGTATATGGGAAATTTTTCTAACAATTAGAACTATCCAGAAGTAGTAGAATGGTCTGCCACAGGAGGGAGTAGTAGTTCACCCTCAATGGAGATCTTCAAGCAATGGCTGGATGAGTATTTGTTGTGTTGGGAATTCCTTTTTGGTTTTGGCTTATTCTCTGTGGCTGCTTAGGCACCTTCCAACTTGAAAATTCCATAATTTTGTGGTTCTGAAAACCAAAATGAAGACATACACTATCGATAGTAACCTGGGAAAGTCCTGAGCTCTGGACCAGCTTGACTGCAACAGAAATCTGCCACAAAGAATCAGCATTTTCAAATTCTACTGTTAACAGATCAGAGAAAAACAAGCTTAGATGAAAGTACATATCTCAGAGCCAGCTATTTCCCAGGATTAAAATATCCCCATGATGCAACAGAGTCTGCCAATTCCAGATAGGTTTGAACATGCATCAGTAACCCTACTGAAAAACATTTCTGGAAGACATAATTTGTACCCATGTGAGAAATTACTCATAATAAAAAGCAAATGAAAAATGGGGAAAATGTTTTTGGCACTTCTATTAGACTCCAAATGATTTTAATGCTGCTGCCCAGATGTTGGTATGACAGTGAAAGCACAGAGCAGTCTAACTGGCTAATTGCTCCCTGACTTTACTGCTATTATCCAAAATCCTTCAATTCACTCTTATGAGGCTATTGCCTTGGGACTGTATTTTTTCCTTGTATTCACTAATCCATTATCATCATCAGAATCATCATCTTCTTCTTTTTCTTCTTTGTTTATCTCTTTGTTTGTTAAACTGTTTTCTTAACATTTTATTTTTCCCCAATTACATATTAAAACAATCTTTTAATTAAAAAAAAATTGAGTTCCAAATTCTAACCCTCTCTCCCTCTCCTTCCTTCTGGTAAGTAAGCAAAAGAAATATCTTCCTCTTACTGTAATCGTGTCTGGCATTATAATTATGTTTAATAAAGTAATTTCAGTATTGTAAAACTATAGTGATGGGTCCAGTTTCCTCATCTGTCTAATGAAGGTGTTAGACTTTACTTCCAAGGTCTCTTTTAACCCTAAGCCATAGGATCTAGCATAGTCTTCTAAGTGATCATTTCCTTGGGGAACACCTTTGTGATCAAAGAACATGGGAAAATGGGTGGGTCTAAAAACAACTTGAAGAAGTCATTTATTGACTGCAGCTGTATAGTTATTTTCTTTTATAAATGAGGGAAGCATCTCTTATGTGGGAAGTAAACATTCACAGAGTGGCCAAAGAAAAACTTAACCCTTGGAGCAGGAGAGGGAGTGTCTGCTTCTGATCATTGAAATGAATAGATGTGATGGACACAATAAAAACAAGAATAGACAAAGATTACTCCTAGATGATGGAGTCATGAATAGCTCCTCAGAAGATGGGTCCGCTTGAGTTCATATCCCATTGGCTACTTACCCTATGCATGATGTTGATTGAGCAAATTTTTCAATCTGTCTGGGCTTCTGTAAAATGAGGGCGTTGAACTAAAAAAATTCTAAGGTATCTTTCAGTTCTAAATCAATGAACTTAAGATCATAGGCCTGCATTAATTCTAGAAATTTGTAGTTACAACTATGAAGAAGTAAGCAACATTTTTGGAGAAGGGGGGAGGGAGAACAGGGAGCAGAAATGTATAGGAGAAGAGATTTTTTTATAATAGCTTTTTCTTTTTCTTTTTTTTATTTTTATTATAGCTTTTTATTTACATGCTATATGCATGGATAATTTTACAGCTTTGACAATTGCCAAACCTTTTGTTCCAATTTTCCCCCTCCTTTGCCCCACCCCTCCCCTAGATGGCAGAATGACCAGTACATGTTAAATATATTAAAGTATAAATTAAATACAAAATAAGTTTACATGTCCAAACTGAGCTTTTTATTTTTCAAAATTCATGAAAAGATAGTTTTCAGTATTTACCCTTGCAAAACCTTGTGTTCCATATTTTTCTTCCTCTCTCCCCACCTTCCCCCTTCCCTAGACAGCAGGTAATCCATTATAGGCTAAACATGTACAATTCTGGAGAAGAGATTTTTTTCCCATCAAGAAGATGGAGTTTTAATGTATGCCTCTTGCCAAGATTTGTGACTATGAAGAGAGAGAAATAAGCCAGTCTGGGAGCATGAAGACTGAGAGGGACAAGTAATACCTGAGGTAAGCCAAACATCATGAACTACTTTTGAGCCTGGGAGGGCCCCGGGCAATTGTGAATGGCAAACTGCAGTACCAGCAGGACCAGCTCTTAAGTAGCAAAAGCCTGCCTTCCACCTCAGCTGCAAGAAGAGTTTGCCCTGTGCCAGGTCTAATGAGCCTTCTGAAAGGGCTCATTTCCCAAAATGTTCTTGGGAAAGTGGAAAGACACCGCTCATTTGGGAGTATGTGCTCATATTGTTTTCATTGCTTTACTATTTATTTCTTTCCCAATTAAATGTTTTCCTATCAGAGTGCAGTTCTTTGCCTACATCTGTTAACATTGTGAGCAGAGGCAGGAAAGAACAAGGTGAACTAAGAGGATGACTGTATTGACAGATTCCCATAAAATAGTTGGGAATGATAGGAAAAGTGGGATGGGGACCTTGCACAATCCATTAAGCAGAGTGTAGTGAAAAGATTTGGACTTTGATCCACTTGAGTTCATATTCCATCTTGGCTACTTACCCTATGCATGATGTTGATTGAGCAAATTTTTCAATCTCTCTGGGATTCTGTAAAATGAGGGCATTGAACCAGAGAAATTCTAAGGTACCTTCCAGTTTTAAATCTATAAACTGAAGATCAAAGGCCTGCATTAATTCTAGAAATTTATAGTTACAACTATGAAGAAGTAAGCAAGCCAAGAGAGATAAATTAAGCATCCTCATGATTTTCAAGGACTTCTATTTTGCCAAGAAAACCTCAAGAGCAAAGAGTTAGACATGACTGAACAACAACGATTTTTACCAGTCAGTGAAGTCAGTCTTCAGACAAAGAAGTCTATTTCACATGAAAAAAATGCTCCAAATCACTATAGATTAGAGAAATACAAATTAATACAACTCTGATGTGCCACCTCACACCTATCAGAGTGGCTAATATGACCAACAAAAGGAAAATGATAAATGATGGAGGAGAGGCTATTGTACCATTTATTGGCAGAATTGTGAACTAATCTATCCATTCTGGAGAGAGCAGAACTAATCTACTCGTTCTGGAGAGCAGTTTGGAATTAGGTCTGTATGCCAAAGAGATTTTTTTTAAAAGAGAAAAGAATCTATTTATACAAAACTGTTTATAGCAGCTCTTTTTCTGGTGACTAAATATTGGGAATTGAGGGAATATCCTTCGAGTAGGAATGGTTGAACAAATTATGATGTATGATTGTAATGGAATAGTAATGTGTTATAAGAATTGATGAAAAGGATAATTTCAGAAAAATCTGGAAGGATTTCTACAAACTGATATAAAGTAAAATGAGCAAAATCAGAAGAACATTGTATACAATAACAGCAATAGTAACAGCAATGTGATGAAGAATTGTGAATGACAGCTATTCTTAGCAGTACAATGATTCAAGGCAAATCCAAAAAATCTAATGATGAAGTATACTATTCATCTCCAGAGAAAGAATTAATGTTGTCTCAATACAGATAAACATGCTGTTTTTTTATTTCTTCCTTCCTTCCTTCCTTCCTTTATTTCCTTTTTTCCTCTTTCTTTCTCCCTTTCTCTCTTTTTGTACTAAATAAGTAATAGGGAAAGTTTTACATGATTGCACATATGTGCAATATGTGCATATGTGCAATATAACCTGTATCAGATTGCTTCTTGTCTTCAAGGAGGTAGAAAGCAGGGAAAGTTAGAAATTTGAATTTAAACTTTTAAAAAAATGTTTTAAATTATTTTACACAAAATTGGGGAAAACAAAATATCATTATTACAGTTAAAAAAAGAAAGATGTCACTTTCTATTATGAAAATCTAGGAAACCTCTCGAGTGAGGTTTTTGTAGGTCTTTAAAAAAATGGGTAGGATTTCAATAAAGAAAAAATGACACAAAAGGGAAGATTCATGTTGTGTAAACATAAACAAATAGCTTAAATAAAACCACAGAGATTAGAAAGTACATAGTAAACTCTTGGAATGGTGATTGGTCTTATCTAGTTGGACCATAGGGAAGGTAAAGCAGAAGGGCATGAAATAAGACTAGAAAGGTGGACAGTCAGGCAGTCAATCAACAAACATTTGTTGGCTCCCTTCTATATGCCGTAGCCTACTAAGCATCAGAGATACCAGAAGAAAGGCAGAAAATAGTCTCTGCCCTCAATGAACATACAATCTAGGGGGAGAGACAATATGTAAATAGCATTTGCATATTGCAAATTGCAAGAAAAAAAAGAATACAAATATAATTACTACCAAGTAAAAAATAAACAAATTGGAAATAATGAACAGAAGGAAGGCACTCAAATTAAGAGAGATTGAGAAATTTTTCTTAGAAGGTGAGATGTTTGCTGGGATTTGAAGGAAGTCAGGGAAGGTAGAAGCCATCATTGAGGAACAAAGGCATCCAGGCATAAAAGGTGACTAATAAAAATACCTAAAATCAGGGATTTGAGTTCAATTGCAGCCTTAGATACTTAATGCTTCCTAGCTGTGTGACCCTGGACAAGTCACTTAATGTCAATTGACTCACAAAAAAAAAAAGGAAAAAGGTGTCATGTTCAAGGAAAAACAAGGAAGCAAGTTTCTCTGGACTGAAGAAGATTCAGAGGGATATAAAATATAAGAAGACTGGAATAGTAGAGGGGATAATTATAAAGGGCTTTAAGTGCCAACCAGGAATTTATCTTTGATCCTGAAGATAATTAGGAGTCATTGGAGTTTTTTGAGTTGGAGGGACAGTGACATGGTCAGACCTGGGCTTTAGGAAGCAGATCAAAGAGCTGGCTATTGCAATAAGGTTAGGAATTTGGACTTTATTCCATGAGCATTAGGAAGTCACCAAGAGGTTTAAGGAACGACAGGATCAGAGGTGTACATTAGCAAAATTAATCTGATATATAAAATGGATTGGAGAAAGAGAGGTCAGTTAGGAAAGCACTGAAACTGTCAAGGTGAGAGGAAATAAGAGCCTGGAGTACAGCAATGGTAGAGGGAATGAAAGGAGGGGACTTGGAGCCATTTCATGTGCTATTTACAATTTTATATCATTTCCTCCCAATTGGGGAATGCCAGGGCAGAAAATATAAAGTGGATTTTCTGGGCATTGACAGAACTGAAAGGAGTCCAAAAATGGAAAGCCAAGAAAAGTACTAAGAGAAGCCAGTTTGAGACTGACAAACATGAGTAAATCAGAAGTGGAGGTGGAGCTAAGGCTGCTAAAATGAATGAATGATCCTCTGATAAAGGTCTCATTAAGGGCATCCCTCAATTTCCAATTCTTAACCACCATAAAAAAGAGCTACTATTAACATTTTTGTACAAATAGGTTTTTTGCCCTTTTAAAAAAATGAGACAAAGATTCTCATTGAGCCAAATTTATAACCATTCCCCAATTGATAAATGGTCAAAAGATATGAACAGGCAGTTTTCAAAGAGGAAATCAAAGCTATCATCAGTCATATAAAAATGCTCTAAATCACTAATAGTAAAAGAAATGAAAATTAAAAAGACTCTGAGGTAGCTCTTCATATCTATCACATTGCCTACGATGACAGAAAAGGAAAATGGCAAATGCTGGAGGGGATATGAAGAAATTTTACACTAATGCACTGTTGGTAGAGCTGTGAACTGGTATATCCTTTCTGGAGAACAATTTGAAACTATGCCCAAAGGATTATAAAACTCTCCCCAAAAGATAACCAAAGGAAAAAGAAAAGGACCCATATGTACAAAAATATTTTATAGCAACGCTTTTTATGTTGGCAAAGAATTGAAAACTAAGAGGATGCCCATCATTTGGGGAATGGCTAAATAAGTTAAGATATATGATTGTGATAGGATACTATTATGTTGTGAGAAATAATGAAAGGGATGCTTTTAGAAAAACCTGGGAAGACTTATATGAGCTGATACAAACTGAAATGAGCAGAATCAAAAGAACATTATACACAATATGGTAGTATTGTAATTATGATTAACTGTGAAAGACTTAGCAGTACAATGATCTATGACAGATCCAAAGGGCTCATGATTAAATTGCTATCTACTTTGAGAGAGAGAGAGAACTAATGAACTCAGAATGTAGATTCAAGTATGTTTTCTTTCACTTCATTTTTCTTGCTTCCCTCCCCAACAACATGGCTTTATGTGACAATATGTTTTGCATGACTTCATATATATATATTGGACATTATGTTTTTTACCTTCTCATATTCTTTTTTTTAACTAATTTTTTTTTTTTTGGCAAGGCAATTGAGGGTAAGTGACTTGCCCAAAGTCACATAGCTACTAAGCTTATCTTTTCAATGGGTGGGGAAGAGGCTAGAAAGAGGCATAGAATTCAGATCTGGAAATAATTTTTTAAAAATAAAAATAATAAATAGCTATTTCAAGTGCTTACTGTATTCCAAGCACTTGTGCTAAACATGAATATAAAAATATGACAGTGCCTAACCTATGGAACTTACATTCTAATGAGGGAAATAAAATACATAACAGTGGTGGCTAATGACCCATGTTTTGGTATGCAAAGTCATAGGCATGGTAACTGAAGCCATGGAACAGTCAATTAAATTGATTTTCTAGGGGGGATTTTCTCCAGAAATGTAATAATTCTTCCTAAAATTAGAGACTGAGAGCATCATTGGGTATACTTAGTGGTGGCAGGAAGGTCTGGTGATTCAAGTCATTAGCAGTAGGGCAGATGGCAAGAAGATGACCAAAATGGCTAGTTAGGTGCTCTGAATTAATTCAGACATGACGAGTCATATGAATTTGTGTTCCCTCACTCACCAACCAGGACAGCTCAGTATCAGAGTTAGCAAACTAAAACAAAATAGACTAAGTGCCAAATCACAGTCCCCATTTCCCCTTGAGTTGTCTTGAGGATGTTGTCTGGGTAGAAGATGCAAAAATAGCTGCCCATTAACTAGGATTGATAGTATGAGGTATGTGCCGCTTTTTCAATTACCATTAAAACAATGAAGAAATTTTGATAATAGAATCTTAAGATCACAGGATCATAGATTTTAAGCTGGAATGGACCATAGAGACTATCCTATTAAAACCCCCACAACATCCTTTACAGAAAGTGTTTTCAGCTCCTTAGAGACTCACAGTGAGTCAAAACATTGAAAATTCAATATATGCAGATTGAAGTCAGTCAGAGAAGTGAAGAACACAGAGTTGAATCCTCAGACATGTAGATAGTGAGAGCTAACACAACCTAGTGCACAGGTTCTTTCTCTCTGCTCTTTCCCTTGGACACAAAGGTTGGGAAATAAGGCTAGAAGGAAAGTCCATCCCTTCATCTGCCTAACTAATTTCTTTTCTTTTTCCATCCTTCTTCTGGAGAGGAAAAGTCTAAGGGGGAAAGGGAAGGGAAAGAAAACAACCAAAGCTGCCACATTACTGAAGCTTGCCATGAAAGTGTTTAATATCTATCTGTTAGACATTGTGTTATCTAATATTGCTAACAAATTGCATGACTATTAACATTGAGTTATATGATGCTATCTGTCTGATGATTTAACATTTACAAAGAAAGCCAGTCCATGGGAGAAAAGTAAGAATTTAGCTTTCTA
The DNA here is from genome assembly GCF_902635505.1 of Sarcophilus harrisii. Classification (NCBI taxonomy): domain Eukaryota; kingdom Metazoa; phylum Chordata; class Mammalia; order Dasyuromorphia; family Dasyuridae; genus Sarcophilus; species Sarcophilus harrisii. The sequence continues at coordinate 420,376,045 of NC_045429.1, forward strand.
ATAAGTTAGAAAAAAAGACATTAAAATATTTGGATAATTTAAAATATATTCTATATCATCCCCATTTATACTGCCTTTTAACCTGGAGGAAAAAGTAGCACTTCTGTGAGCCTGTAGGAGATATTGTAGTTGTTCCTGAATTCATCTTTTAGCATAGAATCAAAAGAAGTCCCATTATCCACAAACATATCATCCTATCCACTTTGTATTTACTAGCTACATTGTATTATCTAATGTTCCTTTTATATCTCCTCAACAGAATGTAAGCTTCTGGGGAATAAGACCTGTTTCATTTCTGCCTTCATACCTCTAATGCCCAGTATAGTGACTGACCTATAAATGTCCTTACAAATCATCTAGTTTTATAACTTAGAAATAATGGAACTTAAATAGGAACTTTTGATATGACTTGCCACATCAAACCAATTCTACCACAAATGAACATTTCCTAAGCACATACCATGTGTCAAATACTATACTCGTAATTAAGTAGAACTGGTAATAAATGCTGCATTTTGCCATCATCATTGGCCTTCAGGGAAATTAGATCCAGAAAGAAACATCCTTCATTTCCCCTGAACCTGATTTCTCCATACCAGTTCTAAGAGCCTGCTGTTTTCAGCATCTGGCCTGGGAGCCCTGAAGCAATGATAGTGGTATCTGCCCAGGCAGCAATTTCATGCATGACTCAGAAAGGAAGGTGGTTCTAATTTCATCCCTACCTATCACACACCCAAATATCCTCCTCTCCTCCCCTTTCTCCCCAATAATGCACCAGTCACTCCAGACTTTTTAAATTCTATATCTGATGTAGAGGGGGCAATATCTTCTAGGAGTGCTAAAGCTCTTGCATGTCACCCCTCATTTGAACACCCCCTTTCTAGTTTTCTGTATTCCTCAGCTGTCTGGAAGAATAGTGTCATACCTGTCCAGAGACCAGTATATTATGCCATATCCTACTGGTTCTGGGCAGGCTGAAGTCACCTTTCGATGATTTAAAAGCTGATGAGTTTTAGCTTTATTGCAGATGTGACTTCTGGGTGGCCAAATTGGTGTCGATGAACAGCTCACTCCTGAGGCACAGGGACTACATTAGGGAGAGTTATGATTATGCAAAGTGCCTTTCTATCACTTCATTGGGTAACTCCCAGCAGAAAAGTCAGTAATACAGTTCTCTCTCCCAATTATCGGTTCAGAAATCAGACATTACTCCTGGGCCAAACCCTCAGGCCATTGACTGATGATCCCCCAGTATTCCTTTACAACCTTTCCAGTCTTCATGCAGTTTATTCTCCTCCAACACTTACTCTGTGATTCAGCTGCATTACATTCTTTTGTTCCCATTCCCAAGGAATGTGAGTTCCTTGTTGGCAAGAACTGTATACTTTGCATACTGCTTGTAGATGTTTACTAAATATTTAATTGACTTGACTATAAGGTACCTTAGAGCAAGCAAAGAATATCTGAAAGGGGTTGAAGAATTTCTGTCTCTAATCATTAGGCTAAAATTCTTATTTTCCCCCATGGACTGGCTTCCTTCTTAAAATAGAACTTCTGGAGTGACTATGGGAGCAGTTATTAGGAATATTCACTGATTCTAGGGAAGAATTAGGGACAACTCATCATATAATCTCCTCAGTGATATTCCTTTCTACTCCATCTTTACAAAAGGAAAGGAAAATATAATAGCAACTTTATTCAATCAAAAAGCATTCATAATTTCTTATTATATGCCAAACATTGTAGTTCAGGATCCAAAGAAAAGCAAAAACACAATCCTGACCTTCAAGAAACTCATATAATCAGAAAATTGGGGTATCTTGTTTAAGGAATAGCAATGTCGCCTGTGTCCCTAGATCAAAGAGTATGTGGCAGTTGGGTAAAGAGGAAGAAAACTGGAAAAATAGGAAGGGTTCAGATTGGAGAAGATCCAAAAAGAGGATTTTGTATTATAGCATGGAGAGAAAAGAAACCTTGGGATGACTCAAGTTTGTTGAGTAGGAAGGTAACATGATCAGAGTTGCCCTTTTAAAGGAGGCTTTGGCAGCTATGTTGGGGATGTACTTGAGTAGGTAGAGATTCGAGGCAGGGATAACAACCATGGTGTCCAAATTCAAGGAAATAAAGACCTATTTCAGAGAGGTGTCTGGTGTGAGTGGAGAAAGGGTAAATAAGAGAATTGTTTTGAAGATAAAAATGACAAGACTCGAAATAGACTGGATATGTAGAATGAGTGAAAAGGAGAAGTCAAGAATAATATTAAGTTCATGAGTATAGGTGATTATTATTGTTTGTCCTTCTTTCTCAAAGAGAACCATGATTTCAGCAAGGAGATGTCATGACATGCAAGGGAACTAGATTTAATGAGGGAGGGCTGTGCCAAGTCACCAGCCTCCCTTTCTCCTCCAGAGCCAACTGGATCCAGTGGCAAGATATGGATCAGGATGACTAGAGATGATCCCATCGGTGACTAAGTGGTTTACTCAACAGTAATGTGAAAATTTAGAAGAGGCGAAGGTGGAAATAGTGATCTGATTATATAAAGTATATCTGGGAGAGCATAAAGGTTCATTCAATGTGAAACAATCATGTCAGATATTTATTACAAAACAAAGATTTGACATTTATTACATGAAATCACTTAACCAATTAGAACTAAGCAAGGCTAAATCATAGATGATTCAGCAATGTTTTTCTGTGTTTGGGGACTTAAAATTCAAGGGGATAGGAGGAGTGGGGGATAGGTCTAGGAAGTAAGGGGAGGAATGTGGGAAGAAATGATGAGGGATAAACCTCAATGAATGATATGTTTGAGACTGTCTTAAATATGTTAACAAGACAATTTGGAAAAACTGGATTCCTTTTGTGCAAGGTTATGATTGATAATAGGAACAGGATAGACTTGTTTATTTAGCATTTCCTGACAAGGGCACAAAATAAACTGAATTAGAGTGCACATCATTAGGGAAGATAACTTTTATTTGGGCAAATTGAGTTTGAGATGATTATGGAACATTCAATTTGAGATGTCCAATAGATCTTTGGTGATCGAAAATTAGAGAGAAGAGAGATATAAATATTGTCTCCATAGAAATGATAATTAAACCAGTGGAATCTGATGATAATGCCAAGCAAGACAGAATAGAAGAACAAGACAAGAAAGCGAAGTACAGACTTTTGGGAGATACTTATAGGCAATGGATAAGGCTTGAAGGAAGATGATCCAGGGAAGAAGACAAAGACCAGTCAGATCGGGGGAGTACCATGAAGATCAGTATCAGAGGAGAGGGTGTTCAGAACAGATCCTAATCTTGAAGATTTGTCCCAAAGGCTGTTTTCATGTAGATTACCAAGTATTGGCTATATAGTTTTTCTCATGGCCCATACTTATCTGCCTGTCTTACTTGCTTGACCTTCCTGACTTTTTCAACTCATCCCCAGCAGCCTTCTCAGGTTGGAGACATCTCTTCTTCTACATCCATCTTTTCATAGGTAAGGCAATCCCTCCCCCAATCCCTTTTCAGTTTCCTTTTTTTATGGAGTCCTTTTTTTATCAGAATATAAGCTCCTTGAGGTAAGAAATTGTCTTTTTTCTTCCTCTTATGTTTGTATTCCCAGGGCTTAGCACAATGCCTAGCACATATTAAAAGTTTAATAACTGTTCTCTTTGTTTCCATTATTACAAGCAAACAGGGATACAGCCAAAGTAAACTCTCTATGTTCCTTAACACCTAGCATAGTACTTGCACCCTACCTGTGTTCATAAAATGGTAGAGATGCTATTCTTCTCTGCTGGGTAAACATACTGAGTTTTTCTTGCTGGCAGATACATATAATAAAAGAAGGAATATCAATTGCAGCAAGGACCAGTGTTTCAATGGACTTCTTGTTTGAATCCAAATTCATTGTATGCTAATCAAAGGGCAAGATTTCTTACTCTAGGGCTAATATATCCCCAAGGGGCTTGTGGGTCTATTTCTGTGGTGGTAGAAAACTACCTTGGCTGGGGAAGAAATTATCTTTTTATGTTCACTAACTTTTGGCTCCTTTGTGAGCTTATATATTTTCTATTTTAAAAACATATTCTGAGGAAGGGTTCATAGACTACTAAAAGAGCACAACACACACACACACACACACACACACATGCACACACACACTCATATCAAAGCTACATTTCCTTTTCTGCAACTTCTACCTATTGCTTCTAGTTATTTCCTCTGGGAACAAGCTAGAGGAGTTTAATTTCTCTTCTATATGATAGTCCTTCAAATACTGGAAAACAGCCATCAAGTGTCTTCTAAATTAAACTTCTGTTCTCCAGGCTAAATGCCTCTAGACCCTTTATTCCAACTTATAAAGATTTTCCCTAATATATGAAGCGCATGACCCATGCTAGTCTCAAACCAAACATAATAGTTAAGACATGGCTTCACTAGGACAGAATATAACAAAGATACTAACTCCATAGTCCTGAACACTAAATTTTATTTTAGTTTTTAATGTTCACTGAAACCCCATTAATTTTTTTGGTCACCGTGTCATACTGTCATGCCATTACTCATCTTGCAGTCTACAAAAGCCCCCATATCATTTTCAAGTGAATTGTTGCTTATTTGTTCCTTCCCTATCCTATACTTATGATACTGATTTTTTGAACCCAAAGGTATGACTTTACATTTATCCCTATTAAATTTCATATTGTTACATTCAGTTCATTCTTTTAACCTGTCGTGAGCATTTTGAATCCTGACTATCATCCAATGAGTTAACAATGTCTTCCTTCTTTGTGGCATCTGAAAGCTTACATATCCTATCCATACTTTCATTCAAATCATTGGCAGAAATGTTAAAAATCACAGGTCCAAATAAGATAATATAGTAGTAGGAAGCAGTGCAGTTGAGCTCCCTTTGACAAAAACTCCTCCAACAGGTCTAGAGAATGCATAAGACTGAATCCTGCAGGGAAATTCAGAAAAAAATCATCGTGAATCCTTTGTCTGTAGGAGAGGAGCGAAGTGGAAAGGGTAGGGAAAATTATGTCACATACAGTAAGAGTACACAAGTAGACATTTAGACAAACAAGGAAAAGGGGATGGGGAATAGCTAACACTTCAAATTCACCCTCATTTGAACTAGTTAGAAGACAGAAATAATTTCATTCAAAATGGAAATAAGGTAGAGATGATAGAAAATTAGAGGGAGACCAGATTAAGGAAAGGATTAGTCCTAAAGATTAGTTTCTAAGGTTGTACAAAAATCTTTGAAACGCTTTTTATGGTGACAAAGAATAGGAATCTGAGAGGGTATCCATAAATTTGGGATTGGCTGAACAAGTCATGGTATATAAATATGATAGAATAACATTGTGTTATAATAAATGACGAAAAGGATGATTTCAGAGAAACATGGGAAGATTTATAAGATCAGATGTTGAGTAGAGTGAACAGAACCAGGTGAATAATTTATATAATGACCACAATATGGTAGAGGTCAGCAAATTTGAAAGAATTAGGAACTCAGTTGATAAATGGTCAAAGGATATGAATAAGCAATTTTCAGAGGAAAAAAAATCAAAGCTATCAATAGCCATATGAAAAAAATGCTTTAAGTCACTGATAACTAGAAAAAAGCAAATTAAAACAACTTGAAATCCCTCTGTACATCTATCAATTGATGAAAACAACAAATGCTGGAGGGGATATGAGAAAAAGAATGCTTACTAATCCATTCTTGGGGAAACTGTGAATTAGTTTAATCATTCTGGAAAGCAATTTGGAACTATACCAAAAAGCTGCTTAATTGTACATACCTTTAATCCTGCAATACTACTACTAGGTATATGTCCTAAAGAGATTTTTAAAAATTATAGTAATTCACTGGGCTTATACTCCAAAGAGATACTAAAGAAGGGAAAGGGACCTGTATGTGCCAAAATGTTTGTGGTAGCCCTCTTTGTAGTGGCTAGAAACTGGAAAATGAATGGATGCCCATCAATTGGAGAATGGTTGGGTAAATTGTGGTATATGAATGTTATGGAATATTATTGTTCTGTAAGAAATGACCAGCAGGACGAATACAGAGAGGATTGATGAGACTTACATGAACTGATGCTAAGTGAAATGAGCAGAACCTGGAGATCATTATATATGTCAACAACGATACTGTATGAGGATGTATTCTGATGGAAGTGGATTTCTTCGACAAAGAGATCTAACTCAGTTTCAATTGATCAGTGATGGACAGAAGCAGCTACACCCACAGAAAGAACACTGGGAAATGAACGTAAACTGTTTGCATTTTGGTTTTTCTTCCCGGGTTATTTTTACCTTCTGAATCCAATTCTTCCTGTGCAACAAGAGAACTGTTCAGTTCTGCACACATATTGTATCTAGGATATACTTGCCGTCTGGGGGAGGGGATGGAGGGAGGGAGGGAGGGAGGGGAAAAATCGGAACAGAAGTGAGTACAAGGGATAATGTTGTAAAAAATTACCCTGGCATGGGTTCTGTCAATAAAAAGTTATAATTATTATAAATAAATAAATAAAAATTATAGTAATTCTTTTTGTAATAGCAATGGACAGGAAATTGAAGGAATGCCCCTTAATTGGGAAATGGCTTGACATAATGATATATGAATGTGCTGCAACAAATCATGAAGGGGATGGTTTTAGAAAAAAACCTGAAAAGCTGTGTATGAACTGATGCAAAGTGAAATGAGGAGAATCAGGAGAACAATTTATAGACAATATAAGTATATAGCAAATATAGCAATATTGTGAAGATAATCAACTATGAAAGACTTAGTTCTCAAGCTGGGGGACAGGGGAGGCAGATATTTATTAATTTAAAAAAATAAAATATGACTTTAAAAAATTAAAAGTCCAAGGTCAGATCTGCTGGATACTACAGTGAAGATCTTTCCCCCCCCTCCCCAATGGAGATCTCTTCTCCATTAACATAAATACCTTATTTACACTCTTTGGTTCCAGTCACTCATTTAACAAGTTCCAAGTCCACCTATTTTTTTTTAATCATCTAAGTCAAATCTCTCCATTTTGTCCATAAAGACTATGGTAAGAGTTTTGCTGAAATCTGAGTATCCTTTGTCTACATCATTCCCTGGATCTATTTGACTTAGTAAATGCTATTCAATTAAAGTTTGACACTATATTAATTTGATTATACGGTAAGATCTTTGGGGTTTATATGTTTTTGTTACTTTCAAGTACCTACATCAACTCTAACTTCTAGCAGAGTGAAACTAAATAAGGGTTTTCCCAGATGTATTATTCATAGAGAAAACTCCTTTTGCAATTAGCACCTTGGTTGCAAGTACATAGATGCTACTTGACGTGCTTCAAAAGTTCCCTTAAGTAGATTAAATATCCTTTAATGATTTTGGAAGCCTCTTTATTTTGTGTAGCAAACTCTTAATAGACAATGTGAAGGTAAATTATAATAAATACCAAATAACCAGTAGCCTAAAATAATGAGATCTCACTCTATCTACTTCTTGCAATTGTCTTTGTTAATACTCCCCTCCATTAGAGCAGATAATTGAGAGCTGAGTGTGGTTTAAAGAAAATGTTAAAATTTTAGTGCCCAAATGGATTTTACTTAATGAGTGATTATGGTAAGAAAATGCTATAAAAATAGCACTTGCTCTTCCACAACATTACTGGTTTCCCATTGGCCTTCAAATTGTCCTGACAAATAGACTTGCCCTCCTGCAGACCTGGGATTCTATTCTGCCTCACACATCCCCAGCAAAACTGCCAGCTGAGAGCTAATTGCAGAATCTTCATTACCAGGGATGATTGAAACTATAAAAAGCACACAGCTGAATTTTCATATCCTGCTGGGGCAAGCACAAGGCCCACTCTCTCTCTTTCCCTCCCTTCATAGCAATTATCTTTGGCACATATGTAGACCCTTTTAGAGAATTCAGAAGTATCCATAGATGTGATCTTATTTTTTTCCACTTCCCTGGGAGGTAAGCTGATGACAGTAGCAAGTATGATTAGCCTAATTTTACTGATGGAGAGACAGAGGTAATTTCCTATCCACCCTGGAAGCAATTTGCCCCATGTCCCAAAGAGATACGCCTAACAAAGATCCATTCTCAAGCCTTTGTGAACTATTAGGGAAACTTTATCCCACAGCTCTGTTTTAAACATCATTCTTCCCTCCCCCCCCTTTATGTTAGTATGATCCTGGGCAAGTCATTTCATCCTCTTTGCCTCAATTTCCTCATCTATAAAATGAGCTGGAGGAGGAAATGGTCAACCACCGCAAAAACCACTGCCAAAAAAAACCCATAATGGAGTCATAGAGTCAGCCAGGAGACTGACCAACAACAGGCAATAATATTTAGGTCCTCAGTGCTAAAGCAGATTTCATCATACTAATGAAATCACATTTTTTAAATCAGAGTTTAATTTTGAATGTAACTGAGGGAAAATATTAAAGAAAGAAAGAAAATCAGAGTTTAGCAGAGTTAGCATGTAACAAGAGTGGGAAGAGGAGAGGATAAAGCACTGAATTTAGAATCAGAAAAACCTGAGTTCAAAACCAATTTTAGACACTTAATAGCTATATGACCCTGGATATATCATTTAATTTTTTTCTGCCTCCTCTTCTGCAAAATGGATATGAAAATAGCATTTCTCTCCCTGGATTGTTAAAATAAGATAATATTTGTAAAGTACTTTGCAAGCCTTAAAACAGTATAAAAATGCCAGTTGTTGTTATCAATTAGAATAATATTTGATAAGTACTTAGCACTGTGCTCAACACTTAGTAGCATTTAGTAAATTCTTATTCCCTTTCCTTTCTCTAACATAACTATTATTATTGACTTTTTTGTTGGACATGGAATCACAAAGACTTAAGTTCAAATCCTACTTTAGACATGACCCTCACTTAAGATATTTACCTCAGTTTCCCCCTCTGTAAAATGTCGATAAAAATAGCATCTGGTCAGAATTGTTGTGAAGATAAGATGAGATAATTTTTTAAAGGGTTTTACAAACCTTTGAGTACTATGTAAATGTTACTTAATGTTGTTATTAAGTGTTGGTCTTGGAGTCCAAAAGCCTGAATTCAAATTCTACCTCAGATATATACGAACTGCACAAGCCTGGGCAAATCAGTTAAGCTCTCTTAGCCTTGGTTTCTTTATCTGTGAAATGGAGATAATAATAGCACCTATTTCTTAGGGTTGTGGTGAGGATCCAATGAGATAATGTATATAAATAGCTTTGTTAGCAACATTGGAGTGGGATTTTTTTCATTCTTTTTTTAGGTTATACATATACATTCAATTTTTACATATTTCCACATGAGTCATGTTGGGAGAAAAAAAATCAGAACAAAAGAGAAAAAAATGAAAAAAATATGCATTGATCCACATTCAGTCTCCATAGTTCTCTCTGGATGCAGTTGGTGTTTCCATCTAAAGATGATTAGGATTTTTATAGAGAAGAAAATAGGCTCATTTAGAAACAAAATTGAACTTCTATCAGCAGTGGGTAGTCACAATGCTCAGCCCAGAGGCTGGCACATAATAGGTGCTTAATAAATGCTCATTGACTGCCATACAGCATAAAACTCAATAGAAATGGGGATAGAGAAAAGAATATTGGATTTGGCAATAAAGAGATCTCATAACTTTGGAGTAAACAGTTTCAGTAGTTTTGGGAATAGGTGCTGAATTACAGTGTACTCAATGGAGGAGCAGATAATGAGAAAAGAAATGCAGTATAAATAACATTGACCACCCTGATCCCCATTACTTTAAGGCTAGGTATGTTACATTTCATCATCCCTCCAGGTATCTCCAGTATTACTAACAGAGTTGGGAGTGAGGGATATTTTGATTCTTTGCAAATGGGTCCAGCCCCCATCAATGGTATTCCCCTACTATAGACAGTGTCTTCTGTTTTCTCGTAACTCAATTTAGCCACTAACTTGGATGAATTTTTACAAAGAAATATTTACTTCAACGGCATAATCATAAATATACAAATTTTACTAACATGAGAGGATTAATATCCCATTCCCTATCTCCTTCAGTCACTGGGAAGGAGGAATGAATTAGGTGCATATCTTAGATGAATTCCAAGTCCAAAGTCCTGCCCTGATCCCAAGTCCCAAGTTTTCTGGCTTCTTGCACTTAACTCATCCAATCATTATCCTAGCACAAGGTCCCATGTTGCTAAACATTTGCAATGGCCTCTTAATTGATCTATCTATTTCATGTCTCTCTGATCTCCAAACCATCCTCCATTGACAAAGTCATTTTCCAATAGCCCAAATGGTAATGTCACTCAACTACTCAATAAACTGCAGTGTCTTCCTATTATCCCAACAGTCAAATATAAAGCCCTGTTTTTTGGTACTTAAAACTCTTCACTCCATGGTTGATCCCTTCCTATTTCAGATCTTGTTTCATATTCCATTTACCTTTTACAGCCATGTCAGCAGTTGTTGTTCCTTAAATACAACATTCCAGCTGTTCTTCCCTAGGTCTTTGCTTTCTCTAGGACCTTCTACCATACCTGAACTGCTGTTCCTCCTTACTCTATGTTTTTGGATATTCCCATTTTCCCTAAAGACCCAACTCCTATCTTGCTAACATTTATCATGTATGTGCTTATTGTTTCTCTTACTGGAATTTAAACTCTTTAAGGCATGGAAACCTATTCAAAAGCCTTTCTTTTAGTAAAAATTAAAACTATTGAGAAATGTTTTTCCTTAAAAAGAAAGGGAAGATGGAAAGGAAAAAATCTAACTTTTGGAAAGATAGATAAGTCAAAAATAAAAAGGCCTTAGGGAAATGGATAAAAAGTGATAGACAAATTTAAATCTTGTAGAGAAAAGAATTGCCTCTTTGTCTCCTGAAATGATTTGGTGTTAAGACCCATTCTTCTCTACTGAGAGAGTGCTAAGATATTGATTGAAGATAGGAAGTCCCCCTTTTATTCCCAGAGTGACAGAAATGGTCCAGTAGGGAATGGGATGTTTCTTACTTGGCTATTCTGGAAGATTAAATCAGGAATATATTTTAAAATATTATGATCTTTTCTTTATTCAAGGTTCCTATAAAAGTGCCTGAAATTTTTAGATGTTAATATTAAATTTAATTTAAATTGTTTATGGATGATTTAAGTCTAAAATGCAAAGTACATCATTAATATTATTTTTGCTATTATTCAACAAAATTCAACAAAAGGGACTTCATTACTGAATACCCTGTAGGACTTAACACAGTGCCTGAGACATGCTGTTGTTCAGTTGTATATAACTCTTCATGACCTATTTGGGGTTTTCTTGGCCAAGATACTGGAGTGGTTTGCCATTTCTTTCTCCACGTCATTTTACAGTTGAAGAAACTGAGGCAAACAGGAATAAGTGACTTACATAATTAGTAAGTGTCTGAGACCACCTTGAATCTAGTCCTCCTGACTCAAGGGCTAGTTCTCTAATCACTACACCACTTGGCTGCCCCTTACCACTGGAACATACTAAGCACTTATAAAGGCTTGTTTGATTAATTAGTCACTCTGTCAGGTTAGTTATTGCTACTGAAACTTACCCTATCACCAGTGTTTCTTCATTATATCTTACCTGTATAATGTTTTACAATTCACAAAATTCTTTCACGTCCATTGCTCATCAGCAGCACCATGAAGAAAGTAATATTAAATATCTCCCTTTTACAGATGCAAAAGCTATTGATAAGAATGGGTAATTTCCTCAAGGTCACACAACTAAGTAATAAAGTAAAGTAATAAAGAATCAATATCAAACTGGATGTCTAGTGTTCCTTCTCTATACCATCTTGCCGCTGGGTTCTCCATAGCACCTTTTTAATAGACTAGATTTTCTCCTATTGACTATCATGCCCCACCATCCTATCTTTCCTGAGCATGTTGCTAATATTTCTGTGCCTCAATTTTCTCATCTGTAAAATGAGGGGATTCAACTTAATAAGCTCCCTTCTACCTTGAAAGATATGATCCTTGAAGACAGGAAGTCCCCCTTTTATTCCTAGAATGACAGAAATGGTTCAGTAGGAAATGGGATGGTGCTTACCTGGCTATTCTGGAAGATTATATCAGGACTATATTTTAATGTGCCTGAAATCTTTGATTGTTAAATTCATCTTGGTTATTTGACCTTGGTATTGTCCAAACTAATATTTTCTATTAGTGTAAAAAACCACGAGCAGGATTTCAGAAAAGCCTGAAAAGACTTATATGAACAGATGCTGAGTAAAGTAAGCTGAACCAGGAGACACTGTACACAGAAATAAGATTATGTGATGATCAATTGTGATAGGCTTGGCTCTTTTCAACAATGAGGTGATTCAAGGTAATTCCAATGAACTTGGGATGAAAAATATCATCCACATCCAGAGAGAGAACTATGAAGATTGAATATGGAGCAAAGTATGATATTTTCATTTTTTGTTGTTGTTTGTTTACTTGGTTTTGGGGGGGGGTTTCCCCCTTTTGATCTAATTTTTCTTGCATATCATAACAAATATGGAAATGTCTGGAAGAATTGTATATGTTAATTTATATCAGATTGCTTGCTGTTTTAGAAGGATGGAGAGGGGAAAAAGGAAGAAAAAAATTGGAACACAAGTTTTTGCAAAGGTGAATGTTGAAAACTATCTTTGCGTGTTTCTAGAAAAATAAAATACTATTTTTAAACAAGTAGGAAAGATGTTTAAATTCCTAAAACTAGCTCACCCAATCCAATCAAGATCCATCTCTTTAGGGGTTAATTAGTCAGTTTGTGACTCACTAGGTCTCCTGTCTTCTTTTTGAATTCTCATCAACACCTTCACCAGAAGGGGTCTAGGCAAAAGGAGAAAAGACAGAATACAAATTAGTTCACTTGGCTATTTGTAGCAACTCTCCTCCTAGTTTTAGGAAAGGACATTACTCAGTAACAATGTTTGAAACCATTTAGTATTTTATTTTACCATGTTACTGCTACTAATACTAGTCTTCCTAATAATACTAATTTTGCTGTCCAATTTTTCAATTGTGTCCAACCTCTCGTGACTGCTTTGTGATTTTCTTGGCAGAAATGCTGGAGTGGTTTGCCATTTCCTTCTCTAGCTCATTTTACATATAGAAACTGAGGCATACCCTTATGCCCAGGATCACACAGGTATTAAGTTTCTGAAGCCAGATCTGAAATCAGGAAGATGAGTTTTCCTGAGTGCTAGCCCACTTGTACCTAGATGCCCATGACAACCTTAATAATACATGACTATATAACATACATAAAGCATTTTCATAGACATTATGTCCTTTGTTTCTCATAACAACTCTCTGAGAAACACAAATCAGGGATTATTCATCCTCATTCTACAGATATAAATTCTGAGGCTCAGAATAGTTAAATGAGTTATCAAAGATCATCAGGCCTAAGTAGGAGAGCAGGACCCAGACTTAAATATTTGGTTCCAAGATCCATGTTGCTTCTGCTCCATAATACTACCTCTCTGACATCACTAGTTACTACAAATAAATTCAGATTGCAAGAGAATGATGACCTAGTCTCATAGATCATCCATCCCCTGCAACATGCCTCATTAATACTTGACAGTGTACAAGCGTGCACCAGTCTGCGTAGACAGCAGAAGAGGGAAGGCAGACTTATTGTGTCCTCTGAATCCTTGTGCTGAGTCACCGAGAGCCTTGTTTAGCCTTCTTCCTTCTTGACAGTAAGAGGGAGGATGGATTACTTCCCTGGCTCCATTATGAATCAGTCACCATATTGCAGTGATTCTTCTTTAGCACCTCCCAAGTTTAGTATGGCTACTTGGGGATAATAACTATTCAACTCACAGCCAGAGTCCACATTTAATATATTACTCAATAGCAATGGCCATATGAGAGATACATAAATCTAATAGCAAAAGCATCTAATTAAGACATAAAGCAATATGGATAATAAGGAAGGGAATCAAATAGTAAAGCATTCTCTATCCCCATACACAAAAGGGTACAAAATTCCTCACTTTCAGAGGAGTTAAAAGCTAGTTTCTACAATCCCTCTGATGCTCTAACCCAGCAGGAAGTCACAATCATAGCTCTAATGGTGGATGCTCAGAGTAGTGTCTTTCCCAGGAGTGTCTCAAGACAGGCTGGAAAATAGAGTTCTCCCTTCTGCTCTGGAGTCATCATGGTCCAAATATGAGAGCAGTTTCAGAGAGGCCATGGTCATATTGTTCAGTATGCATATTTTCTCTGCAGTCAGATAAAATAAAAAATATAATGCATTTTGCAAACCTTAAAGACTTATAAAACTTCTAACTGTGATGATGATGATGATGAGTATTATGTCTCCCTCCCCTAACAGTTGCTCCATATGTTGCTTCTTCTGTCCATGATGCTTCATTCCATTCCAGTCTTTAAACCTCCTAACTCATATAGCATTCTCTCTTCTCCACACTCCCCTCCACCAATCAGAGCCCTTGCCTAGCAATATCACCATACTGCAGTTTAATCACTGCAAGACACAGATTCCAGAAAATATTCTTCCATTGACCAAAGTTTTCTCTGCCTCAGGCACTGTAAAAAATGAAATCTGACTACCATGACCTCTGTGCTGCAAACTGTCTTATGAATCCACCATTACCTTTCCATTTTTTTGCCATTAACCAGTTAGGTTTTTATCCCCACAGGCCTGGATTAGATTGATGACTAAACTAAACTTGTCATCTTCAATCCTCTTCTTATTCACTCAGCCCTTCACCCTGCTGCTAGAGCTGTTTTCTGGAAATACGGCTCTAATCAGGTCCTTTCCCCAATCAGAAGCATTCAGGGACTCCCTTTGCCAATGGAATAAAATCCAAGCTCCTTTGCCTGGCATTCAAGACCCTTCACAATGAGGTCCTACCTTACCCTTGCCAAACACAGCTCAATGCACTTTAACAACATTTACTGGGGTTAGTATGTGTAGGAACTCAACTAGATCCTAGTGAGTAAAAATGTAGAATGAGGTCCTTTTCCTCATGGACTTTATAATCTGGTTGGGGACAAAAAGAGAAACATTAAGAGCAAAAATATAATTACATAGAAGAGATCCAACATTATGAGATATTCAAGAAGGAAGAGACCACTCATAACTGGTGGGAGCAGGGAATTCTTAATGAAGGGATAAGACTGGAGCTTGGCTGAGGACAGCAAGGATTTCTTAGGTTAAGATTTTAGTGGTGAATAGAGTAAATTTCAGGCACAGGGGAAAGTATATGCAGGACCACTGAGGTAGAGAAGGCTAGAATGAGATTAAAAAATAAATAGTTCTATTTTTCTGGAAGATGGAGTATGCAAAAGGGGATAGTATGCAGTAAATTTCAAAGAATAAGTTAGAATCCAATTTATCAGCTATTTACCTTATTTAAACCCTTTTCTCCAGCCAATCTAGTCAGTCTAGTCCCTAATATCCTAAATATATCATCTATTTTTGCCCATAATGTGTCCTCTTACTTCACATGTTTTAGCTATCAATTAATCAACTCATATTTGTTAAGTGATTACTTATGTACAAGGCAATATGATTAGTGCTGAAGATACAAAAGCAAACAAACAAACGAACAAAAAAGCAAGACTGGTATCTGACCTCAAGGAGCTTACATTCTAATGGGGAAACAACAAGTAAATAAATGGGAACAGAGTAGTTGGAAGATAATTTAATGGAGAAAGCACTATCAATTGGTGGGACTAGAAAAAGCCTCCTATAGAAAGGGATGATTAAGACAAGTCTTAAAGAGAGCCTTATTTTCATGACATTAAGTCACTTGTTGTTTAACTACATGAAGGTAAAATGATTTCTAAAAATTCAGAATAATCTGACCCAAACCACAAATGATTAGAGAAGAATTACAGAATCACAAAAATTGGAAGGGACCTAGAGAGCAATAATTTAACCAATCTCTTCTATAACACTCCAGAAAAGTTGTTATCCAGTCTTCTTGATATTTCCAATGAAGAAAAACATACTAGATCCCTTTGAGGTTAGGGACTCTGCTTGTAATTCTATTGCAGATTAGCACTTTCTTTGCAATTTACAATCTTCCAGAGCTGCCTTGACCACTGAGAGATTAGGTGACTTGGCCAGAGTTATGTAACAAGTAAGGGCCAAACATGGACCTGAAACAGAGGTCTTTCTAACTTTGTGGCTCTAATTTTAACATGTATAGGACTGTTTGCCATCTGGGAGAAGGGGTGGAAGGAAGGAGGGGAAAAATCAGGTATGTTTTGCAGGAAATGTATTACTTTTCAAGTATAATTTGTACTAAATGCTTGAGGAGATCCCTTCCAACTCTGAAGTTCTGTGATTCTTCTTTTCTCTAGACTAACCATCTCCAGTTCCTTCAAACAGTCTTCATTTGGTATTAACTTGACTTCATTTTCTTGGCTGTCCTCATATGGATGCTCTCCAGCTTAATTATGGCACCTAGAATTGAATAAATCACTCAAGAAGCAGTCTGACCAGAGCAGAGCATGATGGGATTATCACCTCCTCATTCCTAGAAACCATTCCCCTCAATGGAGATCAAAGTGACATTAGCTCTCTCTTGCATAGCTTTTCATACTGCTAACTCCTACTGAACTTACAATTTACCCTCTTAGAAACTCCAAATCATTTTCAGACAAATGTCTGCTTAACTATATCTCGCCCATCTTGTATAGCTTAAAAGCTTAAGCTTGTATTAGCTTTAAAAAGTCTAAGTTTAATACTTTACATTTTTTCCTGTTAAATATCACATTTGATGTTGTTTTTGTTGCTACTGCTGTTGCTGTTTTTCAATCATTTCAGTTATATCAATTCTTCATGATCACATTTAAGGTTTTCTTGGCAAAGAATAGCAATATGATTTGCTATTTCCTTCTCTAGCTCATTTTATAGATGAGAAAACCGAGGGAACAGGATTTAGTGACTTGCCTCGCGTCATGTAACTTATATTTGCCCACTATTCTAGCTTGTTCAAATCTTTTTGAATCCTAATTCAATCATCCAGTGCGTTAGTTATCCTTTCATTTTATTATCATCATCATTATTATTAAAGCAAAAGTTAAACTAAAATTAATTAATCATAACAATAATAATAATAATCTCTGAAGGATCAGCTATGTTCATATTAAATTGTCTAGGATTCTAGGAGATAGTGACCCTTCAATATACAGCATCTTTTTTCCAGTAAATGCTAGGAACATGTGAAGTCACAGTGGATTTAGCTGCTGTCAAATCACATCTGTTTTACAGTGTTAGTTTCCTCAGCTACCGACTTATCAGAATATATCAGTACATAGCAGTTTACAATGGCAACTCCATTCTACACAGATCTGCCTAAATATTTAGACATAATCCCACAGTAACAGAAATGATTGAGTTAAAATTTAAATCACCATAGACAAGTGTCAGCCTGAGATACGCAAAGTGGGCTCTCATTGAAGCCTTATTCTCATTAGATCCTTTAGTTGACTTGTCAGCTCTGTCTAGGTGAATGAGTATCTGTTTTGTGACTTATTCAAATCCTGTCCAAAATTTTGGTTCTCCTTTTTTGCTCCTGATCTCAGTGTCTGGGCTACTTCTCTATTGGACAATATATCCTTCTCTCAGAAGGAAGCCAGGGCATGGAAGAAAATATCAAAGAGCTCTAGTCCCCATACTAGTTAAATGTTTGGAGATAACATGATAAGGTTTCTTCCAGTTTTAAATCTATGATCTGCAGATTTTAAATGACATATTGTCATTATCTGTGAATTTCAGTTACAAAAGCCACATTTGTGCACTTCAGCATGAGACAACAAAGAATTTTCTCTGTGTGACTGTTCACTGTATTTGTTATTTTAAAAAAAAATCATCTAGAAGAGTCCAGGCTTTCCTCTTTGACATTAATGGACACAACTGACATAACTGAAAAACAACTACAGCAACAAAAATAACATCCAAGATACTTTTTAACAGGGAAAAATATAAAGTATTAAACTTGGGTTAAAAAAAGTCAATGTCTAAAATACAAAATGAGGGAGACATGAGAATGGTAACTTAAAGTTTGGAAGACCTGAGTTTGAATGCTGCCTCAGACTCTTAGGACCTTGGATCAACCACTAAATCTTTTCAACCTTAATTTCCCTCTCTGTAAAAAATAAAAACAAAAATAAAATTTGAGGATAATAATTTGGGTTGTTTTAAGGATCCAAGAAAATAACATATACTTTGCAGTATTGAAATGCTGTATGAATGCTAGCTATTGTTGTAATTAAGCTGCTCTTCCCTCCCCCATCCCCATTACTTCCTCTTCTGCAGAACTACTGAGCGCACAGACACCAACCTAATTCTGTCCCCTGCAGAGGGACTATTTAAGTTCCTGTGGTACAGCTCCATTTTCTTCAGTGCTCCTGAGGTTTATTTCACACCATTAGACAAGGTTTCATCCCAGGAAGGGGAGCCAGGAAGAGGAAGCAGGCACTTAAATGTTCCCAAGAGTGATAATCCTTGACTTTGCTGTTAGAAGTCTGAGCAGGGGCTCATCACACAACAGTATGTGTCAAATGTGGGACTTGAAACTAGGAAGAGTTTGGGGAACTGAATGAACAGAGGAAAAATCTAATAGTCAGAGAGCCATTTGGAAAAGATAGTGGAAATTCAGGCCGGGTTTTATGGTTGCTGGTTGCATAATATTCTAGGTGGAGGCTGAAACCGGTTAATTCTGATCCTTGCAGGAGAATATAACAAATCCCCTCGATGCCCCACATTCTCAGCACTATCACCAAAGAAATACCATTAGGAAATAAAGGGAATGCTTCATTTAAGCAAGTCCTTAAATTCTTAATGATCTCAGCCTCTCCAGACTACAATCCTTCCAATCAACATCTCCCCAGGCAGCAGCTTTCTTAGACAAGTTGCTTTTTTCCAAAGCTCAGCCTTCCTTGAATCAGGAAGATTCCACACAGCAGTTTCTCTCTCTAGTGGTTTTCTTTAAGTTGCCACCTGCCCACATAGCCAAGACTCTGGAAGGGCTTCTTGATAATTTCCCTATGTTGTTTCTGGGCATTTTTATTCACTTCCCAAGCTGAAAAGCATTGGTTCCCAAGGCAAGGAATGGGATGGTGTAAATGCAACCTATTACCACAAGGAGAAATGGCTGGCCAGAGACTTGCTGGAACCTCAATCACGTGATCACTAAAGCCTGATTCTAAAATCATAATAAAAGCGGGAATTGTGACTAAACCTATCCATGGATATGGGGAACTCCCAGGTGAACAAATTCTCTCTACCAATGCAGGCCAATAATTTCTCTTCAATTTATTGTCTTTATAAGCAAAGTTTCTTAATGCAAAGTTTGAGAATTTTGTTTTGTTTTATTTTTTATTTAATAATTATATTTCTCTAGTGAGTGTTCCCAAAATCTAGTGCAAGTTTAAGGTATTAAAACTTTAAAACTGCATCATAAAATTGCTTTTCTTTGTGATCTTATTTGTTTTATTTTATGCTTTTAAAAATTTCTGAGGAGTCCATGGACTAATTCACCAAACCTCTAGAAGAGTCTCATGACACAAAAAATATTAAGAACCTGGGAACCCCAACATCAGGCATGCAGGATCTCAGAGGTTCTTAATATGAGAACAAAGCAAAGAGGGTGGAGCTACAGGTTTCTAAAACATGATGACTCAGATTCATCCAACATACTCACAAAATATTTACAGATCCATTTAGCTTCCCCCAAATGGCTTAAAAAATAGAAGAAAGTCCACACTAAGTCTTGTTTATGTGCAAAGTGCTTTGCTCAGTACAAAAATAGTATCAATAAAATAATGCCTTCCTTCCTATTGCTTATAGTTAAATAAGGAAATATAATACATACATAAGGTCTATCCAGGACATTATTTGACCTCTCATAAGATATGATAGTTTGGGGGAAAAAAACTGTGTTCACCACTCTGAAACCCAAAGGATTCACTCAAAGTAGCCATTTCTGTTGTAGGCTCTGGATGTGGCCTCACTTCCTGCCTGAAATCCCTACAAGGAAATTTTCTAGAAACTTCATCCTTTAAATTTTATTTTCCTATTTGTTTCAATTATGGTAGGTCTCTTACATTAATCAATATTTTGCTGTATCAACAGAGATTAGAAACAAATCAGATTGGCAGGAGTAAGAACCTGTTCCTCTCTCCATATAATTCACCATATTTGGCTCTCTCTGGGAACCCACCAAAAGCAAAAGCAATTGGAACCCAAGTTTTGTTCATTTATTAAGAGGGGGTAAGAAAGAATTCACTCTA
This sequence comes from Sarcophilus harrisii, assembly GCF_902635505.1. Lineage (NCBI taxonomy): Eukaryota > Metazoa > Chordata > Mammalia > Dasyuromorphia > Dasyuridae > Sarcophilus > Sarcophilus harrisii. The sequence goes on from NC_045429.1 coordinate 420,396,365, forward strand.
GTTGGATGTGATCAGTCAGGTCAGCTTTTCTGAAAAATGATCACTAGTCTTGTTCTTCCCCCTGCTGTAGCCTGAAAATCTTTTCTCTATGGAACAGTGACCACTGTGGTCATATGCTTCTTTCCTTTCTACCCCCTTCAGGGTATCTTATCAAATAAGATAGCATTTTTACATAGCTTAGCATAGTGTCTGGTACATAACAAGTATTTAATAAATGTTTGTTTCCTTTCTTTGTGTGACTTTTTTTTTTAAGCTATATGGGAATTTTTGTTTTGTTTTGTTTTACCATTTTTGTTTTGGAAAACTGAGGCAAACAGAAGTTAAGCAACTTGCTCAGAATCACAAAACAATCAAGAATCTGAAGAGGAATTTGAATTCAGCTCTTCCTGATTCCAAGCTCAGCACTCTATTCACTGTGTCATTTAGCTTCTTTTAAGTGGTGAACAGGAAGGAATTATTTGTTTTAGAGACATAAAGAATAAGCAACAAGATGGTAGACTAGACCATTCCCTCAGTCTCTCAAACCTCTTCAAAAACAGAAATTATGCAACTGCCTCCTTGATCTAGAAAACCTGGAATCCAAAAGAAATGTTTTTTAAAAAAGCCTAAAACCTAGGAACTGATGCTCACTGATCTTGAGTTCACTCAGCCACCTTCTCCCTTATAAGCTCTAAGTGCAAGCTTGCACTAGCAGACTCAAGGACATGACACAGGCTAATATCAAAACTTACCCCTTCAACTTGATCATTCCTCTCTATTTCCATTGCCTTGGAGACCCCAGATCCAGGATAATACATACATACATACACACACATATATATATATACATATATATATATAAACTATTCCCCAATAGATAGTCAAAGAATATAAACAACTAGTAGTCAGAGGGAAAAATGCAAGCACATGAAAAAGAATAATAAGAGAAGTACAAATCAAAACAACATTAATGCTTCACCTCAAATCCTGAAAATCAACAAAAATGACAAAACATAATCCATATTGGAGAAGTTATGGAAAGTTGGGCAAACTAATACATTGCTGGTGGGATTGTGAAATGGTAGAAGCATTTTTTTTTTGGTCAAGCAATTTGGAATTATACAAAAAAAGTGACAAAAATATCCATTTCCTTTGAACCAAAGACTTTATTACTTGGTTTATACTCAAGGATGCCATTGATTAAAAAAAATCTCAACATATTCCAAAATATTTATATCAATACTTTTTGTGGTAACTAAGAATTAGAAACAAAGTAGATACTCATCAACTGAGGAATGGCTCACATATCACAAACTGTGATACGTGAAAGTAATGGATTTTTACTATAAAATAAGAAATGATGTGTGTGATGAACACAAAGAAGTGTGGAAAGATCTATCTGAACTGGTACAGAGTGGAGTAAACAGAACCAAGAAAACAATGTATCCTTTCAACAATATGATGGGGGGGGAGGGAAATGACACACATACAAAGAATCAAACATGAATATAACAAAATAAAAAAGATCAAGTGGGATCCAACTCCACAGTTATGAGAGGACATTCTCAACATAGCCCTGTGGAGATGGGAGATCCATAGGTATTACACATTGCACATGTTTTTGGATTTTTTTAAATATATGGATCAATTGGGCTGATTTTTTTTTAATTCTCAAAAAAATATTATTTGTCATATGGCGTGGCTATCTGAATGGGGAAAGGCAAAAATACATGGGAAACTATGTTGATGTAAGAAACAGAACATATCAATAAAAATTTATCTATTTAAAAGTTACAGAGACTATTAATCTCATAATGGAGTAGATTGACAAACACTTTTCCATGAACAATTGATAGAGTTGATGTGATTATGATTCCATAACTAGGAAAGATCTGAGTTAGGGGTGAGAGGAGAATATGAATTTTGGAATTGAGAATGATAAGAAGATGATTCAGTAGTTAACTGAAACTAGTCCTAGATATAGTGTGTAACTGAGGCTGCCACCAATCAAAATAGCAGGATCCCAGGGCAGTACAAATAAGGATTAAAAAAGGGGTAATTCCTGTTCTGACAAAGATTAGACTACATAACTTCTGGGGTCCTTTCTAACTCAGAGATTTGGTGTTTGAGTAGCCTCAAATCAAGCTGTCCAAATGCTCATCTTGGGTTGAAAGAGGTAGAAAAAAACATAGAGATGCATACATGCACTTGAACCCATATGTATATGTAGACTTTCAAATACGTCCATATGCGCACTTATGCATATGTGAGCATACATACAATACCTGTTGCTATTATTCAGTCAATTCACCATTCCTGACTCTAATCCCATTGAGGATTTTCTTGAAACGATACTAGAGTGATTTATCATTTCCTTCTCCAGTTCATTTTACGGATGAGGAACTGAGTAAACAGGGGTAAGTGACTTGCTCAGAGTCACACAGCTAGGAAGTGTCTGAGGCCATATTTGAACTGAGGTCTTGCCTCCTAACTCTACTTCTACAATATCTGAAGCTATTGTTTATGGGACTGCTACAAATGGATCCTAGAAATTTTTTATTTCTAGCCGCAGCAGGAAAATAATCCACATTTTTGATTATTATCCATGATTGTCATTTATTACAGCTCCCTTAGCATGAAAATGAGTGTCAGAAGGGAAAGAGATCATAAACTGTAGAATAGTGTTTCTGCCTCCACAAATAACTGTGCCATTTTATTTCCACTCACACAACCTAGTTCAGGACTTTCACTTGAAGTATTGCAATAGGCTTCTTATGGGTCTCCGTGCTATAAAGCTCTCCCCACTCCAGTATATTCTACCCTCAACAGGCAATATAATTTTCCTAAAGCTCAGAGATTAATGTTATTTCTACACACACACACACACACACACACACACCCCTAAAATGGCTTCCTATTATGTCAAATACCAAATGTAATATATAGAATGTAATTTCTCTGAAGCCAGGGACTAGTTTTGCCTTCCTTCACAACCTCAGCACTTATGAAGTTTCTACTCTAATAGAGTAGAAAAAATAGTGTCTGCTCCCAAGGAGCTTGCATTTAACAGGCAACTGAGTGGTGCAACAGTTAAGAGTGCTGAATCTGGAGTTGGAGAAATGGTTTCAAATCACACTTCAGACATTTGGTAGTCTGAACCTTGAGAAATCATTTAATTGCATTAGTTTCCTTATCTGTAAAATGAGGGTGACAATTATAGTACCTACTTCCCAAAGTTGTTGAGGATCAAATGAGATAACGTATATACAATGATAAGCAAATCTTCAAGTGCTGTATAAATGCTCCCTATTATTAATAGGAGAAGACCACACATCCAAGATGTAGATGTTTCAGCTACAAATCAGATGGACAGGTCCCATAGTCTAGGGTACAGTTGCAAAGAAGATGTTAATGCATCTTCTTAGTTATTCTCACCAACAGTAATAATAATAATACTTACATAGCACCTACTATGTTCCAGCCATTTGTAATTACAATTATTATCTCAGTTGATCCTCACAATATCCCAGTGAGGTACTATTATTATCTCCATTTTACTGATGAGGAAACTGAGATGAACAAAGGTTAAATTACTTACCCAGGGAAGAAATTTGAAACCAGATTTGAATTTAATTCTTCCATAATCCAGTCCTGGTATTCTATCCATTGTATTACCTACTACATTTTTAAAATATTGAACTATTTGACAATATCCAGCATTTTGATCACAAAAACTTTCTTTTCCCAACTCTCAATTCCTGGTAATTGGTCACTATAAAGTCAGGAACTGACTTTCAAAAGCAGTTACCAAGTAATATCTCCAAAGGTTAAGTCCTTTGATGATAGCTTCAGAGATTTGGCTAGATATAAAACTATGTGACTAGGGAATACTGCTATTCCTAGAAATCTGAGATCAGCATCCTGAATTCCTCCATGCATGTCCTTGATCATCGTCAAGGTGGTGGTAATGGTAAGTTAATTTGCCCAGCACATGCTTTCTCCTTTTCTTCCCTCTGATTCTCTTGATTCTTTATTTAAATTGACTTGCTGGCACTTGGGATAGCAATTGGTGGGGATGTCTGTCCTCTTCTTCTCAGGGGTAACTTCCCTGCTTAATGGTTCCTTAGGGAAAAGTCAGTTCAGTCTATGAACAGGGTATTGTCATTCTCTAGATATGATGAAAAAAATCACTGGATTGCAATACAGAAAGCCCAAGATATGATAGTAGAACTTCCCAGTATAGTCATGAGAATAAAATGAGAGCAGTTTTGTAAATTGTACAGCACAATGCACATAGTAGGCACTTAATAAATGCTTATTTCTTTTCTGTGTTATTCTGCTTCTCCCATATCTCAGAAACTCCACTAGAACTCTGCACAATCTAACAATCAGAAAGCTAAAAAGTACAAAAGTAGAGCAACTTAGTCAAGTCCTCCTCCTAATAGCCCATCCTCCATCATCATTAACAACCTTTCTCAGGGACTTTCCTGAGAGCAGTTAGGCGCTGTCCACAGAGTCGGTCCTGAACCCTACAGCTACTTTCAGCTTTGTCATGGCGCTAACACTTTAACTTCTTCATCTATAAAATGAGAAGGTTACAACAGATATTCTTTAAAGTCTCTCCTATCTCTAAATTTCCCTGATTATAAAAGAATAGCAGGCTGAGTGGAAAAAAGGTGGGTGGAAAAGAGAGAGAAATGTATGCTTCCTAGGTGTGAGAAAGTAGAAATTAGTGGGAACGGAAGTGAGTGCTTAGCAAAGCAGGCACAAAATCTAAGTCTGGAATGCATTTATATTTTATCTTTAATCTCTTTCCAGGTTTTAATTAAAGCAATGACATAGTCTTCCTATGTTTATAAACCTCTTCTTTTTTCATGTCAGAATGATTTTTTAAAACAATTGAATTATTTGGTCAGTGTAGATTCATTGTGGATTCTATCCTCTCCTCTGGCTATTAACAGGCTGATTTCCTAGCTAATTCTTTTCCCTGAGATGTTGTAAAAGCAAGAACTACTGCCAGCATAGCTCTTATCAAAATATTTTAGCACTTCTACATCTGGTCCTGGCCATAAAATAGAAGTGAAGAAACACTTATGTGAAGATTTCAGAACTGTGAAGGAAAAAAAGAGAGGTCTTATTTTATCAGCTCTTGCTCACATATCTCTAGGACAGGAAAGAGAAGTGAATTACAGTTTTAAACAAAAAGACATTCAGTGAAAGAAATGTAAATCCGTGGCATGAACAGGCTCAATTAGGATATGATGAAAATGAGAATGAGAAAGAATGAATGTTGTTACATGTATTACATTTCCCTACATCACTGATTTATGCATACACTAAACCAAGTAGTCAGTAGGACAACTTATACATCAATACACTAAATAGTTAGCTCTTAATGCACCTACATCTATTTCTCCCCCTACACTACAGTTTCCTACAATTTGCATTATATAGCATCACTAGGAGAATATTGATGTTTAGAAGTTAGGATTTTGTTTCATAGAGAATGATGGGGTTAGTGAAATGTAAACTTCTTCAGGATGGGGATTATTCTATGTGTTTCTAGATCCCATTTAGCACCACAATTTGTAAGAGGTATAAAAGGTAGAGATAAGAGCTGCAGTTTCCCAAATGAATGAAATGTTTTCTTCCTCCTATTCAGTTCTGGACCCAGTTCATTGTTCAATTTCAATATCTGTGCAAAATATTTTTATTGGTGAATTAACTTTTTAGACTCTCCTTCTAACTTTATATGATTTGAATATTCTTCAATCATTTCTTCTTTTCATATATGGATAATGAGGCCAAACTCTTTTTCAAGTGATTATGGATGTCATTTAGGGAAATTTACTGTGTTACAAAGGCCTTCTATCCAATCAATACAACATCATTTACTAAAGGAGCATCTGGAGGACTTCATCATCTATAGAATCTCATCTCATCATCATCTCTATGGAATTTTATCCTCTCCCCTTTTCCTTTAACTAATTATACTTTTGCAAACCTTATCATTAAATATCTCTCACCATCTGCCTCTTTTGTGACTATCCACATGGAATAGAATGGCTTTAGGGGAAATCAAGCAACAATACTGATAAAAATCCAAAACAAATTTATGCTGTATAGTTTTAACAAGGTCCTCACTACAGCAAGGCAGTCCTTGCAAACCTTCATAATCAATTCACAATACCTCTCTCCAAAGTAAGTATCTCAAACCTTTTGATTCCTCCTCAAGTGGAACCTGTAATGGGCTGAAGTTTGAGTTGATGCACTTAGGTCCCAAGTACATGAGGCTAAATAGTAATTGGGCTATACTCTATTAATATACATGATTGGATAAAGAATGGTCCCTGCCCACTCTCTGTGCAAGTCCTGATGTGTTGTACAGGAAATGACGATTTTGGTGGATGGAGGTAGAGAGAGGAACAGGAAGAGAAGCTGGGAGAGATTGGGCCTGGGTCCATTCTCCTAGCTGCTGGTCGTGTGGCTGCGGGTCTAGCTAGCTTCTTGACTCAGCTGCACACATTGCTATTGCCGATTCTCTTCCGCCTCCGATCCTTCTTCACTGAGAATAAAGACTGACGATTTTCCCCTAACCTGAACTCTGGACTCCTGCTGATTTTAAAAATACACGGTCTTCACAGGAACCTCTTCCCCATCCCCCCTCAGCTTATGGCTTCGACTCATACTTGAGGCCATTTGCCCAAATCTGTACCCTTTTTCTCTTTATTTTCCATCATTTAGACATTTTCCATGTCTCCTTCATTCCTGTCTTACATGAAGAGATAGCCTTACTCCTTTCCAAAACAAACCTCTCTAATTATGCCCTTGATATAGTACTCCCTCTTTACTATCATATTCACTCTCCATAAGATTCAAATCTCTCCCTATCTAATAGGTCCTTCCATGCAGCCTTCAAACATATCTATATCTATACCATCCCTAAAAAGATCCTCACCTGTCTCAGTTATTCTTGGAAGCTACTACCCTATATGTTTCCCCCATTTTTTAGATATACACTTTTATAAAGACATCTAAACTAAATATCTCTACTTCCTTCCTTCTCAATTCTTTTATTCTTTTGCAACCTCACTTTCAACTTCATAATTAAATAGAAATTTAATTTCTTAATAGCCAAAAATCATGGCCCTTTTTCATCTTCATCTTTCTTGATCTTTCTGTAGCACTTGATATTAGTCACCATCTCTTCCTGGTTCCTCTCCTCTTTGGGTTTCCTGTTAGAATCCTTACAAAGTGTTAACTCACTGGAATTGATAGAAACAATGCTTTACACCTTTGAGAGTTCACACATTAACTCACACATTCGAGTTCACAAGTTTGAGAGAGTCACAAAGTTATACCTCCCACAATCCCACTCTCTCAAAGGAGGAGTCAATCTTTGGGTTCACACCTTTAAGAGGTTGTATATAAGAAGCTCTTAGAGCCTCTGTCAGTCAGTCAGTGAATCAGTTGAGGAGATTGAGAAGCTAGAGACTGCAGTCGGGCAAAACTGGGGATTTGGAAGAGAGGCTGAAGCTGGCAGAGGCAGAGGCAAAGGCAAAGGACTAGCAACAAGAGTTGTTGGAACCAAGGAAAGCTTACTGGGCTATTTTTTTTATTTTTTTTTTTATTTATTTATTTTTTTTATCAAACTGTGCATACCCCTGGATCCAGCAGTATCACCACTGGGCTTACATCCCAAAGATATATATATATATTTTTATTTAATAGCCTTTAATTTACAGGATATATACATGGGTAACTTTACAGCATTAACAATTGCCAAACCTCTTGTTCCAATTTTCACCTCTTACCCCCCACCCCTCCCTAAATGGCAGGATGACCAGTAGATGTTAAATATATTAAAATATAACTTAGATACACAATAAGTATACATGACCAAAACATTATTTTGCTGTACAAAAAGAATCAGACTCTGAATTATTGTACAATTAGCTTGTGAAGGAAATCAAAGATGCAGGTGTGCATAAATATAGGGACTGGAATTCAATGTAATGGTTTTTAGTCATCTCCCAGAGTTCTTTTTCTGGGTATAGCTAGTTCAGTTCATTACTGCTCCATTAGAAATGATTTGGTTGATCTCGTTGCTGAGGATGGCCTGATCCATCAGGACTGGTCATCATCTAGTATTGTTGTTGAAGTATATAATGATCTCCTGGTCCTGCTCATTTCACTTAGCATCAGTTCGTGTAAGTCTTTCCAGGCCTTTCTGAAATCATCCTGTTGGTCATTTCTTACAGAACAGTAATATTCCATAATTTTCATATACCACAATTTATTCATCCATTCTCCAACTGATGGACATCCATTCAGTTTCCAGTTTCTAGCCACTACAAAAAGGGCTGCCACAAACATTCGTGCACATACAGGTCCCTTTCCCTTCTTTATAATCTCTTTGGGATATAATCCCTACTGGGCTATTTTGGAAGAGACAATAAAGGACTGGATTTTAACTCCTGGCTGCATTTGAGGTGATTGTTACTCTGAACCAAAACTAAGGCTGCCTCCAGAAGCCCCCCAAGAAACTTGCTCCCAGAGAACCATCATATTTTAGAAAAGAAGAGAACACTACAGTTTCCCTAACACTTCTTTCTCCCTTTATCTATGTAACTGTTTCTTTTTTGTTCCTTTGCTAGATTTTCATCCAGTTGATTGACACCATTAACTGTGGATGTTTCCAAAGTTTCTGTGTGCTAGATCTTCCTCTCTTTTTCCTTTTTATTGCTTGATGATCTCATTGGCTCCCAAGAGTTCCATTATTCTCTTTATGCATATGATTCTAAGCTCTTACATATGCACTCTCAAATTACCAATTGCCTTTTGGAAATCTTGAAGTGAATTGAATATCCCATAGTCATCTCAACTTCAATTGACCTCAATCTCAATTTTCATTATTGTTAAAGAAATCACCATTCATTCTCCCTGTAAATGAGCCTCACCTAGGCTCATAACCTCATTGTCATTCTTGATTCCTCACTTTCAACTGCCCTACATATTCAATTTATTACCAGACCTTGACATTTTCATCTCCATAACATTTCTCATTTATATCCCCTTCTTCAGTGCCAAAATGATTTTCCTAAAACACTGAACATGTACCCTATTCAATAAACTCCAGTAGTATTCTATTACCTCTAAAAAGCCCTTCCAACAACCTGGCCCTTTCCTATTTTTCCAGTTCTCTTATGATTCATTCATTTCTAAACACTCATGATCTAGTTATACTGGTCCACCTGCTATTTTTCACTCACAACATTCCATCTTCAACACCATCACCACCCCTTTTTATTGGCTATATCCCATTCCCAGAATGATCTCCCTGCTCATCCCTGCTTATTAGAAATTCCTTAAGTATTCAGCTCAAATTCTACTTACTGCATGTGTCCTTTCCTGCCCACTCCCCAGTATCTTCCCTTTAGAACTGTTTTCTACTTACACTGCATGAATCTTCTATGTTATTTGCAAGCTGTGTCCTCCATGAATAGGAGTTTTATTAAAGCAGGCTCTTAAAAAAGTACCTTCCACATAGTAAGTGCTTAATAAATGCTAATTGACTGACTGGACAACTTTCATAACCGTACCAAACACCTCTGGCAAACATGCATATCCCTCTAATTACACAAAACTATCAGAAGATAATAATCAGAAAATCATGGACCAAAGTTATCTCTGTTGTTTCTGTGCAAGAATCTTCTATAATTCTAACATATGCCCTGGGGATACCTTGTTGGAGTCTTTGAAGCTATATTTTGATCTACCAAAACAAATAAATTTTTTTATTCAACAACATGGGATCATGTTTAGTCATTTGTCTGATTGTCAAGATGTGTTGTACCATATACATATATATGTGTGTGTGTATATATATGTATACACGCATATATGTATTACATAGTGAAGGTATACTTGTTTCCTTCCCATACAGTCATCAGGAATGCCCTTGATCTATGTTGACATTATTCTCAAAAGATTTCTATAATGATGAGAAAGAGTAGGTGTATGCATAATTATGTCTTCTCAACTGCTTTTTATTAGTAGTAACAATTACTACCAATTTTATTGGTAGTAACACTATTTTCCAATAGTTTGGTATCTTCTTTTCTTAAAAATGTCTCAAGAATTGATGCTTTAATACCTGAAAAATTATGTCATTTTTAAATGAACTTCTTTTATATATAATTTATTTCATCCAACTGTACTTCCTCTATTTTCTTTTTGTGCCATTTCTAATTTCTCATAAAGCATTTCAGAGAATATGATATTAAAGTCCAAATCTGTTCACTCTGTTGCATTGATGGAAGGAAATATTTTTCTACAGTGATCTTGACAGATGCCTTCTATTTTTTTCATCTTTTTGCTTTTCTCCTTTGCATTTCATCCTTGAATATTCTTAGGATGATCTGGCTTAATTGAATCTTATGTCAATCTTTTGCAAGCTCATTTTCCTCTCCATCACTTCTAGTTATTTTATGGGGTGATACTTGTCATAATCATCTTTCTCTACAAGAAATGGATTTATGTTTTAAACCAATATTGACTGTAGTTGCCACATTTCTCAGTCAGTTTTTAAGGTCTTTCAGCTTCCTTATTGTGATGATTGTTACACTGGTAAACTTTCATGTGTCATTATCTATGCCAATATTTGTTCATTTCTTTTTCATTTCTCTAATTTTTGGTGTCTAATTCATTTTGTAGGTCTTTTTTTGAGTGCTATGTCTTCTCATTTTTATTGTTCTAATTTGGTGTTCTATTTGAATCTTTGGCTTAATGGACCAACTGATTTAGAAATCCTTGCCACATTCATAATCAGATATTTCATAGGGCAGATTTTAAATGCATAGTTGTTCATAGTTAACACGGTCAAATGAATTTTTATCTCATCATTTGGCACTCTTCTTGAAGAAAGCATTTATAATATATCATATGTATTATATTATATTATGAAAGAGAGAAAGGATATATATGTAATCTGTTAGACTTTGGCCTCTTATTTCTTGATCCTGCATCATATTTCCAGAATCTTTGCCTCCTTTTCTGCCATCCTACTACCCCATTACAAAAGTAGAGCAGGGGCAGCAGTACTGAAGGAAATTTTCTGTTTTTCTTTGTTTCATAAATTTTTATGGTTCTAATGGCCTATTAGTGATGAGCCTCTATTTGCAAGACCATGCCTGAAGACTTCTCATCATGGTAGAATCTACACTAGCCATTGAGGATACAGAGTCACCTTCACTCCAAAATGAATGAGTCTTAGAATCATAGAATCTTAGGATGAGAATAGATCTCAGAGGCTGTTTAGTTTAACTCAGACCTGAACATATCTCTCACAGTATGCCTGATAAGTAATCACCCAGTCTCCCTTAGAAAATTACTGGGGAACTCACTACCTCCTCTGGTGGGTCATTCCACTTTGAAACAATTCTAATTGATAGGAAGTGGTTTGTTGTATCTAAATGAATTTATTTCGCTGCAATCCATAGTTGTAGTTTTGCCTTTAGGGAACATACATAACATTTTGCATCCCTTTTCTATACGAGAGTTCTTTAGGAACCTGAAGATAACCATTACCTTTCATTCTCCTACCCTACCTCTACAAAGTCTTTTCTTCTCCAAACTAAACATTCCCAGTTCCTTCAAGTGATACTCACGTTATATTTTCTGTTCTTTTACCAATCTACACGTTCTCCTTTGAACATTCTCCAATATCTTAATATCCTTTCTAAAAGGTAACATGCAAAATAAGATACTATATTTAAATGTTACAGTGAGATTATAACTTCCCTCTTATCAAATATTTCTCTTAAAGCAATCCAAGATTGCATTAATTATAATCAGTAAACATTTATTGCATCTACTTGTGCCTGTACTGAGTCTTGAGAATACAGATAATGCATTCAAGATGCTCACCATCTATTAAGGAAAGACAATAAACAAAAAGAAACTAAAAATAAATTGAGGCTACCAGGGAAGTATGTGGTGAAGGGGCTTGGTATTTACAGAGTCAAAATTAAGCAGAGCCACTGATGGAAGATAAGGAATTAGCTAGAAATTTCTGAACCTTCTATAAGGTAAGTTTGTGGGAGGAGTTTATTGCTCTATCTCCATCCCTCCAATCAGAGAGAAGAGGTAACTATGAATTATTTTTATTAGCTACCATTATCACACAATGGAAAGATTATGGCATCATGAGTAGGGTGCTAGGCTTGAAATCAATAAGGTTTGGGTTCCCTTCTGACATTTAATAGCTGTACAATCATAGACAAATCACTTAAACTGTCTCTCTGGCAACATTCTAAAGCTAGGGGTTATGGGTCTGTCCCAATTCAGAGTCATTGCTAAGTAGCAATACCCAGAAATGGCCCAGGATTGAAAACACATTTCATTAGGATATTTGAACCATTTTAACAATCAAATGAGGTCAGCTGACTGGTAATATAATCAATTGTTCAACAATTGGATCTCATAATAAAAAAAATCACCTAGAAAATGTGATTTTATTATATATGTAATCAAGCTATGTATCACTCCACTATCTCCAATTATGAAGCTGTCTCAGAATATATTTTTCTCCTTTGTACAGACAAAACAATTAGTGAATTGCTAAAAAATCTGGAAATGTTTCCACTTACTAGAGATGTCTGATTTTAAGATAGAAAATAATGAGATTCTATTCCTTAACTCTGGAAAAAACACGGAAGGAAGAGGGAAAAGAGGTGGAGTAGAAAGAAGAAAAGAAGGAAGGAAGGAAGGAAGGAAGGAAGGAAGGAAGGAAGGAAGGAAGGAAGGAAGGAAGGAAGGAAGGAAGGAAGGAAGAAAAGACATCAGCTATGGGCAATTGCAATCTTATTAGAGAAAGGAATTCCTAAATTGAAACCACAAGTTCTTGCTTTGTTGTTAATCATACTAATGACCCAAATTAAAAATTACTTTCACTGAAACCCGAGACCTCCTTCACATCTAAAATGGAGAAAAGACTATATTCTTTTGTCTAAATTCTTTGCCCATCTCCCACCCTTGAAGAATTTTATAATAAATCTTGAACACCAAACAGAGTGTTCATCTCAGAGTTGATTCAATTATACAGAATGCTTATAATGACCTATCTACTAGAATGGAAGCTTTATGAACATAAGGTGCATCTCATATCTAAAATCTGGATCCTCTCCAAGTCCCAGTTCAGTGTTCTGGATGCACTAGGATAAAAAATTTTACTGAAAGAAAAGGTAAAAAGACCATTTATTCTAACATTCCCTTTTCATATATGAGAACACTTGAACTCAGAAAGCTAAATCTGTCCAGGGCCATATATTCCTTCATATATATGAAAACAGTTATCATGCTTTCAACACCACTCCCAGGTCTTCTCTTTTCCAGTATAACCAGAGCTAAGATTTGGATCTGCTTCCCCTGCCTCCATGTCCTTGGTTTTTCTTTTTCTGAGCATATCACATTGCCTCTAGATGATCTTTGAATTGAATAGTTTACATTTTGTTTTGTGTTAGACAGGGAGAGAAATTTTGGGTTTGTTTCTGTTTTCATCTAGAGTTAATTCTTAATTCTATGGATTCTCTTACAATATTATAGTCTTACATGAAATTTTATTCCTTGTCCCTCAGATGAAAAATCAGCGTAAGACCTTAAGTAAGACCTTAATCTTTTTTCTGCTAAGGGTCATTTGGATATTTATAACATCATTCATGGGTCATACAAAATTATCAACTTATAGAAATCAAGCAGGGAACCAAGAGAATATTGTGCACAGCAGCAACAAGATTATGTAATGATCAATTCTGACAGACTAGGCTTTCAAGGCGATTCAAGCCAGTTCCAATGGTCTTGTGATGGAGAGAGCCATCTGCACCCAGAGAAAAGACTGTGGGGACTAAATGAGGATCACAGCATAGTAGTTTCATTTTTTATGTTTTTTGCTTGCATTTTCTTTTCTTCCTCATTTTTTTCCTTTTTGATCTGATTTTTCTTGTGCAGCATGATAATTGTGGAAATATGTATAGAAGAATCGCACATGTTTAACCTATATTGGATTACTTGTTGTATGGGGGAAGGGATTGGGGGAAGAGAGAGAGAAAAAAAATTGGCACACAAGATTTTGCAAGGATGAATGTTGAAAACTATCTATGCACAGGTTTTGAAAAGAAAAAGTTCCCAAGGACATCTGGTGGCCCAGGAGAGAAAGCATGGGTAAGGAAGATTTATCTTCATGTGTTCACATCTGGTCTCAGATATTTACTAGACATGTGACCCTGGTTAAGACCTCGAAGCTAACTCTATTTGCCTCAGTGCTTCATATGTTTAAAAAAAATAGCTGGAGAAGGAAATAGCAAACCACCTCAGTATTTTTATCAAGAAAACTCCATGGATGACTGAACATCAACAACCCAAGATAAACTCATTAACTGAGTTTACTCATTATTTAAGTTTTTACTTGTACTTAATTACTACTGTATCAAGGCTGAACACTACCTTCCTCAACTTCCCTTTCCCTCATATTAGAGGGCTGGAGTATCAAATGCCTCCCAATGCCTTCCTTCAGAGACAGCAGAAATTGAATTTTCAGCTCACTCTGCTTTGCATCTTCTTCCATTTGATGAGTAAGTTCTTTGAGGACAGAGACTGTATTTTTCTTATTTGTGTTTTCAGCATTTTCTTTTTTATATCTACAATACCTGCCACATAATAGTGCTATCTCTCTTGAATGTATTGAACTTAAGTGTTTCTGACTCCTGGCTGAGCATTCTATGCACTGTGCCATCCAGCTGCTTTTAGAAGAGGGATCTCAAACTCGAGGTTTCTATAAAACAGAAAAAAAAAATACCCCGAGGTGGATACTACCCAAGAAATTCCTTTCTTGCTAGAATGTCAGTCCTGGATCAATAGCTACTCAAGAACTCTTAGGGATTCTCTGTTCTCCCATAGAAAGGCTGCATCCTGGCGCTTTTGACCTTGAGTGAGAGATGATAACTAAGGAATATCTTTGACTATCCCAGCAGAAGCTAAGATTCAGTTCCTCTCCACATTTGAACCATGTGGTTTCCTTCTCTATAGCTAGTGCATAGTGAAAGGATGTGCTCTTCCTCCACTGTTCCTCCAGACACCCTCAATAATCTACCAGTACCCCAACTGCTGATATCTCTTAGGTAAAAAAAATTGACATTTCTGGGTCAGTTGACCAAGTGTTCCCCATCCTTATGATAATTTCCACATGGTTAATATTATGTGACTTCCCTGTGCCTTGTCCCAGTGCAGCAATTGATGACTTCTGAAGGAAAAGAAGAAAAACATCAACCTCTGCCAGAAGATTGCAGTTCAATCCTGACTCTACTGAAATGCAAGAGAGCAGAAAGGGCCACTTTTCCAGGCTAGTAAAAAGAATGATTCCTCCTTCCATAGTCTGCCCCACAATGATATAGACTACTCAATCTCCCATTAGTTAAGTCTCCATAATATTGTTTTGTAGTTGTTTACTTATTTTTCAATCATGTCTGACTCTTCCCACTTTTGGGGGGTGGGGTTATGGCAAAGACACTAGAGTGGTTTGCCATTTTTTTCTCCAGATCATTTTATAGATGAAGAAATTGAGGCAAACAGGGAGAAGTGGCTTGCCCAGTGTCACACAGCTAATAAACGTCTGAGGCCAGATTTTATCTCAGGAAGATGAATCTTCCTGACTACAGTCTTGGCACTCTACCCACTGAGCCATCTAGCTGACCCAATATATTCTTAATAGAAGACATAAAAATCACATACAAAAATTCACCTCCCTGTAAACTTATCAAGTTGATCAAGAATCCCTCTTTAGTTATCTCCCATACTCATAAAAAGTTTTATTTCAAAGAGTACAATTACAGGTCAAACAGATTTTCTACAAACCACTTTGGGGGTGGAAGCAGGGAGTACAGGATTTATTTGTACCAATGTGGTAACTACCAATTAATTGATCGATTGCTTTTTTATTCCCCTCACTCAACAGCTAATGTCATTTCCAGAGACATTAACAATCTGGAGTTTTATACTATGGTCGTCTACCACAGAAATTAAATGAAGTATTTATATCACTCCAGGCAAGAGAACATTCACTTGATTTCATGTTGGGTCCATTTTCAGGGTATATGAGTTATACTATTCTAAATAGCAAGATGACCTTGAACCAAATGATATAGTACACAGACGTTAAATAGTCTATTCCTGCTGCCTCATTGGCTTGGCTCTTAAACCCTTAAGCTTCCCATTCTTATCCCTCCAGTCAAACTGTTTTGAGGTTTCCATTGCCATATGTAATAGTTCCTTCTCAATTCTCAATTCTTCATACCCTCTTTTCTTCTACATGATTGAGTATCTCTGCCTTTTCTAAACTTAATGACATCATCTTTCCCATCACTTCTCTCCAGGCTAAAAACAAACTAGACAATATCTCTGTCTAAATTTCTCATGGTTCCATGCCTTTTTTCAGTTCTCCCTTAAAATTGAAATGCTTTTTCTCCCATTTTTTGCTTGCTAAACTCCTTAGCACTGAACTTTAAAGTTCAATTCAAACATCACCTTTTCTGAGAATTTTTCCTCGATTTCACAGGCTAATAATAGCCATTTTACCTTGAACCTTATGTAGTTCTTTCTTTTTGCGATATTTGAATTCAATCACTACATAATGTTGTTTGTTGTAGTGAGTTGTCAATTTACTAAATTGTAATCTCCTTGAAGGCAAGGATTAAATGATTTCTTTACCTCAACCTCTAGCAGTATTCTGCAGTCAGTTGTTCATCCTTCCTTTTCAAAAAAAGACCAATAACATCACAGGTTATGGCTTGATTTGAGTGTGAATTGGATTTAAATGAGGCAGAGTTACACAAAGTTATCAGTTTCACACTTCCAGAGACGTTGAAGTCCTATGCCAGCACAAAAGGCAAAATGACTGGTGATGGCCCAGGATGCAGTGGATGGCTTTGGCAAGTCTCATGCCAGACTAAGCTCTAAGCACTCCACAGCACTTGCTTCAGCCACCTTTATGGCCATTGGAACAAAACATTCTCATCTGCCCATTCCACCAGAGGAAGTCTGGTTGGGGCAGACATCCCCTAATTCATAGATGGATTTATAGTCTGTTAGTTGCCCTTGATCTGATTTAGTCTGTGTACTGAGATGGTTTTACTGGGATATGGCCACTGGATATGCTACAGCTCCTTGGAGCCACATGTGAGAGTTAGTTCATTCACCTCTACACTCAATCGACACTTAATAAATCTTTATTAGTATTCTATTCCTGTACTTTCCTAGTCTTTTCCTATTTCTTTAACCTTCTTAAGTACCACAGTAGATAGAAGGTTGAACCTGAAGTCAGGAAGACATGAGTCCAAGCAGTTTCTCACTCTTTGATCCTGGGCAAGGCAATTAATCTCTGTCTGCCTTGGTTTCCTCATCTGTAAAATAAGGGGAAAATAGCACCTATATCCCAAGGATGTTGTGATTATTAAATGAAATCATTGTAAAGTGCCTTGCCCACACAGTGCCTAACTCATAGAAATATCTACCTCAGTTTCCTCAACTTAAAATGGATGTAATAATAGTACTTCATGGGGGTGTTGTGAGTATCAAAAGAGGTAATATTTTGAAAACCCTGTCACATAGTAGACACCTAACAAATGATTGTTCCATTCTTTTATCTCTCTTTTCTGATTCAATTACTTTTCATTTTTCTGATTATCTTAAACTTAGAATTGAATTTTCATCCTGATCTTTGGTGAAAAGAAACTTAAACAAATAAGTTATAAAAGCCACAGGTAGTCTCTTGGCTAAGAGCAGGAGGCAAAATTTACCAGGGTCATTGACAAATGGCTAAAATCATTCACTTCCAGAACTGTAATACCTAATTCATGAATTCCTCTACCCAAATCTCACCCTGATGCCTCATTATAACATGAAAACTATTCAAACAGAGAAAATGTTGGCAGGTCTTCCTAGGATGTAGAAATTTTGAGTATGTGCCAGGTGATCTACTGTGTGCCTGTTATCTGAGTAACAGCCCAACTCAGTTTGGAGACATTCATTAGCAGATGGTTAGTCACCCACCAGGTGGTGAATTTTCCTGGCCACAGCAATACGTGAAAATTGACTAAGGCACGGTCAGGTTATAATCTTCATTGGTAGTGAATTATCCATGCCAATGAAATCTTTGAGTTGTTAAAGTATAATTTATTTATTATGACAAGTATATCTATACTTTTGTATATTTGATGGGGAGGAGATCGAGACCTCCAGTTTCATCCATATAGATAATCTCTCAGTTTTTTTTTTTGCCATTACAAATCACAAGTGCTATGTAAATATAGTTACTATTATTATCAGCAACTTAACTATAATTTATAATCATAGTTACCTGAAATATTTAGAGACTGAGTGATTCATTATGGCTATACAGCTAATTTTGTAAGAGACTCAACCCAAGTGTTCCTAATTACAAGACTGGCCCTCTATCCACTTTGCCAGGCAGTTTCATATGCTTATTATGCATCCATTTATTCATTTGTATGTGAAATCTGTTGTCAAAAGACATATTACCTCTGATCACAGCACAAATACAAAATTCCCAATGATAACTTTTTGCTCTTCACATTTCACTTGCATCAAGCGGGTAGCTTTGATGAGACAAGTTTAGTCCTGGGGCCAAGGGTTGATAAGTCCTAATATAACCAGAGAAGACAGAAATAGATCAAGTAATCAGCATTGCAGTTCTATTCACTGAATGCTAGAATTTGGGGTAAATATAGCATTGATTTTTAAGTATGTAAAGAAGTATGGACCTTAATAATTAATGAAGGTGAATTGACTCATCTGATGTATTTTTTCTGGGTTCTGCAGGCAAGAGTAACCATCTAACAAAACAACTGAAATAGTGAACAGTAGAACAAATATTCAACAGAAGAGATAATTTGATGTTTATAAAATATGATGCCAATTAAAAATTAAAACTACAAACCAAAATATATAATTCAGTTTTATTAGAAGTAATCAGTAAATTTTCATACTCACTAATAAAAGAAAATACCACTACACAGCTAACACACTTTAGGACTTAACATTTTTTAAAAAATGAAAAACAAGAGAGGAAAACAGCTGAATTAATTTATTTTTTCCATTTTTATTCATTGAAGAATGAAACAATAATTTAACTTTAAACTACTGTAATTTATGAAGAATAGCTATTAGCCATCCCAAATTCTTTTATTGGCAAAATGTAAGAGCAGCCTATATGTTATTATTTGGGCATATTTGGGCTTTATATGGTAAAATAAACCCCAAACCAGTATTTAAAGTCTCTGAGCTTCAACCTATTCATCTGTTAAATGAGATAGAGCAGAGGAAAGACAAAAAGGGTGACTGGCATTATATAACCTCGGGAGTATTTTCTAGTTTCAAGATTTTATGGTTTCATAAGACCTGGGTTTAGCCCATACCCATCTTTATCCTTCCCTGACCCCCACTCAGATAAAATTTGAGCACTTTGGAAGAACTGTTTTGTGATATAGAAAAGGGAAGTCCCAAGTTCTCTATATTAATTTAAGATTTACAAAACTACTTGAAGGGTATAGGTTGGTTTTTTGTACTTTTAAAAGCTGTCAGAGAGACTTGGTTAACTTCTACTTGAAAATGACTTAAAGCTCTATTCATTAAGGACTATCCTTGATGGACACCATGGGGGTCCTAAGGCTTTTTCATCTTGGACCTGGAGGAGGAATATTTCAATTGGTAAGGATAGAATTGGAATCTTGGAGAGAGAAGGGACCCTGAGGGACATTTAGCCCATCCTGTACTTGAATTATGAGCCTCCTTTATAATATCTCTAAGCAATAGTAATCAAGACTGCACTTGAAGACCATGAGTAAGGAAATTATTATATCCCAAAGCAAACCATTCTACTTTTAGACAACTATATTCATTAAGTAGCTTTTTCCTTTATTGAACTGAACTTGACCTCTCTGTAACTTCCATTCTTCAGTCCTGATTCTCTGAATCCAAGCAGAATTACATTTATTCTCTGCTATGGGAAACTCATTATTCAGATCCACAGTTTCGCTTTGTCCCATTCCATTTCTGAATAACTCTAATTCTTAAAAAGTTTTTCTCATATCAAGTCTAACTATACCTCATTGTGACTTTTAATTATTTATTTTCTTTACATAGTAACTTTTTATTTTCCTTACATAAATAGGTAGATAAACAGATATTAGATAGTTGCAGCAATTATTAAATATTTACTATGTATTAGACATTAGGCACTGGAGATACAAACACAAGTAAGCATCCAAATTCATGACTCTTTCAACTGTATTAATACCCTCTCATCATGAGCAATACTTATTTGTAAAATGCTGTGGCTTGCTAGATTTAAAGTGTATTACAAAGCACTAATCATGAAAACAACCTGG
Organism: Sarcophilus harrisii; assembly: GCF_902635505.1. Taxonomy (NCBI): domain Eukaryota; kingdom Metazoa; phylum Chordata; class Mammalia; order Dasyuromorphia; family Dasyuridae; genus Sarcophilus; species Sarcophilus harrisii. The sequence continues at coordinate 420,416,803 of NC_045429.1, forward strand.
TACTGAAATGGTGAAATAGAATGGTGAATCAATGGAAGGGATTGGATTCATAATATACAGTAGTGTCACAGTAAAAAAATCTGTGCTGAAGAGAAATTAAGGCACAAAGTTCCATGCATGATCAATTTATTATCAAGGTTAGTAATTGTCCATAAATGGGGTCCAAGGCTCCTCAGTTAGCCAAGGATCCCTCTGAGGGGCAGGACAACTTTTATATAGTTGGTTGCATGAGCTCCAATGATGCAAAGTAATCTAAGGCTGTCATTGGTCTAACACAAAGATAGGAGGTGGACTTAAATTCGTTTTGATTTAGAGAAAGGATTTTCAGAAACCATGTCAATGAAAAAAAACGGATCTGGTTAATATCCTCTAGAAAATTTTGTGGAGGGCAAACCTCTTATGACCAGGTTTACTCACATCCTGCCATGATCAGGAAAAGGTCACAAATTTTGAGTCTTTGTGGTCAAGCACAGCCCGTAGAAATAAGCACTTGACCACTGAGGCCTATATAGTCGAGTCCAAATCTGATCCATAAGTATTGATTAGCTGATTAGATACAATTCTCAATCAACAATTAATAAACAATTCAAAATAAAATGAGGCATCAATTTTTAATTTCGGTAGTAAGTTACCATTGTATTGCAGTATTTGATAACCTCAAAGATGCAAGCTTTGGGGTTAAGAACTCAACAGTTGATAAAAATTGCTCTGAAAACTAGAAAAGTATTTGGGAGAAACTAGGCATAGAACAATATCTCACAGGGTATATCAAGATAAATCAAAATGACTAAATCATATAGACATAAAGGGATCATATCATAAGTAAACTAGGGGAGCATAGACAAATTTACCTTTCAGATCTATGGATAAGGGAAGATTTTATGATGACCAAATGAGATAGAATCATGAGAGGTAAAATGTATAATTCTGATTATATGAAATTTTAAAAGGTTTTATACAAACAAAACCAATGGTAGCCACAGTTAGAAGGGAGAAAAAATAAAAAATTTAAAGGAAAACAGAAAACTGGGGGGAAATGTTTGCATCAAGTTTTTCTGATAAAAGCCTCAATTCTCAAATACATTGGGAACTGAACCAAATTTATAAAAATATGAACCATTTCTCAATTGATAAATGGTCAAAAGATACAAACAGGCAGTTTCAGAAGAAAAAAAATCAAAGCTACCAATAGTCCCATGAAAATATGCTTTAAATCACTATTGATTAGAGAAATGTAAATTTAAAAAATTCTGAGATACCACCTCACACCTATCAGATTGCTTAACATGACAAAAAAAAATGCCAAATGCTGGAAGGAATGTAGAAAAATTGGGACACTAATGCACTGTTAATGGAATTATGAATTGATCTAGCCTTTTAGAGAACAATTTGGAATTGCGCCCAAATGCTATAAAACTGTGCATACCCTTTCATTCAGCAACACCACCTCTAGACGTGTCCTAAAGAGATCAAAGAAAAGGGAAAAGGAATCATCTGTACAAAAAAAATTTTTTTAATAGCTCTTTTTATGGTGACAAAGAATTGGAAACTGAGGGGGCACCTATTTAATTAGGAAAGTTGTATGGAATGTGGTATTGTGAAAGCTGTGATATAATACTATTGTGTTAAAAGAAATGAGGAGCAGAATAATATCAGAAAAACCTGGGAAGACTTATATGAATTAATGCAAAGTGAAGTGAGCAGAACCAGGAGACCATTATATCCAGTAACAGCAATAGTGTAAGGATAAGCAACTGTGAAAGATTTAGCTATTATCAAAACAACAATGAGATAATTTCAAAGGACTCATGATAAAATATGATTACTTCCAGAGAGAGAACTGATGAACTCTGAGTGCAGATTGAAGCATACTTTAATTTTTTTTTTATTTTCTTACTTTTTACCCATGTTTTCTTTCTGAACATGACTAATATGGAAATAGATGTTATATTACTTTACATGTATCATTAACATCATATTGTTTATCTTCTCAAGGGGCAGAAGAGAGGAAGAGAATTGGGACCTCAAAATTTTAGAAAATGAATGTTAAAATTTTTACATGTAATTAAGAATATATTTAATGAAATAAATAATACATATTTTTAACATGTTATAATCAAGCTTAAACTTGTATAAATGAGTTGTTAATACTTTTTTATTATTCAGTCATTTCAGTCATGTCTGACTCTTTGTAACTCCATTCAGGGTTTTCTTGACAAAGACAGTAGAATAAATTTCCATTTTCTTCTCTAGCTTATTTTACAGATGAAAAACTTGAGGCAAATAGGGTTAAGTAATTTACCCAGGGTCACACAGCTAATAAGTGTCTCAGGCTGAATTTGAACTCAGGTCTTCCTGATTCCAAACCCAGCATTCTATCCACTGAACCACTTAACATATAAGTAATTACTTAAAATTATATATTTGATATACTTATATAAGTGAATAATGGACTTATAGAAATAATATACTTATAGAAGTAATATACTGATAAATAATTATAATTGCTTACAGATATGTTATTACTGTTTACCTTTATTATATTTATATTTGCAAAGTGCATCATCACTCTGTTAATTAAACACTCTTAGGAAAAATTGGTTTGACTTACTTAAGGACCAGAAGCAAGCTGTATTTACTCTAGTTGGACCTAAGTACCAACCTTTAATATAAAATTTTGAGATTTGTACCAGGCATTATAAATATTATCTCATTTGATCCTCACAAAAACTCTGGGAAGTAAGTATTAATATTATCCCTATCTCAGAGATTTCCCAGACATTTAGCATTTAAATTCCTTTCTAAAAAGCCAAGAATGAAATAGTAGGTGGAATGGATTTTATTCCTCCTGAAACCTTACTTTATTCAATACTTATGTATAAGTGGAAATCTATTCTAGGGTTAAGCACAGAGAGGCTTTAGAAAAGCATAATAGATAGAGGTTTATAGAAGAATCATGAAGAGTTAACAAACCATTTGGTTCAATTCATTAAACATGTGCCACTGATTCAGAGTAGCATGTAGGGAATACTGGATTCTCAAAAGCTACACCAAAAGAGGTGAATTCTGACCAATCCCACCAAAACCTGAAGATATAGGCTATGGACCTAGAATACAGTCTGCCATCTTGTCTGTCCATCTTGGCACTCTATCACTTTGTTGCTTAGTTGACTCTGCTAGAGCTTCCTCTCTGTAGGCAGAGCCTTTGAAAATGTGAGGTCACTAAAAACCATTACATTGAATTCCCAATCCCTATATTTTTGCCCATCTACATTTTTGATTTCCTTCACAGGCTAATTGTACAATATTTCAGAGTCTGATTCTTTTTGTACAGCAAAATAATGGTTTGGTCATGTATACTTATTGTGTATCTAATTTATATTTTAATATATTTAACATCTACTGGTCATCCTGCCATCTGGGGGAGGAGGTGGGGGAAAAGGAGAAAAATTGGAACAAAATTGGCAATTGTCAATGCTGTAAAGTTACCCATACATATAACCTGTAAATAAAAGGCTATTAAATTAAAAAAAGAAAAAGAAAATGTGAGGTCACAGCAAAGTATTGGAGTAAGACTTTATTAGAAAGAGACCTTTCCATAAGAAAGAATGAGGGAACCAAGTCCCTTTGTTGAAGGAAATCTTAAGACAAACACAAGCAGAGTTTGTAGAACCATAGATATAAAGCCAAAAGAGACTTTAGAAGCCATTGAGTCCAATTCCATGATTTTAAAATTTACATGAGGAAACTGAAACGCAGAAAGGTTGGGCGACTTCCCAGAATCACACAACTACTATTTAAGGCAGAATTTGAGCTGGAGTTCTGACTACAAGCACATTCCTTTCCCATTGTACCCCACTGCTTTTAAAATTTCAGTACAAGAGGTAGCTAGATGGCACAGTGGATAGAGCACCAGCCCTGAAGTCAGGAAGACCTGAGTTCAAGTCCAACCTCAGACACTTAACACTTCCTAGTTGTGTGACCCTGGGCAAGTCACTTAATTCCAATTGCCTCATCACAAAAAAAATAAGAAAATAAAATAAAATCTCAGTACACAATGAGAAGTTACTTGCACACAATAGGTCCTTAATTAATATTTGCATTGAACATGGTATTGCAGTGATGTGTGTTGAGGTGGAGGAGGGGTGCTGTGTTAGAGGTCAGTAGAAGAATTGTTATTACTGCTCATTTTAATATAGAATGCACTCAGGAGGGCCACCTTCCCAGAAGCTCCAATTTTGAAAGGAAACAAATCAATCTCTTTTGACATGAGAGCAAAATATAAGTGAAATGATTTGTGTGTCATTTCAATTGGAAAAATGGGGAAATGGAATAGCTTGTCCCCAGGCACCATTATTAAGAACAAGTCTTTTAAAAGAGAGTAAAATGATTTCACTCTCCTGAGAGTATGAGAAATAGCATTCAGCCTCATCTAAGACTATAAGGGGGCAGAAAAAATAAGGTAGAAAGCCAAAGAACTCTTATTGTGTCACATAGTTAACTGCATAAGTGTCTTTACCCCTTGTAAACTGTAAAGTGTATGACTGGAGAGGTGAAGATTGTAAAAAAAAAAAAAAAAAAAAAAAAAAAAAAAAAAAAAAAAAAACCCACTATATCTTCTAGCACCTACCAAAATACTTTGCACACAATAAATACTTTAATTGAATTAATGTTAGATGAATTAAATAGAATTGAATTAAAAATTATCAAATAACAAAGAATGAGAAGTAAGGAAAAGCCAAAGCAGTAGAGAAAAAGAGGAAGAAATATGCTGGAGGAAAGAGCCAATTGTTCAATTTTCAGGGTGAGCATTTAGACCTCAGAAACCAGCAAAAATGTCAAATAAGTATTCACTTTGTTACTTTGTTTATTGTCTAAACTTAAGTGATGGAGAAAATATTAAGGGTGCAAATTAAACCTATTAATGTGTTAAACAATACTTCTTATGGAGAAATATACACACTTCCAAAAGAATTGCAATTAAAGAGGAAAAAAGACAAAACCAAAGAACTAGAGAGAAAAGAATAACCTTACATTTTAAAAAGAGACAAAATATTTTTGTTTTTAAATTATCTATATTTCCTGACGTGTCTCTGCTCCTACTCTTCCCAGAGAGTCATGCTTTATAACAATGAATTTTAAAAAGGAGAAAAAATGACAAAATTAATCAACACATTGACAAAGTCTGATTCTGGAGTCTCCTATTTGCAATAGAGTTTTACATTTGAAGATGAACAACGACAACTAACAAAGAAAAGAGGCAGAAGCCAGGTGTAGACTTAAGATGGATGTAAATCTATAGTGAAAGAGGTAGAGACAGAGTTAGAAAACTTAATTTCTAGTCTCAGTTCTAACAGTACCTGGTTATTAAATCTGAGACAAGGCACTTCATTTCTTGCTGGGCCTCAGTTTCCCCAGTTCTCAAATGAGAAAGATCTCAAAAATATCTACGGGACTTCCAGTTCGAAGGTTCCCAACAGAAGTAATTAGCCTTGGAGAACCCAGTACCATTTCCAGCTCTGGAATCCTATAATTTTATAAATCCAGCCAAAACAAACTATAAAAGAAAAATGTAGAACATTACAGACTCAGGCCTTGTCTATGTGACGTGGTCAGAATCCATTGTTTGTCTGTTTTTTCTCCTTCCCAAAGAAAAGGGCATGAGAATAGATCTGATTGCTCCACGATGAGATCAGCAGCAGAATTCTGTTGTTCCCAAGCACGGCTGAAACAACTGCTTGACAATCCAGGTAATGAATACATTTTTCATTCCCCAGCAGAAAAAAAAAGGCTCTGTTTTAGGACTATTCTTACAGCCAAACAGCCCTTTCTCTTCATTAGTCAGTTTGTGTATAGAATTTAAAGAGTCTATTACTTAGCCTGGTTTTCTAGAAGTGATGACATTTATAACTGCTCAGTTCCAGCACCAGGGACAGGGACAAAACTATTATCCCAGAGCAGTGGCATTCAACACCTGTTATCACTCTACCACTGCCATATAGGTAACTGCAATGCAAATATGGGACACTAGGATCACTGTATTTGGCCACGTAAGCCACAGAAAATGATTTCTAATTCTGGGTATGGCTTATTAGGATGCTGAAGTTCCAAGTAAGGCTCATGCTGAAATAGTTTTTATGCAAAATAACAAAGAGAATTTTTTTCTTTAGGTTGCTGTTACATAAAAGGTACCACTGTAGTCAGCATGAATACATATGGGGAACAGTGCTTAAAATAGACTAGGAATCCAAGAGACAGCAATGGAGCCAGTCAATAAACATTTATTGAGTACTTCCTATGATCATAGATGTCGCAATGGATAAAGTCCCAAACCTGGAGTCAGGAAAAGTCATCTTCAGACCTCAGCTACTTGATAGCTGTGTGATCCTGGTCAAGTCACTTTGCTTTTCTTGCCTCAGTTTCCTCATCTATAAAATGAGATGGAGAAGGAAATAGCAAACCACTCCGGTATCTTTGCCAAGGAAATCCCAAATGGGATCATGAAGACTTGAAGATGACTGAACCCACTAAACAAGTACCTACTATGTACAAGGCACTAGGGATATGTGCTGAGCTCTGGGAATACAAAAATATTCCAAAGAGCTCACAATCAAACAAATATTTAGAAACAAACTATGTACAGAATAAATTAAAAGTAATTTAAAAAGAAAAGGCCCTAGAATTAAGAGAAGTTGAAAAAGGCGGCCTGTAGAAAATTGGATTTTAGTTGAGACTTAATTAGGGATGGTGGAGGAAAGAGGGGGATCATTCCAAGCATGGAAAACAGCCAGAGAAAATGCCTGGAGTGGAAAGATTGAGTGTCTTGTTGATGAAACCAAAAGAACAATGTCACTGGGTCAAAGAATACTTATTGGAGAGAAAGGTACAAGAGAATTACAAAGGCAGGAGAGTAAGGTATAAGAAGATTGGAAAGGAAGGAGAGTACAGTATAAGAAGATCATAAAGGTAGAAGAGTAAGGTGTAAGAAGATTGGAAAGGTAGGAGAAGAGGGTATAAGAAGATTGGAAAGGCAGAAAATGATAAGTTATGAAAAACTTTGAATGCCAAAAAAAAGAGTGTATTTTGTATTGAAGTGGAGAGAGATTTGAGGTAGTCTGACCAAGCTATTGCAATAATTCGGTCATAAGGTGATGAGTTGTGACAGTATCAGAGAAGAGAAGGGAAATTATTAGAAATATGCAGACACCAGGATAACATGGTACTACTAATGGGTGATTGCTACTGAAAGAAGAATTCCCCTGAAGATTGTGGTATCCTAAGGGTATGTTAGATCTTGCTGAAAGTGGCTGGCAGGAGCCAATTATTAAATTTTCACTATTTACAACTCAAAAATTATCTAACAGAACAAAACTTGATCTATTGTTTTGTTGATTGTCAAAATTCAAAAAAGTGACGGAGAAAATAATAAAAATTAAATTTTAAATTGTATCATGAACTAGAATATTTTTATTGTAGAAGCTGCCAGATCCTGGGTAATCGTGACTCTTGCTTTTTGATATTTGAATTGTTTTTTGTCTGGCAGCTTGCAGTATTTTTGCTTTGAGATTATAGTTTGGGAGTTTTACAACAATGTTCCTTGGGGTTTTCCTTGTGTGATCTCTTTCTGATGATAATTGATAAATTCGTTCATTGAGTATTTCCCTCTCTGTTTCTAGAATATCATGTATGACTTCTTGTAGAATGCTATCTAGGCTTTTTTTGGTCACGGCCTTCAGATAGACCAGTAATTTTAAATTTGTCTCTTCTGGATCTATTTTCCAGGTTGTCTAGCTTTGCCAATGAGGTATTTCACATTTTCTTCCATTTTCTCATTCTTTTTAGTTTGTTTGATTGATTCTTGCTTCTCATGAACTAGAATTTTTTTGGTGGGGAAAAGCTGGCTATTAAATATTTACCACTGGATTTGGCACCATTCAACCAATCCTTAAGTAAATTAAACTTGCTAACAAAATGCTATGTCCAGGTGTTCCTATGCTGCTGTTGGAAGCAACATGGTGCAAGAAGAGAATGTTGGGTTCAAATATTGACTATGAAACATTACATTTGTGATCTTATTTTTTCCTAAATCTCAGTTTCTTGATCTGTAACATAAGGGAATTGGATTAAGTTGCGCATGATCTCCTTTCCAGATCCTTTAAAATTATGACTGTAAGTAGTGTCACAACCCTCTAAATTTTAGCGCCTTAGAGCAGAACCTTAGATGTTGTTGTTGAGTCATTTAAATCAGGCCCCATTCTTCATGACCCCATTTGTAGTTTTTGTCCGCAAAGATACTGGAGAGTTTTGTCATTTTCTTCTCCACATCATTTTACAGATGAGGAAACTGAGGCAAATATGGTTAAGTGACTTGCTGAAGGTCACACAACTAGTAAGTTCCTAAGACCCTATTTGAACTCTGATATTCTTGGCTGGGGTCCTGGAGCTCTATATACTATGGTGCCATCTAACTGTCTAGAACCTTCATTGCCCTGCCTTATTTAAAGAATAAGAGCTTATTTGAAATGTCATCAAAACTATATTTTCAAGAACTGTTATAACACCTTACATTTCCAAATCTTCAGATTCTGATGCTTCCTCATTGTATCAAGATGAAGACAGAACTAAATTTATGACAAGACATTCCAAATATGTACAAGCAGGTTTTCATATAAACTGTCTTAAGAAAAGAAAATGTTTCCTTGGAAGAACAAAAGAAATTTTAGCTTTATGCTACCAAAGGTGAGCTCACTCCTTGGTGAGGTGGTCAGACTGGGTCATGCCTTTACCAGTTCATGTCTTTCATTCACTTCTACCTGGTAAATGGTCAGTAAGAAATAATAGTCATCAGAACCATCAGAACCACACACAGAGTAGGATGAAGCTAATCCTTAATGTGACTTTGGGAGATTTCCAAAGATGAAAGCATCAAAGCATCCACTCCTCAGGTTATTCCCCTTGGTATATAGCTTCCCTGGCACATCCCCATTGTCATGGTCACTATCCTCTGGGCTGTGATCATTAACTTAAATAAGACTCAGGAGACTGACTCTCCATCCTGTCCTAGATACTTGCCCTAGGAAGACAACAGACCCTGCTTTTGTTTTTGTTAGGTCAATTCACTTAAATGAGAATATATTATTATTAATGGTACATGCAATTCACTAGGAACTGTGTCAGGTTGTTGGGGGAGGAGGGTTGAGGGAGGAGGATGGGATACACAGACAAAACCAATGTATTTCCTACCCTCAAGGAGCTTTCATTCTGAGCCAAATAGATACATCAAGAAGAAAATACATAATAAAGTTATCCCTTTCACAGTGCTGGGATTGGGGATTCTTATAATCTGGAAAATCCAGATGAAATTTGTACCACAGATAAACTCTTTTATGGGGTGTTTACAGTATTAGAAGATAAAAATTATTGGTATATAATATAATACATACATTTTATACATTTCTAAGTTTCTAATATTTTTGTATCATTTTCTGGCCTTCAACTGTCATCTGTGGCTTCCATAAAACTCTCAAAAATTTTTTCATTTCACTTCTTATGCCAACCTTCAGTATATCAAAGGTGCAATTGGGAAAGTCCTGATGTGGAAGGAATAATAGTACATACAAAGTAAATAGATGGTACCTTAGTACTTGGTATTAATTGGTTCCAGAATACATGGCAAATGGTGAAAAGAATGAATATCAAATGAATTTTTCCCATAAGGAATAAATCTCCTGTCCACTGCCTAACCATCTCTCCCCTCCCAATTCCCTAAAGGGGCAAGTGGGGCTTCCAGCTGCAGAGAAACAAGTCAGTCCATATCAAACTGTGGATATTTTTTGAACCAGTAGTATTTCTACTAGGTCTGTATCCCAAAGAAATCATAAAAAAGGGAAAAGGACTCACATGTGCAAAAATGTTTTTGGCAGCCCTTTTTGTAGTGGCAAGAAACTGGAAACTGAGTGCATGCCCATCAGTTGGAGAATGGCTGAAAAAGTTATGGTATATGAATGGTATGGAATATTATTGTTCTATAAAAATCGATCAGCAGGAGGATTTCAGAGAAGCCTGGAGAGACTTACATGAACTGATGCTAAGTGAAATGAGCAGAACTAGGATTTCATTGTACATAACAACAAGATTATACGATGATCAATTCTGATGGACGTGGCTCTTTTCAATAGTGAAATGATTCAGGCCAGTTCCAATGATCTTATGATGATGAGAGTCATCCACACCCAGAGAGAGGACTGTGGGAACTAAGGGTGCATCACAACATAGCATTTTCACTTCTTTTGTTGTCGTTTGCTTGCATTTTATTTTCCTTCTCATTTTTTTCCTTTTTTATCTGATTTTTTTTGTGAGCAAGATAATTGTATAAATACATATGTCTATATTGGATTTACATATATTTTACCATGTTTAACATATATTGGATTGCTTGCCATCTAGGAGAGGGGGTGGGGGAAGAGAGGAAAATTGGAACACAAGATTTTGCAAGGGTCAATGGTGAAAAATTATCGTTGCATATGATTTGAAAATAAAAAGATTCAATAAAAATAATAAAATAAAAAGCTTTAATAATACATAAATAGAAATAAAAAATAACGTTGTACACACTAACAAGATTATATGATGATCAATTCTGATGCATGTGGCTCTTTTCAACAATAAGGTGATTCAGTCCAATTCCAATAGGCTTGCGATGGATAGAGCCATCTGTACCCAGAGAGGACTGTGAAGACTAAATGTGGATCATAATATAGTATTTTCACCATTTTTGTGGTTGTTTGCTTGCTTTTTTTCTCCTTTTTGATTTGATTTTTCTGGTACAAAATGATAACTGCAGAAATATGTATAGAAGAATTGTACATATTTGACCTGTATTGACATATAAATCACTTGCTGTCTAGGGGAAGAGATGGGGGGAGGGAAAAATTTGGAATACAGGGTTTTACAAGGGAATGTTGAAAACTATCTTTGCATATATTTTGAAAATAAAAAACTATTATTAAAAAATAAATAAAACTCTTAAAAATAAAAAAGAAAGAAACAAGCCAGTTTAGCCTAAGTGGCTCCTCCCTTCTTGACCCAACTCATTTTCAGTGAGGAATCTGGACCTTTATTCTCTTCTCCCAAACCATGGAGCTTCCTTGGGGAAACAGATCTGGGTATGGAGGCAGAAGCTATGGTCCCGCACCCTCCACCACCCAGAGCTTGGGCCCCCGGGGCTCAGAGCTGGCAGGAGTTGTGAATTCTCCACATCTCTGCCTGGGTCTCCCACCACTGTTGCTTGTATCACCTCCACTGCTTCTCCTCCTGCTGAGTATGCTGACTTCTCTGTGCCCCTTCCAGTATTGCTGTTTTGGAAGCCTGATGCTGCAGCTACATTATCCTGAAGGAATTTCCCTGAGACTCTTCAGAGTTGCTCCAACCTGCAACCTGACAGTCCTGCCCATAGCCCCCTTCATGGGGAGGAGCTGCCCACTGCCAAGGGCAATAACAGCAGCAGTGGTGGTCGGGCGATATGCTTGGCCAGCCTCACATTCCTGTTACTCAACTAAGACAACCACCAAGTGGGATGAATGCCAAGCTACTGTCAAGTGCTGAAGCATTTTTTTCTTGTCAAAATCCATAAAATACCAAATCTGACAAGTTTTGAAGCAGATGAGTGCTGAGGTAGCACTGTATCACTAAAGTGGAGGAGGGAGGTTGAAGAGAGAGACACAGAAAATGAATGGTAGAATCTAGAAAGGACTTTTGGATAACTGATACTTGAATTTGCTCTTGTTGTTCAATGTCCAAGTCTTCATGACATCATTTTGGGGGTCTTCTTGGCAAAGATGCTGGAGTGACTTGCCATTTCCTTCTCCAGCTCATTTTACAGATAAGGAAACTGAAATAAACAGGATTAAATGACTTTCCCTGGATCTAGTAAATGCCTGAGGCCAGATGTGAACTCAGGAAGAATCAGGAATCTTCCAGATTCCAGGGGTGTGTCTCTTATCTTCTATGTCACCTAGCTGGATTTTAGAATTTCAGTGAGGGAGAGGTGAGGAGGAAGGGCTTCCCACACATGGGAGTTAACTTGGAGAAAGGCACAGAGATGGGAGAGGGAATGTCCAGGAAGAATTCACTACTGGTAAGAAAAGTTCCAAAGTGTATGTAAATGTTTGTTTATTTTCAGTCATCCTAAAAGAAATAGCAGCATTATCAGTTTCTGTTGTTAAATATAAAATATTTTAAGAAAAATAATTTTTTGACATAGATGTGGAAAATGTTTATCTCTGCTTTAATTAACCAGCCTGAGACTTTTTATTGTCCTGAAGGCTACAAGCAATCCCTCTATAAATAGTCATAGAGCATCATCCTTCATCTTTTCTTTTGACCATGGCTCACCTGTACCTGATAATACCTATATGATCCATATGATCATTTGATACTTCCTTCTGAGGTGGTCCAGCTTCCACTCTACAGAAAGATTATCATATCAGTTACTCAACAGGGTTCACATAGAATTACAGAAGTTTAGATTATGAAAGAATATCAGCACCACGGAGAGAACACGAATCAGATCTTGGGTTCCAATTTCTCCTCTGTCAGTTACTAAGTGAAAGATCTTAAGCAACGATAATATCTACATGATCCGTATGATCATCTCAGGCTTCCTCCTGAGGTAGTCCAGCTTCCATTCTACAGAAAGAATGTCACATCAATTATTTATCAAGGTTCACATAGAATTACAGAAGTTTAGATTATGGGAGAATAATCTCATAATTTTTTCCCCCCACAGAAAGAACCCTGAATTTCAAATCAGGTCTTGGGTTCCAGTTCTCCAAGTCATTTCTTCTCTATTTATCTATCTCCTCATCTGAGAAATACTGGAAAAGATGGGTCAGCTAGCCTAGACAACCTCAAAAGTTCTTCTCCAGCTCAACCCTAATCTATAAGGAATCTCCAGCATAATAAGCTTAACAAGTGACCATCTAGCTTCTGTTTGAAGACCTTCAGTGAGGTGGAAATATTCCATCTTCCACTCCAGGATCAGTTCTAATTGTTAGTCGTTTTTTCTGGCATGAAAACAATTTGGGTTCCAATTCTCCAAGTCATTTCTTCTCTATTTATCTATTTCCTCATCTGAGAAATACTGGAAAAGATGGGTCAGCTAGCCTTTAGATATTGCAAGAAAGTTATCAAGTCCTCTCTGAATCTTTTTTTATTCTTTTTAAATTTAATATGTTATTTTATTCAGATTTTTGTTCAATTTTATTTGATTATTTTTGCATATTTATTAACATCTCTTGTTTCTCCAATTCTTTCTCCTATATGTGGTCTACCTTATCGTGATTTCCATGTTTTTGACATTTATCAACATCTACCCTAAACTATGTCCACCTTGAACTGAATGAAATCCCCTAGATGTGGTCTAAGTAGGGCAGAGTGCAGCAGCACTGCCAGCTGCTTAATCCTGAAAGCCAGGCCTCTTTCAAGGCAGCCCAAGTTTGTGTCAGCTATTTTTTTGGCCTGTTAGATCATACTGCTGGGTCAAATTGAGCTGGTAGTGCACTAAAACTCACAGATCTTTTCAGACAAACTGCTATGTAGCTGCTCCTCCCCATCTTATGCTTGTAAAGTTGATTTCTTTGCCCTGAATGTCAAACCTGACATTTATCACAACTGAATCTCATCTGGCCAAGACTCAATCTGAGAATCTAGCTTATCAAGATCTTTGTAGATCCTTACCAGACTTGGATCTCTTGTGGATTTACTGTCTATCTCAGCTTTATGTTTTCTGCAAATTTAATGAACAGTCCTTCATCCAAGATAAAAATGTGGCCAAACACATATTCCTATTCATCGATTCTTCTTCCCTTTCTTACTGTGTAATATCTTTTACTATCTATCAGTCTCTGGGTTAAGTTAATCCTCTGTTTCTTTGACTCTATTTTCTTTTCCATCTTTTCCTTGCAGCTTACATTATTCCAAGGAATTCTCTTTGATAACCAAAAGACCACAGATATGTTCTTCCAGTTGTTTTCTTTCCTCTTCTAGGATGGAAAACAACCAGCTCTTTATCCATATATAGCTATTTCTTGGACCAGACAGAAAAGATTCTCTGCTCAAATCCCACAAGGCTGTGGAAGCAGAAAAAAAGCATTTGAGGTTATTTTGTAAGTGAGCCTGCTTCCATTTCCATTGGAAATGAAGTTTGAGGGAGAAACCTCTTTTTCTTAATTTTCTTATTACTCTCAAGAGCACCACTATCCTCTTGGGGACACCAGGTTTAGACTTTAAGTATCATACTCAACTTCTCACTTTCTCTCACCCCAAACCCCCACATCCAATCTATTGCCAACTCCTGTTCATTGGACCTTCACGATAACTCTTATTTATTCCATCTTCTCTCCTTTGAAACTGCCACCAATGTAGGTCCCCATTATCCTATGCCCAGGCTATTGCAATAGCTCCTTGCCTCTAGTCTTTCTTAGGCTATTCACTACCAAAGAGAGCTTTTCTAAATTACTTGTCTGATATGTTTGGAAGAATTACACATATTTAACCTATATTGGATTAATATAAGGGGTAGAGGGAAGGGAGGGAGAACAATTTGGAACAAAGGTTTTGCAGAGGTAAATATTGAAAACTATCTTTGCATGTATTTTGAAAATAAAAAGCTATTATCAAAAAAAAAAGGGTTGGTTAAATTATGTCTGATCATGCTACACATACTCCCATTCAGTGAACAGTGGCTCCCTATTACCTCTAAGTGATTAAATATAGGATCAAATAAAAAATCTTGTGGTTGTCATTCAAAGCTTTTTATAACCTGCTCCCCTCTTCCAATCTTTCTAGTCTTCCTATATCTTATTCTCTCTCAGGTATTCTGTGATATAGTAATGCTGACCTCTTTGCTGTTCCTTAAACAGGACTTTATCTCCTGACTTTGGATATGTTGGTGGATTTTTAAGTCTTTTTTTTTGTAAGGCAATTGGGGTAGTGACTTACCCAGGATCACACAGCTATTACGCGTTAAGCATTTTGAACTCAGGTCCTCCTGACTTCAGGGCCAGTGCTCTATCCACCATACCATCTAGCTACTTGTGACTGGAGATTTTCGTTGACAGTCTTTCTCATATGAAATATTCTCCTCATCTATCATCTCCTGACTTCCTTCAAGTATTAGCTAAAATCCTATCTTTCTAAAAATCCTTTATCAATCCCCTTTAATGGTAATCAGTACCTTCCCTCTGCTGATTATCTCCAATTTATTCTATATAAAACTTCTGTTTGTATGTTGTCTCCCTTTAGGTAGACAGTAAGCATCTCGAGGGCTGTCATTTGCCCTTGTTTTCATTTACTACAGCGCCTGGAGCTTACCCAATGCTTGTTTACTTACCAGGAGAAAGGATGTAATGACATTTACTGATACATGTCACAGAAACTTATTTTGTAAATACATGTAAATCAAAGTGATAGAAAAACAGATCTAGGTAGGTAAGATTTTCTGGTGGACTATGAAGAGACACAGCTTTTTTTGGGTAACAAGGCCTTTTTCCTTCTCTTGTATTTCTATTAGTATGCTGATCCACTAGGAAGGCAACTAGGGATCTGTGCTTCTCCTTCCCTTGGGACTTCTAGTGTACTTAACAGTGTTTGCTACCCAGCACTGCAGATAGGGTTTGCTACATTACCAAGTGAGCCTTTGATGAGATTGTAATATAAATTCAGCAGCAGGCTGCAGATATGAATATGTTTGCTAAGGTTTCTTCTCCTTTCCCTAGCCTCTGGGCATGTTTGAAAGAGCCTCAGATAGGATATTCAGATGCCTTCCTTTTAATAGTATCTCTGCTGGTAAGAAATCGCTGATTGGGTGTTGCCTCAGTTGAACTGAGACCTGTTAAAGTTCTTAGCTTTAAAAAGTCAAGGTGTCCCAATCCATCCAATGCCATCTCCTGGCCTCCTGATCTGTTATCTTGCTGCTGGACCCAGTTGGTTCTGGAGGAGAAAGTAAGGCTGGTGACTTTGCATAGCGCCCCCTCAAAATTGTCTTCCAGAATGAAAAACAAATCTCTGCTAGTATCTCCCAACCCCTTTCCAAAAAAAGACATTTCTTGTATGTGAGTGTGTGTGTGTGGATTTGTGTGTATTGTGTGCCCTGGTCCATATTAGGTAATTTCCCAATAGATGTGGGATGTAAACAACAAATATGGAATCAGTGATGATCTCAATCCCTCAAGCTCAGGGCAGCTAGGTGGTGCAGTGGATAGAGCCCTGGAGTCAGGAGGACCTGACTTCTAATATAGACTCAGACCCTTAATACTTACTAGACCATGGGTAAGTTACTTAACTCCAATTGCCCCATTAAAAAACAAATAACAAAAAATCTAAGTGCCTCAGGCTCAACCGAAGCCCGCTTCCTCATCTCTTCAAGATAAATGATAAAGAATTTTTGCCCTCTTCCAACAATGGAAAGACCTTACGCTATAAATATTACATCAGCATAGATTATAAATTATGATGATGTTAACATTATTATTATTACTCTCTTTTTCTTAGGACATGACTGTGGCAGACATTGATGACCATAATAGACTTGTTGCTTTCCAGTAAAAATAATAATTATTACTATTACACCTAGCATTTATATAACATCTTAAAGTTTACAAAGTACTTTACAAATATTATCTCATTTGACCCTCACAACAATGCTACAGAGGAGATACTACTATTATTCCCATTTTAAAGATGGGAAAAATGAGGTAGACAGTGATTAAGTGACTTACCCAGAATCAAATAACTAGTAAATGGTTGAGGCTCAATTTGAATCCGGCTTTTATTATTCCTCCTCGTAAACTATGTTCCAGGTTTTATCAACTTTCATCCTGTGTTTTGACCATATTCTTGCTTATCCCTTGAATCTGGTGCCTCACCTTCCTGTCTAGCTCCTCTTCCCTCCCTAACTGTACACTTATTTAGACATTCCTTCCCCTCACTCAGACAGACCCCTCCAGCTCAGTCCTGCTCACCTAGTCTGAACCCAACTCCCACCCTCAAAAAATAGAAAATTACAAACTCTTCCTCTCCTCTTCTCTGATTATGAGAGATAACTGCCCATCTATCATTACTGCTCCAACCCAGCCAGGATTGTGCTGCCTTCTACCAATTTGATTCCCTGGACAATTGACCCCCTTAACTTCCATCTCTGCTCAATAGGGAATCCACAGAACAAAATTTAAAAGCTAGAGCAATCTTGGGCTGGTTTTTTTTTTCCTTAGAGGAAAAATAACCATCTTGTAACCTGATTTTACAAACAAATAACAGTGGCTCTAAATCTGTTCTCTGATTTGGGATTTGTTCATCAGCCTCAACAAATCTACAAAGCTCAAAACCGCCCCACTTTCTCCATTAAAGCTACCTTCTGCACAGGATAACTGTGTTCTTTCTCCAATCTGGCAATTCATTATCATCCTGTTCTAGAAATCACAAATGGACAGTGCTATTGTACTCGCTCTGAATGGAACAGAGCTGTTTCCTGCTCAAGACTAGATAGACCCAGAGATAAATGGCCATTGTATAGGTTCTGGGCCAGTGGTTTCCAATAATTTCGTGGATGGGTCTCCTAACCTGAGAAATAGGTTTATTCTGTGCCTGCCACTACATTGTGTTGAAATATAAATGCAAACAAGCAAGAGAGTCACTGCATTTAAAAAGTTTACATTCTAATAGGGGAAGACATTTAAAAGTGAACTGCTTCATTACCAGATGGCTAGGGAGTATCTTGGAGGCTTAGCTCCCAAAGAACCAGGGAACTGAGGTCCAGAGTCCAACATTGCTATAGAAAAAAGAAGAGGTGGAAGTCTGGATGTCTTAGACAATATGGGAAGAAGATGATTAAGAAGTGACAATTTCTTGATCTTTAAAATGTGAATAATGTTGTATTCTGTCTCATCAATAAGGATAATATTATTGAGGGAAGTATCTAAATGTGAATCATGGTGGAATAAGTTCACTCACCATGGAGATACATGGTTTAGGAATGGATGATAATGTTAATACCCACATTGTCAGAGCTGGTTTCCAAGGAAAATGTGGGAGAGAAATGGTTAGCAAGCTGAAAGTCTACAGTCTGACCCCATTTTTGTGTGCTTGGGAAACTTGGGAAACCTGGATATTCTACCAGCGCCACACCAAATTACTTCCACTTGAATTGTCTTAGGGAGATTCTAAAGATCTTTTTGCAGGGTAAGATACTGAACACTGAGGTCCTTTTTTGGATTGAACTGTCAAACGTTCAGACTTTACCCCAGAAAGTACAACTCCAATGGGCTGCCTGTATTGTTTGAATGCCAAATATATGTTTGCCTAAAAGATTTATTTTACAAAGAACTCACACAAGGGAAGTGCTAACCTGGAAGTCAGAATTAATACAGGGACACTCTCAAGATCTTTCTGAAGAACTTTGGAATGGTAAGACATAGGAGACACTGGCATAGGACCATCTGGCATGGCAATTGTTGTGCTCTATGAGCGAACCCTAGTTGCAGTAGCTCAAAAGAAACATGAGATACATAAGTTTAGAGACATCTCCACTCTGCATGTTCATATGGACTAAGCTCATTTTACAGAGGAAGAAATGGAGGCAAACAAGGTAAAGTGACTTGCCCAGAGTTACACAGCTAGTAAATGTCTAAGGTCAAATTTGAACTCAGAGCTTTTTGCCTACAGACTCTTTGCTATCCATACTACCTATCTGCAAATAATTATTTGATTAATTATTTGACTGATATGGAATATTATTTTAGGTAAAGAAATTACTAGTAGAAGAAAAATTTTTGTTAAAATCCATAGATAATGGTATTGACCCTGTTGAGGTCACAGGTTTTTTTATACCTTTTGTGCTACAATGCTATTCTTGCTATTAGGCCACTGCTATTGAGGACTGTTGATACTGAGCAAGGGGTCCACCCACTGAGACACAGATTAACTTACTGCTTATCTATAAGAATCTACCCTCAGTATATTGAGGGCTATTTCAGGAAACGTAGCTCTCAACACATATTTGGAGAGGAGGTTATTGAAATATTCTACTTATATTATTAAGTGATCTGATCCTGTTTCCCATCCTGATACTCAAGGTATATCTTCTAGATATTCAAGAAGGAGATGTCTCTTCATGGAATATCATTGGTCTGTGTGTACTAATGGGAAAGCAAGGCTTTGACGGGGTGAATTGAGCCAGTGAAAGTCAATAACCTGGAATGAAAGTTGGTCACAGCAAATTACCCCTTTGGTTCTACCCTTATCTAACAGTAGAGGGAGGAGACTAGAGATAAGCATCAACCGTCTGCCTTTTTATTATACAGGAATTTAAAGACTTTTCTATGTAATTTTCCTTTTTGAAGGAAGGAAGAAGAGAAGAAAGGGAAAAAAAAAGAGGGAGGGAAGGAGGGAAGAAAAGAAGAAAGAAAGAAGGAAGGAAGGGAGGGAAGAAGTAAGGGAGAGAGGGAAAGGAAAAAAGCATTAAGTGTTTACTGTATGCTAGTCACTGTGCTAAGCACCAGGAATACAAATATAAGTTTTGATCTGAGAAGTCACAGAGGATGATTAGTAGAATGACATGCTATTTGCAAACACAGTGGTGGTGTTGATTTGATTACATTTCTCTGAGAAAAAGACGGAAGGGGGATGAAATACTTTTGCAACACATGTTATATCCAAAAATCTCAAGGGATCTCCCAAGTCCTTTTTTCTCCCAATCAATTAACACCAACTATTTGCCAGGCACTGGAAAGTAAAACAGTTCCTGCACTCCAAAGCTTATAGCTTCTCCATTATGCCCATGAATGGAAAGAAACACAAGGACACAAATCTTCATTCCACTATGGTCTTGGAATCCAGTTGTTACTATACCATTACAAGTCATAGTCAGGAAGGCTTTGGTCTGAAATTAAAACATCAGACCCATTGAAGCCCCAAAAGAATTAAGGCTGATTATAAAGAATAACAAAATGGGATCTATTTTGTTTCAGTTGATTTGGGGTCAAGAGGAATATTAAAGAAGGAATACTGTTAATTGGGTAGGGTAAGATGATGATAACAAACATCTGTGAGAACACTTATTTAATTGGTTACTAGGAGTTTCTTTTGATGATCTTTGAGGCATCTTAAAAAATAGGAGGTGGACTAAAGGATTAGAGAAAGGGCAAAGGTCACAAATTATAGACCAATGTCCTAATTCTATGCATCTGACCGTTGGCAATATATATACAGATGTACATTGAAGAGATGGACCAGTCAGCCAGTTAGTTCTGAAAGCAATAAACTTTTATTAACTCTCATGAGGGAACCTGAAATTTTCTTGAGGTAGAAGAAAAAAAAAATGTTCTTGGATCACAGTCATTGAAGAGACTAGAATACAATCTCTGGAGAAACAGGCTAGATCTAAAATTTGGTGAAGAGGAGGAATCCAGGCCTCTGAGCAGATAATTATCATCTGATCATCTATGATCTGTGGCAAGAAAAGAAAAAGGCTCAAGGGGATTCTGGATTCTTATCTTATCACTCTGCACTATATAGTGCTTTCTCTCTGAATGTCAGGTACCTGATAGGAAAGGTCAACTAGACATGTATGATTGATTTGGATCTCTGCTGTAGTGAGTAAAAAGGTGCTCATTAGCAAGACTGATTCAAATTCGAAACTGAAAGATTCTTGGCATAGAAGTTTCCAGGAAATAAATGGGGATAGGGTGCCAGGCAAAGGAGGAAAAAAATATATCTAGAGAGGATACCCCGTCCCAAATAGTGATAGCACCATCCTCTACCTAAATAAAAAGGTTTTTTGGACTGCTGTGTCCAGTGAACTTTATTTCTATTCCTGATAACATTTTAGAACACGTTAATAAAGGGATGGATTTTGAGCATTTAGAAAGGGAAACGCTCATCACAAAAAGACAGCATGACTTCATCAAGAATAGGTCATGGCAAAATTAAATTCATTTCCTTTTTTGATGAGGTAGCTAGACTGATAAATTTAAAGGATGATTTAGAAATAGTATACTTTGATTCAGCAAAGAAGAAACAATCTTTCTTGGCAAAAGAAGGACATACAACCTAGGTGATAGAATATGTAGGGAGATATAAAATTGGGTGAATGACCTGACACAAAGAATAGATTTTAATAAATTGGTATCAACTTGGAGGTCTACAAGAAGTATCCCAGGAATATATAACTTTGGTCCTGTGGTGTTCAAAATTTTTGTAAATGATTTGCATGAAACTATATCAAGTTCATTTGCCAGATTTGCAGACTCTGTGAAAACTGGAGGGATGGCTAATAGTGCAAACAGGGGGCTGCAATAGGTGAAATTAGATTAGATAGGCTCTGAAGTCCCTTCCAACTTGGTTTCTTTAATTCTATGATGTCCTGATCCCCCAGCTGAAAGTGTTCCTCATCTTTGTATTTTTGGCACTTGGTACTATGCTTTACAGAAAGTAACCACTTAATAAAGGCTTGTTGAATTAAATTGGTGGGTATTTGAGATATATAAGCTCACAAGAAGTGATGTTACTGGAAAAAAGATTATATTGAACATGCGGTCAATTCACACAAGCCCCTAGTCTTTTAATTTTCAAAAATGATTTTAAAATTTATAGTGAAACTATTTAAAGAGATAATTCCAAGAAAGACAACTTTTTATCATTAGATGTTTTTCATTTGACAATAATCAAATTTCTAATCCAATCATCCTTCCCACAACCACTGGTGTATGTGTATGTGTGTGGATGGTGGGGAATCCTTATGACCAAAATGCATAGTAAAGGAAAACAAATTCCCAAGTTGGCCATGTCCAAAGACTTATGTATCTCATTCTGCACCAAGTCCAGCAGGGTGATGACCTTTTAAAAAGTCATAGTCTAAAATGTAGCCTTTTAGGCAGATGTTCTTTCAGTAAAGTCGGTGTGCTAGTCTGGTACCAGGTCCTTCAGGGTTTTTATATAATGTTTTGGGAAAACTCTGAAGTCCTTTGTTAAAAGATAACTAAAGAACCATATTGCTCTGGTTTCATCTGAAGAATAGTTAGTCAATGGGAGTGTGTAACTCTTTTCTCCTCCTTTTGCATATTTTAAAAGGGTTTAAATATGTCAGTGCTCCTGTATCCTGTAGAGTTTAATTATCAGAGCAGTCCCATCAGTTTTTATCAAATGAAGAATGACCTTATTCCTTAACAGAAACAGAGCCCAAGGCTTGGTGTCAGCAGCAGGTAGTTAATAGGATGCTCCATAAAAATTTATATGGATTTTTTTCAAACTGATGAAAGATTTCAAAGTGTCCAACTTGTGAGCTCCATTAAAACTTAATTTTTGGGACAGCTAGATGGTGTAGTGGATAGAGTACCAGCCCTGAAGTCAGGAGGACCTGAGTTCAAATTTGGCCTCAGACACTTAATACTTCCTAGCTGTGTGACCCTGGGCAAGTCACTTAACCCCAATTGCCTGGGGGGGAGGGGAGAAACTTAATTTCGTTAAGCAAAATTAGGATTTATTATAATTACACTCAATATACAGGCCAAGTAAAGACCATTTGAGTGAAAATTCCAGAGATATCAAAGTTTTTTTCAACGATAATAATAACAAGAATTAGGAAATAGAGCAGCCACTTTTCTCCTTATATCACACTCAGAGGGCAAACCCTAGCTTTTTCTTTGTTTTGGGAAAAAAAAATTATATTTCACTGGGACACTGACATGAAAGAAGCAGCTAATGGGTCTTAATTATATTTACACACCTGGTTTGATATAACAGGCATCCCAAATGAAAGCAAGAAACTAGGGCAAAAGTATTGAGGCACTGAGAGAAAGACACTGTGTGTGAGGGAGAGGGTAAGGGACAATCTTTCTTGTCTCCAGGATCTAACAATAGTCATCTCAAAGTATCTCCTACCTTACTTTGGAGCTGCAGAGCAAAAGCTGTGATTAAAATCTGTGCCTACTGCCTCTGATGTGATCCCCTCACATGTCTTTTCTCTTTGGAATAACAGAGGAACCGGGGAAAAGGTCCTGGAAACAGCTGGCTGCTTCAGTGACTAGCCCTGGGCCAGCTGGGGTCCGACAGTCTCAGACACAGGCTGACCTCCACGTTAGTGAGTGCTTTTTAAAAGTGCCTTTCCTTTCACCATTAACCTTAAGCGGAAAAATGAAAATGCTAAATGTGTTATTTTAGTTGGCTTCCTCCTGCTCCCTCACTGCACTCTGATAAATGGCATCAAACGAATGTAGGATTTCTGTGAAACACGAGTTTTCTTGGCAAATATCAAATAACATACCAAAATGCAAAACCAGAGAGAGTGTGGTTAAAGCAGAGCCATAGACTGCTGGGATTTCAAAGCTGTAAGGGACCTCGGTGAGCATCACTCATTAGACCCAGCGTGACGTTAGACATAAGTGACAGTGCTGGTATTAGAATACAGTTCTCCTGTCTCCTGCTCTGGTGCTGTCTTGGATTACCTCATTTGATCCCTACAGCCCTAGGCGGTAAGCACTATTATGATGCCCATTTATAGTTGAGGGAATGGAAACAGAAGTCAAGTGAACTGACAGGGTCACATAGCTAGGAAGTATTGGAGACTACATTTGAACCCACCTCTTCCTGATTCCAATCCATACTTTATCCACTGCAGCTAGATATCTCTGTGTTACATGAAAAAATATTTGTAAGTACAGAATAGTATCGAGGATATTACAGGCTCTTAAGAAATTCTTGTTCCTGGGTCAGCTAGGTGGGTGTGGTGGATAGAGTACCACCTGAAATCAGGAGGATCTGAGTTCAAATATGGCCTCAGATACTTAACACTTCCTAGCTTTGTGACCCTGGCCAAGTCACTTAATCCCAATTGCCTCAACAACAACAACAAAAAAGAAATGCTTGTTGCCTTGCTTTGTTATATGCTACTTTATTATATTTCATGCTTTATTATGTATTTTAAATATGTAAAGATAATGCTAATATGTAGCATATTTCATATTCTATAATAAAATATATGTCATACTATAGGCCATCCATCCCTTTCTTTTCCTGTTTTATTCTGGTTCCACCTCATGGTCTATTCGTGGGGTTTTTCCAAATATATAGAGAGCTTTCCAAGCTCAGTAGGTTGCCCGATTGACTCCACCTCACAGACTAGACAGGAGATATTCTCACATTCTACAAAAGTGTTCAATAGCCATATCTCTTCAGTCAACAAGAGGGAGTAAGTAGTTGACACTGGAAGAATAGATCTCATTGTTAGTGCTTTTATTAAAAACACTCATATAATGTATCAGCTTCAAAAATTAGAGCATTATAGAGGGAAAACTGCCCTTTGAAGCACTTTGTGACTGGGACGTGAAGCAATGTGGTGATTGTGAACCTTAACTCTTGACTACAATGGCTTTATTGTAATCATCTGCAAAACCAGGTTTCCACTTATTAACTGCAACATAAAATGCAAGCTAACTTTTCTCTTGAAGAGCCAGAGGAGGTTGGACCAAGTGTGAGAAAGAAAACCAGACACAATAAAAAAATGGAGCATGTCTCTCTCTCAGAGTGATTTCAGCCTTTTAAATATAACAGTGAAAGTGCCTTCCAAAGCTTCCTTCATAACCTGGCTGCATTTCTACCCCCCTCATCCCCATGAGCTCAAGTTGTCCACGTGGGACCTGTGTGTTTTCATGTTCCATCGATGAACATGCAAATTGTGACCCAGATGTTTGTGGGAAAGGGCCAGGTTAGGAAGTCTGAAGTCCAGCTTCCTGACTGCTATCAAGCAGGAGAAAATCTCCACTCTAAAACTATAGTATTCTTCCTCTGCATTCCTGCAAGTCTGGCAGGTCAGAGATGAACCAGGAGTTTCTGCCCTTTGTTTCCATCATTCATGCAGAAAGAATTTTTTAGCATTTGTTAGGTGTTAGGTAATATATGTAAGGTTGGAGATTCAAAGACAAAAAACAAATCTCCCTTGTCCTCAAGGAGCTTACATTCTGTTTGGGGGAAACCATATAGACAACTCCCAGGTGAGGGAAAATGTGTTTTTTATTTTTATACACTTTTTTTACTATACACATTATACACATATTTTTATACAAATACACACATACATACAAGCACATATACACTCTCTCCACACACACACTTATATGTATATATTTACATATATGTACAATATGCATATTATATATGTACATGTATATACTCTATAACTATATAAAGCATGCATACATTTGTATTATACAAACATGTTGATATACATAATATAATCAGTGTATATACGGATATAGTATGTTGTATATATGTGTGTATGTGTATATACACATTTACATATTTGTATTTATGTATTAGAGAAACCATATAGAGAGCTCCCAGGTGGAAGAATATGTGTATTTATATACACACAGTATATATAGAGCCGTATGAGGAGCAATAAGTGGGTCATAAAGTGCATGAAGAGGAGGAATGCATAATAAACTAATAAGGTACTTTGGAAATAGCTCATGAAGAGCTTTAAATGTTAAGGAGAGGAAAGCATATTTCCTCTTAAAGGCAACAGTGAGCTTCTTGAGCAGGAATATCCTACCTATAATATAGAAATGTTCATTCCTATGTGAAAATAAGAAAAACAAGATGAGGGAAGCAACCAATGGGAAAGAAGCCTGGTTTCTTTTCAAAAGCAGATGAAAAGGTTGTGATGGGGAGGGATGGATTGGGGTGAGGTGAGGTGGGGTGGAGTTGATAAATCTCTAGATCTAATGTCTGATAGAGAGTCCTGTCATAAAGTAACAAAGGACAAGTACTTGTAGAGAGAGATACAAGTTACATTGAACAAGTGCAACAGTAAAAAGAATCTTCATGTGGAGTCAGAAGACAAGGGTTCAAATTTCCATTCTGCTACCTAGAAATGGAGTGACTTACCATGTGAGAGGGAATCTGCTTCAGATATGGTGAATAATGAGATGAGGGAATTGATTAAATGATTTCTAACAATCCCTTCCAGGTTTAATTATTTTATTCCATGGAATACACACACACACACAACACACACTTTACTTTCTATTTGTGAGGGTTCATTTTGTAGTGTGTTAATTTTCAGATTTCAATGTTAAAATGCACACAGGCTAAGTCCTCATCATCATCTTTCCTTTCTGCTCTACCTGATTCCTTTTTTTTTTTTTTTTTTAATTTAATAGACTTTTATTTACAGGATATATGCATGGGTAACTTTACAGCATTAACAATTGCCAAACCTCTTGTTCCAATTTTTCACCTTTTACCCCCCCACCCCCTCCCCTAGATGGCAGGATGACCAGTAGATGTTAAAATATATTAAAATATAAATTAGATACACAATAAGTATACATGACCAAAACGTTATTTTGCTGTACAAAAAGAATCAGACTCTGAAATATTGTACAATTAGTTTGTGAAGGAAATCAAAAATGCAGGTGGGCATAAATATAGGGATTGGGAATTCAATGTAATGGTTTTTAGTCATCTCCCAGAGTTCTTTCTCTGGGCGTAGCTGGTTCAGTTTGTTACTGCTCCATTGGAAATGATTTGGTTGATCTCGTTGCTGAGGATGGCCTGGTCCATCAGAACTGGTCATCATATAGTATTGTTGTTGAAGTATATAATGATCTCCTGGTCCTGCTCATTTCACTCAGCATCAGTTCATGTAAGTCTCTCCAGGCCTTTCTGAAATTATCCTGTTGGTCATTTCTTACAGAACAGTAATATTCCATAATATTCATATACCACAATTTATTCAACCATTCTCCAACTGATGGACATCCATTCAGTTTCCAGTTTTTAGCCACTACAAAAAGGGCTGCCACAAACATTCGTGCACATACAGGTCCCTTTCCCTTCTTTATAATCTCTTTGGGATATAATCCCAGTAGTAACACTGCTGGATCAAAGGGTATGCACAGTTTGATAACTTTTTGAGCATAGTTCCAAACTACTCTCCAAAATGGTTGGATTCGTTCACAACTCCACCAACAATGCATCAATGTCCCAGTTTTCCCGCATCCCCTCCAACAATCATCATTATTTTTTCCTGTCATCTTAGCCAATCTGACAGGTGTTCTACCTGATTCCTAAGAGCCACTTAATTGTGTTAAGGAATTGACACTAATAAATGTAAATCAGAGAGAAGTGGGAAGCAGTTCTCATAAGTTTCTAGATCTTAAAATGAAGAGGTCCAGAACTGATGATCCCAAAAGTCCCTTTCAGCTATAAATCAAGAATTCTATGATAACTCTGAGCTTTATTTTGAATAACAACAATAATAAAACTTCACATTTGTATGGTCTCAGATTTACAAAGTATTTTCCTCACCATAGTGTTATGAAGTAATAATAATAGTAATAATTCTTATTATATTAGTGTCTTAAGTAGCAAAGTGCTTTACAGATATCTCATAATCTACCTGGAAGGTAAGTGCTATTATTAAGCCTTTTACAAATAAGAAAACCGAGCCAGACAAAGCCTGAAAGGTTTGGTCAAGGTGACACAGCAGGTAAGTTTGTGTCTGAGGCTGAATTCATACTCTACTTTTGCTGACTCCAGGCCCAGAATTCTAACTACTGTGCCACCCAACTGCCTCTAGTTAGGGGCATTTCAAATCTGCTCTTAAATGCTACAAGGACAATTTGTCATCTTATTTAAAGCAATTGAAAAGTCACAGTGTTGCTGCTACTCACAGACAGCTAAGTCCAAAATGACTATAATCAAGTTTAGTTTTTCATTCAATTCGCCAGACAATTTTTTAAGTATTTGTGCCATGTACTTTAGGGTTCAAGAACAAGAACATTCTGCCCACAAAAAACTTGCATTTCACTAGACAAAGAATTTCAACAGGCAGAAAAATGATATTTATCTCATTGTTTAAAGTTTACAAAGATAACTTCATATGTATGATGGATATCATATTTCTTAATTTCTCAAAGGATGGGAGAGAGAACCAAGGGAGAGATCTGTACCTGAAAATAAAGTTAAAAATAAATTAATGAATGTGTTTCCCACAATCACACACACACATAGATAGATGATAGATAGATAGATATTAATAAGAGTTGGGTTTCTAGTTTTTAAAAAGTAATATTTACAAAGGGTTTTTCATACATGATTTTATATGATCTCACAATCTTATGTGATTAGTACTGTATTATTTTTCCCATTTTATACACGAGAAAAAAGAGAACTGAGAGATTAAGGGACTTGCCCAGAGCAACCCAGCTAATATCAGGGGTGAGATTCACCCCAAAGTTTTCTTGTACTTGTTCACAATGAAGTGTTGCCTTGCTGAGTCATATGTACTGGAAAAGCAAATTGAAACTCAAAAGTTGTGCAATTATTTCTCAAAACATCAAGTGGAACAAAGTCTACATTGCGAGACAATGTGGTACTTCCAGGTACACCATGACTGACCTGTTGTCAAGAATTCACAACTTACTATTTTGGAAGAAGTGGTTCCTGGTTATTTATCAGGACTGAAATTAGGTACCCTGCCCCCTAAAAAGAAAAAAAAATTCTAGGACAGGAAAAAGCCATCGCAAGCATAAATAAGCAAATGTGGTTTTTTGACTTTCTTGTATCCCCAGCATTTAGCATAGTGCCTGATACCTAATAAGTGATCAATACTTGTTGACTAAATGACTAGTAAAGTATATGTCTCAATTATTGAATTCATAATCAGATGGTTTCTATTTATATAACTCTTGGACAATAAGGAAGTTCTTTTTCATACTCTTTTCATATACAAGGAAACCAAGACAGAAATGTAAATGATTAGCTCACAGTGACAGGGCTAGTAAGTAGCTGAAGCAAGCCTTTGACCCTGTTTTCTCTTCCCACGGCACCTTCATATTGGGAGAGTTGTATTGTTAGACATAACTATGCCTTCTGGGGTCCTGATTCAACAAGTTTTTAGACTGATGGCATTCCTCCTGGCAGATTCGGGATTCCACTCCCCACACAGTTTCGGAGTTAAACTTAGAATGTTCTGTTAGATGCCTTCTTTCTGTCCTTGTGCTGGAGTTTGTTTTGGGCACATATGAATCTTCTGGCCTGTTCTGTCGCTCACTATCTCTGTGTCCATAACCCACATGAACAAACACCAACCAACTACTTCTCTTGACTCATGATAACATCTAACCAAACAGAGATAGCTCCAACCTTTCTCATCCAGCCAAATAAACAGGATGTCCAGAATGCACTATGCTCCCAGCACTATCATCTTTCCTACTCTCTGAGAGATTTACAATATTCTCTTTGTAGAGAGGACAATAATACATTGTTTTCTGTCTTCAAAATATGAGGAAACTGGCTTGATTATAGTAGGAAAGGTATGGGTTAGATAGAAAAACCTTCATATAATATACTAAATTAGATTTTTGAGATACCTGCTATTTTGTTGAAAATTCATTTTTCATTTGTACAGGATCTCAGAGTTAATTGAGTCTAACCCCCATTTTACAGATGAGCAAACTAAGATTCTGACTTGCCCAAGTTAGTATCTAAGATAGTGTTCAAATTCAAGTCTTCCCAACCTGGGAGTTCTAGATTCTAGGACTGCTGTTTTTTAGTTGTTTGATTCGTTGGGTAATTATTGTGTAGGTCAGGATTGGAATGGGGTGTCTTTGCTGTATGGTTGTGGGGGTTGGGCTATGGTATTATTAGGTTAGATTTTGTTTATTACTATTTTAGTAGTTTTGGAAGTTATTCGTGGTCTTTAGTTATAAGATTAGGAGAATTAATGTTATAGAGATTATGAAGGAAAGGAAGTAAGATTTAATAAGTCCTTTTTGAATAGAAGTAATAGCGGAAGATATGGAACTGTGTAAGTTAGCTTGGCCTTTTGGCCCGGTTTTTTCATATCACCCTAGATCAATTAGTATGGTAGCGATGTGTTGACTTATTTGTAGACTTGCCAGGGGGTTTAGTCGGTGGAAAATGTGTGTGAAATATCCTAGTATGTTTGAGAAGTTGTGTGTATGGATTAGAGGTGTGATTGGCATTTTGTTAGTTAGCATGTTTAGTTCGATTGAGATTAGGATGCCCGCAATAGTTACTATTAGGGCTGAGATTTTTGTTAAGGTGGGTATTGTTATGGGAATTATTGTAGTAGGAGGGATGTTCGTTGTGAGGAGGAAGCCTGTGAAGATACTCCCTAGGGCTAGTCGTATAATAGGGTTAGTTATATTTGGGTTGTCTTCGGCTAGTGGAGAAATAGGTAGGAATCGTGGTTCATTTAGAAGGGCAAAGTGAACTACTCGTATGCTGTAGAAGGCTGTAAGTATAGTGGCAATGAGTGTTATGCATAGGGCTCAGGTGTTTACGTATGATGTGTTTATGGCTTCAATGATTGTATCTTTTGAGTAGAATCCTGCTAAAAAAGGGGATTCCTATAAGGGATAGGCTACCTAGTATGATTGCGGAGGATGTGATTGGGAGAAGCATAAGTAGCCCCCCTGTTTTACGAATATCTTGTTCGTCATTAAGGCTGTGGATGATGGAGCCGGAGCATAGGAATAATATTGCTTTAAAGAAGGCTTGTGTACAAATATGTAAGAATGCCAGGTGTGGCTGGTTTAGGCCCAATGCTACTATTATTAGGCCTAGTTGACTTGATGTGGAAAAAGCTACAATTTTTTTGATGTCATTTTGAGTAATAGCGCAGATGGCAGTAAATAGAGTTGTAATTCCTCCTAGGCAAAGTATAATAGTTAAGGCTGTCTGGTTGTTTTGTGTAGTAGGGCTAAATCGGATTAGGAGGAAGATACCTGCGACGACTATGGTGCTAGAGTGGAGTAATGCTGATACAGGAGTAGGGTCTTCTATGGCTGAAGGTAGCCACGGGTGTAGGCCGAGTTGGGCTGATTTCCCAGTTGCAGCAAGGATTAGTCCAAGAAGGGCTAGTGTATCGATGTTTGTTATTAAGATGTGTTGGATGTCCCAGGAATTGTTATTAATTATCAGGCATGCTATGGCTAGCATGAATCCAATGTCTCCAATTCGGTTGTATAGGACGGCTTGGAGGGCAGCGGTGTTTGGTATTCACTATACCTGTCTCCTATAAGGGTTGTACATAGTAACCACATCTATGGTCCAGTGATCGATGTTATAAAGGAGTTTTGCTACAATATACATTAAAGATCACTGTTCATTTACTTAACTCATTTGTCAAGTGCCTGAGCATTCCAGAGTAGGTACTAATAGAAGACTGAAAATTATTAAGAATTACAGACATTTTATTCACCCCAAAAAAATCTCATGTAAGGAAAATGAAATATGGTATCTCTATTGTCTGTGAAGTCAGAAACTTCACCTGTAGTTTAAGTGATTTGACAGTTATTCAAAGGGTCATATGATATAAAACATCACCTCCATTGGGCTATCACTATTTCTTTCTTGTGTCACCTTATTGGCCCTTCTTGTATTTCTTACTATGAGTTCAATTCTGTTCAGTGAAAATAATCTTTTTATTTTGCTGCAGCTAAACTCATAATAAAATCACTGATTTGGGAGTTGGGGACAAGGGTGATGAAAGTACAGTTAAGAAGAAGAGGGTATCACTTTTGATTTGTACCTATTCCTCACCAAGAAGTGAGAGAAATTTTAGAAGTTACAGAGGAGGCTACAAAGATCTCAAGCTTTATTTTATTTATTTTATAGTTATATTTATAACTAATTATATATTTTTAAGACTTCAAGATCTTTTGATTAATCCCAAAGATATTTAGAGGATTCATTAAATTCGTACAAGAAGCAAGTAATAGAACCCAAGTTGTAATCCAGATTATCTAACTCTAATCCAGGTTTCTTGTCACTACAAGCTTTAGCTACCATAATTAACTTTAAAAATCTTTGTTTAAATTGTCTACCATTTTAGGAAGGAGAAGAGGGAGGGTGGGAGAAAAATCTGGAACTCAAAATCTCATAAAAAATTGTATGCTCAAAATTGTCTTGACAAACAATTGCGTAAAAATTAAATACTATTTTTTAAAATTCTTGTTTAAATCAACATTAACAAAATAAGACAAAACAAAAAACCTTCCTGCTTTTCTAAAAATCTTGAAGGGATTATTATTTCCTCATTTATTAAAAAAACAAAACAAAACATTTACCAAGTACCTAGTATGTATAAAACACCAGCATTTGAATAGAACTTTTGCAAAGGTTTGCAAATTACTATCTCATTTGATCTCCACAACTACAAGTTATGAAATCAGAATTAAATATCTTAGATAAAATATGGGATTACAGATTTAGAGCTGGAAAAGTTCTTAAAAATCAGCTAGTCCAAATAGACTATGTGACTTCTCTGGGATTCATGGAAAAGTAATGGCAGAATTGATATTTGAATCCAGACTCTCTGAGTTTACCAGCATATTTTTCTTTCCATCTGTCTCCTGGACTACAAAATTAGATAATTACAGTCCTGATCTTTTCTCTGCTGCCCTTCAAAAGGTACAATTTGCACCTAGCCATGGGCCAGATGTTGTTAAAGAATAATAATAGCTCACATTCATATAACAAAGTGCAGCTACAAAATCTGGGGCAGGTTCTCACTTCTCATGGGACTGATCTGGATACATTTTCCCCCTCCAAATAATAGGAAAGTATTTGGAAGGGGAGAGACTCACATGCTAAGGAAGAGTGAAGAAATTTTCCCTCCAGCCTCAGATTGAAGATTTTGTTCTCTGTCCCTTCTCTAGGTGAGATAGTTGGGGAGGAAGGCCATTCAGAGAAGGAGTGATGCGTGCAAGAAGAAAAAAGGCAATTTGGGAACCCTAGCAAGCAGAAACTGGGAGGCTTGAGAAGAGAGGAATAGCAGCTCAGGCTGCACTAGATATAGTTTTCACTGAAATCTTCAACCCCAAGATAATCTTCCCCAAATTCCCTTCAGCTACAAAAGCACTGACTATATGTTAAAGTCATGAGTTAGGAGATGAATATTGAATTCCTCTGAGGGGGAAGGGGAAAGATGTTGACCTCATTTGGGAATGTGGATGATACTATTTTTGTTACTTTAATATTCCTTTCTGACCTGATTAAATGTTTACTATTTCAAAGATATTCTTTGCTGGATGTGCTAACACAGAAAGCCTAGGCCTAAGCTGGTTATCATCACTTTATATTGTTTTATTGAACTGTTTTTGAGGATTGTGCATTTTGGGCAATTTGATTAGCAGTATAACTGGACTTTGCATGAGACCTGAAGAACAAAACTTACTTCCACAACTAAATTAAAATTTTAAAAAATCACTGGTTATTTAGTTTTTAGATAAGGTAAGGGACAAAAGCATCAAGATAATAGCCAGCATTTACATGGTTTATAAAAAGTTTGAGGTATTCTTCTCAACAATGCTAGAAGGCAGTTATCATTATTTGCATTTTATAGATTTTATAGATTTGCATTTTATCAATGAAAAATCTAAGGTTAAGAGAGACTGAATAATTTGACTAGAACACTAAACTAATAAGTCCCTGAGCTTTCGTCTGAACTTAGATTCCACAACCAGTTCTCTACACACTGGGCCACATAGCTACAACCATAAATCACTAAATTATTAGTAAAAGTTTCCAGAATTTCAACTTGAGTTTACTCTGGCCCATATAAGTATGTGTGTGCTGTTAGCCCTGATAACAAAACATCAGAGCAGCTCTGCAGTGCTGCTAAGTCTAAATTAATCAGAGACCCAACCCCACCTCCCACAAACAAACAACAACAATAAAAAATAAAAGAGAGGAAAATAAATGAGATAAAATAAAACCAAATGACCTAACAGTGGTTATAAGCAAAAAATTTTCTTTATTCTGTTGGAGGAAGGAAATTAGACCCATATTCCCCAATGGCTTTCTCTGATTGGAGATCTGCTTTAGTGTAGCCAAATCTCAATTTTAAAAAAAAAATTTGCTGAGGCAATTGGGGTTAAGTGACTTGCCCAGGATCACACAACCAAAAAGTGTTAAGTGTTTGAGGCCAGATTTGAACTCACATCTTCCAAACTTCAGGGCTGGTATTCTATCCACTACACCAACTAGCTGTCCCAAATCTCAATTTTGAACTTATATTAGTAATTATGCAATGAACTGTGACCCTGGCAATGAGGGATAACAGCAACAAAGAAATAAATTTGATTCAGAGCAGGACTTTATGACTAGAATGTGGCTACTTGTCTGAGCTTGTCTGGTGCTGGCATGAAACAATTTTGGGATTTTGCTGCAACTGAGATCATTCAGAAGGTAAACCACAAAAGATTATTATTAAGCCAATTTAGGACACAGTCTGCCTGCTGGGCTATGGCTGTGGAAAACAGGACGTCTTCAAATAGTAAGAAGAGAGGGATGGTTTTGGTGGAAGGATCTTGACATTGCACATATACATATGGATAGTATTTCATTTGATCAGTAAACATTTGTTAAGTGCCTACTATGTGCCAGGCACTGAGCTTAGCACCAGGGAAACAAAGAGGCAAAAGACAGTCCTCAACCCTAAGAAGCTTATAATTTAATGATTCTCATAATCATCCTATGAGGTAGACAGATGAAGAAACTAAGACATAGGGACCACAAATCCCTTGTCCAAATTTACAGTGCTAGTTAAATAAATAAATAAATAAGCCAAAGATTATACTCACATCTAGATGCACTGAAGCCAAATCTGAATTCCTTCTATACTCTCCCAACTCTTTAAAAAGTGTTTCATTTCTTTATGTCTTAGCAGTATTGCTCTGAATTCTCAGGACAAATGTTAGTTACTTCATTAGACTATTAAACAGAACTGTCAGTGAAGGAGAACTTTCAAGTTTCTTTTCTCATTTGAAATTTTGGAATAGTACTAAAGCAAATATGTTCTTACAATTTATAATTGGAAATCACTAACTTCACCAAAGTTTGTTCAAGCGTGAAGCAACTAAAGTACCTTTGGAAGAAGAGAACCGTTTTTTCCAGGATTGATAAGTAACCTTGGCTCACGGTTATGATATATTCCCACACCACTTAGTCAATACCAAGTCACTGGAGAGGAAAAAAATTTACATATATAATCCCAACACAAACATTAGTTTTATCTAATTAATAAGTAGGTAATAGAAATTCATGAGACATAAAGTCTATTTCTCTTCCTACAAGAATTCACAAAATCTCAGCTATATTCATTCTTAATAGAACTATGTGTTAAGGAATTTTATATATCTTTATATATATATGTATATATGAAATTTTATATAGCATATATATATATATCACCAGCACTGTGCAACTGAATGAACATGAATAGAGACTGTTCATTTTCCTAATAAACAGAGAAAGACATAAAAACTGACATTAACAAGAATGATTAGATCTAAACATATTATTTTTACCCTAGGTGATTTTATAGTTACTAAATGATATGTAAAATCAACTGAAATTGTTTAACCATTTTGATAAAAAAAGTTTAAATATTGATTTTCTTTTCATGTTGCTTTCCTTTCTAAATATATTCTCTCCTCTTTTTTTCGAGTAATCCCTTATAACAAAAGATGAAAGAGAAAGAAAAAAAAGCAGTTCAGTAAAATAAAACACCATAAATCAAAATTAAAAGTATATATAATGGTGTATACCTATAGTCTTCTATCTCTGTAAAGTGAGAGGTTCGGGGAGAGTATTATTTCTTTTTTGGGGGGAGGAGTTTGATCATTATAATTACACATCATCCTCTTTCTTTCTCTCCCCACCCCTGCTTTGATGGAAATCTTCCCAAATATGATAAATACTTCCTTACTTCCCTAATAAGGTAATGTCATTTAATTTCTCTCTACCTCAGTTTGCCCAGCTATAAGTTTAAGAATGTTAATAGAGTTCTTTTTAGGCTCAAATGAGATAAAATATATAAATGCTTAGTACAGTGTATGGCAAATAAGGATCCAGGATCATACAACCTTCTGGCCAGTGTATAGGTAGAGGACAACTGTTTCTTCTTTACCTTAGAATTCATTCTTTCTAAGCAACTATAACTCAAGCCTTATTAAGAATGCAGGACTTAAGAGGGCTAAAACACAAAAACAAACAACAAAAAACTCCATACAGTTGACACATAGTAGGGGCTTAATAAATGTGTTTTTTCCCCCACACTCCTTTCCTTCTCCTTCCTTCTGAGCTTAATTTAGCCTCTTCTGGATGAATCAAAATCATCATTATGATCAATTTTGTTGTATTGACTGTTTTCATTTAAAATTCACATTTATGATCACCAAGTCAGGGAGATTTCCTAGCCAGTCAAAAGTATCGTAGGATATTATCCATAGATTCCCCTTTTATTACACATCCTATAAAAAGACCACCAACTCAGGTTGCAATTAAAGCTTTCTTGCCTTAAAAAATACAAATAACTAGCAATTCTTACTTTCTTTTGGGGGAAGATAAACTCCATCCTTGATTATTCTTTGATGTCCTTGTAGGTTTCAGTTTTCTAGTTTAAGTTTCATTTCTCCAGGTTAATTTTTATAACTGTGAAAACCAAATAAATGTCCATCAGTTTCTCACACTTAGTAATGAAACACTGTTCATGCATGTGACACAGGAATAGAAAAGTAAAGCAAGAAATGGAATAAATTGTATAAAGGAAGTGAATTTATTCCATCTTTTGTTTTCTCTATTCTGCTCTGGAGCCACATGCAATGGGCTGCCCCCCCTTATTCTAATTCTCTTTCCACATCTCTCAAGAGGTTTTTTAAAACCACTGTAACAAAGGAAAACTTTGCCCTAGCTTTTGACTCCTACAGTAGTTGTCTCTCTTCCCAAATAGGGAATAAAAATAGCTTCCAGGGTCATTAGCAATTTAGTCCCCCAAGCAAAACAGCCCTAAGCCAAGACAGAATGACTTACATGTTAACTGTTTGAATCCCTCCCCTCTGCCTGTTGCTAATGTATCTGCATGGTCATGAGATCTTGCACTCTTCTCCACCATTTCTTTTGAGTCCAAAGGCTCACACAGAAGGAAGTATTGCAACAAAAATATGTACATATTTCAAAAGAGCCATAAAAAATAAAGGCTAAAGGATCACATATCCTATTTTCTCTCACTACTGAAAAAAAAAGCTTCATTAGGAAAAGAAAGAATAAGAAAAAGAGAAATAACTCCTATTGGCCCCTTGGATGGCTATATAAAGTTAAAAAGAGAGAGAGAGAACTGGAAGTCCTTTCTGTCCAGAACCTATTTGAGTCAGGGACCAAGGCCTATGAAAACTAAGATTTTCAACTTGGAAGAATAACAAGACAGCTTGGCAGTTTAACTTTAGGGATATTTGTAAAGGGGAAGGAGTCAAAAAGTGACTAAAAGAATATACAGAAAATAATTCCAAAACCAGCCAAGATTTCAAGGGAAAGGAAATTTAATTAAAAATCTAGAGTACAAGCAGATAAATTAACAAATACTAAAATTGGAAGGAAGGATGAATACTAAAAAATTTTTACACATATGTTTAGATAAATATTATAAGGAAAAGCAAATTGAACCAATGCCTTATGAAATGGAGCCTTTTAAATGCCAAGAGAGCATGGACAAATAAGATGTTTTAGAATAGTTCAAAAGAGGCAGAAACTCATAAGAGAACAAGTTGGAAGAGATCAAATAGCAGAACTTATAATGTACATAAAGGAGGGAAAGGGACCCATCTGTGCAAAAATGGGTCATTGGTGGCCCTTTTTGTAGTGGCAAGAGAGTGGAAACTGAGTGAATGCCCATCAGTTGGAGAATGGCTGGATAAGTTATAGTATATGAATGCTATGGAATATTATTGTTCTGTAAGAAATGATCAGGAGGATGATTTCAGAGAGGTCTGGAGAGACTTACATGAACTGATAAGTGAAATGAACAGAACCAGGAGAACATTGTACCCAGTAACAAGAAGATTATATGATGATCAATTCTGATGGACATGGTTCTTTTCAACAATGGAATGATTCAGGACAGTTCCAAAGGTCTTGTGATGAAGAGAGCCATCTGCACCCAGTGAGAGGACTATGGGAACTGAGTGTGGTTCACAACATAGTATTTTCACTCTTTTTGTTGTTGTTTGCTTGCATTTTGTTTTCTAATTTTTTTTTCCTTTTTGGTATTTTTCTTGTACAACATGATAATTGTGGAAATATGTATAGAAGAATTGCACATGTTTAACTTGTTTAATGTTTAATTGGATTACTGGCCATTTAGGAGAGAAGATGGAAGGAAGGCAGGGAAAAAAATTTGGAACATAAGGTTTCTCAAGGGTGAATGTTGAAAATTATCCATGCATATGTTTTGAAAACAAAAGGCTTTAATAAAAAATGAAAAAGAAAAAATGAAAAAAAGCTATTGATTTTGAAGACAGGTCATACAGTATCAACTTAAAAATTGTAGGTCTCTAAGAAAAACATGAAAAATGGAAAAATACTTACAGTTAACTAAACCTTTTTTAGGGTGCTAAATTCTTCATTGGATTTAGTTTGACATCTAAAGGTATGCTCCAAATTTATGGAGTGTTCCCTTTCTCCTGGTTATAATTGTGGGTTCTACTAGAGAACTTTTTTACATCATTATTAAAACCCTTTTCTTGCTAACTATATCCTCTCCCAATTCTATTTCATATTTTCCATTCCTGGTATCTATTGCATCTCTTCATTTTGTCTGTAATGTCTTCTCCTAAATAAACCTGCCTTTTGCCAAAGAGAATGGCCTTTCT
This sequence comes from Sarcophilus harrisii, assembly GCF_902635505.1. Taxonomy (NCBI): domain Eukaryota; kingdom Metazoa; phylum Chordata; class Mammalia; order Dasyuromorphia; family Dasyuridae; genus Sarcophilus; species Sarcophilus harrisii. The sequence continues at coordinate 420,455,538 of NC_045429.1, forward strand.
CATGAGAAAGCCTCTGCGCAGTCTCTGACATATAAAGCTTGGTTTGAGAGAGAGAGACACACACACATAAGCAAAGGGACAATTATTTTTTATTCCCTAACGTAAGCTCCTCTCCCCAACCCCCTAGTTGCTTTTCCCAGTGGCTGGGGTTTCTAAAGCATAATTTCTAAAAATGTGAGGTAAGAAAGCCTGTGACTATCAAAAGCTTAACAGGGCAGAGTTTCCCATTCAATCCAGTCCCTGCCCCTATGGAGGGTCCATTCTAGAAAGGGAAGGTAAAGAACAAAAGATTCTTTTCAAATGTGAGACCACCAGCCCTAATTACAAAACTCAGTCCCTGGTCCTAAGGAGCTTACATTCTTATATTTTTTTGGGCGATATAACTTCTACCCTTTACCACCCTCTGATGTCCATATGGGTTTCAATTTTCTGATTTAATTTTCATTTCTCCAATTTAATTTTCATAACTTTGGAAATAAAATTAATGCTCATCTGTTTCTCATAATTGTTTTGTGGAAAGAGTAGGGAATTTAGAGTCAGAAGGTCTGGGTTCTAATTTTACCTTTGACACTATGTGACCCTACATAAACCAATGGATTTTGTTTCCTCATTTTTAAAATGAAGTACATAATAGTACTACTCTATCTGACAGGGTGGGTATGAGGAAAGTACTTTGTAAATCTTAAAATGATGCAGAAATATATTATGATAAGTGATTATTTTCATACTGTACTAGATTTGAAATTGCTTTAAATGCATTTGTAATCTTTTTAAAATCTTACTTTAGTATTCAAATGAATGCCAAAGTCAAGGAAAGAAAGTAAATTTTTAACAAGCAGAGCTTACAAAACAATATACTTTTATGAGGATCAATACTTAACATTTTACATCCAAATGTTAGTGCAGTAAATATTCCTCATGGCAGAATGTCTGGCATTTGCATATTCAGTCAAAAAAATATCAGTTAGGTGTCAGATCTGTAACTTCAGTTTTCCAATGAAGAAATTTCTCATAAAAGTTTTTTTTTTAAATAGGATTTGTGAGAAAAGCAGTATTGTATATTACACTATAAAACATAATCTCAGTTTCACATCTTGAGATTAAACTTCTATGTACATTATTTGAATCTAAATTTCCATTAGCATGAATAAAAAGGCATTTTGATTTTCAAGTTTTATTGGTGTCTTTTGCATTTTACAAATCAATTCCTGATATAACCTACCTTTTCCCATCAGAATGTTCCTTTGTAACAAAGGGCAGTTAAGAAAAGCTGAACAACAAAGCTGCAATTAGCAGTGTATACAAAATTTTATATATCTATTCTTTTACTATCTACCCACAGAAGAGCTGAGGTATATTGTTCTTTGAAAACAAAGATTAGTAATTTCATTTAATTTGAATGCTGTTCTCTTTTAGTCTTACATCATCATGGTCATTGTATATATTGTTCTTCTGTTTCCCTTTCATCTCCTTGAAACAATTGATTTGTGTTGCCATGTTTTTTTGAATTATTCATATGCATTGCTTCTTACAGTGCATAGCATTCATATGCCACAATGTGTTCACTGGAGTCATTTCCCATCAATGAGCTCCTACTTTTGTTTCCAGATTTTTGTTACCATGAAAACTGAGCAAGGCAATTTTGAAAATTGTTCTTGTTCAGGAATATCAAAATATTTTATGACCAGGACTGGATGAGAATTTGTGCCTTGGCTTTATGAAAAATTCATCTAATCTCAAAGATCAGAGGAATGTTCTTTTCTTAGTGAGAAATTTTCATGGAAATCCCAACTTTAATGTGAAAATTCTTGAATTGGATACCTTGCCAGACAAAGCAGGTGACAATTTGATTATGGTTTCTCTATTCTGAAGTGTTGTAAATTTGTTGATAAGATTGCAGTCATGTCATCTAGTAATGATTTTAGAAGTACAAAAAGTACAGCTTTGATTCCCTTTTTTTTAGAAAAGGTCAATTAACTGCAGTAGAATACTGTTGAGAATTGATTCTGTTGTATAACTGTGCAACAGATTAATAATTCATCCAATGTTCTAGTTGACATGGAAGTCAACTTCAATTCAGTTTTTTTTAATATTGATACATTATAATTGAAGACACTGAAATCCTTCTATAATTTGTCAAAGTGGAAGTGAAGCAAATTTTGTTATACTTCAATATAAGAATTTTGAGAAAATGAGCTATTTTTGAAAGAATTCTAATAATAGCATTTATTTTTTCAGCTGAAAATGTTACTATTATTTTTTGTTTATCATCATTTAATGTTTTTAATAATATTCTATTACAATGTAAATACAATTTTCAATATTAAATTTTTTAAAATTTTGAGTTCCCAATTTTCTCCCTCTCTCCCTCATTTTTTCCCTCTATAAGTTGACACACAATTTAATATAGGTTACATATGTTCAGTCAGTCATGTTACTATTATTCTTCATAGTTTTTCTGAATATTCTAAATCATTACTTTGTTGCTGGTTTTTTTTTTTTTTCAAAATGGTCCTATCATTTTCAATGATACCATTTCTAACATGAACTCAATGTCTCATATCAGAATTTCTATATCATTAGTTATAGTTAAATTATGGGAAAGGAGAAACATCTGGAACACAAAATTTTGCAAAGGTAAATATTGAGTACTATCTTTGCATGAATTTAGGAAAATTAAAAAAAAATTTAAAAAAAGATCGAATGTATTTCTAAAATTCTTTAGTGTTCTCAAGATGCTTTCTTTCCAATAGCTCAGTGAAGGAAACAGCAAAGAAGAGTCAACCGAAATACTAGAAGAAAATTGGCAAAGGTTACTTTTAGCTGGGAGTTTAATGGAGGAGATAGTGTTTGATCCTAGGTTGGCATCTGTGTAAGGAAGGAAGAGAAGATGTGTGTGAAGTAGATTCAGCAGGAATTTTCAACTGATTGTGTATAGGGCCTGAGGAGAGAATAAAAGCCCAGGTTTCCAGCTTGGGGAAATTGTAGTACATGACATGAAGAAGAATAAGGAAGGTGGGTGGTAAGACAGGGTTTTTTGGGAAATGATAAATCCTCTTTCCACTCTGATGTAAGATGATCTTTTAAATGGATTTTATGTCCTCAGATCATATTTTAATAAGAATTTTCAAGCCAAATGTAATGAGAGAAAAGTACTTACAGATCAGAGATGGTTTGATATACTTAAGGAATTTTATCATGAGTACATTAGTATTCCAACTGTAAAGAAAATGTGTGAATTCATCCTCTCAGTATCAGGAAGGAGTGCTGAAATTGAAAGGTCATTTTTGCTGATTAACAAATTTTGGGGACAAGAAAAATAATTGATCATCACTGAAACCATAGAGTATCTCTTGATAATTTAAAAGAATTATTTAGAGATGATGAGAGATGTTTAAAAGAGGTAAGGATTCATAATTATAGAGCAAGCTAAATTACTTCTTTCAGAAAAGTAACAGTGGAACGATAAACATGACATTAACTTCAGCATTGTTCAGGAAGGAAAATGACACTGTATTAATTGATGAATGGATAAATGAAATATCTTTTATTAGGAGTTTACTATGTGACAAACTCTATGCTAAGTACTAGGGATACAACTCCAAAAACAAAACTATACTTGTACTCAAGGAATTTACTTTCTAACAGGGAAAATGACATAAACATACATATATTCATCCATCCATCCATCCATCCATATGAATGTATGTGTATATGTACAAGGCATATGAAAATCAAATGCAAAGTAGCCTTGGAAGGAAAGGAACTTATAGTGGGGGACCCATGCAGATGTTGACACTTGAGCTGAGTCTTCAAGGAAGCTGGGTATTTCATGAGGTAGAGGAGTGATCAGAGAGCATGAGAAGAATGGGAATCAGTTTGTGCAAAGGTTGTTATTGTTGTTTGTCCTTCATTCTCCAAGACAACCATGACACTAGAAAGTGAATTGGATTTAAGTGAGGGAGTAGAGATGGAAGATAGATTGTGTTGGATGAACAGCAAATAATCAGCCTGTGTGCACCTGGGAGAACAAAGTGGAGAGTAATATGTGAATAGATTGGAAAGAAGATAGAAAAGGGCCAAGTAAGAAAAAGCTTACACCCCACATTCTAGAGATAAGAGGGAATCACTGGAGTTTGTTAAACAGGAAAGAGGGACATTGTTCTGTATTTTAGGGGGAAAAAATCAGTGACTAGAAACTGTGGAGGAAGGACCTACAGAGTGGGAAGACTTGAGGTAGGCAGACCAATTGTGAGGCTATTGAAATTTTCTAGGCAAGAGATGACAGGGTGATAAGAGGATGTGACAAGGATGATGATCCAGCAAAGGAAACTGAGAGAATGGCCAGATGGGTAGTTTAAGAACTAAGAGATAACAGAATCACAAATACACAGAAAGGAGAGGATATCTTTGAAGAGAAGGGGGAGAAACAGTGTAGTTTGAAAGTAGAGAGGTCAAAAAGGATGAAGACAGAAAAGAGGCCATTAAATTTGACAATTAAAAGATAATTGATGACTTTGGAGACAGCAGTTTCAGTTGAGTGATGAGGCCAGAGACCAGATTGCAGAAGGTTAAGAGGCGAATAAAGGAAAGGATATGTAGGAACAGAACATAGCCAACTTTCTCAAAGACTCTGCTTAAGAAAAGAGGCATGCAGTTAGCAGGAATGGGAGAATCTAGTGTTTTTTTTTTAATGTGAAAAATAATCAAAAAGATGACAAAATAATTTCAAGAATGCCAAAAAAAAAAAAAAAAGCCAAGATATAGACGTGTTTGTAGATAACAAAAACAATGTATACATATGGAGAAATGGAAGATTAGAAAGTGGGGATGGCAATTAGCTGGAAAAGACCGGAGAGGAGGTGTCCAATTGCATACATAGAGGAACCAGCATGGATGGTGAAAGGGAGAGGTCACTTCATTTTTAAAGACTGAAAGAAATAGGGAATGAAATCAAGAGCTGTAAGGTGAGGAAGAGGGAAGAAGAGAGTACTTCTGCTTTCTCTGTTTTCTCCATAGATTATGAAAGGGAATCTTCAGGTGAGAGGGCAGGTGGGAATGTGCTATGGTAGATTTGAGGAACAATCTGGAAATATGGTGAGTGGGACAGAGAATCAATGAAGGAGAAGGAAAAAAATTGCTTTGCTGCTGTGAGTGCCCATAAGAGATGGGACAGCATAAAACTGGAGTGGAACCATTTGTATGACCTCCATCAGCTCCATTCAAATACTTGGGGGACCATGTGAGCAGGTGCAAAAAAGGGCAGGTGATGGGAATAATTAAGAGGCTTGATTTAGAAAGAGATGAGGAATAATAGAATGAAGGAATAAGTCATTCAAGAAGAGTAGAATTTAATATGGAGATTAACTGTTTTATTTATTTATTGCTGAGGCAATTGGGGTTAAGTGACTTGCCCAAGGTCACACATTCAGGAAGTGTTAAGTGTCTGAGGGCAGATTTAAACTCAGGTCCTCCTGACTTCTGTTTTATTAAGGGATCAATATAGGTAATTGAGGACAATGTGGCTAGAATGTAACCTAGTTAAGATGACTAGTTAGTGACATGGCCATAACTAGAACCCAGGAATTCTACCTCTTATTATAGTTTTCTTTCTTTATACCAATGCTGCTATATATATATAATTAGCAACACACAGGGGCACACACAATAGGATATATATACTTATATTATAACATATAACTTATAACAACTTTCATAAATGCAGTTCTGTTAAGCTTTATAGACACTTCTACCTTATGACCTCTCTTCCAAATTTTTAGGACATCACTTTCTTTTGGTTTTCTTCCTACTTTTCTGACTTCTCCATCTCCGTCTCCTTTGTTGGATTCTCTTGTAGGAAACACCCTTACCTGGAGTGTTCCTCCACCTTCTGTCCTGGGCCTCTTCTTTTCTCTCTTGATACTATTCTTGTACTATTTTGTTTAGTGATATCATCAGTTTCCTTGGATTCAATTATCATCTCTATTTTTTTTTAATATGGTGAAATAAGGAGTGTTTATTTCATTTCTAAGGATCTTTCCCTTTATAGAATAATTCACCTTTTAAATGTTTTTTCCCCTTAGGAGTATTTTTTTCAATTATCTCTAAAGATAGTTTTCACAAACTAAAAATAGTTTTTATCATCTCTATTTACATGATTCTTGGGTCTGCTTGTTCAGCCCCAATCTTCTTTCTGACAACTAGTTGTACTTTCACATGACTATCTATTCTCATTTGAAAGTGCAAGCAACATTTCATATCCACAGCATCCCTATACCTCTCTATTAAAAAAAAATTAATACAAATCTATTTTTGTTCCTTCCTTACTCTCACCCCATTGGGAAAAAAAAAGAAAATAAACAATTTCTTATAATATACAATCAAGCAAAACAAATTCCCTCCAGGCTGATCTATATCTAAATACACAATATACAAATATGTGTATATGTGTACACACATGCACAAACACATATACATGGATATGCATATAGCCATACACATATATGTATATATGTGTGCAAGAATGAAACACACGTGTCTTGTTCTGTACCTTTAATCTATCACTTTACTATAACGAATAGTATGTCTCAGTCACTAAAATGATTTTCCTAAAGCAAAGATCTGACTGACAATGTCACCTTTCTATTCAACAGACTCCAGTGGCTCTCCAGCACCTCTAGGATCAAGTAGAAAAGCTTTTTTTTTTTTTAAACCTTTTATAACGTGGGCCGTTTTCTTCTTCCTGTCTTGCACTTTACTCCCCTCCACATGCTCTTCAATCTGGGGAGATGGGGCTCATTACTGTTTTTTGCACATGACAAAAATCATCTTCCAGATTCTGAGTGTTTTTACTGACAGTCCTCCAAGCCAGGAACGCTCTCTTAACCTCTGCTTTCTGGCTTCCCTGAATTCCTTCAAGTATCAGCTGAATTCTTCCCTTTGGTAAGAATTCCTCCTTAATCATAGCATTCTCCCCCTGAGATTATCTCTAATTTATACTAAAAGCAATTTGAAAGTAGAGATTATTATTTTTTTTTTAAATTTTGTATCCTCAGTGCTTAGCACAGGAGCAAGCCCAGGGCCTGTGATTGATAAATACTTGTTCGCTGACTAAAATAGTATTAAGATTGTGCTCCTGAGTGAATCTGTCTAAATGTAGAAAGAACTCCAAGGAGATGAGTATATGCTTTGAGGTGATGACATTAAGATCCTTTTTCTAGGTGAGTCACCTTTGTTTTTGTTTTTACATATAGAGGCCGGGGACCTGCAGATAAAGAAGCTAAACTTAGCAAAAGGATTTAGTTTGAAATCTCATTGCTCTTGTCCTGGACAATAAAAAACTGTTGACCAAGCTAAGGGCAGATGAATAATTACAATAACTAATTTCTGCATTATGTTAGAGTGTGCTAGGTGCTTTCTTTTTCAAAACCACATAAGGTGAATAGTGATAGTATATTTATTTCCATTTTACAAATGAAGAGACTGAAACCCAGAGGAGTCACTAGTTGAGATTATAATTCAGATCTTTTCACTAATGAAATACAGATTTCTAGGGTAGCAGAAGAGTTTTAAGTTTCCTGAACATTCAAGACAAGGAACTGGCTAGAATATGCCAAGTGTAGTATTGATGCTAATTAAAGGCTGGTGTGAGCAGGCAGTGAAATAGACCTCGTGCTAGCAGAACAGCGACCTCATTGAAGATGGAAACTTGGGTTCTGTTGATTTCCTACACTCAGGACATCCGAGAAAAATTTTGGCAGAGGTGTTTCAGTCACATGAGATGAGGCAGGGAGGCTATTTTGATGTTGGCATTATTGCTCTAGATTATGGGGTTTGGTTATTGCTCTATCAGTCCCACAGTCTTGGACTGATAAAATCAGTATAATTCCCTTGAAAAAAATTCAAACAACCTCCCTCCCCCCAAAACAAAACAAAACAAACCTGAGTGTTTGATCAATTGAGTTCTAATTTCCAAAGAGCCACAGAAACTTATATAATATGGTTAGAGCCTGGGTATCGCTGATACTACATCCTATTTTAGCAGACACTTGCTTGGTCTATCAAATCACCAGTAATCCACCACTATATGCCCCTATTATATATTGTTCAGTTGTTTTTAAGTCCTGTCCAACTCTTTGTGATCCATTTTGGAGCTTTTTTGGCAAAGATACTGGAATGGTTTGCCATTTCCTTCTCTGGCTCATTTTACAGATGAGAAAGCTGAAGCAGACAGGCTTAAGTGACTTGAAAAGAGTCACACAGTTAGCGTGTAAAACCACATTTGAACTCAGGAAAATGAATCTTCCTAACTAACCCCCCATATTCTATCCTTCTTGGGGCAGCTATTAGATTATGCTTATTATATACCATATTGTTGTCCCCTTCAGGAATATAATTCTTTTTAGGTATATTTAGGTAGTAAAAGATAGGAATTTATTGCTTACCACGTTCCAGGCACTATGCTAAGAGCTTTACAATTATCTTATTTGATCCTTGCAATAACCCTGGGAGATAGGCACTATTATTACCCCCATTTTACAGCTGAGGAAACTAAAGAAAATAGGGTTGAGTGACTTGAGGATCATATAGCGAGGAAATGGCTGAGGCTAGATTTGAATCCAGATCTTTCTAAGTCCAGGTTCAGCACTCTATCATCTAGCTGCCAATTATTAGGTCTTTCTAATTTTTTGTGCCTTCATGCTATCTAGGTTTTGCATTGGTATATGAAGTCCATTCATTCTATTCACTGAAAAACAGGTTCAACTAGAAGAAATCATACTGATGATCTGAGAGGTGACATGCACTATAACACCGGACTTTGAGTTGGGAGATTGTAGTTGTATTAGTGGTCATGGGTGAATAAGCCTCTCATATCTTGTTTCTTCATCTTTAAAATGGGAATGAGACTTGTGCTATCATCACAAAGAAGCCCTTTTCTTATAATATATGGCATAGTCCAGTAATTAAATGACATGTTAATCAGTGGTCCTAGAATTGCAAAACTCAGATACATGTATGAACAATTAGCTTTCAGTCTTAATTAAATTTCTCTGAAGCAAATGCATTTAAAAATGGAAAATGCCAGAAAATCAGATAAGATCTAGCAGGAGCCCCAAACCAGCTTTAAAGACCATGATTTAGTGCCATTTTTCTCAAACTTTTTGGTCACAGGCTCCTTATTCTCTTGAAAACTGATGACTCTCCAAAGAGCTTTGATGTGTTTTATATCTATTTATACAAAAAACTAAAACATTATTATAAGTTTTTATTTTGAGGACATCCCAGGGAATCCCCAAATATCCTCTACCATACTTTGAGAATCATTAATATAGAGGAACCAGTGATAGAGAGGCAAGGTTACTGGCCTAAAAATATAGGCCTGGATTCTAGTTCTGGTCCCATCACTTTTTGGTTGCCATCTTAGGTAAATTACAGAACCTCTCTGAGATTTATTTCCTCATCTGTAAATAAAGTCGACTGGAACTTTAATCTCTTCCAGTTCTAACATTCACAAAAACAAGAAAAAAAAAAAAAACAACTAAAGGTTTTGGGGCTATTTATTATTCTAGCCAAGAAGGATAACCATTAAAAAATAGCATTAAAGCTGAAAGAAGCCTTATTACTTAGGGTGTCCAACGATTTCATTTTATAGCTGAGGAACTGTTAAGTGACTAGCCCAAACCACTACTGGGAACTTGAAATCTGTTGCACAGGGTATTTAGCTATGTAGGAACACAGTTGTTAGGAAGGGTATTAGCAGTGAACTAGGAGTATGCTGGAGTCACTTCTAACTGGCTTGTGAGGGGCCACTGTGAAATCTTCAGTACTCATATTTACAACTCAGAAATCAGAACTTGGTTTTGTTGATTATCTAGGTTTAAAAGTTAATAATGCAGATTAAATTTAATGTAGCTTAAAATCCCCTCCCCCTTTCTCCCCTGTAAATATTTACCTGTACACTTTCCTGTATTGTTCTACAAACACTGTTTGAACTCAGCAAGTGTGTAAGAGAAGGCTCAGTCAATGAAGTCATCCCCAGACTGGAGACCCGCTGACTGCAGACTCATAATAATATTAATTGCTGGCATTTATGTAGAGCTGTAACTTTTGCAAAGTGTTTTATATCCACTATCTCTTGAGCTTCATGATACCCTGGGGATAGGACAAACTTTGGGGCTTACAGAAATGGGGTTTGGGGAGCTGGTCCAAGAGGTAGGTGAGTATGAGTTAACATTGGGAGACGTTTATGTGTGGTGGGAAGGAACCTCAATAAACCGGAGGGTCTGTTTTATTTTCCGTTCTTTAGGATCCGAAGCTGAGTGGTCAGTACCTTGTAAAGGTGCTCTGGGGTTAGTATATTAAGCCCCAGGGTGTTCGTTGGATGCCCATTTAGACAACACCCAGTCCCTCCTTTTCACAGAAGGGGGACCGCGGCCCCGGGTGGGTTTAATGACAGGGATCACACTCCGAGCCAGTAAATGACCCGAAGCCGGCAGACAGACTTCTGGGGCGTTCATCCGACATCCAGCCCCGGGGGCTTTGCCTGCTGCTTAGGGGATGGGGTGGAGAGACGAGATCTACACACACGTGAGATTCAAGTTTAAAGGCTGGATCGGGGGATTGGGCCAGATCCTGCGGTTTTAACGAGGGGACTGCCCGGTGATTGGGGCTTGGGAGGGGATGCGGGTCTCGGATGAGCAGCGCCCGCCATGCTCGGTCCCCAGCTCCTGCTGCGCCGCGCGATGCCCCCACACAGGGGGCCCCGCCGGGGGCTGGATGAGGGAGGGGGCCGCGGGAGGGACCAGCCCCGTTCCGCTTGCCCCTGAAGGCCGGAGTAAGATCAGTGGGTGCAGGGGGCAAAGAGGCAAATAAAGGCTTGATGCCAGGGTAAGGGCCATCCGCAGGCGGGATGAGTGGGCGGGCCGGGCTGACAGCTGGGGCACGGCGGGACCCGAGCCGGCTGGCCGCCGAGCCTGGGTGGCGGGCGCCGGGACGCTAGGGGGCGGGGGCGGGGAGGGGGCCGGAGAGCGTGCGCGCGCACCGCCGGCTCGCACCGCACACACACTCGCTCGCGCCTGACACCCACTCGCGAGCCGAGGCGCGGAGGCCGCGCTCGTCCCCTCCACCGGCCGCCCTTGCTCCCCGGCGCGCGCCCGCTAGCTCGCCCCCACCCAGCCGCCCAGCCTCCCAGCCGCCCGCGGTGGGGGCGCGGGGAGAGGCTCGGCCGCCGCGCGCGGGGCCGGGGGGCCGCGGAAGGAGCACAGAGCCAGGCCCGGCTTGGCCCCCGAGCAGCCGCCGAGTGCGCGCGTCTGTCCGGCGGCGGCGGGGAGCTGAGGGGCCGGCCGCGGGCCCGCTCCGGAGGCCGGCGTAACCGCCCTCCCCGGGCCGCTCGCGGCGCCGCCGCCGCCGCTCGTCTTCGTCGTCTTCCTGCTTGGCGTCCTCCTCCTCCTCCTCCCGGCGGCCGAGGAGAGGAATGAGCAGCCGCCCTCCGCGGGCTCCGGGACCGAGCGGGCCCGGCCTGGCTGCTTCCCACGCCGCCACCGCCAGCGCCGAAAGCGAGCAGGCCTGGGCCGGTTCCGTCCGGGAGCCGCGGCCTCCCTCCACCCGAGGCCTCGAGAGCTGCCGGCCCCGGGGCTAGCGCCGCCGCCGCCGCCGCCGCGTCCCCTCCCCGCCCCCCGCCGAGAGCTCCAGCGGCCGCGGCAGGAAGTGCCCCCCCCGCACCCCGCCCGAGCCAGCAGCCGCCGCAGCCGCCACGGCCACGGCCACGACCACGACCACGCGGGCGGCCGGAGCCGCTTCGGGGCCGCGGGGATCCCCGCTCTGCTTTCCCTTCCGGTGACCCATGAAGCCCGGCGTCCTGTGACGAGCTCGCGCGGCCGTTACTCAGCCCGCCGGCCGCTCAGGCCCCGGCGTCCGCCCGCTGCCCCCGCCGGAGCGAGCTCCACACGCGCCCTTTTTGAAACTTGAGAGGATCCCGAGCGGAGGCATGTAAAGCCCCCTGGGGGGCCGCGAACGCGGAGCCCGGGCGCGGGGAGGAGGGATCGAACGCGCCGGCGCTCGGCCGCTGCCCTGCGCCGACGACTGCGGGAGCCGAACCCCGGCATGAGGGGGCCGCCGCGCGCTGCTCCCCGGGGTACAGGAAGCGGAGAGGCCCGGAGGGTGCGGAAGAGCCTGCGAGCGTGACTCGGTGCGGGGGTGGGCGTGGGAGGGGCCGCCGAAGGTGAGGGCTGGGGCCGGGGTACTTGTTGAACAAGCACAATAGTCCTCGGTGCGGGCGGCGCCGGGCTCCGACGTAAGATGCCGGCTTTTTGAACTCCTGGGAAAAGCCCACGATGACCACCCCGGCTCTGCTTCCCTTGTCTGGACGTCGGATACCCCCCCTGAACCTGGGGCCGCCCTCCTTCTCCCACCACAGGGCCACGTTGAGACTCTCGGAGAAGTTCATCCTCCTCCTTATTCTTAGTGCCTTCATCACCCTCTGCTTTGGGGCGTTCTTCTTCCTTCCGGACTCCTCCAAACACAAACGCTTTGACCTGGGCTTGGAGGATGTGTTGATTCCCCACGTAGATACCGGCAAGGGCGAGAAAGACCTCGGCGGCTTCCTGATCCACGGGCAGGGACATGACGAGCACAGGCACAGGTACGCCGGCCCGCGGGGGGCTTCGGGGGGGGGGGGGGGGGGGGGGGGGGTGTCTCATTGTCCCGGGGGAGGCTTGGAGTCCGGGCTGCGCTTTGGGGAATTCCAGACTTTTTGTGACAATCAGAATCCAAAACTCGGAGTTCTCAGAAAAGTCGTCTCATAAAGTCTCTGATTGTACACATCGGGAAACTGAAGGCTTGAAAAGTCACTGTTAAGGTGTCAAAGGGGAAATGGAAAAAAACACATGTACATGTACGCACCCTTTGTGTTTGTGTGACCCAAAGTCACTGTGGCAGATGTGAAGAGAAGTATATGCGTGACCTAAAGTCACTGTGAAGGTGTTACATGGAAAAAGAGAAACGGGTGTGTGCAAGTATGTTACCTAAAGTCACTGTGAAGGTGTTACATGGAAAAAGAGTAACAAACAAATATGTTACCTAAAGTCACTGTTAAAGTGTTACATGGAAAAAGAGAAACGTGTGTGTGCAAGTATGTTACCTAAAGTCACTGTTAAAGTGTTACATGGAAAAAGAGAAACGTGTGTGGGTGTGTACGTATGTTACCTAGTTACTGTTAAGGTGACAAATGTCAAAAGAGGGGGAAAAACCATATACATATGTTTATGTATGTATGACCTAAAGTTACTGTGAAGATATTAGATATGAAAAGGGAAAAGTATATATATATATGACCTAAATTCACTGGTATGATGTCAAGTGTGAAAAAAAGAAGCATATATGTATATATATATATATGCATGTGTGTATATGTATGTGTCGTGTCATGTGAAAGGAGGGGGGAAATATATATGTGTATATATATAGATATGTTTATATATCTATATATGTATATATATATATAGATATGTTTATATATCTATATATGTGTGTGTATGAATGTGTGACTTGCCCAAAGTTATTGTCGAGTACGAAATTATATATATATGACGTGATATGTGTGTGTATGTGTATATGTGTGTGAATGTGTGACTTGCTCAAAGTCAGTGTCGAGTGTGAAATATATATATATATATATATATATATATATATATATATATATATATATATATATATATATATATATATATATGACTGTGTGTGTGTATATGACAAGACCTAAATTTCCCTGTTAAGGTGTCAAATGTGAAAAAAGGAAATATATGTATAGTAAACATATGTGTTTATATGTGTATATATATATGACCTAAAGTCAGTGTCAGATGTGAAAAGAGAAATGTGTGTGTATATATGTATGTGTATGCACATACACATGTATATGACCTAAAGTCACTGTTAAGGTGTCATGTGAAAAAAACATTTTTTTATATATGTGTGGGGTGCGCGTGTGTGTGTGTGTACACATGCATATTTGTCTATATGTGACCTAAATGGAATAGAGCACTTCTTAAACAATGCTCTGCATAGTAAGACTTGAAGAATAGAAGTGCCTAGTCAAGAATATTTGGAGATGTCTCTGTTAGAACCTCTTTTCTTTGGTTGGTCTTGGTTATGGTCACACATGTTTGAGATTTAATTCTGTACCTCAACTTTTAAGCTTTCACCGAGAAATACGAAAAAGGAGTTTTTTATAAGTTATGTATAAATATTGGGTTCTGGTTTTTTCCACATCCAGGAAAATATTGCTTTATAATAATGTAAGCCAGTTAAAAAAAGGTCAGTACTTTAAATTCACTAATACAAATGATATTTAATAAAATGCAGATCTATATTTTGCTTGCTTCTACCTCTTCCCCCTATTTTTAGCTTTTGGTGTTGATTTAACTTCTCTTTAAAATATGAGGTGGACTCAAAATTATTTCTTTATTCCACCATTTTATAACTTATTTAACTTTAATTGTGCCATTTAAAAGTTAGTTAACTAAATCTAGTGAGACTAAGCCAAATACAGCTTATTAGGATGAAATGGGAAAGCAAATTATTTTAATCCTTTTTTGATAATATTTACACTGTCAATCCAAAATGTGTTTGTGGAGTAGTTTTTCCTTCACAATAAGAGTTTCCAAACTTAAAATTTAATTGGATTATCATCTTTTCATGCTTTCACTGTTTCCTAAGAGGGTATATTGAACTTTTGAAAAAATGGAACCATCAAATTGTAATTTTGAAATACTGTAGTTATTATCAAAGCTGATAAACTTATTTTCAGATACCAGATTTAAATTTTACATAACTGCTTAAAAGTGATAAGCTGAACATGTAATGAAGCCTTAACTTTTCAGAGAAGTTTTATCCTTATGGTTCTCTGAATTTAAAGTTGTGAAGAATTTTAGAGATTCTCTACTGAAGATAATACCTGAGCAGGAATCCCTTTTTCCTTATCTAGCATCTACTTTTGTGCACCATGACACTTTTCAATAGCTCTGATTGTTAGGAAACCTTTATGTCTGCCAAAAATAATCACTCTGAGACTTAGTCCCAGAAATCTGGGACTATGATAGCCCCTCACAAAATTCAGGATCCCCCTCTGCCCCCTTCATTATTCTGGGCAAACTTTTCCAGGTTTCTAATGCCCACATAGCATGATTATTACTCCCCTAATCAGCAAGTAACCTTCCTCTGGATCAGCCTCTTCCTCAGTTTGTCATGTGGTGCTTCAAACAGAACAGCATATTTTCAATTTTATTTAACCGTAACTAGAATATAAACCTTTCATTGATCTCCTTTTGGATACTGTACTTGTATGAAACTAAGATCCCCATTAGTTTTCTTTTTTTCTTTTTTTTTTTTTTTTTTTGGCTGTCAAATCTGTTGACTTGAATGAACTGTTTACTGATGCTTGAGTTTATTCAGAGCTTCCAGTCTTTCAGACATTGGTGATTTTCTGAGACAACTGACAGCTCAGTGGATAGAGTGCTGAACCTTATGGCAAGAGCTGGATTCCAATTTTACCTCAGTTGTTTACCAGTTTTGTGATTCTGGTCAAATCCTTGTAAGCTTAGTCTGCCTTGATTTTGTCTATCTTAAAATGAGGGATAATAATTCTTGGGGCTATTGTGAGAATCAAGTGAGATGATATTTGTAAAATTTCTTAGCTCAGTGCCTGGCATCTATATATATATTTACATTTATATGTAGTATACCCATATAGAAATTAAATACTTAATTTTCTTTCCTTCCCCTTCTAGCCATGTGTTCCATATTTTGGACTTTGGTATTTGGTTTTTAAAAGATTTACATTTATCTTTGGAGATGAATCCAGTTTAGTACTTGAAAAAACACAGTATTAATAGTAAGATTTTATTTTTTTAATTCCATTTTTTAATCCATTCTTCACTTGTTCAACTCTAAACTCAGTTTAAGTGTATAGGATTTCTGTAACTTTAATATATCTTCTATAAATTAGTTTGGAGGTAATTAGTCTTTCTATTGGATTCCTTTAATTTGTCAGTTGGGCTTAAACAAATTTTTAAGGGCTGGTATAATAATTAACAAACATTTATGTAGGAAGTTATATAGATTTATCTCTTGAATCAATTGGAGGGGAGTTAAGTACTGCAGGTACAATACCTATTTTGTAGCTTAGAAAACTGATGCTCAGGGAAGTTAGGTGATTTTCCCATTCTGCTAATGAATCTCTAAGGGATGAGTACAATCTAGATTATAAAACAATATATTTTCCTGGATGTGAAAAAAATTAGAGTCTAACCCCAAGTCTATTGCTCTTTGCACTATGGAAAGATGCCAGTGATATCACGTATTTGGTACAAAAGTATTGGTACTGTTGAGGATACTTTTCTCTTCAGCACTATTTGTAGAAGTATTAACAATTTAAAAGACATTTATTCTATAAAGTTCACACTGTGGTCAGATCCTTACCAGTATGGTTTTGGTCAAGTCACTTATCCTTTTAGAGTTCTTATTTTTAAAATGGATGATTGGATGGATGATTAGACTGAAGTCCAGATTCTTACTGATCTGATTCCAGTCTGAAGTGACAACATATGATACTAGTATCACAGGAACCTGCCATAAACCAGACACTTTCTATCATGTTTTCTGTGTTAACTTAAAATAAGTGGTTATTATGCAACCTAGATCAAAATATTTAGACAGTGTGTCATAGTTAAGCTAAAAGTAGAAAGCTTGATTTAAAATAGAAATGTGTACATTTTAGTCTCATTTTTTAAAGCAAGAATAAGTTCACAAAAATTCCTTATATTCAGCAGTTCTTATAACTTTTTCCAAGATTATTTTATTGGTTTATTTTGTCGGAATTTTGTTATATTATTTAAATTATTCACCACCTTCCTTTTATCTGTTTGAGGGAAAAGCAAGGATATATGCTATGCTTCCTTGAGCTTCTTGCAGGGTGTATTCTTTGGGTGCCTAGAATACATAGCTGTTCAAGTATATATTCTCAGCTTGTGAGGAGAGAACAAAATGAAGAAGGCAATACATTTATGAAATTTTCAGTGTTTCCATGGCTTAGTCTAATATGGATGATAACTTATTTAGGGTTTACAAAAATGCTTTCCTCATAATGACTAACCTCAGAGATGGGTAGTAACTCTATTTATAGATGAGATTTAGGCTCTAAGAGGTTGTCAGTTGCTCATTATTACAGAATCCTACCTTAAAGTGCTGGAAGAGACCTTAGAGGTTATCTAGTCCAGTCCTTGTTACAAATGAGGAAACTGAAACTCGTAGAAATTATTTGTTTAAGGACTTGGGTATTTAGTAGCACCTGCTAGTAGTGACTCTCAGGCCTGTCTCCAGGTCTCGCACTCTTTCATTCTCTTGTGGATTGTATAGGACATGAGTGTCTGAAGGGGTATTTTCACCCAGGTCTCTGGAATTAAAGGCCAGTATGAAGTATAGTTTGAAATTGGTTAAATGTATTGTTATTTTTCTTTTCAATAGTATTTTATTCATTTCTGGAAAATTTTGTGTCCCAAATCCTCCTTTCCCGACATGCGCTGTCTCTCCACATCCATGATTGCAAATAATCTAATACAGGTTAACCATGTACAATACTTGTAAACATATTTCTGAAATATATTTAAAAGAATGATGGTGATATTCTTTGAACTCTCATGAGTCAGTTGATAATGAGATGAATGCCAAGTTTTTTATGAGTTTCAAATAAAACCTGTTAGTACTGGCATACATAGCTTCTAGTGATCTCTTTGATATGAGGAGAATGCTTTGTAAGCCTTAAAGACAGTGTAAAATGTGAGTTACATGCCAGATATTTGCTGCATATTTTTCTTATTTCATTTTTCATTGTAACACTTGAAAGGTTTATTCTGTTTCAGTGGAATTTTACAAAAATGAGTGAAATCTGAATACAAAAGTAATTAACTGAAGTTATTGTTTGTGCCTTGTAGTCAGTATTTTTAGAAAGAAACTTGAGAGGGATGTTGGACTTGATGTTATTCTTTTCAGAAGAAGTATAGTGAACATTTTTAGCTTATGTATCTGAAATTGATTAACTTTAACTTAACTATTAACTTTAAAATTTGAGTTCTTGTTTCTTATCTCCCTTATTTCCTGACTCCCACTTAGATTTTTTCTGTTCACCTGTTCTATTTTCTAATCTCATTGTGAGTAATCTACTAAGCTTCTCTTTTGGGTTTCTGTTCTTTGCAAATATTTTATATCTGAATGCACATTTTTGAATGTTATTATATCTAATATCTGAAAACATCTGTGCTGATAAAACTTCTTAGTGAGTAATGTTTTATTGGTAATAATTTACAAATAAAGATGTAAAATATGTAAATTAAGTATGTCAAATATACATTAGTAATTTAAATGTAGAAAGATTCCATTTTTATGGAAAAGGTTAGGATAATACCAGAAAAACTGATTGATGATTTCTTTTTTCTCCTAGACCTTGCAAGTTTATCGCAAAAAAGATCGATATGAATGATGATGAGAATTAAATCATTGTTTCTGTCTTATTTTCTCCTTTCCCCCTTTTGTTTAACAGAGTAAAGAACTTTGCAAATGTCTAATAAATATTTATTGTCTGATGAGGTTTTCATCCATGATTGATGAATTGGAATACACACAAACTTCCTTAGAAAAATGCAGTGTACCTTGCTTTTTATAATAGTGTTCCTAAAAAGTTTAGTGAATATTAGACCCTTTTAAATATATATTGGAATGTACTTTTAAAAATTGAGTATTTCTGTAAATAATGTAATCACATATTATTTTAAAAATAAATCATATTTCACTACATGTAATCAGGTTTACTCTGAGAATATATACAACAAATTCTGTAGCCAACATTCAATTCTTCTTTAGCTGTGATTTTTTTTTTTTTTGGCTAAAAAGACATGTAAAAATGAAATTTTTTATATTTATTTTGTCTTAAAAATAAACTCCCAAATCCTAATGTGAATAGCATACATTTTGGTCCAATTAAAGTAAATATGTTGTCAAGTGACAATATGAATAATATGCTTAAATATAGGCCATTGATAAATGAGCTACATGTACCCTTCATGAAATTTTTTGAAAGGAAAAAAAATGCATATAAGTATACACTGAAAAACTAAACAGAATGATGATGTTAAAATATATGTATTTACCATTCTGAATCAAAATCTCAGTGATGATATAGACACCTGCCTCAAGCCATGTAGCCCAAAGTATGCCTCTGCAAGCATCCCCAATAAATAAGTGGTCAGTTAGCTTTTTCCTTGAATCTTCTGGTGGATGCTGCTGGCACTTGGGACAGCACTTAGTTTTGAAAGCTTTTTCTCTTCATTTTAAATCTGTCCTTTTGTGACTTTTCACTCCTACATTCTGTTTTCTGATCTGGCCAGAACAAGTGTAATCCTCCTTTCATGTGACATCCATTCCATCAGATACTTGAAGATTACTGTCATGCCCCTTCAGGTTGAACATTTTCAGTTATTTTAGCTAATTCGTATATGCTGTGATCTCAAGGAACTTCATTTTTCCCATATTAGTAGCTGGAAGGTCAGACTTCGGCATCAGGAAAAACTGGGTTCAAATCCTGCTTCTTGACACTCATTGATTGAGGGATCTGGTTCATTTAGCCTCTCTCAACCTGTTTTTCATTATCTGCAAAGTGGATCTGATAATAATATCTACCTAGGCACATTTTAGTCTAATGAAATGATGTGTGAAGCATTTTGCCAACAAATATGCTGGATAGAAGATGCTTTGTCAGTACAGAGACATGATGTTGGGTGAAATAGAAAAATAAAAAAAAAAATGATTCCTGATTCAAGTAATCTGTGTTGCTTAATATATTCTTTTAAAATTCATTCATTCCATGGGGAAGGATGATGACACAAACAGATCTGTTATCAATATCACTTTTAAATTTTTTTCCCCCTGAGGCAATTGGGATTATGTGACTTGCCCAGGGTCACACAGCTAGGAAGAATCTGAGACTGGATTTGAACCCGGGTTCTCCTGACTTCAGGGCTGGTGCTCTCTCCATGGTGCCATTTATCTGCCCCTAAAAACTATTTAAAAATTTTTTTAAAAGTGGGGCAGCTAGGCCTGTCTGATGATGATGAGTCTTACCAGTTGTGTGACCCTGGGTGAGTCACTTAACCCTGTGTGCCTGAGTTTCCTCATAATTTTAATTCATAATCAGCAGAAGAACTATAGAATCAGATTTGTCCTTAAGGAAGATTAGTCTGATTGTATATGAAGGATGGCTATTGTAGTAGAGCAAGTAGAGAGTTATGTG
Source organism: Sarcophilus harrisii (assembly GCF_902635505.1). NCBI lineage: Eukaryota > Metazoa > Chordata > Mammalia > Dasyuromorphia > Dasyuridae > Sarcophilus > Sarcophilus harrisii. Next base: position 420,475,876 of record NC_045429.1, read on the forward strand.
ACCTTTAATTAGGGGGGAGACATTCAAGAAACAAACATTGGCAAAGTAAAACTTGATGACTGATTAGATGTGGCAGTGAGGGAGAAGGCCGAGTTTGTCATTCAATACATTGTTTTGATGAGAAGATATAAAAATTGCCATATTTGTTTATAAAAAATTTCTGTAATCTATATTATAGTGGAATTGTAATGTTAAGAGTATTAACCCTAGTTTGAGGTCCTCCTAGAATTTAGGTGATGGTGTGGTGTAAGAAAGGAAAGTAATTTTTTCTGTGTTAGGTGAAATTTCAAAGCAAGCCTGGATTTATCTTTGATACCTTCCTTTCTTCCCCTTCTTGTTACTTCCTAATGATAAGCTTTCTAAAGATCCCTGTGCCGCAAATATTCCTACTGCAGAACCCCTGCTTTGGGGGAAAGAAGAGAATAGGACAGGATTGATCTGCCATGTCATCAAAATGACCCATATGCCAAAGTTACTGCTTTTCATCTTCAAAATAAAAAAAAAATTACCATTTTTCTCAGTGTAAAGTATGGCATTCAAATAGTTTTTTTTTTTTTTTTTTTTTTTTAAATAAATGAGGGTACTGAGGCTTAAATATGTTAAGTACTTTGCTCATGAACGATATTATATGTGAGAAGCAAAATTTGGACCAGAGTTTTCTCATGATTCACATTTCCCAAAAAAGATGCTGTCAGTCATAAACACCATGTGTAATAGATAAAATTTCTGAAAGAATGAAACATCTTAGATAATCTGGACAAAGATAATTTTGGATGGGGTGCACCACAGAGCAGGTCAACCTTGATTTGATAAATTCTTTTCTAAGATGTTTTCTCCTATAACTTAGGAGTATGAGGTATCTAGAGTAGTCTAGATATGGCAAATTCTCAACAAATAAGAGGTCAGGGCCAGATAGTAATTCTTTTTTTCCACATCTGTACACAAATTCTCTAGGTACAAGGCTCTTTCTACAAGAGTTGGATTTTGGGAGTATTGCGTAAAAATGTTGGTAGCCTACTTAGGGACATTAAAAAGAAAGGAGTTGTATCATTTGGGAGTTTGTCCTAGAAAGTATCATTCTCCTGTCTTCTTTTTGCTGTGCTATCCCCTCTTGCATTAGACTTAGACTTGCCATTTCAGTTCCTACTCTGGGGCTTGGGCCAGATGGTTGAGACTTTGACTATCCACTGTTATATTTTTAAGGTAAACTGAGACAACAGTCTGTATATGATCAGTTTATTTGGTGAGCTAGCAGTGACCAATAAGTTGGGATAGTGTCCTTTTTCAGTGATCAAGATCCCCAAGGGAGAATTCCTGAGGCAATTGGGATTAAGTGACTTGTCCAGGGTCACACAGCTAAGAAGTGAGACTGGATTTGAACTCGGTCCTTCTGACTTCGAGACTGGTGCTTTCTCCACTGCGCCATTTAGCCACCCCTAAAAATTATTTAAAAATTTTTTTAAAGTGGGGCAGCTAGGCCTGTTTGATGATAAGGTAAGATGAGTCTTACCAGCTGTTTTGGGGAGTATAGCATTGAGTAGGTGGGTAAAACAGTATTATTGGCTATAGCATAGACAGCATCATGAAAGTGGAGACAACATGATTGGTTACATGGAGGAAAACAGGCTGGCACCCAGTTGGGGTTATTAACTATACCTCTCTCACAATTAAGGAATGCTAATAGTTTTTGGGATCCATCTGCATCTTATAATTTTTATTAAGGGATCAAAACTGATCCACTTGCTGTCTCCTTGGAAGAGATTAAAAGCTCCCCTTATTGCATGAGAATAGGCAAGGACAGATGACATATCTTTCGGGGATGTTATCAAATTAATTTGTAACTTTAATTCAGAAGGAAAGCTAAATTCCTGAGTGAATTCAAGGGCATAGAAAGGTGGCTTTAGGGCAGATGCAGACTTAGTTATAAAGTTAATACAATATAAAATCAGTTAAGTTATAGAATCCTTATAAATTAGAGGTAATGTTAATTTTTATTAATTTTACTTGGCTATATTATGCTGCTCTCTAGATATCTTCTTGCCATTTTGGTACATTCAAAAATATACCAAAAGCATGCCTCCAGAAAACATGTCGTCCTCCCAATTCCTGGTTTTGGGAATGATAAACATTTTTAGAAAGGACTTTTTATTAATCCATTCTAAGGACTTCATTCACCACCCTGTGACTTCTAAGAATAAAGGATTCTTTATCGTCCACTATTCTTTATGTGTGGTCTTCCCTTTTTAGAATGAAAACTTCTTGAAGTCAGAGACTGTTTTGCTTTTTGTCTCTAAACTTAGCACAGTACTTGCTAACTACCCATAGGAAGCCAAGGATAGATTTTTTTTTTTTTTTTTTTGTTCCTTTAAAGGCCTGGGCAAGGCTTTGAGTAGAATCTAAGGATTGCAGATGGATTCTTCCCCAGCCCCCTCCTTCTTTCCCTCCTTCCCTTTGAAGCAATTGGGGTTAAGTGACTTGCCCAGGGTCATACAGATAGGAAGTGTTAAGTGTCTGAGGTCAAATTTGAACTCAGGTCCTCCTGAATTCAGGGCTGGTGCTCTCTCCACCAATGCCCCCTAGCTACCCCTTGCAGATGGATTCCTATTAAACAATTAAAAATACAAGGACAATATATGATTAAATGCTACTGTGAGTGAGAGTTCAGAGAAGGTTGAGATTAGTGAGAGTGGGACTAGTTGAAGATAGTCATTTTAAGAAAGCAGTAGGTCTTGAAGTTGTTGGACCTTGAAGGAAGCTAAGATCTGGATTAATGGAGGGAAGGAGAAAGGAATTTGGGGGAGAATGAAAATAGCACCAATGGACTCTTAAGAAATGAAACATGTCAGGTAAAGTGGTTTTAAAATATTTAAATACTTACATAATCATGCAGCTTTTATAGGAAGTAACCTGATTATTGGTCTCTGACTCTCCCCTTTCCAATCCATATTTCAAAGCTGGCAAATTAATATAATAATTAAGGAAGAGTAGGAAAAGGCTGACTTGGCCTAGTGGGAGGGTTTGTGTCAGAAATTAGTGTAAGATATTAGATAGGTAAGATGAAGGTCTTGTCTTGAGAATTAGATGAGAGTTTAGTTTCCACAGTCACAAAACTTAAATTAGAGAAATGAAAACCTAAAGATTGGGCTGATACGGAACAAGGGAAACAAAACTTGGGGGAGAGGGGGAAGCCATAAATTAGAATAAGAAACAGGATGTGAGCTGTAGTCTAGGGTGGGGGGATTCTCCTGCCAGGGAAATTATGTGGTCTGAAAAGGCTGTAACACCTGTAGTTCCAAACCAGTGGGGGAAACGGGGATTTCACAACAGGGAATTTAAAAAAAGGCTGTATTTTTGCCCTTCAAAGGCGGGCCTATTAGTTTAGACACCTGCTTTGCAAGAATGTAAATAAAGTCTTTTCCTGGTTTCTTCAGCAGGTGTATAGAATTCTTGGTAAGATGCTTGTCTCTTACATTATGAAAAGATTGCTCATATAAGATTGAGGCATTTGGACTTGATCCTTTAGATAGTAAGGATTCATGGGAGATTTTTTTTCCCCCTAAATTTTAGGGATTGCCATTTTATTTTTCCCAAAACATGTAAAGATAGTTTTCAACATTGATTTTTATAAGGCTATATTCCAAATTTTTCTCCCTTTCCCAAGACAGCAAGCACTCTAATATAAGTTAAATGTGTGCAGTTCTTTTAAATGTATTTCCATATTTGTTGTGCAAGAAAAATCAGACCAAAAGGGGAGAAAACCCACAAGAAAGGAAAAAAAAATACAAAAACAACCCAAAAAAAGGTAAAAATACTATGCTTTGATTCATGTTCAATTGCCATCGTTCTTTCTGGATGTGGATGGCATTTTCGATCCCAAGTCAGTTGAAATTGCTTTGAATTCATTGTTGAGAAGAACCAAGTTTATCAATTGATCATCATGTGATTTTGTTATTGTGTTCAGTATTCTCCTAGTTCTGCTCATATCACTCAGCATTAGTTCACATAAGTCTCTCTAGGTTTTTCTGAAATCAGCCTACTCATCATTTCTTATAGAACAATAATATTACATTCATTTGTAGTCATTCCCCAACTGATGGAGCCTTCCTTATGGAAAAACAGTTCTATTAGAGTAAATTAGTTTAGAGTTAAAAAAAAGATAGTGTGAAGTTAGGCCAAGCTGAGTCTCTTCACTTTTTATACTAAAAGTTCTACCTCTGTCTATGTGAATTGACATATCTCTATCAAGTGTTTGTGTTTTCTTCTACAAATCTTTTAAAAATAAATAATAGGCTGAAATTATAAATTAAGGGGAATGCTGATTTAAAACAAAAGGTTAAAGAGGCTATGCTGATAGTTTTTTTTTTTTTTTCCTTCCAGCTCTGACCTGTGATTTTCATTGGTGAAGAAATATCAGGGCATACTGGCAACTTGTAGTTTTAGGGATTGAAGTATGAGAAATGAATAGACTGGTCCAGGGTCACATAACTAGATCTTCTGGAGGCTCCTGGAGGCTAGCTCTCATGAGAGCAGAGAATAATAGTATCATGGAATTTCAGTTGAAGGAATTTTCCAGCCAACTAGGCCAACCTACTCATTTTACAGATGAGGAAACTGAAATTTAGAGAAATCCCCTGGTCAGCCAAGGTCATAAAGCAATAGAGGAACAATGTGAACTCAGATCCTCTTGACTCTAAAGCAAAGGTTCTTTCCATCATTCTGTGTTGCCCTCTATCCAGTACTCTGGGCTCACATTCATATACCTTAATTGAAAGCCTTGTTTTGATGGTAAATGAAATTGATTTAGCTTCACCTCTTTTTTTTTTTTTTTTTCCCCGTTCATGACAAAATACCTTGTTGAGTACGTTGGTATACATTGATAAAAATCTGGGATTTTTGTTGTTTTTTTCTCTTTGCACATTTCATGAACATTTTGTCAGACGCTCAATTTCTCAATTTTCTTTCTTTTTTTTTTATTATAGCTTTTTTATTGACAGTAGATATGGATGGGTAATTTTTCAACATTGACCCTTGTAAACACTTCTGTTCCAACTTTTCCCTTCCTTCCCTCCACTCCCTTCCCTAGATGGCAGGCAGTCTAATACATGTTAAACATGTTAAAGTATATCTTAAATACAATATATGTGTGCATATATTTATACAGGTCTCTTGTTGCACAACAAAAATTGGATTTAGAAAGATAAAAATAACCTGGGAAGAAAAAGCAAAAATGCAGGCAGTCCACACTTGTTTCCCAGTGTTCTTTCGGTGGGTGTAGCTAGTTCTGTTCATCACTGATCAATTGGAACTTAATTAGATTCTCTCATTGTTAAAGATATCCTCTTTTATCAGAATTGATCCTTTATATAGTATTGTTGTTGAAATGTATGATGATCTATTGGTTCTGCTAATTTCACTCAGCATCATTTCATGTAAGTCTCACCAGACCTCTCTGGAATCATCCTGCTGATCATTTCTTACAGAACAATAATATTCCATAACATTCATATATCGTAACTTACTTAGCTATTCTCCAATTAATGGGCATCCATTCAGTTTTCAGTTTCTAGCCACTACAAAGAGGGCTGCCACAAACATTTTGGCACATAAAGGTCCCTTTCCCTTCTTTATGATCTCTTTGGGGTATAAGCCCAGCAGTAACACTGCTGGATTAAAGGGTATGCACAGTTTGATAACTTTTTGAACATAGTTCCAAATTACTCTCCAGAATGGTTGGATCTGTTCACAACTCCACCAACAGTCCATCAGCAGACACTATAAAAATTAAGAAGGTTATGATTATTAGGAAATAATTAGAAATTGTTATTAGATATATTTTAGATGTTATTTTAGATTTAGATATTTTAGATATTAGATTTTAGATATATATTAGATGTTATTAGATATATTTATACATAATTAGAAATTATTCAACTATCTTAATTTTATACTTTTTTATTTCTTTAAAAAGAAGTATAATAATTAGAACAAATATCTTTCTTCCTAGAGTATTAGCACTAGAGAACTTGCAGAGAAGGTGGTTTCTGTAACAAGATCACTAAAGTGAGATTTCACTCAACACTGCTAACCATGTCTTGTCTAAATTACTCTCAGTGTGGGAAAAATTTAATCTTCTTTTCCAAGATTTTGGTTATTCTGAACTCTAGGGGGCTATCTAATAATTTTCCCTAATTGAAGTAAAAGAACCCTAATTCATTTATATAGGCTTAATACTACAGATAATGCAGTTTATTTTCTCTACTTCCTCCTGTGTTGGCATAATTTGACTATACTGTAGTAATTTTTGTTGTATCACTGCAGTATTTTCTCCTTCAGGCTTTTGGAGTGACAGTGAAACTAGAAAATCTATTAGCTATGTCTCTATAAGCCTGTAGCCCTTTTTGGGAAAGATTATTTGTTTCCTTATTTTAGGAAAAATATTGGTTTTAGAGTCAGAAGATCTCTGTGAAAATCCTTCTCCATTACTTAGTAGTTTTATGACCCTGAACAAATTACTTAAGCTCTGGGAATCAGTTTCCTGATTTGTAAAATGCTGTTAATGATACTTGTATTACTTTCCATGCAGGGTCTTTGGAAGAAAGACATTTTAAAAATCTTAAATAAGTACACACAAATGAGCAATTGTCATTCATAGACATTTTTTAGAGTAAAATGGAATTTGTACTTGTAGATAATTTAAAGGTATTATCTTGAGTCCTGAATTTAAGAGTTAAAAAAAGTGACTTAAAAAAGTTGATTAAAAAAATCCCACACTGATGTCATCACCCATGGTTTAATTACCATCTCTCTGTAGATGATTCCAGAGCTATAAATCTAACCCTAACTTCTCTTCTGAACTCTATTTTCTAGCTTTAACAGTCTGCTGGATGTCTTAGTGTCATTTCAAATGCAACCTATTCATAATAGAATTCATCTCCATTCTCACCTTCCCTTAATCTGTACTCCCTCCAGACTTCTCTACTACTGTTTAGTGGTGATACTCTCTTCTTCTGGAAGATAATGAAGTCATCCTTTATTTTGCCCTGATCTTGCCTTTACTCATTCTCTCTACTATGTTTCCTCCTAATTAATTAGGCTCTTTGTTTTCAGTCTTAGCTTTCTCCAATCCACCTTCCACACATTTTCAGAGTAACTTTCTAATGCGTAGGACTGTTTCTGTCACTCTCATTCAAAAATGTGTTTCCTAGGATAAAATACAATAAAACCCTTACCTAGCTTTTAAGATTTTTTTTTAATTTTTAAATTCTTTCCCTTTATTCACTCCACATTAGAGCCACTTTCTTCCTCAGCTTAGTTTCAGTGTCTCTTTCAAACAAAACATTATTTTTGATTATCTCCAGATCCACAGTTAAGTGTTTTTTGCTTTTTGAAATTATTTTATGTTTATTTATCTGCATACCTGTAAAATCCCTTAGGTTAAAAATAAGCTCTTCAAGTGTCAAAGACTGTTTTGTGCCTTTGTGTTCCCACCTCCTATTACAGTGACTTGGAAAAGAAGTGCTTAATAAAGATGTGTTGTATGAATTTGTGAGCTACTAAGCTCATTCTGCTGGGAACTTTTCCATTAGGAAATTAAAGATGAGAATTAAAGGGTTTGCCTCAATTCTTAGTCACTTAAAAATAGTTTTGCAGATGATTTATATCCATTGGACAAATTTAATTCATTTAACAAATATTTATTCATAGATCCAATGTGAATGAGCTATTTTTTATTCTTAGACAAAGATGATCGAACATTCCCCCTGTTGTCACATATTTCAAAGTCTTTTGTTAAGAATTTAGGTGCTTTTTTGCGGGGAGCATATTGGAATGCTGACTTTGAAAAGAGGTAGGAGAAATTAGAAAGTAAGTGATAGGAGTTAGCAAGACAGGAAATATATACTGTAGTTTGGTTTTAGCTCTTCCTAACCAACTGCAAGTAATTCAATAGTTTTGTTTTTTAAAGTTATGATATCTTCATTTTATGAATATTGACCAAGGAATGCTTTTATTTTATAAGATTAATTTGGAGCTTGTAACTGGTTGTAACCAGATCTATGAAAAATTATTAAGATGTGGAGTTAAATTTCTATAAAGAATCGTTATTACAGTAGAATTTTACTATACTATTAATACTATACTATAATTTTAGCTATTGTTAAAGATTAGTGTGTACATGCTTTTTTGGGTATATCTCCATTGGTAAAGTCGTAATATTTTTATTGTGGATACAAGTTAAATCATTCTCATATTTAAATTATAAGGGAATTGCGGTACTTCCCATATAAACTCTTTTCATATTGTAACTTTCAAATGAGATAATGTTTGTAAAAGAACCTTAGTAGTCATTAAAGACCCGTATAAATGTCAGCTATTACCATTATTTTCATCTAGGAATTAGTGTAGTTTAGTGGACAGAATTTGGGACAGGCTAGAACAGGGGGCCAAATCTAGGAAGTGTTTTAATAGGGACAAATGTAGTCTTGTGTTTGTGTTAAAAAGTACAATTGCATCTGTATAGGATGAAGGGAAAGTATTGCCAACCAGCAACAGTCTTGGGAAAAAAGATCTTAATTGCACTACTGTACTACAAGTATATTGCAAAGCTAGAGTGTGAATGAATGGTAGCTGAAAAAGTTAAATTTTATTTTAAGTTTTCTTGAGAGGCATAGTGAAGAAACATTTGATAGTGTGATAGACTTTTAAGGATTTAAAGGCAAAAGTCTACCTTTTCCAAGAGAATTTAAGTTCCTTAGAGCTAATATGTGCATATGACATACATGTTAAAAAAAAGAATACAGAATGAGATCAATGATAGTTGTATTGTACTTTGCCTTTGTTAAGTGAAAATTTTCTTTAATTTCCAGGGACATATAATAAGGATGGTATCCAGGGGAAGGCCAAAGTTTTACTGTCAACTTTTGTTTTCGTAACAGTAATTTCCCTTTGCCTGCCACTCTTTTCTTTTAAAACAAAGTAAAAAAAGCAAACAAAATAGTATTCCAGGGGTCCTCAAACTTTTTAAATAGGGGGTCAGTTCACTGTCTTTCAGACTGTTGGAGGTCTAGACTATCGTAAAAACTTTGTTTTGTGGGCCTTTAAATAAAGAAACTTCATGATGAAGCAGGTGAGGGGGATAAATGTCCTCAGCTGCTGCATCTGGTGCAGGCCGTAGTTTGAGGACCCCTGGTATAATCATTCACACAGCAACTTAAACTGATTTTTTTTCTTTGGACTGACCTTGGTCCAAATATGAATTTAGAAGTTAGTTTATTTTAATGTTATTTTTGTTTACATTATTATTGTATGTATACAAAACTACTCTGTGCTTTATGGGTTCATACTTCTTTTTGAATTTTATTTACAGTTCTATGGTGGTTGGTTCATATCTTGAAGTTCATAGCTTTTGCTTGCTTATCTTTTTGAGGGATAGTTCTTGCCCTTAATACATGTTTGTATGAATTTCTGACATGCCTTTGATTGAATGTTCTTGTTGGGTATAGATGCAAAGATTTTCCCCCTGTTTAATTTTTCTTCTTACTCTAGCAATATTGACAAGGGAGTCCTGAAACTCCCTAAAACTCCTTCAAGGAGAAAGTTTCTTTGAATCCTGCCTCTATAGGGAATCCTGCCTGAGGACAAACAGCTTCATTCTGTTATCTAGGTGGGACTGGTTGAGTTCTGAACTGGAGAATTTCAACTGTATTGAATTGAAGATTTTCTTCAATTCAGCTCAAGCTATACCTAGCCCCATCAAGAACTGCCTCCAGCTTATAGATAAAAAGAGCCAATTTTTTTTTTTTTTAAATGAATGTGCCTTTATTGTATTTGTGACCCTACCAGATACCAAGAATCATATGAGAGAGGAAGAGAACAACCTTAAAACAGGTTAAGAGGGACAAATAATAGTGGCATTTGGGTCAGCCTTCATTTCTGCCTAATAGTAGACAGAATAGCTAATATCTAGCATTGATGTAATACTTTAAGATTTGTGAAGCACTTACATATGTTACGTCATTTAATCTTTTTTTTTTTTTTTTTTAATTAGCCTTTTATTTACAGGTTATATGCATGGGTTACTTTACAGCATTAACAATTGCCAAACCTCTTGTTCCAATTTTTCACCTCTTACCCCCCCCCCCTCCCTAGATGGCAGAATGACCAGTAGATGTTAAATATATAAAATATAAATTAAGATACACAATAAGTATACATGACCAAAACGTTATTTTGCTGTACAAAAAGAATCAGACTCTGAAATATTGTACAATTAGCTTGTGAAGCAAATCAAAAATGCAGGTGGGCATAAATATAGGGATTGGGAATTCAATGTAATGGTTTTAGTCATCACCCAGAGTTCTTTCTCTGGGCGTAGCTGGTTCAGTTCATTACTGCTCCATTGGAAATGATTTGGTTGATCTCATTGCTGAGGATGGCCTGGTCCATCAGAACTAGTCATCATATAGTATTGTTGTTGAAGTATATAATGATGTCCTGGTCCTGCTCATTTCACTCAGCATCAGTTAGTGTAAGTCTCTCCAGGCCTTTCTGAAATCATCCTGTTGGTCATTTCTTACAGAACAGTAATATTCCATAATATTCATATACCACAATTTATTCAGCCATTCTCCAACTGATGGACATCCATTCAGTTTCCAGTTTTTAGCCACTACAAAAAGGGCTGCCACAAACATTCGTGCACATACAGGTCCCTTTCCCTTCTTTATAATCTCTTTGGGATATAATCCCAGTAGTAACACTGCTGGATCAAAGGGTATGCACAGTTTGATAACTTTTTGAGCATAGTTCCAAACTACTCTCCAAAATGGTTGGATTTGTTCACAACTCCACCAACAATGCATCAATGTCCCAGTTTTCCGCATCCCTCCAACAATCATCATTATTTTTTCCTGTCATCTTAGCCAATCTGACAGGTGTGTAATGGTATCTTAGAGTTGTCTTAATTTGCATTTCTCTGATTAATAATGACTTGGAGCATCAAAAAGAGCCAATTTTAAACTCAGTCCTTGCAGAGGACCTAATATGTCATCCATGGCATAGCAGCAATCTCTGCCCACTGAAATGATATTCTCTTTCAGCATTACCCTCTCTTTATCCTTACCTGTTTCCCTAACGAGACTTTATACCTCTCTATTAGGGGGATCTCTCTACTAGAAACTTTACTTCTCTGTGGAGACCTTGCCACTAAAGAATTTAGTCTTTCTATTCATGCATAGCAAAGGCTGACTTCCCAATGCCAATAATAAACTTTTTTACCAGTCTAGCTTTTTGGGTTCATAAATTCCTTTATGCAGGACCTTTGCACTGCCAGAAGGGGGTTCCCACAACTCCCTATCCTGCATTGAATCCCAAAGGTGATTTAGGAGAGCCAAACCTCTTCATTTGATTCCTTGAACCCCAAACTTGCCACTAACCTTATCATTTAACTCTCCACCAGGAACCCTAATCTCATCATTTTGGTTCCCTGAATCTAATCTCATCAGTATGAATTTTGGTTTTACAAAAGTGTTGAAATTTTACATACTCACAGTATCAGTTTTGTTTTTTGTAAGCTAATCAATTTTTTTGTTGTTGTTGTGAATTTTTTTCCTAACTTTAGTTGCAAAAAGTATCTCCTTCTATAGCTTTAAAAATAATGTGAGCTTTATATTTGTCTCATTCATTTGATGATTATTATAGTGTATTTTAGTAAGGTATAAGTAGCTAGACTAATTAATTTCTGGAAAACTGCCTTACTCTTTTCCCAATGGTTTTTTTTTTTTTTTTCCCTAGTTGTTCTTATATACCTGCAACATTGGCTTACTGTATTCACTTGCTTCTGAGTTAAGTCAGTCAACATTTATTAAGCTTCTACTATATAAGTAAGGCAGGGTGCTAAGGTGAGGATGCAGAGAAAGGCTAGAGACAGTCCTTGCTTCTAGAGAGCACATTGTCTAATAAGGAAGACGAGATGAAAGCCATTCTGTACAAACAAGCTACATGTAGAATAAATTGGAGATCAACTAGAGGAAGATGCTGGCATTAAGGGGAATCTAGAAAGATTTTTTTGTAAAAGGAATTTAGGTGGGACTTAAAAGTAGTCCAAGGAAGGCAGGAGGGAGAGAATTCCAGGAATGGGAGAAAGCTAGTAAAAATCCATGAAGCTGGGAGTTGAATTGTCTTATTTGAGAAACAGCAAAATGGTCATTGTCAGTAGATCACAGAGTAATAGTTGGGGATAAGGAATAAGAAGTTGGAGAAAGATATGTATGTTAGGAAGAATATGAAAAGACTTTGAATGCCAAACACAAGATTATTATCAGTCTTTCAGTGTATTAAAAATGAAGTTGATCTAGTACACTAAAGAATCAGTTTTATAGAACTACATATGGCGTTGAAAACTTGCTTTAAAACTGGTCCAATGAATAACTGCTTTTTAACTACAGTTAAAAAGTAATATCTGCTGTCCCTATCTTAAGTTAGTTGAATCCCATTGCTTTAGTCTATAGCTGAACATGGATTAGCCTTGGGAATTTCGTTACTAGGTCAATTCAGGAAGTTATTCGAAAGGGGGTCTATTGGTGTTAGTTTTAGAGACTTGGAACTAGACTCCTTGAATTTTTCCTGTTTGAAAAAAGTGAAGGATTCTGGTTAACATCTTGATGATATCCTAGAGACCACATACTTTAGGGTGCTCCATATAGAGAGAGGTGGTTTTTAGATTATCATTGCCCTAAATACATCATTGAACTCATTTTTCCTATTAAAATTTACACAAGTACTTGTCTTTTCTTTAAAATATAATGAATCCTCAATTATATATACACCAATTATGGAAGTAATGATTCAGATAAATATTATGGAATGAATTGGGGTTATAGCAGCTGGCAGTAGAATCATCTGTTGATCAGTAGTTCTACTATTCATTCCACCCTAGGAGGGAGAAAATGGAACTTTCATGTTGAATATGGCATTTAGCCAAGTGTTTTTAAGCATTTATTAAGTTCATACATTGCATGGTACTATGAGAAGCATTAGTGAAACAAAAAAGAGGCAAAAGACTTCCTGTTCTTAAGGAGTTCATTATCTGTGGGAGAAACCACAAGCAGACAAATCTGTATACAAACAGATTCTCCATGACAGGTGGACCGTAACAAAGGAAAGACACTAAAATTGAAAGGCCAAGGGGAGAGCCAGAGGGAATGCCTGGAGTCGAGGTGTAGTGTCTTTCTTATTGATGGGTGGCCAGTAGACCTGAGTCACTGGATTGTAGTGTGTATGGGAGAAAGGTGTAAAAAGAGTGGAGAGGGTAGAAGGAGGCAGGGGTTAGGAAAGACTTTGAGTGTTAGGGTTAGGGTTAGGGTTAGACAGAACTTTACATTTTCTTCTAGAGGCAATAGGGAGCCACTGGAGTTCTTTGAGGGGGATGATGTGGTCAAACCTGCTCTTAAGGAAAACTATTTTTGTGGCTGAATGGAGAATAGATTGGAATGGGGAGAGATATTGTAGTAATCAGGCATGAAGGAACGAGCATTTGCATCAGGGATCATTTACATAGAAGAGAAGACTCAGGAGTCAAGGTCTTGAAAAATGGGTAAAATTTGGATAGTTGGAAGAGAGGAATACATTCTGACAAAGGTAAGAGAGCACCACATGGATACCAAGTGACAGTGAATCAATTTGTCTGGAATACGGGATTTGGGGAAAAGGAGTAATATTTAGGCTTAAATTATGACTGCCTTTGAATCAATGGATTCATATAATTCACACTATAGTTTGTATTTCTATAGTCAGGAGTTGGTAATAATTGGTGTTATTAAAACCGAAGTGGACAATTTCCTTAAAATTAAAGACTTGACTGGATATGAGATATAATTTGTTGCTAAATTTAACAGTTTTATGTATTGGACTACCTGCCATCTAGGAGAGGGAATGGGGGGAGGAAGGGATAATTTGGAACAGAAAGCTTTGCAAGGGTCAATGTTGAAAAATTTACCATGCGTGTTTTGTAAGTAAAAAGCTTTAATAAAAAATTTTTTTTGAAAGTTTTAAATTATTAGAATGGTTTACTAAAAGTTTAAACCTATTGAAAATCTTATAAAAATATAGTAAATATGAAGATAATTTGTTAGACTTTTTGAAATTAGGTTATTTAAAAGGTTTAGGATTCTTACATCTTCAAAGGTTACAAAAGCTGTATGATCAAATAACTTGTGATCTAATCTGAAAAATTTTAACCATTATAAACTATGTAATCTTATATTTTTCATAATGGGCATTTTATAATTAAAAACAGAGTAGTAATGGTTTAAAGCTAAATTTCAGCATTAAATTAATTTGAACACATTGCATATTCTTTTATTTTCATATCTGTAAGAATATGATTTTACTAAATTATTTCTATCATTTTAAAGTGAGATTAATGCTGTTCTTTAAGAAATTCATATTATGTATGTGCTCCAAATAAAAAATTGAAAGCTAGGATTTACTAAATAGATAAATTCAAAGGCAATTATTTACTTGACAAAAGAATTGTCTCCCCTTCTATAAGCCATTTCTTATTGAGCACTCTCCCATAGACAAGGCCCTGTTCTAAGGGTAGTAGAGGGGCACAAACCTATAAATCACAAATGGGGACACTGAATGTATAATAGTCGAAATTTAGGCCAAGGTATTGGCAATTATCCATTTGAAGAAAAACCAAAAAATAAGAAGTTCCGGCAATTTTCAAATTAATGTTGTCAGTGGGAAAATTATTCCACTAAAATTTATGTTTATATTGAACTTTTCAGGAACACTTGTATTGCCCAAAGAATCCATAATATGAATTATATAGCAAAATCATCAGTAAATATTTATTAAGTGTCAGGCACTGTGTTAAGCACTGGGGATACAAAGAGGCAAAAGAAAGTCCTTGCCTTTAAAGAGCTATAGTCTATCGGGAAGACAACATGAAAACAAATATATACAAAACAAACTACAATAGTATAAATAGGAAATAATTAACAGACAAGGCAACTGGAATTAAGAGGAATTGAGGACTTCCTGTAAAAATTGGCATATTAGTTGGGACTTGAAGCGCCAATGAAGCCAGGAGACAGAAATGAAGAGGGAGGAACAGTCAGTGTCCTTGTATTGAAGTAAGTAATGAAAGAATTCATCAAAATGAATTATTGATAATGCGACTTGTGTGGTTCAGACAGCATTTAATAAAAAGACTGGAGAAATATCTAGAAGCAAAGCGAAGTTTATTATACGAGAATCAGGAGTCCCACCCATCGAGCAGACAATGGAAGGGAGGAAGCGCCAAGGGGGCAGGGTCAACACTTTTTATCCCTAACGCAAATACCCCCTCCCACCACTGACCCTCATCCTTATTGGCTGAGGATCTTACATTCTAAACTCGGGAATTACCCAAGAAATTGTACTTGACCAATAAGTACATAGTTGCCCATATTTGACCTAAACAGAAAGACACTGATGTCATAGGAGGATAACAAGGGGATAGCAGGGAGGGAACTTAAGTATGCCCTTGACTTGATGCTTAAAGTCCTTCAGGCCTACTCAAACTTTGAAATAGATGGAAGCCTTACTCGATTTTCACAACTGTCTTGAAAGATCTCACCTCATCTCCTTCAGTCACAATATGTAAAAATGAAGATTTTGGTGTTCTTTGAATAGTTATCACTGAATTCCATCATTGAATTCCCTCCTCAACTATTCCCTTTAAGAATTTTTCCTCTCCCAGATATCTTAACTTCGATTGCAAAAAAACCTACACAATGTAAAGAGATTGGTCGTAGTGCCAATCTCTTTAGATGAATGAGGAGACACTCTTATCTAGACTCAAATTAAATTTGGTTTTTACTCTTAATCTTTTTTTTTTTTTTTTTTTTTTTAGGAAAGGCTTTAACCTTTTATTTTGCTTTTTTCCTAAAGATAATCTGGAAAGAAATGCTATTTCTTAATGTGTGGGACAAAGACCAAATAAATTAAGATTTCTCAAGGTAAAAGCAGAAAGGAATCTTATTAACAATCTCATGAGGAAGGGCATCTCCCTCCCTAGAAGCGAGGAGGCAAGGAGAGGGGAAGCCCAGTTAACAGACAAGAATTATATAGGACCTGAGCTATAGGCTGGATCTTTGCCCTGATTAGTCAGGACAAATGACTTCACATTCTGAATCATAAATGAGGAAAAACTTTCAACCCAACCACATCTTTAGGATTACTAAATTACCTTATATGGGTGTTTCAGTGCCAAGGTGGTCCCAAAGTAGTCTCCCATTCCTTGTAAACTATGTGATCTCTGGAGAAAGAAACCTGGTCCTAGGGCACAATCGACCTTCACTCAATTCTTAGAACACTGTCTCCATCTTGTGAGAGAGCTTTCACAGTTCACTTCATTCATTAAGAAACTAAAAAGGAGGTTTTCCATCTGGTTATAAATACACTGCTGTGCATATTATAGGATATGACCTATGTAAGAAGTGGCATAAAAATTCTTGGATGTCATGGAGAAAGTATGAAAGATGCAAGAGGTGGACTGGTTATGAAGCAATAGTGAGAAATAAAATAGATGAAAAGTTTGAATATTTGAGCTGGTAATTGGAATGTTGTTTTTTGTCCTTCGTTCTCAAAGGACCCCTTGTCCTAGCATGTTGGGGGATAAATCAATAACAGACTTATGGGAAAACACCAAAAAAAAAACAAAAACCTGTAGGATAAGATGTAGATGAAATGTACTTTGCATCATTAGAGTGGTTTGGTTGATATGCATTGAAACATAAGCATATTTTATTGAAGGTGTGTCAGTATTGTTGTGGGGGAGAAGGGACCCCAAAATGTTGGGGGTTATAGTCTGGTGTCTCGTTAGGTGTCTCAAAAGAAATTGTAGGCTTGAATCCATCCGTCAAGGGGCAAAGTTTATTGTGATTAATGCCAATTGAAGCTGGCTAAGTTCCAAAAGGATTTAGCAAAGAACCAAGAGCAAGGAGACAAATTTATCCAGTAGAACTGAGGAGTGGTCTCAGGAATTTGGTTATCACTGACCAGCAGATAATGTATCTGACAGTTTGCAATATTTGTAGGGCTATCCTAAAGGCCAGAAGATTTAGAATCATTGACAGATTGTTAGAGCAATAGCATTCGAAGGTCAGGGGACCTTAGGATTATTACTGTATTTCCCTTAGATGCTGTTTCCCCTTTGGTATCATCTTTGCATTTAATGAAACTTTATGTGATTTAAAAAAAAATTTTTATACTAAAGTGAACTAATACTAGATGCATGCTTTTAAAAAGCCTATTAGGGAAAATTCCTCTTTCAGGAAAATTTTCTACAAATACATAAAGAGACTTTCAGCTTCTTAATAAGTGTCAACATGTAGTTTGTCAAATATAAGACTGAAGTCATTTTATTTTCCTTGAGTACTGCCTATGTCAAATATAAGGCTGAAGTCACTTTATTTTCTTTTGAGTCCTGCCAGTAGCAAATACTTCTCTGGCTAGACTACCCACTGCTCTTACATTATTTTTCTCATTGTGAGTGTTATTTCTCTTGATTTGTCTTTTATACATTTTGATCTCTGAGCATTTTAAGGAAAATGGAACTCTGCATGATTTGAATCACAGACACTTTGAAAGTCTTGATTATGCTCCAGGGAGAATTCAGTCTCAGATTAGAATTCCCTAAGCTTAGTAATGAGGAATGCCAATTTAAATGTCTATCTCCATGCTTTAACCAGCACTGTTGGGAAAAGATAGTGAGGAAAAACAAAGACTATGAAGTAGTACTCCAGAGGGCACCAAATACATACTTTGCTTTAGATATTGATATTCATGTATGCATCCCATTAATCTCTCTAGTTCTCATATTTTTTTTTAATCATGCGACTACTCTATCTCATAGACTGAGAAAAAGTCATCTGGTCTCACTCAGTTCTATTATAGCTCCAGTTGTACTTATTATTGTGTGGACAAAGATCACTGACTCCTATCGAGGAGATTTCTGCTTCTAAAAGCAGAAAGGGATTTCATTAACAATCTCGCGAGAAAGGGCATTTCCCTCCCAACAAGCATTCAGACAAGGAGAGGCGAGGCGATTATATATGGGTCTGGGATAACACTCCCTATAGGCTGGACTTTGCCCTGATTAGCCAGGGCAAATGACCTCACATTCTAAGTCATAAATGAGGAAAAACTTCTAACCCAACCACATCTTTAAGATTACTAAATTACCTTACTTGAGTTTATCTCTGGAGAAAGAAACCTGGCCTTGCGGAATGCCAACCTTCCTTCAATTCATATAACATTGTCTCCATCTTGTGAGAGAGCTTTCACAGTTCACTTCATTCACTCCTGGGACCTTGGGCTCATGCCAGTCAGCCTTCATTCCCTTCCTGGATATCCTTCTGACTTATTGGATTTTAAAATTGTGCTTATTTTTTCTTTCTTACCCCTCCTCCCCCAATTCTATTTCTGCCATATTTTGTTTCTTTAGTGCTTAGCAGTGTCAGTTGCATAGTAAACCCTAATTGAATGCTTCTTGTCTTGCCTTCCTTTGGATGCTATGTGAAATAATAAAGAGAGGGGAGAGGCCAGTTTGACTCTTTGAAATGCAGGTAGATAGCTGGAAGAGGATTCTGAAGAGATGATTGTTAGGTCTAACAATAAAAAGAACACTTCTAGCTTTGGTAAATTTTAGGTCAATGGTGAGTTCATTTCCTGCTGTGGAAGATTTGTAATAACTCTTATTGAATTGATAAGAGGATAGGCAATGAGGGTCCAGGAAATTATGCAACATAAATTTGAAATGAGACCAGTTGAAATTATGTAACATAAATTTGAAGTGAGACACCTTAGCATTAGGGATACAGGAAAAAGGCAAAAATGTTCTATACCTTCAAATGGATGTACATTCTGATGGGAGAGATAGCACAAAATATCTAGATATCTATAAAATACAGAGTAGCTCAAAAATCTCAGGGAAAAGCACTACTAGAATTTAGGGGCAAGGGATTGTTTTATTTTTCATCTTTCTTTATATCCACAGCATAGTATAGTACCTTGGACATAAAAAGCACCAAATAAATGCTTGTTGATTGATTCCAAATCAGAATAAGCCCAAGGATAGAGCCCTCAATCCTGTCATTAGGGATATATTCTATTCCTGTATTGATCTAGAACAGTTCTTTGGGTTCTTTAATAGGCTTTACCCATCCATCTAACCCCTTTTTCCCATGTTGTTCAGTCATCATGAGAGACTTTGTCAATCATTTTGGTGAAAGCCAAAATATTCTGATCTACAATTTTGATTCTATAACAGATTTGATGGAGTTAGTGGCAGCGCAGAGAGTTGTGAGAATTGGGCTGGGAATCCCTTCAGCATGCAGGTCCAATGTGAAAGAATTCACAAACCCGAAAAGTCTGAATGGGAAAAGGGGAAGTTTATTGGCACTGAGAAGCCATCTTTGTTAGGAAGACAGACTACTTGGTGGCAAGAGATCCTGGCAGAGAAATAACAAAAGGCTTTTACTGAGAAGAGGGTCTCCTAACAATGGGCAGGAATCCTGGCAGGCATCTTTGCCAAGAAGAGAGCTTCATTGGCAAAGCATAATTCCTACTTCGGACTTCTGCAAAGATTTGAGTTCAAAATGGTCATTTTATTGGTAGTCAGGAGATATGGCTTCCATTGAATGAGATTTCTTCAATGTTGTCACTGCCCCCAGGCCTAGATTTCAACTGAATGAGACACCATATAAGTTCCAGCTACTGGGAGTGATCTTGGGCTAATCCACTCAATAGAAATTTCAGGTTCAGATCTCCAACTGAATGAGACCACTTAAGTTCTAGCTGTGTAGGGAATGGTCCTGGGCTAATCTTAATGAAACCACTAACTGCTTGGAAGAGTGGGTCTCTGTGAGAGGAGAGTTTCAGAGCTCATCCCCATGGCTTCCCCCCAAAAGTCATAGGGGACATGTGTTTCCTTTTTTTTTTCCAGCGTTTTCAGCGTTCACTCCCATCAGATTCAGTCTTTAAAATTTGCACAGTCTGTCTCTTTTTGAAAATTAGGATCCTTACCCATTTTAAGTCCTGTGATTATCTTTTCTTTTATTCAAAGTTCACAAAGATTATTTACAGCAATTCAAATACTTTGTTTCTTTATTGTAAAATAATCCCTTAAGTTCTCTTCAAGTCCTAACATTTTATTCTTGATTGATAAATTTTTCAGTACCTCAAGTATAATTTGTCCAGGCTAAATGACTTACCTTCATTTTATCGTCAGTTTAAATTTCTTTGTGTGACACTTTGTTTTCCCCAGTCTGAAGATCATTTTCTGTGATATAGGTGAAAGAAGCATACCAATTTTGCTTTTTTTTTTTTTTTTCTCTTTGAACCATAAATAATACAGTCTGCTTCAAACAGTGGGTATATTTCTTTTTTGCTGTTGTTGCTCCCAACCTATCTCTAAAAAACAACCAAAACATCTCCCCCACTTTTATCGTTGTCATCTTTTTCCTGAGCTTTTTGTTTGGAATAGTTTTTCAGCTTTTGGTTTCTTGATGTTATTCTTATGGTTCCAAACCTGTCTTTTGTATTTGTTTTCTAAAATATTACTCTCTCTTAACTGAGACTGTTCCTGTTTGATAGGATCATTTCCAATGATTTTCTTATAGCCAGAATCATTAGCCATTTTAAGTCTTTGTTTGACTAAAAAGCATTTGTGGTTCTCAGCCACCATGTTATTTGAACTGGCATCTTTGATTACATGATCCTCCTCATTCCCCACCTTTTTTCTTTCCTTGACTTTTTCTTCTTTTTATTGTTTCTTTTGATGTCTCTTTACTGATTCTTTCAGTTATCATCTCTGTGTGATTAATTTTCAGATCTTTAATTTTCTTGTTTCATTTGTCCATTGAGTTCGTATGTTTTTCCAGTTCTCTATGTATGTATCTTGTCATCTCCATTTAGATATGTTGATGGCACAAACATTTTAATATGTCTCAAACCAGTCTTAATATATTTCCCTCCTACTCTTCTACCCAAATCCCTTACTTTGATGAAGTTACTGACATGTTTCTAGTCACCAAGACATGCAAGTTTGGAAGTCATTTTTGACTTCTCTACCTCAGGTGCCAAGTGGTTAATTCAACCTCCTTAATTCACATTTATTCTCTGGTTTCCACTTCTGATGCCATTATCTTTATTTAGATTCCTATTACTCTTATTTGGACCACTATTAGCCTCCATAGAGATCTGGCTGCATTTGGTCTTTTTCTTCCTGTTTCTATCCACATTGGTGCAAGGACATTGATCATAAAATTCTGATTATATCATTTCCTGCCTCAAAATTTAGGTGTATTGTTACCTAATTGTTTATCAGTTAAAATATGAAATCCTCAGATTAACATTCATGGCCCTCCAAAATTTGGCACCAAATCTATCCTTTCTAATTGAATTGTACTTTCCTTCACGAAGCCTATGCTGCAATCTCTGGATTCTTTGCATTTGCCCATGTTCACTTTCATACAGAGAATGAATTCCTCCAGTAGTAAACACCTCTTGAAATTTTCCTTTAAGACCTAACTCAAGTACCACCCAGCTAGAAGTGATCTCTGAAATATTATTTCTCTCTTTAATTATATTCTAAATTGTATTTCAGTTAGAAGCATACATATTTTACTTATTGTATATCTTTCTTTGGGTACTTTATATTTTGCTTTTAGGACTTAGTGAATTAACTGTCAGATGTACCGGGAATTAGCAGTTTTAAGCTCCTTGATAGCAGAGATTATATAAATCTTTTTATCTTTACATCCTCACAGCCTAGCACATTATTTTGTGCAAATACAGTAGGCATTTGAGACAGCTATTTCAAAAGTTTTGATAGCACAGTACTGTCATTCAAAAAAGTTTTTAGAATGTACCCTTACTATAATATAAGCATGTTCATTTATAATGTTTATACCTGACTACTCTACCAAAATGTTGTGTTCGTTATAAATCATTGACAAGAACAGAAATTAAAAATATAAGTTAAAAATAAAATTATTTTAAAAATCTTTTAATGGTTCAAAATACCTTTCTAGATTTTTACTAAATATGATTAATATTCTTAGTGAGAACAATGTGACTAAAATGAAGTGGGATTTTTTTTTTTTTTGAAATTTTTGATTTGATATCACAAATAACACTTATCATAGTACTTCCTCATAAGCTGAAAGGTAATCAATTGAAGGAATGATTGTTAACTCTACTGAACTGTGCATCTCCTCTTTCCTCAGGATTCCTTGTATGCCATATGTGACACATTTATTAAATACTAGTAAAGCAACATTTTTTAAAGGTTTTATTTTTCTTTTGACTGGTATTTATAACTTTTCTCGGGTACCTACAGGAATCAGTCATACCTCATCTTTGTCAAATCATGCCATAGTCCTTGTTATTGTTATGTAATTCAACATCAAAAGTTGTTTGGTCTATTTTTATTGATGAAAGTAATAACAAAATGGATGCATTGCCACATGCTCTGCTGCTGTCTTCTAATAATCAATGAACCTTTGCATTTGACTTGTAGCCAAAACCTTCCTATATGGTTGGGCTTCGTGAGAACAGGATTTTTTTTTTTTTTTTTAAATTTTGTATTCCCAGTACCTTAACTTCATAAATGATTATTAAATACTAATTTATTCATTTGAATTAATTAGCAGCTCATGATTTGCTGTCAACAAGCACGATCCTAACAGTTGTAGATAAAGAACACAGAATGTGTAGGACAGAATTCTTCTTCCGTAAGATGTTCATCTTATTGAATTTTAAGCTAGAAAGACAGATTAGAATGAGACTCAATTTCTTTTGTCAACTATTGTCTGAAATATGTAGATAGGTATGCTGTAATAACCATTCTGGAACATTCTTTTGGAGTTTGGTTATTAAAAAAATACTATGGAGTATTACTTTATTCCATGTCTCCCAATTTAATAATAATAATAACAATAACAATAATAGTAAGTGGTAAGAGTAGCTAGCCTTTTTGTGCCAAAGCATTTCACATCTTGTTTCTTCCCCACAGCAATCTTGTGAGGTAAATTGCTATAATTATCCCAGTTTTTCCATATGAAGAAACAGGCTGAATGAGGCCATATGACTTGCATGAGATTATGCAGCTAATAAGTCTCTGGGTTGGATTTGAATTCAGGTTTTCTTGACTCAGAGGAGAGTTCCTACTCACTATGCCATCTTTTAACTCAACCATAATTTTATTAGTCACAAATTTTTATGTAGGTTTTTTTCCTTTACAAAAATCATGTTATCAAGCAAATATATATATATATATATATATATATATATATATATATATATATATTTTGAGATGAATGCGTTTTGTAAGAACAGTTTTTCTTAGTCTACCTTCTAATATTCCTTGGATTTGGAGTTATGAGCTGTTTGAGCTATTATTTCCACAGGAACATCTGATTTAGCTGAAGATTTAATTGTGTATCACTATGGCCCACTTATCTTGAATAAACTCCCTTCTCTCCCTAACATCGCCATCACTATATAATGCTGTTATTACCCCATTGGGTAATTGATTATTTCAATAATGTGCTGTTGGATCAATCTGCTTCAAGTCTTCCCCTACTCTAAATTGATCTTTCTGCAAAATGATTTTCTTAAAACACAAGTCTGACCATGTTTTCCCCACTCCCACTGCTACTATATATATATTGTTTGATGTCTTCTCATTAGATTGTGAGCTTCCTAAAGGCAGGGACTGTTTCTTGCTTCTTTTTCAGTCTCCAGTGCACTTAACACAGTGTCTAGTACTTAATGAGCATTGATTATTAATCTCTCTCTCTCCTCTTTCTTTCTCTCCCTCCCCCCTCCTTTCTTCCCTTGTTCTCTCTCTCCCCCTCTCTTTTTCTGTCTTTCTCTCATAGATAGACTTTTTTTCAGTTGTCCATCTGACTACATCATACTCTAGATAATAGATGTTCTTTATCGACTTGCCTTTAACTCTTGATGGTTAGACTACATTCTTGGGAATGCTTAAAAATCTCTTACAGAAGATGCAATATTCTAAAATTTGTAGAAATCAACATCATGTTATCTTTAAATGAGAGTATATGGAAATATCACCATCCACATTTTCATTTTGTAGTATGTGCTAGATTTTCTTCTATCACATCAAACACTTGATGAACATATATCTTCTTGTTTTATGTCTTCCCTGATATTTTGTGGTCAAAGGGTCATTGAATAAAGTTTTTTTAAATTTTTAGCTCTGAACTGAATAATGTTGAATTGTGAATGGGCGATACTTTTTTGGAAGAGAACCTTTAAGGCAGTTTTGTTCTAATAAAATATTTTTTCCCCCAAATAAACAGTAAACAAATGAGGTCTTATATTCTCTTCATTTTTCAATTTTTTTTTAGATATTAAAGATTTAGTACATTGCAAAATGTCACTTGTAAAAGCTTGCTGTTTGTTACTGATACTCTAGTATAAATGCATTCATTGTGTTTATAGATGAATTGTATAAAGATTTTGTATAGTGGAAAAATTATTCAGATAATTGATGTTTTCTTACGTGTTTAAAAAAATTTTTTTTATTAAGATGTAAGATGTGTTTTTCTTTTCTTTTTCTTTTTGTGCTTTTGGTGTCTTCTTTTAAGATAATGTAAGTCAATCACTCAGTGACCTTGCAGTTGTATTGTTTCTATCATGAATCTTCTCTGTGTATGCTTTGTCCAAACTGACTGTTTTTCTTGTTCTTTGTCCTTTTTAATTTCATTTCTAACTTCTATATAAGAATATTTGGTAGTGTAATAGGAGATTTTGAATGTTGTGCCTCTACTGTGTTAAATGATAAGTCATTCAGTCATTTATTTTTTCTTTTTTAAATCTAAAGGTTTTTTTTTCCTGTACTATCCTATTTTTCTGAAATAACTTTTACTAGCTGAATTCTTGTGACATTTCTTTAAATTACTGTTGCCTTCTTGGTTCATTTTTTTTTTGTTTGTTTTATGAAGTGATGCTGTTCATAATTATTATTCATTTGTTTCACAAGCAAATTTTAAAAGTATTTTGAAGTGATTGCCTTTGGCTGCTTTTTGACTAAAGGATCTTTAAGACTTTTTCATTTAACATTGGTTAAACTTTTATATGAACTTATTATAAAATCAATATTAGTATAACTTTTTACTATCTGTTACCCATTTTTCATTTTTGGTTGTTTAGATCAGAATTAAGTTATTTCTTTTGCATATCATATCATTCTCTCATTTTTTCACAAGTTCATTCTGATCTTTACTCTAACAAATTGGTGGTCCAGTTGAACACAGATGATTCTGAGGTAAATTCACATCTAAATGCAAGCTTTCTGGCTATTAAAATGTAATACATTTTGTGGTAGCTAGTTGGTACAGTGGATAGAGCACTAGCCCTGAAGTGAGGAGGATTTGAGTTCAAATGTGACTTCAGACACTTAATACTTCTGGCTGTGTGACCCAGGACAAGTCACTTAACCCCAATTGCCTCAGCAAAAAAAAAAAAAAAAGAAAAAAAATATAACACATTTTCTTTTCTTCCTTTCCTTTCCTTTCCTTTTCCTTTTCCTTCCTTTCCTTTCCTTTTCCTTCCTTCCTTCCTTTCTTTCTTTTTCTTACCATATTCATCACCTATTGATTCTTCTCTCAGAGAAAGTTCATTAAAAGTGTGAGGCTTCTAAAATTTTTTGGTCCTCTTTCATTCCTTCTTAACCTATACTTCCTTACTATCCTTTCCTGTTCTCACCTGGCCACTGAAGTCAACATTTAGTTTGGTGAACAAAGTATATGTTGATTTAATTTGAAGAATCTTAATGAATTCTTTATCAGAATTTTTATTGTCATGTATAGGTGATGTTGGTGTATAAATTACATTTACTTTATGGACTTTTTTGAAAATTATGAGCAATGCATTATTAAATGACCCTATATGAACAGTGACATGTTTCTTACTGCTTTTTAAGGATACAATTATGCTAACTTCAAGACTCTTTTCTTTGCCTCTCTAAAATGTACCTGTGAGTCACTCCTCCATTCAGCTGTATCTTTATTCTTTTTTCTGCTTTTTAGAGTAAGAATGGCATGATTAGTGTGATTTAGCTTTTTTGGCAGTACATCCACTTATTGGTCATTAGACAAGAGATCTCACTTTTGCAATAGCAAAAATGCTGGAAAAAGCATATTTAGGCTGTTGCCATGATCACACTCAAAAATTTTTCCAGCATGGTAGTAGTACATGGCATGGCTTGACTTTAGTTGGAATAGACCTTTGACCCTCCCCCAAGATGAGGAGATGTTAAAGTAACGCACAGTGGGTAGCGTTCTGGAATCTGAATCAGGAAGACTCATTTTAATAAGTTCAAATCTGGCCTCAAGACATTTCCTAGATGAGTGACCCTGGACAACTCACTTAACTTGCCTCAGTTTTCTCATCTGTAAAATGACCTGGAGAAGGAAATGTCAAACCATTCTTCTATCTCTGCCAAAAAAGCCCCAAATGGGATCATGAAATGTTGGACACAATTGAAAATGACTAAACAATAGCAACAACAAGTTATGTATGTTTGGAGAAATGAATATTGAATATTGCCCTAAGATATGGAACTAGAAAGAGAAGAAATTTAGACAATATTGCCCTAAGATATGGAACTAGAAAGAGAAGAAATTTAGACTTTATTCTACTGGCTCTGGGGAATCATTGACAACTTTTGAACATGGAAGTGATATCACTTTAGTCCATTTCATTTTGTACTTGTTGTCAAAGTAATTTTCTTCTTAGTCAGTAAACATTTATTAAGCACCTACTATAAGCCAAGTACCATACTAAATACTAGGCATTTAAGAAAAAAACAACAAAAAAAATGAAACAGTTCCCCCCATGCTTTGTACTTTAGTTTGAGAAACCTCTGTCTCTGGTACCTTCTCCTGCCAGGTGATTTCAGAATTTTCCTAAGACAATTCAAATGGAAGCGATTCTGTTTCCTGGTGTGGTCCAGGTTTCATAGGCATATAACAATGAGGTCAGCACAGTGGCTCTGTAGACCTTCAGTTTGGTGGTCCATCTAATAACACTAAACCTTCTCCTCTTCCACACTTTTCCTTTGGAGCTTCCCCAACCCTGAGCTAAGTCTGGCAGTGCACGTGACAACCTCACCACACAGTTATTGATTTGTACATCCCTAGAAAATAGGCTGCCAAGACAAGTGAACTCGGCCACAGCATTCAGAATTTATCCATTTGTGGTAATTGATGATTCCACATATGGATGGTGTAATGCTGGCTGATGGAATATTTGTGTTTTCTTGGTGTTAATTGTTAGGCCAAAATTAGCACAAGCGGCAGAAATCGATCTATATTTTGTGGCTTCAGAGGCTGTATTGAATGTATAATAATCTGCAAATGGGAAAGCTACCAACATTTTCTCCACTTGAGTGTTATGCCATGTTTGTCATCATAACATGGCTGAAAACATGCTAAAAAAGCATGGGAGCAAGCACACAGACCTGTTTCACATCACTGGTGACTGGGAAAGCTTGAAAGCTTTGTCAGTTGAGGTCAATTGAGGGCTTAGGGCTGGTGAGGTCATGTGAGAATCATCAACATTAAGATGGTAATTAAGCCCATCAAAGCAGGTTGGAGTAGGTAGAGAGGGAGAAGAGGGCTCAGAACATAATCCTATGGGACACCTATGGTTAATGGGAGGGATCTGGAGGAGAATTCAGCAAAGGAGGAGTAGTTTGATAAGTTAGGAGAACTAGGAGAGAGGGATGGGGGAGGGGAGAATTCAGAGAGAAAAGAGTATTGGAGAGGAGCCATGATGAACAGTGTCAAAGGCTTCTGAGAGGTCAAGAAGATCAAGGATTGAGAACAGGCCATTGGATTTGGTGCCTATGAGATCATTGGCAATTTTAGATGGACAGTTTCTGTAGGAGGAGAGGAAGTGTGGACATCTGTTCTTGATAACCTTTCTATTCCATCCCCTTGAGGAAGCCAAAAGGATATTCCTATAGTACAGATCTAATTAGTCTTCTATTCAAGAAGCTTCAGGGTTTCCCCATTTCCACAAAGGTGATAGACAAAACTCATGGTTTGACTTTTCAGAATCTGGAGCCACCTTCTTTTTTTTTTTCTTTCTTTCTTTTTTTTTTTTTTAATAACTTTATTGACAGAACCCATGCCAGGGTAATTTTTTACAACATTATCCCTTGCACTCACTTCTGTTCCGATTTTTCCTCTCCCCAAAGATGGCAAGCAGTCCTGTACATGTTAAATAGATTACAGTAGATCTTGGATACAATATATGTGTGCAGAACCGAACAGTTTTCTTGTTGCTCAGGGAGAATTGGATTTAGAAGGTATAAATAACCTGGGAAGAAGAACAAAAATGCAAACAGTTTACATTCATTTCCCAGTGTTCTTTCTTTGGGTGTAGCTGCTTCTGTCCATCATTGATCAATTGAAACTGAGCTAGATCTTTTCTTTGTCGAAGAAATCCACTTCCATCAGAATACATCCTCATACAGTATCGTTGTGTATAATGATCTCCTGGTTCTGCTCATTTCACTCAGCATCAGTTCATGTAAGTCTCTCCAAGCCTCTCTATATTCATCCTGCTGGTCATTTCTTACAGAACAATAATATTCCATAACATTCATATATCACAATTTACCCAACCATTCTCCAATTGATGGGCATCCATTCATTTTCCAGCTTCTGGCCCACTACAAAGAGGGCTGCCACAAACATTTTGGCACATACAGGTCCCTTTCCCTTCTTTAGTATCTCTATGGGGTATAAGCCCAGTAGAGATACTGCTGGATCAAAAGGTATGCACAGTTCGATAACTTTTTGAGCATAGTTCCAAATTGCTCTCCAGAATGGCTGGATGTGTTCACAATTCCACCAACAATTTATCAGTGTCCCTGTTGGCATGTTGGCCATGTTGCCATGTTGCAAATGTATGTGGCAACATGGCATATGCCATGTTGGCAAAATGTAGTTCCTCTTACACACATACCATGCTCTAGGAAACTAATCTACTTGCTGCTCATTGTGTAAGATATATTTTCTTCCTGTATGCCTTCCATCTCCCTTTTTGGAACGTATTCCTCCATCACCTTCACTTCTTTGGAAATTGTAGGTCTCTGAAAGACTCAGCTGAAGTGCCACCTCCTTCAAAAGGCTACTTCTGATTTCCCAACTGCTAGTTCTACTCTCACTCCCCAAAATCACTTGTCACTTATTTGGCATATGACTTAGATTTAATTATTTTTGAATGTTATTTTCCTTTTTTTTTTTTTTTCTCTTTGAAAAATAAACAACTTTTTTTTTTTTTTAATTTAATAGCCTTTTATTTACAGGTTATATGCATGGGTAACTTTACAGCATTAACAATTGCCAAACCTCTTGTTCCAATTTTTCACCTCTTACCCCCCACCCCCTCCCCTAGATGGCAGGATGACCAGTAGATGTTAAATACATTAAAATATAAATTAGATACACAATAAGTATACATGACCAAAACGTTATTTTGCTGTACAAAAAGAATCAGACTTTGAAATATTGTACAATTAGCTTGTGAAGGAAATCAGAAATGCAGGTGGGCATAAATATAGGGATTGGGAATTCAATGTAATGGTTTTTAGTCATCTCCCAGAGTTCTTTTTGAAATCTGTTCTCCCCAAATAGGGGCTTTATGTCAGACTACCTGGTTTTCCTTTTCTGTGTCACAAATTATAACAACGAATAGCCCCTTTCACCAAGGTTCCTGCTGTTTTAGACCTGGAAACAAATTCTTTCCTGTCAGTGAAAATCAAGTGAGAATAGAATTCCTTTCATTGGTTTCTCTACGTTTTGAAAGATGATATTATTCAGGCAAATCATAAATTTTATTTGTTGGTCTATTTATGGCAGAGATAGAGCTTTAGCAGATGTTCAGAAAATTGAAGTCTGATCTCCAACCTTCCTATCAAATATATTTATCTGTTTCTTCTTTCTGTCTTTATGGTCTGTAATGTACCCAGAAGATAATATTCTGTTTCTCTTTACCTTGATTTTCATTGAAATGCACTCTCTCTTGTTTGTTTGCTCTTGGATTTCCACAAGTGTGTCTCCAGGTATCAATAATGCTACCTTGCTTGTATGCAAGTTAATGCCCGCATAATACACAGTTTTTTGAAATCTATCTGTTCTGAATTAGGCATACTTTTCCAGAACCATTTTCTGTCAGTTTGGTCCTGATTTACAAAGTCTCAATAACACATTTGTTTTCTTCTATTAGACCCGCTAGTTCAGCTGACTTATCTGTATGCTTTTGTGTATTTCATAGGTACCTGAGATCATGGGTTTTATTCTGAGATCTTTTTTTTGATTTTGGCACCTGAGAGCTTCTTGAGTATTTTTCAGGAATACCTATTGAAACTATCTTTATGTAATGTAGCTACCTATTCTGGAAAAACACTAAGCACTTTTCTCTTTCCCTCTTTTGATTAGATTTACAAATACAGTCCTTTTTTAGTCCATGTTAAGTGTATTCCATTGCTGGCCAAAATCCTGTTATAATTATGGCTTTTATTACAATTAATTACTGTTAATGAAGAGATGACTGGAAGAAAAATTATGAAAGCTTATTATATGCCAAGCATTATGATGAACTGTGCAAATAAAAATAGAAAAATCAGATAGTTCTGTATCATGACTTTTTTTTTATTAAAGCTTTTTAATTTTCAGAACATATGCATGGATAACTTTTAAACATTAACCCTTGAAAAACCTTGTGTTCCAATTCCTCCCCTTCCCCCACCCCCTCCCCAAACAAGTAATTCAATATATGTTAAACATGGTAAAAATATGTTAAATTCATTATATGCATATATATTTATATAATTATCTTGCACAAGAAAATTCAAATCAGAAAGGAAAAGAAATGAGAGAATAAAATGCAAGTAAACAACAAAAAGTGTGAAAGTACTATGTTGTGATCCACACAGTTCCCAAGTCCTATCTCTGGGTGTATATGGTTCTTTTCATCACAACATCATTGGAACTGGCCTGAATCATCTCATTGTTGAAAAGAGCCACGTCCATCAGAATTGATCATTGTACAGTCTGGCTGTTGCCATGTACAAGGATCTCCTGGTTCTGCTCATTTCACTCAGCATCAGTTCATGGAAGTCTCTCCAGGCTTCTCTGAGATCATTCTGCTGATCATTTCTTACAGAACAATAATATTCCATAACATTCATATACCATGATAACTTACTCCTCCATTCCCCAACTGATAGTTATCCACTCAGTTTCCAGTTCCTTGCCACTACAAAAAGGGCTTCCATGAACATTTTTGCACATGTGGATCCCTTTTCCACCTTTAAGATCTCTTTGGGATATAAGCCCAGTAGAAACACTGCTGGATCAAAGGGTATGTATGCACAGTTTGGTTGTCCTTTAGGCATAGTTTCAAATTGCTCTCCAGAATGGTTGGATCACTTTGCAACTCCACCAACAATGTATTAGATAAATTCTTCCAGAGAAAAACAATATATATCTTGGACTTAAGGTATCAGGGGCTGATCGCAGGTGTTATTTTGCCACTCATTTAGCTTGTCACCAATTACAATCCACATATCTTTGTGATAAATAAGATATATACAAAGCTCTTTGAAAGACAATAATGGCAATAAAACATTTACATAGTACTTTTTGCTTTATAAAAGCTTTTATATATTTTATCTAATTTTATCATAATCTTGTAAGAGAGGCAGTACAAATATTAATGCAACAAACAGACTCACAAAGATAGTCACTTGTGAGATTTTTTTTCTCTTTAGTTATCTATATTTTTTTGTCTTAAAATACAAAATTGTTTTACATTGTGCATAAATAGTGATGATTTTGTGGGGTAAGAGTGGAAACAGTTTAAACCTGTAATTTCATTGGCATAGGGAATTAATTACTATGAGAAAACTCTTTAAAAATGAAGATTAGCAACTGTGCTAAAATTTATAGTCTCAGAAAATTGCCTAGGATATTGAGAACTTGGACCTATGGTCACATAGTCACTATGGATCAGAGGAATGACTTGAATTTAGATTTTCCTAATTAAGATTTAGATCTATTTGCTATTATACCCTTTATTATGAAACAGAACACGTAACTGCTTAAATTATTTTTCTTATGTTTTCCTGGAACCACTTCTAATTTTCTGTGGCACTAAGCTGCAAAGTGAGTGTGTTGTTGCTTTTTTTTTTTCCCCACATTTTGCCAACCAACAATATTATTTTTCTAACTTGTTAAACTTATCTCTTATCGAATGACAGGTTTTTTTTTTCCCCCAATAAATGAAATATATGTAAATACTTTCCAAATCTTAAAGTTAAATCACCAAACATTAATTACATGCTTATTTTTGGGCCTTACAAAGTGCTGAACATTGGAAAAACAAATATAAGGGAAAGATAGTCCTTACTGTCAAAGAACTTCCATTCTAATGAAGGAAGACGACATATACAAGGAAGCTGAAATAGGAGGATGTAATAGAAAATACAGTGAGCTTGGGGTACATTCTGCAGAGGAAGTAAGAAATCTCTGGCTTGAGCATTTTTCCTTAAAATGAGTTTGTGGGAGAAAGCGGCTAATCAGAAAATGGATGAAGTGATATGGGTTAGAAGTCTAGCAGTAGAATGAATTTCCAAGGTGAGGAGGAAGCTTCTTTGTCTTGGTAGAGAAAGTTCAGAGATTCAGCAATAGAGCCTGGAGAGGAAGAAAAAACACTATAGATGCTAATTGTTATTAGCCTCTTGTTCCTCTTAATGGAATTTTAGGATCTGAAGGGACAACACACACACACACACACACACACACACACACACACCAATTTAATTGACTAGCCATCCACTAGCATTTCTAAACAGTGAGATATTTTAACTTTTAACATTTTCAAAGATAATGTATGGAGGATTATTCTCAAGAAATGTGTGATTTCAAAGAGTGGTGAGTGAGTCATGCGGCTAACATATAGAGTATATGAACAGCTCAGGAGATCCACTGCTGTCTGTAAACTAGAGAGACCCATGGAAAGGTCTCCAACAAGAGGCAGGTGAGAGAAGGCAGCATAGGCGGCATAGAGAGATGCGCTGTCAAGGTCAGAGGCCTTAGAAGTCATTGAATGAGTTCTTTGATTGTATAGATGAGGGCACTGGGGATCTGAGAAATTAGGTGACTTTCTTGATGCCCAGAGGTAGTGAACAAAGAGCCCTCAGAATTTCTGTTGTGTGGCCTTTTCATTGGACTGCATGTTTATTTAATGAGATCATAAACATACAAACTGAAGTGTAATTGCTTCTCTAGACTTAGCTCTTTTAATTTTTAAGCAAATAAGGGCAATTTAGGAAACATTTTATTTAGATTTAAACTAGGAGCCAGGAAGGAGCTAGTATACAAATACAAGTAAAACACAGACTCTGATCCTTGAGCACATAGGTTCCAAGAAATAACACTGCTGGTAATGAAAGATAAGGTAAGTACCAAGAATTCTATGTGAAATTTTATTATAAGAAATAGAGAAAAGAGCTTACTGCCAGTGGAGAATTGGAGGGGTGATAATTTGGGAGAAGATGAATGAGGATGTCAGACAATTTATTTTTGATTTCTTAATACAGTGGTTCTCAAACTTTTGTTTTCAGTATCTTTATCCTATTAAAAATTATTTTGGATCTCTCCAAAATGTTATTGTTTATCTGGGTTATATTTATAGACATTTATCATATTGGAAATAAAAACTATTTTTGAATTTGTAGACCCTCTAAAATGGTTTAAGAGATCTCCAGGATTCTCTAGACAATACTTTGAGAACCACTGTCTTAATACGTTAGTGACTCTCTTGCCTTATTGTAGTGAAAAATTTTCAATTTTCTCCTTGTGATGTTAAATTCCATGTGAATACACTATTCCCAATGGAGGTAAATTTCTTCTAACAACAGCCAAAATGGCCAACAAAAGCCAAAATGGATTATAGACCATGTTTTATGAAAGAGTTTTCAATAATTACAACAAAAGATAAGTTATGGTTGAGAAGTTCCTAAATTATCAATCACTTCATCACTTTTAACAGTTTGTCATATAGATTTAGCAACTGTTATCACTTGAATAACTGAACTGTTTGGATATGAAGACATGAGGTTATACATGGTTTTTTTTGAAAGGACAATGAAAGAGAAAAAAATTATGTAGGGTGATCTGTCAAGATATAGCACCAAGCATTTTATATTTTGATTTTTTTTTTGTTCATGATTTTGTCTGAAACGTATGCAGAATCTTTGAATATTATTTAGTTACAAAAATTACTCAAATATTTATTGATTTATTGAGATTTGACTTGTCTACAAGTCAAATTTTATATATTTATATAAATATATTTTATATATTTAGCTGCAGATTAGATGATCTGATGAAAGAAAAAGACCCATTAAGTGAAAATGAAGGAGAAGGCATATATAGTAAGTGCTTACTGTGTGGGAACTATTTGGATTACAAATGCAATCCCTACCCTTAAGGAGCTTATATTCTAAAGGGGAGAGAATAGTGATTTGGGAAGAGTGTTTTAGTCTGGGTTAATTTTAGGGTTTGAGGCATATTTCCTTTCCAGAGGCTATCATAGTGTTGATTGATTACAGTTCTGAAAGTAGTGGGAATATGTGAAGAAGAAAATATGTCTGAGTCAGGGTAGAAAATGTCCTGGGTAAAGAAGCCCAGTTTCTGGGAATTCAGAAGTAAGTTAGCTTCTCTGCAGGGTCGCTGAAGGTCCATTTTGAAGAGTGAAGCAATAGTAACTATAGAGCAAAAGATGGATGAGGAAGGAGAAAAGTTCCAAAATAGAACTGTTTAATGAGATATTGTGAAGAGAAGCTATAACTTAGAAGAATAAGCAGTGGAGATATGCATTATAGTGGCAGAAAACATCTGGAAACAGCGACCAAAGAATGTTTTCAGAAAAAAAAATGCTTGTCAAACATCTAAATGCTCTAAAACACCTAACACTAAGAGAAATACTTATTAAAATACTCTTTTGTATCATATCATTAAATTGGCCAATGTGGAAAAAACATGACACATTAGTCTCCATATTAGAGAAATATGGATTTAGGGGCAGCCATTCCACAAAATCTTTTTTTTTGGATTTAAGTACAAAAGTCACTAATCTGTACATATCTTTTGGGCCTTCTTAGGGAGTATAAGGCAGTGAAAGAATTCAATTTTATAAGTTATAAATAAGTTCCTGCTTTGTGTTAGAGATTGTGGTCAGTGCTAAAGATACAAAGGCTTTTGCCAAGATAAGAAAACCTAAAGAAACTTCAGCCCTCCTAAACAGTTCCTACCCTTCAGAAGCTACTGGGGGAAAGGGAGACATATGTGTACAACGTTCACATAAATGGAAAGGTGAACAAAGATACAGAGAAATGAGAAAAGCTGAGATAATGGAGGGGAGCCAATTAATGATGTGATGTGTGTGTTGTGTGTGAGTATGACTGTGACTATATTACTATAATAATACACTAAAAGCCAGATGATCTTGTATTAATTGCAATGGACTATCTTGGTTCCTGAGAACATAGGATGTGATACACATTGCTCTTGGATGGAGAGAAGAGCAAGAGAGAAGAGCAAGAAGAGCTCTCGGAACCAAGGAAGGCTTACCAGGCTATTTTGGAAGAGACAATAAAGGATTTGAACTTTTTAACAGCTGGCTGCATTTGAGGTGATTATTAATCTGAACTGAAACTAAGGCTACCTCCAGAAGCTCCCCAAGAAACCTGCTCCCAGAGAATGATTATATTTTAGAAAAGAAGAACACTACACTTTGCTACCACAAAAAGGGCTGCTACAAACATTTTTGCATTTTCCTTCTTTTATGATTTCCTTGGGATACAGGCTCAGTAGAGATACTGCTGGATTAAAGGGTATGCACAGTTTATAATCCTTTGGCATAATTCCAAATTGCTCTCCAGAATAGTTAGTCAGTTCACAACTCCACCAACAGTATATAGTGTCCCATTTTTCCCACATCCCTTCCAACATTCATCATTATTTTTCCTGTTATCTTAGCCAATCTGAGAGGTGGGTAGTGGCACCTCAGAGTTGTCTTAATTTGCATTTCTCTGATCAATAATGATTTAGAGCATCTTTTCAAGTTTGTATAAATCTTAACCTTTTTCTGAAATCATTCTGCTTGCCATTTTTATAGCACAATAGTATTTCATCATAATCATATACCACAACTTATTCAGCCATTTCCCAATTGATGGGCATTCCCTTGATTTCTTGTTCTTTGCCAGCACAAAAAGAACTGCTATGAAAATTTTTGAATATGTTTGTCCTTTTCCTTTTCTTTTTTTAAAATATCTCTTTGGGATGCAGATAGACTAAATAGTAGTGTTGCATAGTTATATAGCAAAAGATATGCGAAGTTAGATGGTTCTTTTAAAAGTTGCTCTCTATAATGGTTGGATCAGTTCACACCACCACTACCAAGTGTATATTAGTGTCACAAGTCTTACACGTCCCCTCCAGCATTTATAATTTTCCTTCTCTGTCATATTAGCAATCTGATTAAATATGAGGTGGTATCTCAGAGTTGTTTTAATTTGCCTTCTCTAAATAATAGTCATTTAGTGCATTTTTTGAAAGACAGTTCTCTAATCAACTTAACATTAACCATGATTCCAGAAGGATAAAGAACTTTGTCCGCTTCATGATGGAGATGACTAATTAATAAGCAAAATAAAAAGTGCTAGATGGCCCAATGATTAGAGCACTGGGCCTTAAATCAGGAATACCTGAATTCAAATCCATCCTCAGACATTACTGACTATATTATAACCCATGGGGAAATCACTTAACCTCAATTTGCCTCAGTTTTCTCCATTATGAACATAATACCTGCATGCTGTGTTTGTGCAGGTCAAATATGTGTTCAAATAAAATGTTTAGCATAGTATATGATATATGGTAGGTGCTATAGAAAGCCTTTTTTTTTTCTTTCCCTTCCATTTTTGGACATTACCAATATAGGGCAATGTAGAGTTTCTCTATTTCTTGCCTTCCTTTATTTTCTTGCAGTGTGTGAGGCAGAAAAAAAATGAATTTTTGGTAATTGAAAAAAAAAAAGGTTTTTTTAAAATGAAGTATAAGAAATCCTCAGCTGTGAAGGTTGAGTAAAGGGAATGAATGCTATGGGAGGCTTGCGGAAGGGATAAAGAGATTTAAAAGAGCTGCTGTGGTGAGTGGGATAGTAAATTAAGGGGCTATATAAAGACTGCCTTATTACAACTCATTTGAGATGATCCAATATAAATTTAAAGTGGACCCAATTAATGTGGTTTTATGATTTTCTTTTTTGTGAACATATAAATAGGAGCCAAGGTGCCAGATTATGGGAGCATACCAAGGTTGGGATTTGGAACGTCTTGTTTGATGATGGGGTTAAGGGGGCAAGAGATTCTAGTCTAAATGTTAACATGTATTGGTTAATGGTTCACAAAGGGATTGAAATTAAGGAGAAAAGGGGGTAGCTAATAGTGTGGTTATGACCAGAGAGATTAGTAGTAAGGATGAAGTAGAAGAGATTAGTAGTGACGATGAAGAAGAAGTTTAAGGATTGTAAAATAGAGGGAAAGATAGAGTGATAAGAGAGCGATGATCAGAGAAGAAATTTCAGAATATATGAATGTGGAAATTGAAAAATACTTGTTGATGAGGGTCAAAAAATGAACTCAGTTTGGAAGGAAGTTTTGGAAATGTCCTTAAATAATAACTACCAGGATTTGAATTATATGATAAAAGTTTATTAGTTTGAACCTCAAAAGTCAGGAAGTGGCAATGGGTTTGCAGGTGGTTTTTAGTTTTGCTTTTTCTTTGCCTCATCAGAGGCATTTTTAGATGTTATTCATAAAGACCTACCTTATCTCTGAAAAGTTTTTATATTAAACTTTATAACAATGAAATGAAATCAAATTTAAGACAAGTCTTCTTTGGTGTCTTGGACCAATTGATTACAGGGATTGCAGGTTTAATGGCAGGAGGCCAGGATGCTGTTTCTGGCCTGTGAGTCAAGAGGAGATTGCGGTAGCCCTGCTTAAGTGGAGCTTTGCTCACCAGTCGTTTGGCAAGTGTGGCTTTTCCTTGAGCCTGAGCACTCCTGCTGCTGGTACAAGTGACAGGACACTGGAATTCTATTGGGCCTGTGCCTGACATGCTTTTCTTGACAATTTCTAGGGGTGTTGGTTGTCTCTTTTTTCTGAGCCCTTTTTATATGACCAGTTGGCTTATTCTTCTGGCTCAACAGGCTCTGGCTGGCATTTGTCATGCCATTTTTATAGTTGTCATCCTTGAGAACAGGCTTTTGCAGCCCCCATTCATATTCTCCATGAATGTTTCCATTGACTTATAGGTTACCTGTAATTTGATCCTCTGAGTCTGTAATGTGTGTTACATGAGTCACAGTTTTCTAACTTCACTGAAAGTTTGGTGTTAAAAATGGAGCTTTTGTGTCAGGTAGCATCTGGATTCATTCAAAGTCCTTTATGGATTCTGAAATGAAATCCAACGAGACACTATTCTCTTATTCAGCTGTCCAGTATTTTGCCTCACTATTTTGCTTGTCCAAGATACACTGATGGTTTGATACTTGCTATAATCTACACAATATGCATTCTTCTTCTACCTCTTCTTCTCCAAATTAGCTGGTTTACCATATTGATTCTTTTCTTTCGTATGGTTTAGTTTTGAGAAGATCCATATGTAGTGTTATCTAGAAAAGGATACCTAATTTTTTTTAAGAAATATTTTATGTGATATGTGTAGTACCTCATGATAATGCTGAACATATGTGATGAACATATCAATGTATTGTAGGTATCTTTTTCTTCTATGCCTTTCTTGATATTGATTATATTATTGCATAAGATACTTTTAGTTATATCCCTGTAGGAAATATTTATGATTTTCAATAACCAAGCACAGCAGGGAATTGCATTAATTGCACCTCTAAGTCAGTTGTTTGACTGGGAAAAGAAAATTATTTAAGTCTGCCTCTTGCTTTTGAATTTTGTGCATAGATCAGTCTCACAGATATTCTGGAGATGAGAAACATGAATGCCCCTTCAAGTGATGAGTATATGTTTCGTCCAGTACTACTTCTAATTCTTGGAAAAGATTTATGACACACAGCTGTTATGATTCTCAGAAACACAGACTTTTGATTTTTTTTTTTTTTTTTGATTTTGATTTTTAGTTCTGAACCAATTGTCTACATTTGGATATTGACCTCCCTGGTGTCTACTTCATCATCAATCTGTGTGTTGAGTTTGTTTGGCTCTTGTCAGGGTTTTTGTAGAATTTCTCTTTTTGTTATTGTTGTTTCATTTGTGTCTGACTCTTTGTGATCCCACTTGGGGTTATCTTGGCAAAAATAATCACAGTGACTTGCCATTTCTTTCTCCAGCTCATTTTATAGAAGATGAAACAGAAGCTCACATAGCTAGGAAGTGTGTGAGACTTCCTGACTCCAGGCCCAGCACTTTAGCCACTGTGCCACCTAGAGGCCCTTTTTTTTTTGTTTTTCAGTCAATGAGAAATTTGCAGTTTTGTTTCTATTTGCAAATTAGAAAGTTCTATCATGTTTCTGAACTAGATAAATTGACTTTAGTCTGCAGCCTATTTAAAATGAAGTTTCTTACTAGAACTATGCAGATATCTTTTAACAAAAAACTCCAGAGAAAAACCACAATTTTACATGAATGTCTGCTGTTATTCATATATATTAAATATATATATCGTCATGTATTTTTTTTTTGATAACCTCAGCTTTTTCACTGTATGAATGGTAACTTTTTTCATAAGACTACATTTCTTTCTCTCTTTAATATAAGACATGCTCAATAGTAAAAATGATGAGTTCTTAATCAGTAAATTTGGAGACTAGCTTTTATTACTTGTCTAATGTCATTAACTACCTGTAAAAGGTCATATCATCCTGTGGGTAGCTCAGTTAATGTTCATTTATTTCTTTGGATTATTGAGAAAATAGAACTTTTAGATGATATGGAAGTAGCAGTTAAAAGTTTGGACTAATTGATCTGGATGTAGAAATATTTGTATGGATTTTAAAATAAAACTACCCTTCAGCATATAGGGGAATTTGTATTATGATTGTATCAAAGAAATCAAAACTTCCAATGAAAGTAAGATAAACTTGATAGTAATAAAAGTTTTTCAGAAAGGAAATGAAGATAATAAGATTGCTTTAGTTTTGAAGTCTTGCAGAAACAGGGCAATAAGGTAATTTTTGGTTTTAAAAATTTGGGCATAGATATAACATTATTATAAACATTTTTTTCAGGGCCAAATGGCCTTGTTTCAGGTAGGCCCCATTGCATGTGTCAAACCTGATAAATTTTTCATTCATTGCTAGGGGTCATGGATGACTTCATTCTCATTGATGATGATATGATTAGCCAGGGAAATGTAAGTAGAAGCCAAGAAAATTATATTTGAAAGAGGGGAGAAAGCTAACTTTGAGATAAGTATTTTTAAAAATAGCTTTTATCTGTAAATATTTTCAGAATTTTATGAAAGTCTAAATAGATTATATCTTATTAAGGAGGTAAGGTTTCTCCCTTCTTCTTCCTTTTTATGGAAGCCATAATATTGTTTTGATCCAATTGTTTGTACATAGTGATTTTACTTTATTTTTTTAAAAAAATGATCTTGCCAGTCTAGACAGAATTAAAGTGATTGCTTATTTTAGGGGGGCATCTGTCATGGTTATAAATTATCATGACCATTTTGACCAGCTATTAAATAATTTCACTTTTCCTTGATTTCCTTAAAACTTTCAAAGCAAAGTCATCTGGTTTTAATGATTTATTCTTCATCTAGAAAAACTTATGTATTTGGCATTGTCTCATCTAGGGCCTTCAACCTATCTGCTTCCCCCCCCCCCAAAAAAAAGAAAAAATCCAATTTGGGAATGGAATAAAACCCTTTCTTTACTGAATCCATAATTTCTCGAAAGTTTAGTTCCTTTTCTCATCTCCCTAGATGTCTCTGCTCTCAAGTGCTGAAGTTGGAGTCAGAAAGATCTGAATTCAAATTTTGTTTTAAAAAATGTTTAGCAACTGTGAACTTGGGCAGGCTGTGTATCTCAATTCCCTTATCTGTAAATTAGAAAATTGAACTTGATTGTCTTTCAGTGACCGCTCCAGTTGAAATATCCTTAATTATTGTGTGTTTATTTACATGCTTATATAGTCCATTGTAAGTTCCTTGAAGACAGAAATTGTTTTCCTGTCTTCCTTGTAGGGATTTCAGAAACAATAGATGCCAACCTATAGCGTTAAAAGAGAATACCTATTAGAATATAAGTAATTGATCACTTCACTGATGGTGAACTTAATACTTTTTCACTTTGTGTGTAGTCCATTTCATTTATGAATAGGTCTTTGTGTTTTTCTGGATATCAAGTCCAAGTTTGCCTATTTGCAACTTTTTACATTATTCTTGGTTCTGCTTTCTGAAGCCAAATAGAACTTTTTCAGGAGACCTTTTCTGACTGCTAGTAGCCAGCCCCTTTAAAGCTTTCAATTTCCTTGTTTATGTTTTTTTATATGCTTGTATAGGTAGGTTAATATTGTCTCCCTGTGTAGACTGTAAATTCTTTGAAGACTAGAACAATTTTGTTTTTGTTTTTGTATCTAGCCCAGTTAGGTAGTGTTGAGTATCTGAAGCCCTTTTTGAACTCAGGTCTTCCTGAATTCAGCGTTGGTGCTCTAACCACACAGTGTCATCTAGCTGGAAACAACCCTTCAGAAAGTGTGTCTGTCCTGCCTCTCCCCATTCATCTTTTCCTTTTTAGATCAAATACCCCAGGTTCCTTCACCTAGTTTTATGGGATTGGACATAAAGACTTAGACTATTCTTATTGCCCTCATCTGGACATAGAGGAGTTTTTCAATGCCCTTATTAAACCGTGACCACCAGAACTGAGCCGAATACTCCATGTATTATGAGCAAGGCAAATCACAGAGGATTGTTAACCCTTCTTTCTACTTCAGTGGATTATCACCTTCTTCCTATACCTCATAGTTCAGTCCAGGGTTGGTTAACATCTTTGTGATCACTGATTCCTTTTCTAGATAGCCACCAACTGTCTCTTTATAACTCATTTTAGAATGCTCATGACCATATTTGCTGATCTCTAGTTTGCTTACTGTATAATCTCTTCACTTTCTTGAAAATTGGACCAATATTAGCTCTTCTTCAGGCCTGAGGTACAACTTTCATTTTTTTCAGTCTTTGAGGTATCACTGACAGAAGCTTAGTAACCGTCCCAACTGTCCCTTTCAGGACTTGAATTCATGAAGAGCAACTAAGAGCACTCTTATTTTCTTTTTGCTTATCTTGGCTATTTCCTCTGTATTAACCATCCCTTATAGGATTTTGCTGTGTTTGCCTTATTCCCCAAGGCACTCACTGCTTGTCTTCACCTGGGAAGTGAAAGTACTTGAGGAATTCCCCTTTATATTGTATTTTACTAGAGATGATGAAAGATATTAAGAAAAGATGGAAGAAAAAGAATCTGAATATATTGTAAAGAATCAAATTTAAGGCTGAAAACTTGACAAATAAAAGAATGAAATCAAGAATAACAGAAGAAAATACCCTTTTCTTTGGAGCCAGATAGTAAATATGAGGGTCTGTTCCCTAAACATAGGAAGGGTTTATTTCCTTGACTGAAAAAAGGAGGGAAGAGCCTCATATCTTTCAAATAAGCAGCACTTTGCCAACTCGACAGATCCTAACAAGCTAGATAAACTGCTATGGGCATTTCTTGTTAGTTTCTACTGCTTGACCTTTATTGTACCTAGACTTCAAGGGAGAGAAATATTATTCCAAGTTAATTTTCCTTCATCCAGTATGAAATCTTTTAGGATTAATGTAGTGAGTAGTTATTTCTCTCCCAAGCTACTTCCTTCACCACTTGACTGATTAGATGAGTGGGGGCTTCCTAGATTCTCATTTCCTTTAGCTCTGTGATTCTGATCTTAAAAGTAGAATATATACACATTCTATTCAGGTAGCCCCACACAGAAATCCCAAAAAGTTTTTATCAGGGTAAATATCATGTGTGGCTACAAAGGTGAGAGTTGTAAGATTTCATCAGAATTCTTAAAGCAAAATTTCTAAAGCACTTTAACAAGACTATAATATTGGGCCTACAAAATCTCACAAGCTTGAAAGATTTTCAAGCATCTTGTGTACATTACCTATAATTGTTTCTAGAAGTATATTTAACAGTAACTGATCTTCAAGTGAGTACTTTCTGTTTCTTGGAATTATCCTGGTGACAAATTAAATGCTAATTTGAAGAATGTAGCCATCTTGCTTCTTTCTACATTTCTGCATTTACTGACACCAAGAAGAAGAAATGAGTAATGATGTTTAGTGACTTACTGATGAAAAATTGTAAATAATATACGTAACTGATGTGGTTAATAGATATTTGTGCTGCCTTCCTGGAATATTTATTTGAAGCATGAAGTACTTACTGAAATTTATTAGATCTGTCCATTTTTTCCTAATTTACATTGGGAGAAATAATTGACCTAGAAGAAACCTAAACTGCATTTTTAATAAATTTAAGTTCACCAGTTGATTTCAGTTTAAAGGTAAGTTTTTTTTTTTTTTTGGTGACATGATGAAAGGCTTGTCCTTGTACCTCTTCAAGTCTAATATTTTATTGGTGACTTTGATAAAAACATAGAAGATATTTTAATCAAATTTTTGGATTACAAGAAAATGGGAATGATAGCTAATTCATTTTTTCTATGATAGTATTCCAACTTTGTGACCCATATTGTACCAAAAGTTAATCTGAAATACTTAATACTAGAGATCTTTAATTACTTAAACACTGTATATTTAAAAAAACAACAAACCTAATTCCTCCTTCTTTCATCTTTCTTTTCACTTGAATCTTTTTGCTCTTCCTGTGCTAATCTCATCATATTTCTTGCTACTTCCTTCTCCTTGACTACTTACTAGTCTCTGACCTCTGAGAATTCTGGTGTCAGGTAGGCAGAGATAATATAAATAATTTAATGCAAACTTTGTGACTGAGACTTTGTAGTTTGCTGATATGTTAAATCATTTTTCATTCTTCTGTCATTTAATCTCAAGGGAGTAAAGGAAACAAACCTGACTCTTCCTCTCTTTTCCTTTTCACTGTGTCCTTTTTTTCTTATCCCATTCCTTGTTATCACTTTCTCCTTACGGACCAGTCTCTGCCTTCTGAGAATTCTTGAGCAAAAGAGAATGGAATACATTCCCATATTACTCAGAATGTACTATATGAGGCCCTTTTAAAACTAGATGGTACCATTTACTTGAGGCAAAAGGAAAGCCTTGTCAATATTAGTGATTCCCCTACCCCAAATCTTTTACCTCATCACTTTTTATACGAGTCACCTTATGACTCAGTTTTCAACTATATCCTTTTATAAAATTAGAAAGAGACTATCCGACAGGTACTGCCACTATTGGTCGTTGATATGAGTACTATTATTCAAATCTGCTTCTTGACAAAGTTTACAGTTTCTTACTATTTCCACTCTCTTTTTACCCCTTTATTATGAAAATCTTACCATTGGTCTTTGGTAATAATATATGGCAATGAATAATTAAAATTGTGTTACATAAAATGCAATAGAGAAATTCATTTTGAATGAAAATTGGCTTCTATAAAGGAGACAATTCTTTGTAGGTGTCACATCGTATGAACCTCTTCTGGAGTAGAAAACTTAGAGGCTAATATGGAAAAGAGTCACAAGGAATGAGAAAGTGTGGATAATGGCAATCTACTCTCTTAGAAGATGTCTTGTTATCTAA
Source organism: Sarcophilus harrisii (assembly GCF_902635505.1). Classification (NCBI taxonomy): domain Eukaryota; kingdom Metazoa; phylum Chordata; class Mammalia; order Dasyuromorphia; family Dasyuridae; genus Sarcophilus; species Sarcophilus harrisii. The sequence goes on from NC_045429.1 coordinate 420,520,857, forward strand.
AAAAAGTGATGTAGTCATTCAAATATTTTAAAGTGTTACAAATTTCCACAGCTTTACAAAAAAAAAAAAAAGCCCACAACAAACTAATGTTAAACTATGTGTCTGTCACTCTAAACTCACAATTTGGTATGTGTATGTGTGTGTGTGTGTGTGTGTGTGTGTGTATATATATATATGCCACATTCTCAAATACTGAAATAGATCTATAATCTCATCTCTAACAATATAGATTCCCTCCTTTTCTCCTCCTCCCCCCCTTTTTCATTCATTGTACAAACAGACTCTAGAGTCTCTCTGGACAATTCTTCAGGTTTTTGTTTTTTGTTTTTTTCTTTTTTAAAGTCTTTTCCCTTTCATATTAAGTCTTGCGCTGTCACCGAGTTTTTGTGGCAGAGCTGAGTTTAAACATAGTTCATCTTTTTGTACTCTTGCCAGGATAGAAATAGATAAGGATGACCAGAATTATGAATGAAATGTTGATTTGAACTTGGATGTACTTCTGAATTGGTAGAAATGTGATTTGATAGAAGTAATGATCACACATGGCCCTCATAAACTCTTTTTGTTTTTATTGTTTACCATCTTTCAGATTTTGAGAATCCTGCCTAATAGTGAACTGTGCATGTCAATTATAGTGACCATTGTGAGTCCTGAGCCTTATCTCCACTCCAGCAACTTAAATGATGCTAAGGATTCTTTCTCTCTTTCCCCTATTTTACATCATGTCTTCAAATGACTGCTATAGTGTTTATTGCATTGTGACAAGAAATGGCATTTACCCAACTGTAATTCTGCAAACTCTTAAGAATGGAACATAAAACCTTTTTAAAATCTCTCTAATTATTTATCAAGCACCTACTATTTGCCAGACATTTTTATTTATAAGCCTTAGAAGCAAATTAAAGGATTAATCTGAGATTTCAAGATAATGAACAGAGACTTTATAGAAAGTAAACTGATTTAGTTATGTATTGATAACCTAAATTATATTCTTTTGTAACAAAACTTGGATAAGTCTTCAACTATCTACTGATAAGGTAGATAGTTCTTTCTTCCCAAACTAGCAAGAAATACAAATTTTAGTATCTTTGGTACCTGAAATCTAGTCATTCAGTTATAGTCTCACTTTGAGGTCTATTAATTTAGTTAGAGTTGTCTTTTTTATTACATTCGTTCTGCTTACACATGAGCAGTTGATATTTTTCCAGTTGTTTAGATCTGACTGTATTTGTGGAAAAATGTTTTGTAATTGTGTTCATGTTGTTCCTGGTATTGTCTTGGCAGATAGACTTCCAAATATTTATTTGTCTAAGATTATTTTAAAGGGAATTTCTCTTTCTTTATCTTGCTTATGGGCTTTGTTGGTCATGTATAGGAGTGCTGGTGATTTGAAAGACTCCTTCATTTAATTTTTTCCAAATAGTTTATATAATAGAGGAATTGTTTGGTAGAATTCATTTGTAAACCCATTTTGCCTGGGAGATTTTTCTTAGGGAATTAGTTTATGCCTTATTCGGTTTCTTTTTCTAAAATGGGATTATAAATATTTTATTCTGTTAAGCTGCGCAATTTATGTTTTTGTAAATATTCATCCATTTCACTTAGGTTGTATATTAGCATATAATTGACAAAATAGTTCCTAATTCTTCCTTTAATTTCCCCTTCATTGGTGGTGAATTCACCCTTTTAATTTTTTATTCTAATAATTTGGTTTTCTTCTAGACAAATTAAGCAAAGATTTATGTATTTATTTTTTCTCCATAAAAGCAGTTCTATAATTAATAGTTCAATAGTTTTATTACTTTAAATTTTGTTAATCTCTTTTGATTTTTAGAATTTCATATTTGGTATTTATGTAGCAATTAAAATTTTTTTCATTTTCTAGCTTTTTTTAGTTGTATGTTCATACTCTGAATCTTTCTTAGATGGTTCTATGCCAAACTGAGCCTTTTCTTCTCTCATCACCTATTATCAATGAATCATTCAGTATCCAGTTATTAAGCAGTACATAATATGTGCCATGAATCATGCTAAGCTTTGGTGATACAACAGAGTTTTTGTCCTCAAAGACTACATTCTGTTGAGGCAGATAGGATTATATATATAAAATACACACAAAGTAATTGGGGAGCATTGTTGATGGATAGCCAGAAAGGCTTCATGTAGCAGGTCGTATTTGAGCCTCACTTTGAAGAAATGAGCAAATCTTTCATTCATTCATTCATTCATTTATTTTTATTATTATTGTTAAAGCTTTTTATTTACAAAGCATATGCATGGGTAATTTTTCCAACATGGATCCTTGCATAACCTTTTCCAAATTTTCCCCTCCTTCCCTCTACCCCCTCCCCTAACTGGCAAGTAGTCCAATACAATTTAAATATATTGAAATACATGTTAGACCCAATAATATATCTTGTTGCACAAGAAAAATCAGATCAAGAAGGAAGAAAAAAAAAAACTGAGAAAAAAAACAAAATGCAAGCAAATAACAACAGAGAGTAAGAATGCTATGTTGTGTTTCACATTGTTCCCACGTTTCTCTCTCTGAATGTAGATGGCTCTCTTCATCACTGCACAAATGGAACTGGTTTGAATCATCTCATTGTTGAAGAGAGCCACCTCCATCAGAATTGATTGTCATATAGTCTTGTTGTTGCCATGTATAATGATCTCCTAGTTCTGAAATGAGCAAATCTAAGGCACAAAGATCAACATTAAGAACTTTCCAAACAATAAGAGCAACCTTTGGAAAGCCTTAGAAGTGCCACATGAAATTCTGTGTATGAGGAACAAGATGGCAGCCAGCTTGATTGGGCCTTAGTATTTGAAGGGTAGTATATGTAGTATACTAAGACTAGAATGGTGGGTTGAAGCCAGATTGTGAAATAAACTTAGCCAAGCAAGATACATTTGATTCCCAGTGTAAAAAGGGTGCTGAATGGGGATGATTGCTATATGAGTGAAAAGAAGAGGACAATTGTGAGATCTACTGTGGAGATAGAAGAAGATTAATAATAACTTATTGGATATGTGGTGTGAATGCAAATGAAGTATTAAGAAAGACACTGAGGTTGTGGATATAGGTGACTGGAAGGATCAGTGGTGGTAGAAATAGGGAAGTTTAGGTGAAGGGTATGGTTTTGGGAAAAGGTGTGTTCTATTTTGGATATATGGAAGTTATGATGTCTTCAGGAGAACTAGTTCAAAATGTAGGGCAGTTAGTGTTGTGGGACTGGTGAGGTTATGAAATGAAAGTGTATAGAATGAGAAAAGATTTAAATACATGTGAAGCATATTCACAATTAGGTGGTATAATATGGATTATGATCCAACAAAAAAGATTTGAGGGAGCAGAGAGATAGGAGAAAAACCTAAAGAGATCTGTGTTGTAAAACTTAGAAAGGAGAGCTAGTATCTAGGGAGGTTAAGGTGGTCAGCAAAATCAAATGTTAGAAAGAATTTGAGAAAGGGCTATATTAGGTAGTTAAAAGAAATCACCAGTAACTTTATGATATCATGTTGTATTTTCCAACATTTTTGCGTGCTATCATGTATTTTTCTCTGTGTATATATTGTTAATGGGACAATAAAACTAAAGGAAGGGGGTTGTGACTGACATTTTATTTAGTGTTTAGCATTAAATTCAAAACTGATTTTTTACATAGGACATATTCTTACTGTGAAAGTTTGTAATGTTCTGGTTGTTTTTCTGGAGGTCTCTGGACCAGCCTTCATTTCAGCAGATTAATCATCACAAGAATAGCCAGGGATGAAGTGCAAATTCTTTATTATCTCCTTCATAGTCTTGTTTCCTTGTCTGGGGCTTATGCTAGCTTTTTTGGAGGCCTTCCGGAGTCTTGGTTTCAATGGAGAAATGAAGGAGGACAAGCTTGCCACCATGGTGGTGTGAGATGGAATGAATCTGTCTGGCTGAGTTTATCCCAGCTTATATGCTCTATTATAATTATATTATCATAGGTGTGAATCTTGTAGAACTATATAAGTATAGACAACTTAGTCTTTATTATTGAAAAAGATTTAGATATTCACTAATGACTAATTTTTTGAACTAATATTTAAATACTTAAAAAGTTCTGTTATTTCCTTAAATTAGGGATACAACCTTCATGGTTTGGGAATAAAAATTATTTTATGATTATCAGAGTTAATTGCAAAAAAAAAAGTGTCTAAATTGGTTATTTTATGTGGGTGATAGTACCATTCTTTCAGTTTGGAATATATCATCATTTGTCAAATTTTGTTCATTTTGCCTCCTCAGTATCCTTTGTACCTGTCCCTGTTTCTTATTTACATAGTGTCTCCTATTTTAGTTCAGAATATCATCTCTCTCTCAGATTATTAACAACTTCCTAAATGATCTCCCAGCTTCCTATCTTTTCTCTTTCCTGACCTCCACATGATTGCCAAAATGATAGTTCTACAAATCATATAGAAAGTCATATAAATATGACTATATTACCTCACCAGTTTAACTCCATTGGATCTCTAGGAGCAAATAGAGCAAATCCTTTACAGCTTATTTCCAATTTATGATTTAAAGCTTATTTAAATATTCTCCTTCATGCATTCTTCAAGCCCAACTGGTGACATTGCAATACAAAATTTTTTGACTGTACTTAAATGCCTACATGTTATTATTATGGAAGAAAAGCTCTTTGAGGGCAGGCACTATATCATCTTGTCTTTCTCTGATTCCTTGTGACTAGCACCTAGTAGGTGTTTATTGCTGACTAATTAAGATCCACAGTGTATTAAAAAAATGTTGATTTAAGCACACATGATTTTCCATGTAGCTCTTTTCTATTTTCCTTTCATTTTTTTTCTGTCTCCTTGGCCCTTTTTATCTTTATTGCCTCATCTTATTTCTACCTTTCTTTACATGGGCTGGTTTTTGCTGGTTGTCATGGTTACTCTGTGTTTGTTTCCTTTATCATTCATTTCTAGATATGCCCATTTGTTTTCTGGGTTCTTTGAACTCTCAAGGTCATTTTGCCTATAATGCCAAATATATATGTGACATATATTTGGATGTCCAGGAACTTTTGAATCTCTTGCTAATGGATTAATAATGGATCTTCTAGTGGAAGAATTGAAAACAGTCAGCATGAGATGGTGGTGGAATACCCTGATGGTTATATATTCTTTATATATAAGTTCTTTTTATTGAGTCAGCTTTTAATTGCTTTTTTCTTCCTTGCTTATCTCCTAGGGAAGAAGAGGAACGTCTGAGAAATAAAATTCGTGCTGATCATGAGCGAGCTTTAGAAGAGGCAAAAGAGAAACTAAAGAAGTCTAGGGAGACAATACAAGCTGAGATTGAAACAGAGAAAAATAAAATAGCCCAGGAGATAAAGAAGAAAGAAACCAAGCCACTGCCACCAGTTCCTTTACCTAATCTCATAGGAATAAATGGTGGAGAACCTGAAGATGAAGACACCAGAGAAAAGAGAGAAAAAATTAAGGAGGTAAAGAGTTAAAATTTATACTGGGGAGTTAGTTGGTATATGTTTTGTAAATTTTTGGATCCGTATTGTTCATGACTTTGTATGTTATGTCCTTGTTGGGAGGGAAATCCTTAAGTTCTCCCAAAGTGTCTTTTTTCCCCCCAATTCTTGGGTAATTGTAAGTAGGATGGTTTCTTGTGATATTTATAGTAATATGAAATGTGAATATAATGTGTTTTTATTGCTGTTGTGGTCATTATTATATTATTTACTTGTCCTATGTTACTGTGTCATTCAGAAAACCTGTAATGTTTAATTACTGACCATATCTAAAACCGTTTTCTTGTCATTCATTTATCCAGGTATGTATTGAATATTTAATAACATATGACTTTCAAGATACTGTAAAAAGTGATTGAAACTTGCTATCTAAATAATTATAATCTAAAAAGATTTTATTTACCAAATTTCTGTTATTTCTTTTTGCTGTGGTGGTGACCCTGCTTTCTTATACACAGTTGAACACAAGCTTTAGCAACTCCTCTATCAATGTGGAAAGACTTGGAGTATGAACTTGTGTTTTCTGAGGACCAGCTTAATTAAATTCAGATAAACTTGTATCCACTTTGGATGTAAGATGATATAATTGTTCATAATTACTCTGAAAGAAGATCTACTAAGTTATAGAGAGGCTGAAGTCTTGTAGTGGTGAAAAGAGTACTTACTAACATTGATATTATCATGGATCCTACACACACAAGCATACATGCACCATGCTCACAGCCACCCACCAACATACCTACCCATATTTTTTACTGATTAAGTTAGTAAGCATTTATGAAGCTTATTTTCCCCAATTTTTAATAATTAATTCAATTTAATCAATTAGATAACTCAATTATTTTATTTAGTATTTTATTAAATTATAAATTTTAAATAAATACAATTAAATAATAAAAATAATAAGTTAAATTAATTTAATAATTTTTCCCAATTATTACATTGGGATACAGACTTTTGTTTTTCTATTTCCTCATATAGGATTTGGCCTCTTTAGGTCAGTCAACCAGTATCTACAGGCCAAAATTGATGGATGAGATTGTCCAAATCTTCCAGGAATATGCTTCTAGTCTTGCGCTGAACCCCATCCAACTAGAATACATTTACTTCTCTTGAGAGTACAAACAAAATTTAATCTTGGTGAATTTCTGACCCAAATCATTAAACCAGTGTTCTGGTACTCTTTCATTGGAGTTTGGGGTAACCCTGCTCATGAAGGAGAAGACCAACCAGAATTGTCTTGATGGAGATGGATTCCCTTGTCCTGATTGCTGCAAGTGGCTGAGTTTCATAATTAAGTTGTATTCTCAGCAGGAGGAGCTGACTTGGTCTACCTTCTCATTTAAATGTCTAGGTGCTCATTAATTATAAACCAATCAGGATTGATTTTCACCTATAAGGATCACCTGCTTTTCTAAAAGTATATTAAATCATTCAGTATCTCTGTTAGGGAATTTTGGTTACTGAGAGAAAACCTGACCATCAGTTTGATTGTTAGTCAGCCTCAGAAATTTTATTTTTGATGTTTTTCATGTGTAAAACAGATTTTTAGTTGGAAAAGAGTATTTTCATAGGTGAATAATTTCTTAATATTACTTTGAAATTAGGTGACTGACCCCAAGGACCACATTTTGAGAACTTCTGATCTAGAGAATGCTCTTACCCATTCAGTCAGAAAAGTGCTGTTTTCCTATTCTTTTTCTTTCTCCCTATATTTTGTGCATCAGAGCCCTATTAGTTGGTCTTCTGTCCTTTTTAAGACTAGAGACTTTGTCTTAAGTGTATGGAACACCCACAGGATTAGAGTTGAACAGTTTCCTTTAGTCTTCGTTTTCATCCACTCACTTAAAATTGAGCAATTTATCCCTTTAGTTGTTATATTTTTTTCATTAGAGTTAAAAAATACAATAAAACAAGTCCAAGGTCTTTAAATCTTCCATATTCAGAGTTGTGCTGTACTTCTGTATTCACCATCTCAAAAACATATCCTAAATGTGGCCCAGTCTGATCTCGTTCCTACCCTTGGTGTGTGATGGACTATTACCTTCTTTCCTAATTACCTCCTAATTATTTCCTAATTACTTTGTATTTATTTAGTAGGTACTTGTATTTAGATATATTTTCTCCCCCTATGGAATGGCACCTTGACACAGATTGTGTCTTTATTTCTTTAGTGTCTGGCCTATATTCTGTGATATAGTGGTTACTTAACAAAGTGCTGGTTTGTTTAATTGGCAGCTACCTGTTCTTGCTTCAATCTTCTATACTTGTCATGTAAAATTGTTAAATTGGTTTAAAAGTGTGTGAATTAATCATCCCCTGAATTTCTACATTGGCCTCTTTAGATACTTTCCTGCTTTCCTTTTCATTGAAATTGTTTAGCTTTGTCATTATAACTTCAGGAGCATGTTTTTGTGAGTTTCCTATCCTTCCGGGGATAACTTTCCTATGGTAAATGCTTAACTCATTTTCTTAATTAAATATATAGCTCAATGATGCAGTAGATTCAGGAAGACCTGACCCAGCCAGTCAGTAAGCATCTACTATGTATCAAGCATTGTGTTGTATGCTAGAGTTATAAAGATAAGAATGAACACTATCATCAAAGAATTTACCGTCTCATCATTATACACTTCAACAGTGATACTGTATGAGGATGTATTCTGATGGAAGTGGATTTCTTCGACAAAGAAAAGATCTAACTCAGTTTCAATTGATCAGTGATGGACAGAAGCAGCTACACCCAAAGAAAGAACAGTGGGAAATGAATGTAAAGTGCTTGTATTTTTGTTTTTCTTCCCAGGTTATTTTTACCTTCTGAATCCAATTCTTCCTGTGCAACAAGAGAACTGTTTGGTTCTGCACACATATATTATATCTAGGATATATTGTGACATATTTAACATATATAGGACTGCTTGCCATCTAGGGGAGGGGGTGGAGGGAGGGAGGGGAAAAGTCGGAACAGAAGTGAGTGCAAGGGATAATGTTGTAAAAAACTACCCAGGCATGGGTTCTGTCAATAAAAAGTTATAATTATAAAAAAAAAAAAAAAAAAAAGAATTTACCCTCTCTTGGGAGAAACATCACATACTTGAAGTCAAGACCCACCTAAAAATGCCAACTCTGTTACTTACAGCCTTTGGGATGCTGGGTAAAATAATTACTTATGTGAATTCCAATTTCTTTTTCCATAAATCTCTACAGAAGATTCCCAAACATCTCTTCTAGCTCTAAATCCTGTGATGTTATTAATTCTACACAGATCAAAGCTTAATTTGTGTATTATCTACTATTCTTTGCATACAGTCTTCTGTGTGTTTTTTGTCCTATTTTAAGAGACTTATTCATTTATTCAGTCTGTGGAGAATAAAAGTTAGAATGGTAATTTGAGGGCAAAAAGTGGTAGCCTGGGAGTTAAAAAGGCCCTAGTTGTTGCCAGTTATTAGGCTATTAGAAAAGCTGTATGATCTTAGATTAATCATTTATCTGTGTAGGTTTTGGTTTCCTCATTTCTAAGCTGAAGAATTTGGACAAAGTGATGCAAAGTCTGTCTTCTTTTAGTATTGATATCCTGGAGCTATTGGATGAACGAACTCTGTATTATATAACTTCCTGCCAAGTCCCAAAGTTTTTGATTCTGAATTAGCTAGCAACATTGTTTGTTGATATTTTGTCATAATTTCCAGCAAAATTCGTTGACAAATTTGTTTTTGTGAATTTCTTTGCTAGGTATATAAGTTTTGAAGGAGTGTTCACACAGCTACTATGTAGTTGATAGACAATTTTTTAAATTGATGATTTGGATGAAGACTTTGAAGTCATGCCCCTCAGATTTGGAGCTAAAATGAAGCCAAGAGGGATTTCTCAATATGTTAATGACAGAATTGAACTCTTAAGAAGTCATTATAGGCTTGAATAATGAATTTTTAAAAATGAAATGTAAAAGGTCTAGGGGTTTAAATCGTTTATTTGGTAATGAATTTTGGGTATTTTAAAAGAACCAAAACAAAAATCCATGCAATATTGAGGTGATGTTTGTAGTTGTTATGGAGTATTGTGCTTACGTCATTTTTTTTTTTTTTTTTTAGGGGGCATGTTAATGAGCTTGAGAATGGTTAGAGAAAAGTAATCGAGACAGTAAGGGAGTTTTTTTGAACAAAATGTAATAATTTAGCTTGTGAAGGGGAGACCTAGGGAAAAAATGTTTTTTGTTTTCCAGTGTTTAAGTTTGTTATAAGGAAATAGGTTTAGTCATACTGTTTGGCTTCAGATGACATAGTGGGGATAAATGGATCAAAGTCAAAGGGAAACAGATTATGTATGGCACAGCTTAAATAAGGGGATGCTTCCCAAGAATCCTGAAATGGAAAGGGTTAACATTTCATGTCACTAACCTTTTATTTTAGAAATATATTCATTTTCATTCATTCTGTATTTTTCTCTTTCCTTCCCTCTCTCTTCCCTCCCTCCTTTGTGTCTTTCTTCTAGTCCCCTACCACCTTGCTTTTTTCTAATCTGCCCAGAGACAAAAAATACTAGCCAGTGACATTCAAGATAATCAAAACATCTGTGGCTTTGGACTGTAGTACAATTTGTTATTTCAAAGTTTCAAATTATAAAGCTTGAAGCCATATTCTTTTTTTTTTTTTTTTTTACTTTCAGATCAAAGCATACATTATTATTTTATTTTTTATTAAAGCTTTTTATTTACAAAACATATGCATGGGTAATTTTTCAACATCAATCCTTGAAAAACATTTTGTTTCAAATTTTCTCCTCCTTCCTCTCACCCCCTCCCTTAGCTGGCAGGTAGTCCAATACATGGTAAATCCAATATATGTATACATAGTTATAAAGTTATCTTGCTGCACAAGAAAAATCAGATCAAAAAGGAAGAAAAAAAACCTGAGAAAGAAAACAAAATGCAAGCAAACAACAACAGAGAGAGAATGCTATGTTGTGGTCCACACTCAGTTCCCACAGTTCTCTCTCTGGGTGTAGATGATCTCTTCATCACTGAATTGGAACTGTTTGAATCATCTCATTGTTGAAGAGAACCATGTCCATCAGAACTGATCATTGTATAGTCTTGTTGCCATAATAATCTCCTGGTTCTGCTCATTTCACTTAGCATCAGTTCATATAAGTCTCTCCAAGCCTCTCTGAAATCATTCTGCTGGTCATTTCTTACAGAGCAATAATATTCCATAACATTCATGTACTACAATTTATTCAGCCATTATCCAATTGATGGGCATCCATTTAGTTTCAAGTTTCTTGCCACTACATAAAGGGCTGATATTGAAGCCATATTCTTATATGAGAAGTCTTCACTCAGTTTATTCCATTCAGAGAAAATAGTACTATGGAAACCTAGAGGGAAGAATAGATCAAGGAAAAGAGGGCATGTGGTATTGTTCAAGGGTGTAGAGATATCAAAAGATGAGGTTTAAAAAAGACAAGATTATTGTCAAAATCTTAAATCTGTGAAGAAGCTACCTCGATATTTATGTAAAACTAAAATTTAGTCAGATTTTTTTGGGGGGTGCCAAATGTTATGTAGGATGATTTGACAGTTGTTTATATCAGAGTGGGAATAATTTCTCATTTCATATACCAGAATATAAAAAAGTGGATTTATCATATTTGATTAAGTTAGTAATAGTCTTAAGGGTAAAATTCAATATAGGCTAAGTGGGTTACATTAATTATATTAATCAAGACTTATTTTACAAGATCAGCAAAAACCAATGAAATGTCAGGTAAGACTGAAAAATTTAAACAGAACTTTTATTAGGGTGAGTTTATAGAACTTAATAATGTTTTTCATTTGAATAATTCTAGTATCATAGGGACTACAGACGAGATAGTTCATGTGTATGTCACCTAAGCATTCTCATTTCTTCAGCCAATTTTCATATAGTGTGGGCTTAAGACCCTTCAACCTTTCTAATCACTCTCCAGCTTTTTGGTGTCCTTCCTAAAATTTGGTGCTCTGAATCAATCAATTGAGAGACATTTATTAAGCAGTTTCCAAGAGCCAGGCTCTGTGCCAGGCTTTAGGGAGAAAGGAATACAAAATTGCAGATATGATTTGACAAGGACAAGTGCAGAATGATCATTCCTTTAATTCTCTTAAAAGAAGTTCCTTTTTGAATGCAGCCTAGGTTGTATTAATGTTTTGAGCTACTAAATCACTGTTAATTCATATTGAACTGTCCTCTAAATATAAAGAACTTTTTCGTATAAACTGTTGGCTAACTCTGATCCTCTTACCTCTGGCTTCCCTCCCTCCCCTTCTTCCCCCAGCCATTTTGTATCTGTGAAGTCAAGTTTAAGATTTAGCATTCATTTCTCTTTCATTATTTCATGTTAATTCAGCCCTGAATTTGTGTCAGTCATCTTTTTTGTTGTCAGTTCTACAAGACATTCACCTGTTTATAGGTCCTATAAGTGATGAAGAAGTAGTATTTTTATGTTTATCTTTACAGAATGTTTTATTATTTGATTTGGCCTGTTGCTTTATCCTTGGATCTCGACAATCATCCAACTTCTTAGCCATCCTTCTAGCTTTGTGTCAGCTGCAAATTTTATAAATATGCTATCTATATTTTTATTCACATTCTTTATTCAATAGTTAAGGGCCAAGGACAGATCCCTAGAGTATTTTTGCTGAAATACTATATAGGCATACTGAATCAGTGGTATTTATTTTATAGTCTATAAATCTTGTAAGTGTAAAAATAAAAAAAATGAGGTTGACTTGACATGACTATTTTTTAAAATTGTATTAAGTTTATTTATTTTTAATGCACACTGCTTCATGAATCATGTTGGGAGAGAAAAATCAGAGCAAAACGGAAAAACCATAGGAAAGATTAAAAAAAGAAAAAAGAAGTGAACCTAGTATGTATTGATTTACATTCAGTCTCCCTAGATCTTTTTCTGGATGCAGATGGCATTTTCTGTCCAAAGTCTGTTGGGATTGTTTCAGACCACTGAGCTGCTACAAAGAACTAAAAGGCTTTCATAGTTGATCATCACACACTCTTGTTCTATTATGTACAGTGTATTCCTAGTTCTACTTGTTTCACTCAGCATCATTGACATGACTTTTTGATGTAGCTGTGTTGGGCCATTAAATAATGTTTTCTATTTATAGTGCTTATAATAAGGATATATGTGTGTATATATATATCTTTAGTCATACTTTACACAATTTTACCAGGAATTGTTTAGAAAAAGCTCTTTTTTTTTTTTTTTATAATTTTTATATCACTGCCTCCCTATTTTTCTTTTTGAATGGGATAAACTTTTCATAAGAATGTGGCTTTGACCTATACCCTAATTATAACTTAGCATTGCAATAACAACTTGTGCTTTGGCCAAAAGGTACAGGTGTTTGTTTATCTTATGTAAACATACATTTCCCTCCTGTTCCCCCTGCCCTTTTCTCCACAAGTCCTCCATTAAGTTTCTAATATAGTAGAGTGTATCACTGGCTAGCATTCTTCATCTCTGAGTAGATTTTTCATTTCTGGATAGATTGAATGTAAGCCTGGACTCCCTGGCCAATGGCAGAAGAGGTCAGAAGGGGATGGGCTTTCCATGTTAGGGTCTATATAATCCTGTGTTTTGCAGCTTGTGCTTTGCACTCCTCCACTGATTGCACCTTGTCTTTTGAGAGTTTCTCTTTCTCAAGAGTCTCTGATTTTAATTTGGGTAAGAGTCACTGCCCCGCTTATTTTTTGGGAGGCATTTGGGGTTACATGATTCGCAATTAAGTGTCTGAGACCAGATCTGAACTCAGGAAGATGAGTCATCCTGATTTCCAGCCCAGCACTCTTATCACTGCCCCCATCTAGCTGCCTGAATTCTATTAACAGGAACATGTATATAGCACTTTAAGGCTTGCAAAGCACTTTACATGTTTGATACAATGTAAGGGACAATTATTATCTCCATGTCCATCCATGAGCAGATTGTGACTTTGGGGCCTTGTGACTGATCTCAGTCACATGGCTCTAAGTGCTGTGGCAGAATTTGCACTTGATTTGACTTGAATGCTGGCATTCTGTGTGCCATGCCCTTAAGCTACTCCATTCTGATTGGGCACACTGAACTTTGGAACCAGCTCATCTCAGCTAGTCCCTAACTGCAAGGCAGTCTTTGACTGCCTACCCAGGCAGTTCTTATAAACTTTCTCACTTAAAGTCTTTTCTACTTCTCTCTGCCCAGCCACTTAGCAGATAATCTTCACAAATGTGCTTGAGAAAATAGAGGCCATTCGTTTCAAATTTCTTCTGAAAAATAAGCTCCTTTTATTACATACCCAAATTTCTCTACATTATTCCCTCATTTTCTTCTTATTCCAGGAGGATATATATTGAAGATGGTCCCTTCTCTTGGCTACCTCTACATCAGTTCTCCCCCTCTCCCCCTTTTAAACTAGATTGCCGTTGTAATCATTTTCTTTTTCTCAGATTTTCATTTATTCCTTCAATGTTGAGAGAAGTAGGTAAAACTTGAAGAGAGAAAGTTTACAAGAACTGCCTGTGTAGGAAGCAGGATGGAGACACTTATCATGTTACCCCAAATGCCTCCCCAAAAATGAGTGGGGCAGTGACCCCTTTTCCAAATTAAAATCAGAAGATTCTTGAGAAAGAGCAACTCTCAACAAACAAGGTGTAATTAGTAGAGGAGTGCAAAGCACAAGCTGTAAAACACAGGATTGATTTTTTTCCCTAGCCCTAAAAATGCCTCCCAATCTCATCCGTCCTTAAAAAACAATCAAACAAACAAATAAAAAAAAAAACCCAAAACCTCATAGTAACCCAAACATTTTCTTAAGCATAAGCAAATTTTTCCTCACATAATCACACTCTTTGTTCTTCTTGCCTCCACTTCATGCCCTCTCTTTACAGGTTGGCTTCTTACCTCCTCCCTCAAAAGGGATCCCATAACTGTCAAATTTGATGTTTACTTTTTCTGAAGTACTGTGGTTCTCAGTGACTTTACAGCATTTGACACTGATTATGATGCTTTCCTTTTGGATATTCTCTTGGTACCTGTCTTAATCGCTTCCTACACCTTCATTTAGACCAAATTGATATTCTTAAAGTACAGGCCTAACTTTGTTAATCATATATCCTTTGTTCAGAAAATTGACCTTCTTGTTCTTGGATCAAAATTCCGTGTAGGATTATTAAGTCCTTGACTACATGGCTCCAACCTCTTTCCAGGCTTATTACACATTCTCTGTTTTACACACTAAAGTTTGTCCAGATTGGCTATGAGAGATTTAGTATTCTGATCAAAAATAATCTGGCAGTTCTGAAGTACTCATGCTGAAAGAGACTATCCATTTTTATAAAGAAAAAACTAATGATCTGTATGTGCAGAATTTTTCCATTTTCTTTCTTTTTGTATCCTTCTAGACCGCACCCTGGCAACATTGGTAATGGAAATATGTTTTTATGACCATGTGTGTAATTGATAATATTGCTTGCCTTCTCAGTAGATGGGGCGAAGCCAGAAGGAGGAAGAGAATTTAAATTTCAAAATTTTAAAAAATGATTGTCAAAAATAAGTAAATAATAAAAATGCTAGTCTTCGTTTGAAGTGATGATTACCTGCCCTTCCTTTTGTCTTTAATATTTTTTAGAATCTAATTTTGTTAATTTCTTGTATATCCATCTTGTCTTTTGGGTAATATCCTCATTTCTTCCTCATTGTTTAGACACAAAATTTTAAATTCCAAGGAGCAATAAATTTTTAAGGGTTTCTGTACTGCTCTTTTAAAATCATAAAATGCCACTTGCCTTTTTTCAAAGTTTTTGATATCCAATTTGAAATATTGAAATTTTCAGGTATGCAGTTTTCTTTCTGTCTTTGATGTATATTTTAAGACATAGTGTTCATTTTATCTCGTTTCTTTTTATTTTTATTGTAGCTACTTATTTTTAGTTACAATGAGTTATAGAATAATAGCTTTGCTGATTCCTTTTCCTCTTTATAGAGTGAAATTAGAAGGCAAGTCAAGAATTTATTTATTGCTCTGCTACTTTTGTAAGAGAGAGGACTCCTCAACAGAAATTGGATAATTGAAGTTTCCAATCTATATTGTGCCTCTGTGTCAGTATTATATTGTGCCTCTGTGTCAGGTTTTGTGTGATTCATTTGTATTTCTCCCTTTACAGACAAGAATGTGTCACACAGGATAAGAAGTTAATGAATGGTTTGTGGTCTGCTTGTTGGGTGGGAGTACTAATACAATGAGATTATTGAGCTATAGAATATTGAAGTTCAAAAAGAAATATCTTGCAAACAATTGGGAATAGAGGCCTGGATCTTTGTAGACATATTAGGAATGGAGATAAAATTTTAGGGGTCATCTGTATGAAGTTCATAGTGGTAAGAGTAGAAGTGGATAAGATGGCCAGCTCAACTTCATAAATATTTACATATTCTTTGGAGAACTCTATAATAGTAAGCCTTGGAAGATATACAAAGTTTAGAAAAGAGAAGGTTATAATTCTCTTAGAACTCAGTTCAATGAAAGAAAAAGACACAAGAACAGATGCTGCAATATACAATATTATGGGAAGCATGCTTGTTGCTGGGGGAAAAGAATTAAGAAAGAGTTCACAGAATCTGTGGAATTTGAGTTCAACTTTAATGGTTGGATAGGAGTTAATTGAGTAGACAAAATGAAGGAGGGAGGAGGATACTCCAGGAAGCCATGTGTGTAGAAGCTTGAAGGTGAGAAAGGATAAGTCATTTTGGGAGTCACAGAATAGTCTTTTTTGACTGCAGCATAGAATTCATGTAGTAAAACAGTATGAAATAAAACTGCAGAAATAGGAGAGTGAATCTGGAGATAGGAAAATAAATCCATACAAAATACGGGACAAATAATTTTCAGTGCCTGCTTTCTTTATGGTAGGTTAATACCATCATTTTCATATAGAAAAAATAACATCATATAACTAAGTTTATAAGGATGAATTTATAATAGTATTATATAGTTTGGATATTGAAATGTGTAGCCTGAGTGATGTGATAAGTGAAACTATAGTTTGATGGTATATTCTTTAATCGGCATACTTTGAAAATGGATTGTGTAGTATTCTGTGTATTCTTTTCAATGATGAACAATTTTGGCTCAAGGGAGTTTTGTTTTAATATCATACTTCTAACTATTAACATTGTGATAGAATAAAAAGGAAATTGGAAATAAAAGTTAAGGAGATTAATCCTTGGTTACAAACTTTTTAGAGAAAATATGCTGTGGATATCTAGAGTGATATATTACAAATTTTGTCTCTTCAGATGATGAAACATGCCTGGAGCAATTATAGGAAATATGGCTGGGGACACAATGAACTCAAACCCATTGCTATGAAAGGACATTCCACTAATATATTTGGTAAGTTGATTTTATCAAATTGCATTATTTCAGTTTTTAACCCAGATCCTTAAAAATTAAAGTTGTCTTAGCTATATTGTACTTGAAACATTCGATTTTTCTCTCAGTTTTCAATAAGTCAGAATTACTGTACTCATTTTTATGAGCAGTCCTTATAGTTATGTGCATATTGTACAATTACATAAGTAAATACTTATTTTAAATAAATGTCTTGTGAAAGGGACATTATTTGTTGATTTATTATTGCTAACATTTCTGTTTCATTTTTCTCTTGTAGTAGAAAGCAACACAAGAGATTGATATAGTTTTGTCTTATACTTAAATGTTGTGATAAGTCCAGGAAGCCTTTGAATAGTTATTTGTCTTTTCTATTCTGGACAGAACTCTTGATGTGGGAAATGTTGAGTTGATAATTGAGTCGATTTTAGGGCTTTTAAGAAGTTTCTCCTCTTGTTATCTTTGAAGGGAAAATGAGGTCAGGATAAATTTGCCTCTATATCTGTAGCACTTAATAAAGTTGAGTATAATGTCACAAAATGAAATTCAGTTGCTTCTATCCATGTAGAGTCTGCCCTTTCTTCCTTGACTTTATACAGAATCTGAAGGGAGTAAACTGATCCCTTCAGGTGTTGTCTAGGAGTTTAGAGATCCTGTACTAACTTGTGGGCTGTTGGAGCCAGAAGGACTGAGTTCTAAACTTGGCTCTGATGATGACTTAGAGATGTGACTTTTGTCAGTTTGATTAATATAACCTCCTTGTAGCAGTAACTTTCATACCCCAAAGGTATGTTTTGAGGAACAGATGGAATCATGCATGTGAAAGCACTATGTGAAATGTAGAAACCTTTATTCCTCTTTGCACTCAGTTATAATTAGAATACTTAGATCCCTTGAGCACTGGCCACTCAGAACCAGTCCTTGGAGTTTTCTTTAGAGATGCTTTGAAGCTCTTGTAAAATCTGGAACTATGCCCGTTAAATACAGCTTTTCCTTAAAGAAATATTATGTGATGAGGAAGTTTAAACATTCTCTTCTTTAATCATGCATGTTTAGAACTCTTAATTGAGATTTCAGCTGGGTTAATCAGAATGTGGTGAGGGTTGTTGACATATTTTTTGTGCACACACACACACACACACACTTTACTACATGTATGTTTATATGGGTATGTTTATATACACATACGTGTGTGTGTATGATAATCTAGATAGGCAACTCTCTAACAAGGTTGGGGGAACTTAGAGTGGGCACTGTATGCCCACTGTTAAAATTAGAATTGTGAATAAACATGTCAGCTTGAAGGAAACTGCATTCAGGTATTGGGGAGGAGAGGAGATAATTTTTGAGCATAACAAGAATAATAAAGTTTTAGTGCATGTGTCTTGAGACTAAAAAAGTAGGGAGTTAGTTCAGAGTTTGGATGTTTGGACAAGAATGGTTTCTATCTATGATGGAAGAGTAAACAAACTTGAGGCCTGAATGTAAAGGGATCTCATTTCAACAAGTAATCGAGGAAGCCTGGCATGGATTGGAGTTCAGAAGTAACTAAAATTGAAATAAAAGCCAGATTTTTTTTTTTTTTTGGGTGGGGGGAGGGAGTGAACGCCTTATAAGCTGAATTGAGAAGCATAAAGCAATGTACTTGTAACTTAGCTATTTGATATGTAATTTATAATCTACCCTAAGATTTTCTTTACAATTTGATAGTTTGTATACTTTTGACTGATTTTATTATCAAGGTTTGGACAGAGAACTATGTTCTGTAGAAAAAGTGATCCATGGATGTTCATGGCTTCAGGTTTGATGATCTTTGAAAAAGGTCCCTTTTTAGGAAAAACTCTGGCCTCAGCTAAAAGCTATCCACAAATAGGTGGTATAATCTCTAAAAATAGAGATTTATCTTGCATAGTGGTTATTTTTTTGACACACTGCAGGCTGCTAGAATCTTCTAGGGGAAACAATAAAAATTATTCACTGCTTCAGCATCCCAAATAAGAGGCTAATACTGTAATCAATATCTGGATTCAAGCTTTGATTATTCAAGGAAATAGTAGTTCTTTAAAAGTATACAGAAATATAAAAGTAATTTTTAAGTATAATAAAAATAATTTTTATTTCTGAAGCAACGTAATATATTAATTGGAAATTTCATATGGAGCATAGAGTGTAACAAAGCATCACAGATTGTTGCAAAATCTTTTTTCTCTCTAGTGTCTCATCTTGTTTGCATACAACTTCTAGATTAATTCCCTGTAAAATTCTGTGTTTTTTCATATTATTTTCTTGCTCAAAAGCCTTGTTATTGCTTTCAGGGTAAAATACTGTCCCAGCATGCAGTGTATTTTAAAAACAAAACAAAACTTTTGCCAGACTACTTTTTCAACATCTTGGTGGAAATATCACAAGTCCTATCTCTCAACTAGAATGATTTCTTCGACATTTCTCAAATATTCCACACTTTAAAATGTTTCCTTATCTTTGTTACTTATTCACATCTTCTGTGAACTGGCCTTGAAGGCCAGTTGGATTTGATCTCCTTCTTGAAGCTGCCTTTGAGTACTTTGTATTCTATGGTACTTATCTGTGCTATTTTACACTTAAACATATATTGCCTAGAAAGTTATTATTTTATCTTTCATATATATGAATCTTCTTAAATAATTTTATAAAGTCATTATTAATAGAGAATGTTCATATTTGTTTATATTGTGGGCAAGCCACATAACCATCTTTGCCTCAGTTTCCTCATTTGTAAAATGAGCTGGAGAAGAAATGGCAAATCCTTCCAGTATCTTTGCCATAAAGACTCCAAATAGGGTCACAGAAAATTGGATATGACTGAAAAATGCCTGAACAACAACAGTAACAATATCAAAATTTTTCCTTTTAGTTTTTGTGAATGTTTGTCTCTTGCTTTTGTTCATGAAGTCTTCCTTTATCCATATATCTGAAGAGTCATTTCTTCCAAGCTTTTCTAAGTTGTTTTTTGATGTCACCTTTTATTTCTAAATCAGGTACCCATTTGGATTTTGTCATCTATATAGTGAGCGATGTTGTTCTATATATAGTTTCTGCCAGACTACTTTCTAATTTTCCTAACAGTTTTTGTTATATAGTGCGTTCTTGTTCCAATAACGAGGATCTTTGAATTTTTCAAATACTAGTTTACTATGCTTTTTTTGCTTCTATATATTGTATATCTATTCTGTTCCATTGATCAACTGCTTTATATTTTAGCCAGTACCAAATTGTTTTAATGATTATGTGACATAGTGTGGTTTGCTATTTGACCCTACTATAGATAGGCTTACTTTGTTCAACAGTTCCCTGATATTCTTGACCTTTTTAACCACCAGATAAGCTTTTTAAATTATTATTATTTTTTTTTTACATCTATCTTCACTACATAGAGTGTTCATATAGTTCTTGCATGTTTCTTGGCAAGTAGATTTCCAAGTGTTTTTATACTATATTATTTTAAATGGAATTTCTTTCATTGCTTTTCTGCTGGTTTTTGTTGGTAACATACAGGAATACTGGTGATTTTTGTGTGTTTATGTTACATCCTGCAACTTTACTGAGTTATGTTTGTTAATTTTTTTGTTGCTTCTTTGTGGTTCTTTCTAGTGGTTTTTAATAGTAATGGGTATAATATCTTATCTTTCATTAAACTTCAAACTTTTCCTATCTTTGGGCTTCTTTTGTGTAACTTACAAATATACTAATTTCTTCCCCATCTTTAAAAAGATCTTCATTTGATCTAACTATCCCTTCTATGACAGTTTTTCTATATTCTTCATTTCCTTTTCATTTTCCTATATGATTATGTCATACACAGCCTGTCAGGATATCCCTCTCCCTCCGTCCCCCTTATTGTAAACAGTTTGTATGTTTTGATAATTGTTTTAAATTTTGATAGAATTCACTGATAAATCTGATTTTTGAGTTTTTTCTTTTGGAAATTCCTTTATGACTTGTTCATTTTCTCTTTGTGATAATTTAGCCTTTTTTTTTCTTCTTTTCCTGGATATTTTATAAGCAAGTATTTATTTCCTTTTAAGTTATTTATTAGTATATTGTTGCACAAAATAGTTTTAGATAATTTAAAATTTTTTCAATAGTATTTTATTTTTCCCAATATATGTAAAATAGTTTTCAACACATGTTTTTGTAAAACTTTGTGTTCCAAATTTTTCTCTCCCTCTCTTCCACCTCCCCCTCCCTGAGATAGCAAGCAATCTGACATAAATTAAACATGTACATTCCTTTTAAACATATTTCCATGTTTGTCATGTTGTGCAAGAAACATCAGACAAAAAGGAAAAAGAAAACAAACAAAAAGGTGAATATGTTTTGATTTATATATTTGATTCACATCTAGTCTACATCGTTCTAGACATTGTTCTCTCTCAGGATGTAATGTGCATTTTCCATACCAAATCTATTGAAATTGCCTTGAATTACCACATTGGTGAGAAGAGCCTAGTCCATTACAGTTGATCATCACATAATCTTGTTGTTACCACGTACAATGTCTCTTGGTTCTGCTTACTTCACTTGGCATCACTCCAAATAGGTTTTTCCAGGCTTTTCTGAAATGATCCTGCTGATCATTTTTTGTAGAACAATAATATTCCATTACTTTCATATATCATAACTTATGTAGTCATTCCCTAACTGATGGGTATTCACTCAATTTCCAGTTCCTTGCCACTAGAAAAAAAAAATACAAACATTTTTGCATATATGGGTCCTTTTTTTTTTTTTTTTCTTTTTTATTATCTTATTGGGATACAAATCCAGTAATGAGACTGCTGAATCAAAAGATTTGCACAGTTTTATAGCCTTTTGGGCATAGTTCCAATTGTTTTCCAGAATGGTTGGATCATTTCACAACTCAATATATTAGTATTTCAGTTTTCCCACATCCCCTCCAACATTTATCATTATCCTTTCCTGTGATCTTAGCTAATCTAAGAGATGTGAGGTATAGTACTTCTCAAGAGTTATTTTAATTTGCATTTCTCTAATTAATACTGATTTAAAGCATTTTTTATGTGACTAGAAATGGCTTTAATTTCTTCATCTGAAAATTGTTCATATCTGACCATTTGTCAGGTGATTTTATTTTTTCCTCAACTGTTCTGCATTCTTTTTAATTTTTTAATTTAATTAATTTAATTTAATTTTAATTTTGGTTTTCCTATCTTTTTAATCCCATTGATTGCTCATCTATTTTATTTGGTTTTCATAATTGCTATTTTATGTTTTGGTTTTTAAAGTACATAAGGTTCCAGATTGTTGTTGTTTTAAACTATAAGCTTGCATCATTGATTTGGCTCTTCCTTTGATGTTGAAAAATATGAGATGGGCAAATTTTTCTCTAAGGACTCTTTAAACTTCACACAATCAATTTGGTATGTTGTCACATTGGAATAGTCATTTTTATTGATGAAAATATCTCTTGTTTCCCAAGCTTTGTAATTGTCATCAGATCTTCAGGATTGTTATTTAGTCTCCCAAGTAATTTTTTATCCCTTTTTCAGAGGCATTTTTATTTTTATTACAATGTGGTCAGTAAGGACTTTTATTTAATATTTATGCCTGTGTACATATTTTGTGAGGCTTTTATGCTATAATACATAATCACATTTTTAAAAAGGTACCATAGACAGCTGAGAAAATGTTTATGTTTACTTGACAATATCTCTCATGTATATCCCCTTTTCTCCACTTATAAAGCCACTATCCTGATGCAGGCTTTCATCATCTCACCTTTGCACTGCTGCATTAGTGTTCTGGGTAATCTCTGTGCCTCAAATCACTTTCCCCTCCAATTCATCCATAAGTCATTTGCCAAAGTACCTTTCTTGCAGTGCAAATCTGACAAGTCAGCCCAATACTCAGTAAATTCTAGTATTCAGATAGAAGGTTTTCTTTGTCATCTAGAGCCCTTTACACCCTTGCCTCTTCCTAAATTTTTTATCTTATAATTTACAATCCATACTTGACTTTTTGCTGTTCCCTTACACAGTAGTCCTCCCTCTCCCTTTTCACTGGCTATCTGCCCCTCAGCCCTCCATCTCTGCCTCTTGAAACATTCAGCTCAAAATTCTACTTTCTGAAGAAGGCCTTTTCTACTCTTCTGCACTGCTAGAATATTATCTCTCTTATCTTTCTCCAACTATGTAGGATATTCCCAAAGTTTTAGTATAGTTAAAAGTTATTAAAACTTTTAACTATTAAAACTGTATTAAGACTTTTGGAACAACTTTTATTTATTTGTATTTGTTTACATTTTGTCTAGGTCTGAAAGTAGATTCATTGATTTCCTCTTTTCTCCTGTAACTCATTCCTTTAAGCATTTAGATGGTATGCCATCTGCACATTACATATTAGTGTTATTGTACCTTTGGGTATAATATGATTTCCATTTTTATATCATTTAACCAAGTCTGATTTTGTTTTTTCTTATTAGAGATAATGGTTGCTACAGCTGCTTAAAAATGTTTTCAGCCCAAGCATAATAGATTTTTCCCCGCTTTTTATTTTAAATTTCTGAGTGAGTTTTGTGGTTTAAACAAAAGTGTTGCATTCTACTTTCTGATTCATTCTGGTATTTTCCATTTTATGGATAAGTTCATCCATTCAGGTTCATCTCAGTGATTGTCAATTTGATATTTCTGGCTAATATCTTCTACCTTTTCCTCTTTTATTTTCTCTCTCTCTCTCTCTTTTTTAAGCATAAAAAGGGAAAAGGTGTTCTCAAAAAACAGTAAGTTTACCATTTCTGCTCTTCATCTTGGTACTTTATGTAGTCCCTGATCACATGTTAAAGTTCCTTTTCTTTTAATGCTCTCTTCATGATCCACTGTTTGAGGTATTTTTTTTAACTCTGAATTCCTTCTTTATTTTATTCTTCCTCTTACATTGCTCTTCTTTCACTGTTCTTCTGTTTCCCTATTGTTTGATGATTTTTCCTACATCAAATTTCTTTGTGTATGTCTAGTTGAGATGACTATAAAGTTCATGAGACTTCTTCCTGCATCCTTCCTTCCACATTAATAAGTATTTTTTGTATGCCCTGATTATGTGAAATAGTAAGTTCTATTCTTTTGTTTCCTTTCTTGTTCTTCCCGCATTCCCAACACATCAAACTTTCTATCCTATTTCTATGATTTTTGAAACCATTAATATTTTAAGCATAAACTCTTTTTTTCTCCTTTTACTAGAATATAAATACTCCATTATATAGTTCCTTTCAATTGCCCCAGTGTATTTACCTTTCTAGATTTTTTTTTGATTTGGGTGTTTTCATTCCAGATATTCTCTCTAGCAATTCTGATCTTTTCTTCAGAAATAATTGGATGGAGGTTCTCTGTTTCTTTCATTAAATCTTTTTCTGTAGGATTATACTCAGTTTTGCTAGTTGTTATTAAGTTTACATTTTTCTAATATTTCTCTAAAAATTTTTCTTTTTTCTTTTTCTTAAGATTTTCCTTTTTTGATTCATGGGATCTTTTGTTCTTGATCCATTCTAGTTTTTGGGAAGTCTTGTACTTAGGTAATATTTTGTACTTTGTTTAGTAAGTATCCTTCAGATTCTTTGTAGCTCTCCTTACATCTATGATAACCTTTTTATCTTTTATTTCATTCATTCTAAGACTTTGTGCACCAGCCACACCTTTATTTGTAGACTCTTTGTTATTAGGAACTTTTTTTTTAGGATTGTGTTCTGAACAATCCTAGATGCAAAACAAATTTCTTTATTGTCTTAGTTTTCTGCTTCTTCATATTTTAAGCTTTCATTTTTAAATTAAACCTTTATTTCAGGGACAGGCTCTGAGTACTCCTACATAGATGGTGGCACCTGTTTGGTGTCATTTGTGTTATTTGAAGTCTAGTCACCGATTCTCATATTTGCTGATGCCTCTTTTGCACTTCATCCTGGAAATTTCCAAGGTCACTGGTATTATCCACTTGTAGCCTTAAATCATTGAATATGGGTTGCCTTAGACAAATTGAAACCTGACAAAGACCTTAGTTTAAAAAAGCTGAGATTTTCTACTTTATCAGGTATCATCTCCAGTCATCCTGATGTGTGTCTTGCTGCTGGACTCGGCTGACCTTGGAGGAGAAAGTGAGGTTAATGACTTTTCATAATTTTAGGTCACGTAAATTCAGTTCACTTGCAAGTCAAGACACCACCCTCCTGATGTCTTGTAGTACTATATAATACTACATATATTATGCAGTTCTGAGTTTTTAAATTTTAATTTCATTGGTATAAACAACTATTACTGAGGGGATTCTCTCCATTAATTTTTATCAATAAGTCATGGTTGCGTGGAGCCATGAAAGACAAGGGGCTTGCTAAGCGTCCCATAGTCAGGGTATGTGCCAGAGGCTGTTTCTTTCTTGGGCCACAGTGCTTCTAGAAGAGAATGAGTGTTGTTTACTTCAGGCCGATGATGATATTCTATGATGATGTCCTGGGGCAGGGCAGAGCTTCTCACAACCCTTTAGATAAAACCAAATAGCTGCTGGACACTAGGCCCATTGTAGGCACTTCTGGGAAAATCATATAACATATTAGGAGAAACAACTCTTTAAGAGACTCTGAAATTACAGAGAAAGTACCAACCTATATTAGTATAGAGAGTTTCCTTACATGATCCTACTGAAATTGGAGATATTTAAGAAATAATGTTTAATTTTTATTTGGTAATTCAGCATCTTACAGTGGCCTAGGAATGTTCTTTTTGAAACTGTTTTCCTTTTTATGATAGTGCACATTAAAGTCTCTTTGGATTTTAGAGTTAAGAAGAACTTATGTGATCATCTAGTTTAAGCACCCCTCTAATATACAAGACTCAATTTGGCACATGGCCATTAAGCATATTTTTAATTACTTTTATTGATGGGGGGTATCATTGAATATAGGAAGGGTGACATTTTGGAGCTAAAATAGTTTTATTTCAGAAAATGGCTTAAAAGTAATTGTAGTTAATCAAACATTCTTCATTAATGATATTCAAATTTACTAATCTAAACATTACTTAAGAAAAATGTTTTTTCTCTTTTTAGTATCAGTTATCTTTTACACCTCCTGTCTTTAGTCACAAAGAAGTAACCTTACAAGTTAATGAGACCAGTTTATAGATAGTATCCGGACAATAAATTAAAAATATTCAACAGAAAGACTTTTTTTGGATGAAGGGAGTGAGACTGTTGGAGGTAAAGTGATTTATCCAGGTCACACAGCTAGTTGTGTCAAGTGTCTGAGATTGGACTTGAATTCAGATCCTCCTAACTCTAGGGCTCTGCTCACTGGAGCACATAGCTGCTCTGCAGAAAGACTTTGAAAATCAAAAGTGGGCAATGTTGAATAATTGTGTGGCCTCCCTAAGTGACCAGTTTGAAGAAAATTAATTGCCCTTATTTGGATATATATGGATGAGTATGTTTGAATAAGTCTGATTACTCTGTAGCAGGGTACTTAATATATATGTATATTTTTTCCTTTTTTGATTATAGATTCAATTAACAGTCTGGTAAAAGGTGTAAATGGACCCTTCTCAGAATATCTTTAAATTCATTTAAAAAATACACAGGCTCCCAGGGGAACAAACTAATTATAATGAAATAGTTATAAAAATGTACATAAAAAAAAAAGTTTATGAACGCTTACGTTAGTCAGTAAAATTTATTAAGGATCTAATATGGGCCAGGCACTGTGTTAAACTCTGGGGCTATGAGTCAAAAGACAGTCTTTGGAACATAAAAACATCATAAATATTATTAGATGGCTAGGATACTCCATAGAATCCAACCTCACCAGGATTGAAATTGAAATTTGGACTTTCTGCGGTGAAATAGTAGAAAATAATACTCTTTTAATGTCTATTGAAAGATGAAGTGAATATTAATTTTTTAAATAAAATAAGCAAAAGAGATGAATGTGAAGAAGAATATAGAAAAAGAATATTGCTGATCAGGGCCTCTCATGTTCTGTATCCTTGAACTAGGCTGGAATTAGAGGGATTCTGGAAAAAATTTACTTCAAGAGGGTTTAACTTCCCAGGGAGTCTTCATCTGATCTAAGTGTTTTATAGTTAAGAAAACTGATGAATTGAGGAGAAGCTGTCACATATACAGAAAAACAAAAGGCATTGCCCAAAGAGAATAGTCAGTTCATTAGTTGTGACAGTTTCAGAATTGGCAGGAACTTCAGAAACCATCTGGTCCAACCTATACTTTAAATTCCTTCTGTGTGATCCCATACAAGTGTTTATTTAGCCTTTTTAAAAGTCTTCATTTATAGCTAAGTCTGTTTCCTAAGCAGTCCATTCCACCGTTGTACAATTCTGATTAATAGGAATCTTATAAATTTACACTGAGGATTTTTTTTGGGCTATTGTTTTCTTATATTACACTACTTATATGGAAACATGTCTTATATGATTTCATGTGTATAACATTAAATTGCTTGCCTTCACATTGAGGAGGGAAGGGAAGAAAGGAATGAATTTGGAATTTAATTTTCTTTTCTTTTCCTTTTTTTTTTTTTTTCTCAATTATAGCTTTTTATTTAAAAGTTACATGCATGGGTAATTTTACATAATTGACAATTGCCATACCTTTTGTTCCAATTTTTCCCCTCCTTCCCCCTATCCCCTTCCCCAGATGGCAGGTTGACCAATATGTGTTAAATATGTTAAAGTATAAATTAAATACAATATAAATATACATGTCCAAACAGTTATTTTGCTGTACAAAAAGAATCAGACTTTGAAATAGTGTACAATTAACCTGTGAAAGAAATAAAAAATGCAGGTGGACAAAAATAGAGGGATTGGGAATTCTACGTAGTGGTTCACACTCATTTTCCAGAGTTCTTTCTCTGGGTGTAGCTGGTTCAATTCATTACTGCTCTATTGGAACTGATTTGGTTCATCTCATTGTTGAAGAGAGCCACGTCCATCAGAATTGATCATCATATCATTATATACTTCAACAACAATACTATATGATGACCAGTTCTGATGGACCTGGCCATCCTCAGCAAGGAGATCAACCAAATTTCCAATGGAGCAGTAATGAACTGAACCAGCTACGCCCAGAGAAAGAAAACTCTGGGTGATGACTAAAAACCATTACATTGAACTCCCAATCCCTATATTTATGCCCACCTGCATTTTTGATTTCCTTCACAAGCTAATTGTACAATATTTCAGAGTCTGATTCTTTTTGTACAGCAAAGTAATGGTTTGGTCATGTATGCTTATTGTGTATCTAATTTATACTTTAATATATTTAACATCTACTGGTCATCCTGCCATCTGGGGGAGGGGGTGGGGGGTAAGAGGTGAAAAATTGGAACAAGAGATTTGACAATTGTTAATGCTGTAAAGTTACCCATGCATATAACCTGTAAATAAAAGGTTATTAAATAAATTAAAAAAAAAAAGAATTGATCATCATATAGTATTGTTGTTGAAGTATATAATGATCTCCTGGTACTGCTCATTTCACTCAGCATCAGTTCATGTAAGTCTCTTCAGGCCTTTCTAAAATCATCCTGTTGGTCATTTCTTACCAAACAATAATATTCCATAATATTCATATACTGTAGTTTATTCAGCCATTCTCCAATTGATGGAATTTAAATTTTTTTAAGAAATGTATGTTAAAGTTCTTTTTACATGTGATTGAGAAAAAAGAAAGCATTTAATTTAAACTGAAAATAATTTTATCCTTCTTTTTTTTTCTCCTGTTGGTTTTTATTTGTTCTTTGAGGCTAATGGAATAAATTTTTCTTAAAGTCTCATATAGTTTCCCATATAGTTGGAGATAATTCTCATTGTTCCCTCCTACCACCATGCCTCCCAACAGGTCTCTTTTCCAGAAAAAAAAAACATTTTCAGTTTCTTCGAGAGTCTAAAAGTTCCTTCATTGCCCTAATCATGGCCATCTGAATTTATTGGAGTTTGTTGGGTACTAGGCCTAAAATGTTATATCCAGAATTGATAGCCCTGACAGTTCACAGTCCTGATGATGTCTTTGGACCTGAGCACAGCCCAGTGGCACTAGCACCCCCTCTTGTTTTTTGTAGGTGCAGCGCCTCAGCTAATGCAGTAGAGGGTGGCATTAACTTTGTAACTGCCAAGCAGCAGTGGTCTTGCCTGCTCTGTTGTCCTGCTTGTCTGATTGTAGCTCCCAATTGCTGCTGACACCTGCTTCTCTTTGCTCAAGTAAAGACTTTTGAAAAATGGAATCCTAGGAGGTATCATTCTTCTGGGCTAGTTACCACATTTCTACTGGTATTATTAAGCCCCAAAGTCCTTCCCCATTCTTCTTTTTATCAAGTTACAGTCAGTCAGTAGCACAGTTCACATCTACTGATCCAGGGCCCTCTCTTTGTTTATAGCATGGAACTGTTTATACATGGAGGAGAGAATCTATGAAAACTTTTACTGAAAGGGGAGAATAATTTGGCTGACAATTCTGTGACTTTCTAGTTGGATAGGAAATTTAAAATTCCAGGAAATCTCTAACTTAAATTGAGTCCTGAAACATGCATCTGCATCCACTTAGTTTGACTTTACCCATTCTTTACCAGCCATAGTAACATTTCTGGCATGGGGTAGGCTGGTGATAGCTGTAAGTGTTTATATTATCAGCTCTGCTGTCTGTCTACTGTCCTTTGTTTCAAGAATTAGGGAAATGCTCTATCTTTAGATTTAATTTTAGGTTTAATTAGGATTAGTTTTAGTAATTAAAAAATGATGTTAAGTCAGGGAGACCTCTGAGGGTTTGCTTCTCATCCATAATTTCTCAGTTCCTTTTACATGATATTAATCATTGGTTGTTTGCATGTTGCCTCCCTTGTTAAAAGATGAACTTATTGAGATCTGGAATCTTGATGTTTTTATGTATTCTCAGCACTTAGCACATAGTAAACACTTAATATAAGTTGAATGAATGACAGTTGTTAAATATTGAAGCAGAAATGTTTTTTGAAAATATTATAACAATTGTTAATAGTAGATTTAGTGATATTTTTCTTTGTTAATATTCAGATGCTTATTAGATTTTTTTATTTTTTAAAGAAATAAGTGGATTTTTTGAGGCATTAAGTAGGTTTTAGCTGGGAGAAAAAGGTCAGAGAAACATTAAGCATTCATTTAAACTTAGAGTGCCACCTACTGTTATGGCCACTGTAAAAGATTATTGGTTTACTTTTGATTATTTGATGTGGCTTATTAAATTTAATTGGCTTTTTAACAATTGAATCACTTTTCCACTGATTTAATCAGTTATTTGCCAAGTATTTATTAAGCATTTACAAAGTGCTAGGCATTATGCTAGACTTAAAAGTAAAAATCTCAAGGAGCTTACAGTCTGGTGAGTTGAGACATAATGTCCATATAAACATACATACAAAATAGTAGACTTAAGATAATCTTTGAGAGAAAGTACTGGTGCTGGGAAAGGGCCAGGAAAAAGCTTCGTCTGTAAAATGATACATTTTCATATATGCTTTAGCTTTAATTTGATTTTTTATTTGGCTTTGACTCCCAGTCCATCCACCATTATGGCTTGTAAGAAAACCTTGATGTTATGTAGTAATTTGTATATCATTAAATGCAATGGGGGAAAGTAATTTCTATTATAAGATTTTACCTGAGTTACAATTTTCAGTGATACTGCCTTTTTATATCAGATTTTATTAAAGTGAAGTATCACTTTTGTGTTAGTTGCGAAACCAAGGCATTTTGGAAACAAAGACTTCAATCTTGTGTGTTCCTCTAGTTTTAATAGAATTCCTTTCAACATATTTTAATTGAAGTTTCTGCATCTAAAAAATTGAAATAATAAAATTTGTACTACTTAAGGACCTCAGGAGGCTATTGGAAGGAAAGTACTTTGAAAATTGTAAAGTGCTATAGAAAAGGGAATTGAAACTGAACTGAAAAGTTGTGAAATGTTACTTTCATTCTTTGCATCAAGAATCTAATCTCTTAAGATATTTTGAATTTTATTTTTTATGAAGAATATTGCTATTTTCATAATATTAAATATTACAAAAGAGATTTGAACCTTTAAATCTTTGCCTCTTTCCCTTAAAAACAACAACGAATTTTTAAAACTCTCTAATTCTGCTTTCTTTGTTGTGTATGAGGATAAATTGCTCAAACTTGGATTAAGATATTTAACTATAATCTTTATTACTGAAAGAATGTGAATGATTATCTTTCCTTACCTTTTAAGATAGGTACTCTGTCAGACTTAATTTTTGTGCTATTTTCCCTTTTTTTAAAAAAAAATAATTTAATGAAAAGAATACTTAGTTTGACATTCTATTTTCTTAATTCTAGGAAGTTCAAAAATGGGTGCTACTATAGTTGATGCTTTGGATACTCTTTATATCATGGGACTTCATGAAGAATTCAAAGAAGGACAAGAGTGGATTGACCACAATCTTGATTTTAGTGTGGTGAGTATATAATAATGATTACTGATCTTTTAAAGCAATATTGAAAAAACCCACAGAATTATGTTTCATATAGTTTTACATAACATAGGACCTTAATGTGACAGAGTAGAGGGACACTAGTCCCATAGCCGGAAAGCCTGCATTTAAGCTGTGATCCTGACATTTAGTATGCATGTGGCCTTGTAATAATTGCTTAGCTTTTCTGAGCCTTAATTTTCTCATTTAGGAAATGAGAATAATAATGTTTGTTCTACCCACATCACAGGATTGTTAAGAGAAAATATTTTTGTAAACTCTCAAGTTTTTCATATGGATGAGTTATGTCATAATAAGCTTTTTTCCCCCCTTCTATTAAAATATAACCTTGATTCTGAAATTTAATTTTTTTTAAAATTTATTTTTAATTCTTATGCTCTTTCTGGCTTTTTTCTAATAAGTCTTACTACTCTTGTTACCTATTTATTTTTTACCTTGAACTACTGAACTAATTCCTTGAATGTTTTTATGAGTAAATATAGCTGCAAGAATATATTGTCATTATTGTATTTTTATATTCCTTTTTAATATTTTTGTCTTGTCATTTGGACAAAATTCTGGTGTTTGTCAAATAATTGGTATTTAAGGATTGTATTAAGTACTTATTTCTATAAGTAATATGAATGGAAATAGACTTCTGAAAAGGATATATTGTACATATTAGCTCATGTTGACTACAGATTTTTAGATTGTCAGGATCTTTTTTTGGTTCGCAAATGTTATAATATTTAAAAGCCCTCCTCCTATCCTTAACCTGCTATTAATCAATTTTCCCCCCCTTTTTTTCCTTGTAAAATTGAAGGCCACTTTTACAGTATGATATAAGCTATTAACTATTAGTCTTCCCAGTAATTGTAATAAGAAAAGAAAGATATAGTTGTGTGAGAGAGGTGTTGTAGGAGCTAACTTAGCCCAATAGTTATTGGGGTTTTTTTGTCAATAAATGGGGATGGGATGTATGTTGGTCACTTGGGTATGAAAAAGCAGTATTAATCATAGCAAGAAAAGCTATGTATTTTTCCAACAAATTGATAGGCCTGTGGCTGGCCAGATATATCAAAGGCATTTCAAGAAGTTGAGGAACAGAATAAGTGAGAATCCTCCCAGCCTTTCTTTAACCAATCTAACTATTACCCTCTTTGACACTCTAGTAACTGATAAAATTTAAATAATAGTTATATATTTTAAATTTAATTCTTGCCACATGAGTTCAGCTCTTACGGTTTTATAGAAATGGTTCACTTGAAAATTACCAGAGTCCTCTAGCTTACGAAATTAGTTGTCCTTTTTCAGTGAATCTGTTCTTTTATCTCTCTGAAATATTTGACATTAAAGACCAACCCCTTTTTCTTAATAATATTTGTTTTTTAGATTTCTGTGCTGTATTCCCCTAATTTTCCAATCTCTACCACTGTTTCATATTTTCTTAGCATTGTAATATTTTTTCTCTAAGTTTGGATTATATTCAAAATTTGTCCCCCTTTTCCCTAAATGATCTGAGAAATTTCATTTACTTTCATGGTTTACTTTATCACTTCAGTACAGTTGGCTTCCAAATTTAGATCACTAAGTTTGACCTCTTGTTAAATAGTGTAGCCAAAGTCGTCGTCTTCTTTTTTTTATAGCTTTTTATTTACAAGATATATGCATGGTAATTTTTCAGCATTGACAATTGCAAAACCTTTTGTTCCAATTTTCTTCCTCTTTCTCCCCATTCTCTCCCCCAGATGGCAGGCAGACCAATATGTGTTAAATATGTTAAAGTGTATGTTAAATACAGTATATGTATACATGTCCATACAGTTATTTTGCTGCACAAGAAGAATCGGACTTTGAAATAGTGTACAATTAACCTGTGAAAGAAATCAAAAATGCAGGTGGACAAAAAGTAGAGGGATCGGGAATTCTATGTAGTGGTTCACACTCATTTTCCAGAGTTCTTTTGCTGGGTGTAGCTGGTTCAATGCATTACTCCTCGATGGGAATTGATTTGGTTCATAATTTCATTGTTGAAGAGAGCCACATCCATCAGAATTGATCATCATATAGTATTGTTGAAGTATATCATGATTTCCTGGTCCTGCTCATTTCACTCAGGATCAGTTCATGTAAGTTTCTCCAAGCTTTTCTGAAATCATCCTGGTGTATTTTTTATAGAACAGTAATATTCCATAACATTCATATACCACAATTTATTCAGCCATTCTCCAATTGATGGGCATCCACTCAGTTTCCAGTTTCTGGCCACTACAAAGAGGGCTGCCACAAACATTCATGGACATACAGGTCCCTTTCCCTTCTTCTTCCTTCTTTTTTTTTTTAAATTAAATTTTTTATTGACAGAACATAAACATGGGTCATTTTTTACATTATCCCTTGCACTCATTTCTGTTCTGACTTTTCCCTTTCTTACCTCCAACCCCTCCCCTAGATGGCAAGCAGTCTTATACATGTTAAATATGTTATAATATATCCTACATACAATATATGTGTGCAGAACCGTAGAGTTCTCTTGTTGAACAAGAAGAATTGGATTCAGAAGACAAAAATAACCTGGGAAGAAAAACAAAAATTCAAACAGTTCACACTCATTTCCCAGTGTTCCTTTTCTGGGTGTAGCTGATTCTGTCCATCATTGACCAATTGGAACTGAATTAGATCTTCTCTTTGTCAAAGATAACCACTTCCATCAGAATACATCCTCATACAGTATTGTTGTTGAAGTGTATAATGATCTCCTGGTTCTGGTCATTTCTTACAGAACAATAATATTCCATAACATTCATATACCAGAATTTACCCAACCATTCTCCAATTGATGGACATCCATTCATTTTCTAGTTTCAAGCCACTACAAAGAGGGCTGCCACAAACATTTTGGCACATACAGGTCCCTTTCCCTTCTTTTAGTATCTCTTTGGGATATAAGCCCAGTAGTAACACTGCTGGATCAAAGGGTATGCACATTTTGATAACTTTTTGGGCATAATTCCAGATTGCTCTCCAGAATAGTTGGATTCGTTCACAATTCCACCAACAATGCATCAGTGTCCCAGTTTTCCCATATCCCCTCCAACATTCATCATTGTCTTTTCCTGTCATCTTAGCCATTCTGACAGGTATGTAGTGGTATCTCAGAGTTGTCTTAATTTGCATTTCTTTGATCAATAGTGATTTGAAACACTCTTTCATATGAGTAGAAATAGTTTCAATTTCATCATCTGAAAATTGTGTGTTCATATCCTTTGACCACTTATCAGTTGGAAAATGGCTTGCATTCTTATAAATTTGACCAATTTGATATATATTTTAGAAATGAGGCCTTTATCAGAACTTTTGACTGTAAAACTCTATTACTTCCCTTCTAATCTTGTCTGCATTGGTTTTGTTTGTACAAAAACTTTTCAATTTGATATAATCAAAATTTTCTATTTTGTGATCAATAATCTCTAATTCTTCTTTGGTCATAAATTCTTTCCTCCTCCACAGGTCTGAGAGGTAAATTTTCCTATGTTCTTCTAATTTATTTGTAATCTCATTCTTTATGCCTAGGTCATGAACCCAGTTTGACCTTATCTTGGTGTACGGTGTTAAGTGTGGGTCAATGCTTAATTTGTGCCATACTAATTTCCAATTTTCCCAGCAGTTTTTGTCAAACAGTATGTTCTTATCCCAAAAGCTGGGGTCATTGGCTTTGTCAAACACTAGATTATTTAAGTTATTGACCATTTTGTCCTTTGTCCTATTGACCTAACCTATTCCACTGATCAACTAGTCTGTTTCTTAGCCAATACCAAATGGTTTTGGTAACCACTGCTTTATAATATAATTTCAGATCTGATACAGCTAGGCCACCTTTATTTGAGTTTTTTTTTTTTTCCAATTAGTTCTCTTGAAATTCTTGACCTTTTGTTTTTCCATATGAACGTTGTTATTTTTTCTAGGTCATTAAAATAGTTTTTGAGGAGTCTAATTGGTATAGCGCTAAATAAATAGATTAGGTAGTATTGTCATCTTTATTATATTTGCTTGGCCCCTCCAAGAGCACTCAATATTTTTTCAATGATTTAACTCTGACTTTATTTGCGTGGAAAGTGTTTTGTAGTTTTGATCATATAGTTCCTGACTTTCCCTTGGCAGATAAATTCCCAAATATTTTATATTATCATTAGTTACTTTAAATGGGATTTCTCTTTTTAACTCTAACTGTTGGATTTTGTTAGTGATATATAAGAATGCTGATGACTTATGTGGGTTTATTTTGTTTCCTGCAACTTTGCTAAAGGTGTGGATTATTTCTAATAGCTTCATCATATCATCAGCAAAAAGTGATAATTAAGTCTCCTCA
Source organism: Sarcophilus harrisii (assembly GCF_902635505.1). Lineage (NCBI taxonomy): Eukaryota > Metazoa > Chordata > Mammalia > Dasyuromorphia > Dasyuridae > Sarcophilus > Sarcophilus harrisii. The sequence goes on from NC_045429.1 coordinate 420,556,700, forward strand.
TTACCTACTCTGATTCCTATAGTCTCTTTTCTCAACTCTTATTGCCGAAGCTAGCATTTCTAATACAATATTGAATAGTAATGGTGATGGTGGGCAAACTTGTTTTCATTCCTGATCTTACTTGGAATGGTTTCAGTTTATCCCCTTTACATATGATATTTACTGACTATTTTATGGTCAAAGGATATGAACAGACAATTCTCAGATGAAGAAATTGAAACTATTTCTAGTCATATGAAAAGATGCTCCAAGTCATTATTAATCAGAGAAATGCAAATTAAGACAACTCTAAGATACCACTACATACCTGTCAGATTGGCTAAGATGACAGGAAAAAATAATGATGATTGTTGGAGGGGATGCCGGAAAACTGGGACATTGATGCATTGTTGGTGGAGTTGTGAACGAATCCAACCATTTTGGAGAGTAGTTTGGAACTATGCGCAAAAAGTTATCAAACTGTGCATACCCTTTGATCCAGCAGTGTTACTACTGGGATTATATCCCAAAGAGATTATAAAGAAGGGAAAGGGACCTGTATGTGCACGAATGTTTGTGGCAGCCCTTTTTGTAGTGGCTAGAAACTGGAAACTGAATGGATGTCCATCAGTTGGAGAATGGCTGAATAAATTGTGGTATATGAAAATTATGGAATATTACTGTTCTGTAAGAAATGACCAACAGGATGATTTCAGAAAGGCCTGGAGAGACTTACACGAACTGATGCTGAGTGAAATGAGCAGGACCAGGAGATCATTATATACTTCAACAACAATACTAGATGATGACCAGTTCTGATGGATCAGGCCATCCTCAGCAATGAGATCAACCAAATTATTTCTAATGGAGCAGTAATGAACTGAACTAGCTATGCCCAGAAAAATAACTCTGGGAGATGACTAAAAACCATTACATTAAATTCCCAATCCCTATATTTATGCACACATGCATTTTTTATTTCCTTCACAAGCTAATTGTACAATAATTCAGAGCCTGATTCTTTTTGTACAGCAAAATAATGTTTTGGTCATGTATACTTATTGTGTATCTAAGTTATATTTTAATATATTTAACATCTACTGGTCATCCTGCCATCTAGGGGAGGGGGTGGTGGGGGTAATAGGTGAAAAATTGGAACAAGAGGTTTGGCAATTGTTAATGCTGTAAAGTTACCCATGTATATATCCTGTAAATAAAAGGCTATTAAAAAAAAAAAAAAAGAAACTATCAAAAAAAAAAAAGATATTTACTGACTATTTTAAATAGATGCTTCTGACTATTTTAAGGAAAGGTCCATTTATTCCTATACTCTCAAGTGTTTTTTATTAGGAATGGATGTTGGATTTTATCAAATACTTTTTCTGCATCTGTTGAGATGATCATCTGGTTTTTGTTAATTTGGTTATCAATATGGTCAATTATACTAATAGTTTTCCTAATATTGAGCCAGCCCTGCATTCCTTGTATAAATCCTACTTGGTCATGATGCATTATCCTGGGAATGATTTTCTGTAGTCTTTTTGGTAATATTTCATTTAAGATTTTTGCATCAATATTCCTTGGTCTATAATTGGTCTATAATTTTCTTTCTCTGTTTTCAATCTACTTGGTTTAGATATCAGTACCATGTTTGTGTCATAAAAGGAATTTGGTAGGACTCCTTCAATTCCTATTTTTTCACATAGTTTATATAGCATTGGGGTTAATTGTTCCTTAAATGTTTGGTAGAATTCACATGTAAATCCATCTGGTCCTGGGGATTTTTTCTTAGGGAGTTGATTAATAGCTTGTTCTATTTCTTTTTCTGAAATGGGACTATTTAAGCAATTTACTTCCTCCTCTGTTAATCTGGAAACCTATATTTTTGGAGGTAGTCATCCATTTCACTTAGTTATCAAATTTATTGTGTAGCCAAAGTCTTAATGAAGTTTTAAGCTATTAAAGTTCTACAATGAAAGAAAACTTTATAAAGTAGTTGTACAATATTAATAGTTCTTGTGACTGGGTAGCTAGCATTTACATAGTACTTTAAGGTTTGCAAAGTGCTTTATATGTGTCATCTCTTTTGATCCTCATATGACCTTTGCAAGATGGGTACTATTATTTTCTCCATTTTATAGAAAAAGAAACTGAGGCAGAAAAGAGTTGTGACATAGTCACATGAGAAGGACCTGAGGTTGATCCCGAGTCTAGCATTTTATGCTCTATAGCCCCAGCTGCCTCTAATAAAGACCTTTATATAGTATGGGGGTCTCTCAAAATGAATGTTCTCTCTTTTTTTTTTTTTAATGATTTCATTAATGTAGATAACCTCCGAGTAAAGAAATTTTTTTTGTACTCATTCAGGCAATCAGCTTTTCTGTGGATTAGAGTATCTAAAAGTTAGTTATCTACCCAATACTTTTTGAATTATTGATCAGCTCTCTATTCACCCTTCTGAATTTTAGGTAAGGTTATATTAATAGAAGTAGTCTTAGGCAGAGGTTCTTAACCTTTTTTGTGTCATTGGACCCCTTGGCAGTGTAGTAAAGCCACTTTTTAAATACATAAAATAAAATACATAGTATTACAAAGGATAGCAATTATTTTGAAATAGAATTATCAAAATATATATATTTTAAAGTTTGTAGACCTTAGGCTAGGAACTCCTGATTCAAAACAAGACTTGGTTATACTCTGGTGTGATCAGATCTTGTCTTAAAAGTATTATAGTTCAGAGTATTTTTAGGATGGATGTTGACAAACTGTAACACATCCAAAGGAGGGTGACTAGAGAATGTTTCAGAGAGTGAAATCCCCAAAAGCTACATTTAAAATTAAAATGACTATTGTAGCCCAGCAGGGAGAATTGCTTGGTTGCAACAGTTACTGATTTCAAATATTTTGAAGGACTTTCTTAGTTTTATTATGCTTGGTTACATGGTTCAAAAGTTAGGTGTTATAGATACCTTTAAAATTTGAATCACACAATTTGCCAAAACCTTTGATATTAAGTGTCCAGTGCCCTGTGGTCATGGAAAAATTGACTTTTATGAGATTGATGATTAAAACAAAAAAAGGATTGTAATTTGGAGAAAAGGAGAGATAAAAATGGGGTAATTTATAACACATGATGAGGCACGGATAGTAGAGGGAAAGAAGGGAAGGGAATGAGCATTGTTTGAATCTTAATCTCATTGAATTTGTCTTAATGAGGGAATAATAACACCTATACCTCCTTGGGTGTAGAAATACCTCATATTAAGATAAGATTGAAATGGATGTATGATTTAGACATAAAGGATGATACTATAAGCAAACTAGGAGACAAAAGGATAGTTTTTGAGTCCAATCTTTGGAGAAGGGAGGAATTTATAATCAAACAAAAATAGAGAATATTATTAATTGCAAAATGCATAATTTTTATTACATTAAATTTAAAAAGTTTTGCACAAACCAAATCAATGCAGCCAAGATTTGAAGGGAAACTGGAAGGTGGTAAACAATTTTTATAGCCAGTGTTTCTGAAAAAGACCTCATTTCTAAAATATATAGAAAACAGAGTTAAATTTATAAGAATACAAGTCATTCCTTAGTTGTGATAATCATAAAATATATGAATAATTTTCAAATGAAGAAATTAGTCATCTATAGTGATCTAAAAAAATGCTCGGAATCATTTTTGATTGAAATGCAAATTAAAACTACTCTGAGGTAACACTCACACCTGTTAGATTGGCTAAGATGATAGGAAAGATGATAAGTGTTGAGAGGATGAAGAAAAACTGGAATACTCGTGTTGGTGATGGTGTTGTGAACTGTTCTAGCCATTTTGGAGAGCAGTTTGGAACAATGCTCAAAGGGCTATCAAACCATGCATACCTTTTGATCCAGCACTGCTACTATTGGGTTTGTGTCCCCAAGAAGGAAAAAAGCCCATATGTGAAAAAATGTTTATAACAGCTTTTTTTGTGGTTGCGAGGAAGTGAAAATTGAGGGAATGCCCATCGCTTGGACCTGGCTGAATAAATTATGGTATATAAATGTAATGGAATAATTAATTGTTCTATCAGAAATGCTAAGTAGGTTGATTTTTAAATTGCAACCGACTTAAACCAGTGCTGAGTGAAGTGAGCAGAACCAGGAAAGCATTGTATACAACAGTAGCAAGATTATGTGGTGATCTATAGAATAAATTAATTGGGAGAAATTAGAACTAGAGATATTGATTAGAAATATGTTTAAGTAGGTCAAGTGTGAAGTCATAGGAGTGATCTAGGATGGTACCAATAGGAAGGAATAGGAGGGGAGGAACATGTATGAGATGTGATGAAGGAAGCCTCAAGGTATTTGATAACTATTAAATATTGGTGATGAGGGAAAAAAGTCAAAAGATAGGGTTTTGACCTCTATTATATTGTGTTTTTTAATAATTAATCATAAATTCCATGAGGATAGACAATTATTTTATATTCCCAACAGTGGTGACTACCAAGTGATGAATTTTATTTAATAGATCACGCAACTTTCTGGTAAAATAAAGAGGATTTCCCTTCTGTGTTGGTTGTGGAAATGCCCTTGCCAATCAAATAACCACTGAGATAATGAAGCCATAATACATACATAGCAAATGAGTGAAAAAGTTTTGGAGAACTAATTTGAATATTTGAACATGAGAACAGATAGTTTTTTTTTTTTTTTATCAATATAATCATTTAGACACCCAGAAAAACTTAATTGTTGGTTCCGAAGCATAGTTAAAAGCTTTGGTTCTGTATTCCATTTTTTTATATTAAATTTTTTTTCTTACAATTTTTAATAAGATTTTCAAATGTTTGAGTAAATCTTACTTCTATTAAAATAGTTAAATTTTTTACTAAGTGCTTTAAAACTGAATTTCAGACTTGTCACCTGGTAACAGACCCTGGAACTATAGCAACAGGTTTAAAAGTTTGAAAATATCATTCACTATTATAATATCATTGACTATTACAAAATGATCCTTTTGAACAATTATTGTGCATTTGCAGATATATTGGCAAGGGACCAGTAACTGAACAGTTTATAATAATAGGTGCACTGCAGTAGAACATCTCATTTGGTAAGCTAATGATTTTAACTTTCTTGAAAACTAAGGAATAACTAGATTGGAACATACTTTGGCTTCCTCTACTTTGACAAGGTAGTCTATCTTAGGGAGTTATATCTAGTTTAGGACTTTGCTAGGATTTCAATAAAGATTCGTACTTTATGAACCCATTCAGAAGACGTAAGGTAGCATAGATAATTAAATATTTTTGTTCATTTTGGACGTTTTCCTTTTTATTTTTACTTTTCTATTTGAATGCAGACCTAGTAGTGAAAGAATATGCATGGTTTTATATAGGCTTTTGAACACTTATTTTTGAACATAGTTCCAAATAACTCTACTGAAGGGTTGAATCAGTTTACAATTCTACCAACTGTGTATTAATGTTTCATTTTTCCTACATCCCTTCCAACATTTCTCTATTAGCCATAGTCTACAGGCGCGAGGATACCTCAGTTTTAATTTGCATTTCTCTATGGTTATGTTGCATCATTTTTTCATATAGCTATAGATAGCTATGGTCATTACTTTCTCTGAAAACTTCATATCTTTTTATCATTTCTCAATTGGGGAACGGTTCTTATTTTTATAAAGTTGACTGTAGATCTTTATTACAGGAACTTCCTTCACAAAATTTTTTTACAGTTACTATTGGCTATTTCCCTCCATTCTGCCGCCTCTTCCTTCCACAACACAGTATAGCCTAGATATATATGTGTGCAGAACCGAACAGTTCTTTTGTTGCACAGGAAGACCAATTCTACTTTTTAAGGCATTATTCTCCTCATTGGCTATTTGTGTCTCCTTTGGCATTTGGCCTGGTGTATCATGTTCTTCAGTATTTTTTTGTGTCTCTTTGGTTTTTCATGATTTTCTTGCATCACCACTCTCATTTTTTCCCCAACATTTTTCTTTACCTCTTACTTGACTTAAACTTTTTCAGTTCTTCCATAGCCTGAGACTTTTTTTTTTTTTAAGCCTTTGGATGTAGGGGTTTTGACTTAGTTATCTTCTAAGTGTGTGCTTTGATCTTTCTTATCACCATAGTAACTTTCTGTGGTCAGGATTTTTTTCCCCCTATTTGCTTATTTTCTCAGAATGTGTTTTTTTTTAAGTTTTAACTCTGTTATATTTGATCTCTCTTTCCAGAATGGAGGGTACACTGTCCCAAACTTTAAGTGTTTTATGCAGCTATAAGTTTTCAGTTGTTCTAAGGTGGTATGACATAGAAGTTTTTCATCCTCTCCTGGCTGGCAATCTGTGAGTGATTACAAATGATTGACCTTTTCTTGCAGTGTTAACTGCAGGTTCTGGTGTGCCACCCCCAACTCAGTGCTCAGTGCTAGTAAGGAGACCCCTTGTAATCTGGATGGCTTCAGCCTTTCACCGCTTGTGCCAAGAACTCTACAAGCAGTTGTTGCCACTGCTTATCCAATGGCTCCCAAGGCCTGCTCTTGGTTCTCCGGGGTTGGGGCTAGGTCTTTGCTGGGCTGTGTTACACTCTCACCCCAGTGGGATAGACTTTTCATGCTTACTTTCTTAAGTTGTTTGGTCTAGAAAATTATTCACCCTTTCCTTTTGTGGGTTTTGCTGCTCCAAGAATTGTTTCATGGTATTATTTAAAGATGTTCAAAGTGTTTGGGATGGAGCTCAGATAAATGTCTTTTTTCCACAATCTTGGCTCTGTCCTCTTAGATTTGCCTCTTTACAGATTTTACCAATTACTTGTTCTTCTTGAGGTATAAATAGAACAAATCCAATCTTTCTTTCACATGACAGCCTTTCAGATATTTGGAGGAAGCTATGAAGTACCCCCCTGCTTACTACACTCCCCCCTAGTCTTCTATCTGGATTAGACATCTTTTTTGCCTTGAACCAATTTTGGTAACATAGATGCAGGTTCTTCAAAATCTTGGATGCCCTTCTCTGAGTGCAATCTTATCAGTGGTTGTCTTTAAGGTTTTGTTTTTTTTTTTTTAGTGCAAACTGAACACAATATTCTAGATGGTATCTTTCAAGGATCATGATAGCCAAATCACCCCCTTTTTCATGAAAGTTATGCCTCTGTATTAATACAGCCCAAGAACACATTAACTTTTTTGAGTGCCACATCATGCTGTTGAAACATTGAATTTGCAGTTCACTCTGGCATATTCCATATCTTTTTTTTTTTCACGTGTGTAACTATGCAGCACATTAAAAATATCTTATCAGTAGCTTTTGTGTTTTTCATAAAAATTGAGAAGTGGGTGCTACCAGCTTTGTGAATTAAACTGAACAAACACTTTGTTCCTTTTGAACTCTTAGTCATAAACCTCCATTTGGTGCTGTTCTCTCTCATCCTCAAAGTTAAAATTATGAGCCCTATATAACAGTGAGCACAAATTCCTTAGTTCCATTTCATTAAGAAAAGAGAATTCCAGAAATGATATATCTAAAAAGTGTAGAATGCCAGAGCCTGATGGTAGAAACAGGTATATGTATATTGTTTTGCATTTTTCTATCATGAGGTTAAATGAAGGTTGATTTTATCATTTTTTCTTTGGTGTTTTCAAAGGTGATGGATGCATTATTCAGACATACTGTATGCCCTTGGCAGTTTTTCAGTATTGTTGCTTTCCCAAAGGAATAGCTTTCTCAGTTTTTTTCATTGATTTGAAAGTTTTTTTTCTTTTTCTAATAAAACCTTGAAAATATTTATTTGCATTCTTTTTTCTTCACAGAATTCAGAGGTGTCTGTATTTGAGGTCAATATTCGTTTCATTGGAGGACTTCTTGCAGCATACTATCTTTCAGGACAAGAGGTAAAAGACATTAAATAATATCATTTTGCCACTTAGCAAATAAAATATTTACTCATGGGTTCTGAAAAAAAAAAGCAGTTTTTAATATATTAGGTAGATTGCCCAATTAGAATAATTTATAAAAGACTTGGATATTTGAAGGAGAATTGTTTTAAAAACATTCCATAGAATAGAAAAATATGATAGCTATTTTTTTTCTTTTTTGGATCTTCATAAGAAGCAGATAAATCTGCTAAAGAGATTGTGTTTTATTTCAGTCTTTTTTACAATATAATACAATTTGAAAAAAAAAGTTTGCTCTCTGTGACTATGATTCAAAAGTCCTCTCATCTTTCTTCTGAGCTTCACTCATAGATCACAACCTATTGGGGCAAGACATCTTTACCTGTGTGTCCCAGAGACATCTCAAACTTATTTTGTTCAAAGCAGTAACTCATGTTTTCCCTTAGAACTCCCCTTCCTCAGAATTTTTCCTATTTCTCTTAAGGCCACCACCATTATTTTAGTCTACTAGACTTACAACTTAGGAATCATGTATCATTGTCCACTTCAGATTCTATTAATTCTACTTCCCATATTTCTTTTATATTTACTTTTTCTACTCTCACATCTCTGCCCTAAGTTATACCCTTTTCATTTCTCTTAGACTATCATAATTGCTTAGTAATTTAGTGTCCCTCCCTTTACTTTCTGGCATCTCCATTCAATTTTCCACATGAATGTCAAAGTGATATTCTTAATTTATAAGTCTAACCATATCACTTTGTTGCTTTATAGACTCAAGTGGCCTCTTGTTTTCTTTAGGATCATATACTGTGGTGATGAGATAGGAAGTTGATTTGGGAGGTTTAAAAGGGTTTCTTCCCTGCAGTGCAGGTCCACTTGAGAATATATTAGATTATTTAGTGACCCAGTCAGCATGATTTTGTAATTACAACATTGCTGCATGGTTACATTCAGCAGCATGCAAATAGGAAAGAATGAGACAGAGAGGGAAAGTAAGACCAGTTTGGGAGTTTGTCATAGTGTGCCAGGTTATATAAGGGCTCAAATTCCTATCCAGATATGGCCAGCTGTAGATAGTAGTATACTGTGGGGTTGGTTCACTAAGAGGTCCAGGCAGGGAATGAAGATGGATGTAACTTACATAGGGCTGGTGGCTTGGGAACCAAGAGGTAGAAGGCTTAAATAGTATGGAGAAATTGCAGAACAGAATGAGCAGTAGTAAGGCCTAGGTAAAAGTGGAATACTAAAAATTGTTTGATTAGATGAAAGTAGAATACTTTAGGATAATGGCAGTAGCAGGGGTATCTGTGTGTAGCTGAGGCAGAATTGAAAAATAGGTCATAGGAATTGGGTCGATTTAGGGACTAAGATTAACATCTTAGATTGAAGGGAATATCCATATGTATAGGTGTCCCCAGATAAAACTTACTGAAAAGAAAGGAGAATATTCTGGGGTTAATAAGTAATGATCTCCAGGATCAGGGTTGGGTGATTTATTTGTATTGTAAAACCTTAGAGGAGGAGATTTTAGTAGATTTTAGTAGAGTCAGCAAGTAGCAGTGAAGAAGAAGAAGAAGGGTTAGCATTTTCCCATCTGTGGGGGTGTTGGTGGGAGAGGTATGTATGGAATTGTAACAGGTATTGGAAAGGGTAGCCAGGTATATTTTTTGGTTGGTAACTAAAGCATGTCATGATGATCACACATCAGTATTCTTCCTAATGATTACCATTTTCTTTTTACTAAAAAATTGAGGAAAAGTAAGAAAAAACTTTTGTGTTAGTTCATCAAGTATTTGCAATTTTGTATAAGTATTGATTCACGTTTTTAAAAATGTATCTGTTAAGGTTTTTGCAGGTCCTTTTATTGGAATCTTGGAGGAGTGTAAACTGTGTGCTTTGGCTAGAACATGGCAGGATTGGGGGGAACAAGAATATAAAGATCATAGCACCTACCCCTACAATCTAAGGCAGTAGCAAACACTAAAATACAAAACAGACAAACAAGCAAAAAACCCAGGAAGTAGATTAGTAGAGATTAAGTGCCAGGTCTGGAGTCAGGAAGACCTGAGTTCAAGTGTCCTCAGATCCCTGCTAGCTGGGATCCACTGGAGAAGGAAATGGCAAACCAGTTCAGTATTTTTGCCCATAAAACTCCATGGACAGAATGGTTCATGAAGAATTGGACATGACTAAACCCCTCATCCCTACCTTCTGTGCCAAAAATATATAGGATAAGACAGAATATTGCTGATCCTTCAAGAAGGACTTGATAAGAGCCTCCTTTCTGCCATAAAAGTCCAGAGAATGAAACAATCTGGTTTCACTTTGAGACTTTTGGAGATGTCTTCCAGCTCAGTGTTTAAGGAGAAATTTTGGGAAAGAAGTGACTGCCCAGATTGGAAAGAGAGGAATTCAGTCAGGAGGGAATTGCATTCTAGACATGGGACCTACAAAAGACTGTTTCCCTTTTTGTAGCACCACACAGACACCCACATGGCTGTCTCAGGTAGTCTTTGGTTGGCCTATGAAGTTTCCTTCTTGTAACTCCTCAAGGCCACAGACCTCATGCCAGGTCAAGTATCTCATAAGAGATGGGCAGGTTCTTTGACTGCTTATCTGGTTTTCTCTCAAATGGGATTGTATATGTGAAGCACCTTAAATACCTTACAATATACATAGGAGCTATTGTGTGGTTGTATTAACTCTTTCTCAAAGAGGTCTAGCTTTTCTAGATTTCTAGAACATGGATCACTACCTCACCAGAAAAGACATTAATGTGGGACTTTTAGTGAAGGATTTGTTTTCCCAATTTTTTTTAAAGTGTCATAAAAACCTTCTCATTAAAGTATATTATTCCCTTAGAATAAGTAGCATTTTAATAATGATTTATATTTGGTAGTAAAAGCACTTTGTAATGTATTTTTTCATTAAGGGCCTATTCTATGTCAGGCACTATTACAGGTTTTGGAGATGTAAAGACAGAAATGAAATAGTCCATCTCTTTTGAGGATACATTCTGTTGAGGCAAGAGGACATGTGCAGTGAGTATTTGGATAATAGAATCTGGTTTTTAGGAGGAAGCTCATGGGAGCTGCTGAGAGGGTCAGGAAAGACTTCATGGAAAAGGTAATGCTGGAGTTGAGTTTTGTAGGGAAAGAGGTTATTTTAGGACATAGAGGAGAAGAGGATTCATTTCAAGTCTTTGTGGCAGTTGTTGCAAAACCACAGAAATGGAGACACAGAACCATACATGAAGCAGAATTTGACAGGCTTCAAATCTGTCAGGAGGGTAACATATAATAAGGTTGGAAAGGCTAAACTCTTAAAGGGCTTGACACAGGAAGTGTTCAAAAAGCCTGAATCACTACAAGAACAGGAGACTCTGAAGAGAGAACCTTTAGAACTTGATGACCCCTGGTGGCTTAAACTTAGTCCTCTCTTTTCCCTTTCCCTTTTTGCAGTATATAGTAGCATGTACTGAAGCATTTTTGTTATAGGAAATAGATTTTTTAGAAACAGGGACCACACAGAGCACTTAGTAAGTTGAATAATGCAATTCAAGCAATAGAGCCTTGCTGTTAAGAATCACTCGCACTCTTCTATAACATCTTTTTTGATGATGATATTCTTTGTAATGGGATTTTGACAGAAAACTTGGCATATAAATACAGAGATGGTTCTGAGAAGAATACACCATGAAGTAGGGTTTATCATTGAGAAATTTTCTGGAGAGAGATATTTGATTTAGTTTTGAAGAAAATGAGGATGAGAGAAAAGTAGGATGAATCTATTCAGAGAAGAGGTAGAGGCAGGAATAAAAAACTCATATATGTGCAAATCAGACAAACCTTCTACTTATGTGACTATGTTGCCTAGAGTAAATCTACATTTGGGTATGGCCAGATATAAGACAACTTTTAAATTAGACTATGGCTTTTTTTTTTTTTTTATTACAGATTTTGTTTATAAGTTATATGCATGGGTAATTTTACAGCATTGATAGTTGCCAAACCTTTTGTTTCAATTTTTCCCCTCCTTCCCCCCATCTCCTCCCCCCGATGGCAAGTTGACCAATACATGTTAAATATGTTAAAGTATAATTAAATACAATATAAGCATACATGTCCTAACAGTTGTTTTGCTGTATAAAAAGAATCAGACTTTGAAATAGTGTACTATTAGCCTGTGAAGGAAATCAAAAAAATACAGGTGGACAAAAATGTAGGGATTGGGAATTCTATGTAATGGTTCATAGTCATCTCCCAGAGTTCTTTCGCTGGGTTGAGTGTAGCTGGTTCAATTCATTACTGCTCTATTGGAACTGATTTGGTTCATCTCATTTCTAGAGATGGCCATATCCATCAGAATTGATCATCATATAGTATTGTTTTTGAAGTATATAAAAATCTCCTGGTCCTGCTCATTTCACTCAGCATCAGTTCATGTAAGTCTCTCCAGGCTTTTTTGAAATCATCCTGCTGATCATTTCTTACCGAACAATAATATTCAGCCATTCTCCAACTGAAGGGCATCCACTCAGTTTCCAGTTTCTTGCCACTATAAAGAGACCTGCCACAAACATTCGTGCACATACAGGTCCCTTTCCCTTCTTTAAGATCTCTTTGGGATATAAGCATGGCTTCTTTTAATATTTTTGTTTAGGCTGTAAATGGTGCCACAGTGCCAATTCTTGGGCTTGGAATCAAGAAGATTTATTTTCATGAGTGCAAATATGGCTTCAGACATTTCCTAGCTATTTGACCTGGGCAAGTCACTTAACCTTTTTTGACTTGGAGAGTCTTTATCTATAAAATGAGCTAGAGAAGGAAAGAGCCAAGAACCATAGTATATTTGCCAAGAAAACATGGTCATGAAGAGTCAGGACTGAAACAGCTGAGTAACTGTTTTAACCTAAAAATATTATGTGCAGAATTTCTAAGAAATTAGGCTCACTATTAAGTGTGAGAAATAACTCTATTGGACTTGGGAGAGGTCAAGTAAAATGTCTTGATTTACACAACTGCACCCTTAGCATCAATAGACAGGATTTTTTTTTTTTTTTTTAAATACCTGACATGCAAGTCCCTCCTCTGATTCCCCATTGACTGAGTAGCACAGAAGTCACAGCCCATCTGGAGTGCTTCATCCCCTCACAGGGATGTTTATCTCCTTCCCTGATTATAGCATCACACTTTCCCTTCACCTTATTTAGATATAGTTCAATCCTTGCCCTAATTCTTCCCCTTCTCTCCCCCTTCTTCTCCTCCATTGAATGCAAAAAGGTTCTCATTCCCTCAAGGAAGTTTGTCTCCTCCTCTGATCACATCATCACCCCTTCCTTCCAAATCTCCACTTGTTCTAAATTATCACCTCTTGAGTCCATTTTACAATGTCCACATTGATAATGAGATTGACACACACATTGCCAGAGCTAGCGCAGTATTTGGGAGACTGCAAAGAAAAGTATGGGAGAAGAGAGGGATTAGGTGGACTGCCAAACTGAAGGTCTAGAGAGCTGTTGTCATCAGTGAACTGTGCTGATGTCATCATTGTACGCCTGTTAAACCTGGACGGTGTACCAGCACCACACCAGGAAACAGAATGGCTTCCATTTGCATTGTCTTAGGAAGATTCTTAAGATTACGTGGCAGGATAAGGCACCAGACATGGAGGTCCTTTCTTGAACCAAACCATCAGGCATTCCAACTTCACTTTGAAGAGCACAACTCCCTTAGGCTAGCCACATTGTTCAAATGCCAAATGTATACTTGCCAAAAAGATTATTTTATGAAGGACTCACACAGAATAAGTGCTCACAGATGGTTGGAAAAAATGATACAAGAACACTCTCAAGGTCTCTCTGAAGAACTTTGGAATAGATTGTATGACATGAGAGATAAAAAACCACACGACCACTTGGCATGGTGTGCCCTCATCAGAGAAGGGGCTATGCTCTAGGAGGAAAGCAGAATGAAATTAGCCCAGAAGAATCATAAGATGTGCAAAGTTAGAGAAGCTACCCCAAATGTTCATAGGGCTATTTGTGTCTTGACTTGTGGCAGAACATTCTGAGCTTGTATTGGTCTGATCAGCTGCAGTTGGCCACACTGCAACTTGACTCTTAACTTAGTGATGTCACTTTAGTCATCTTTGAGAAAGGAGGACAACTATCAGCCAGTCAACCCACAGTGTGTTTCAGTGTGATTCCTTATTCTCAATCCCTACCTTTGGTTACATTTTCTGCCTTTTCCAGTCTGAATCCCCAACTCTTGATTATATTTTCCTTTTATTAGTTGTTTCCTTGTTGAGAGTCCCAGTCTCCATTTCCTAGACTTCACCTTTCTAATTTAAATTTCATCTCTCTGCATTTCTCCAATTTAATTTTCATATCTCTGTGGAAACCAAATCCCCTTCTAATGCTGACATTAAGTACATACTAAATGCTTAGCAAATTACTAGGTGCTATCAGTCCTCCTTTTAGAAAGGAGAAAGTTGTTTGATCTTAAAGGTTAGAATTTGTTTAAGATACCAGAAAAGGCTTTTACTTGTTTACTGGTCATTTACAAGACATACATTGTGAAAAGGCTTCTGAAAGACAATGGCTTTTATGTTAGATTCACACAAATGATTGAGCTAAGAATTATTAATGGCATAAGTTAAAGTAGTACTTTAACAGTGCACAGTGATGGCAGGAACACCATTGCTTCTATTGGCCTTCCATACTTTGCTAGGAGATTGAATGATGAGAAACTACCATTGTTTTAATGGTAGCATTACAGGATAGTAGGTAGACCAACGTTAGGTCAAGTTCCATCTCTGACTAGGTGTGCTGACGTTGCTGTTATCAGAAGACATTTAACTTTTTCAGCATTCCAGACCACTTTTTTCAGATAGAACATTCTGAACAATTGCTGACTTGCATTGATAGAGAGAGTTTATTTGTGTATTTAGAACTCTGTGTAGATCAATGAAATTATGGGACTTGAGGACCAGAGAACATCTTTTTTAGTAAAGTGAGCCATATGCTAAATTATTAAGAGTTCAATAAACTTTCTTCTTTCCTCACCTTCTTTTAGGAAATTCACAATATATTTACTTTTTCTCTTGGTATTTTGTATTAGAAGCTATGAATAGTTTTTGGCTTTGGAGAGCAAATGATGAGGCCCTAAAAGCTTTCAAGAATCAACAGAACTACTTGAATGACATAATTCTAGAATTAGGTCAGCAGCAAATTCTCATATCTTATACAAACCTAGAAACAAATTCTAATTTACACCATGGTTAATTTGCTATTTTTCTAAGGAAACAAGTTATATATTAACTCTTAAGGAAAAATTTATATCTGTTATACTTTGTAGGGCAGGAAAGTAAATGAGAGCTATATACTACCCTAACAAAATGTTCTTGTCTATTTTTGATTTATTTATACCATAAATGGGAAGCTTTATCATTTTCTTCCAGAACAAGGCTATTTATATTAAATATTCACAGAATAAAAAAAAACCTCATTGATTTATTATGTTTACTGATCCTTGTCCTAAATAGAAGACATTTCTTTTACATGATTGTCTCTTCTCATTTTTATAATAGCTATCAAAGTGGCATTCCTTCTTGGATAAGATAACAACATAATTTTTGTGAATAAATGCACTCTGAAATCTGTCAGATAAAATAGAGAAATGGTACTTTGGCATATTTAATACCCTGGTCACAGATAATAATAAAAAAGAACCCTTCACCAGAGCACTAATAGATACTATTGTCTTTATGGAAGATGACTTTTTTTGTAGTAAATTTATTTATTTTTAATATACATTGGTTTGTGAATCATGTTGGGGGAAAAAAATCAGAGCAAAAGGGAAAAAACATGAGAAAGATAAAAAAAAAAATTAAAATAAAGAACATACATGTGTTGGTTTACATTTAATCTCCTCAGTTCTCTTTCTGGATGCACATGACCTTTTCTTTCCAAAGTCTATGAACCACTGAGAAGAACCAAGTTTTTCATAGTTGATCATCACACATTCTGTGCAAGATAATTCTTAGTAAAATCTTATTGGGGTAACACGTAAGTACAATAGAAAGAATCTTTTTTGACCTAAGTTCTCAAGTGTTTACTAATGAGCTTAACATTAAAAAGACTCACAAATTTATTGGGAAAGTATGCATTTTAGCACTGAAGTAATTTAAATGTGTACAAGTATTTAATTTGTAAAAGTAAAATTTATATATTGATTCTCACAAATTCACTTGCATTAAAATCCATTCTTTATAGGTGGAACTTTTTTTTAAAGACCACTTCTTTTATTGATTAAAGTAACTACTCTTATTGAGTCACTGTAAAGACAAACATTTTTTTTAAAAAAAGATCTTTCCCCACAGAGTAACTCTAATACTTAAAGTTGTGTATTTAGTTATCATAATCTCATATCCCTGTTCTCCCTCTCTTGGAGAAAAACATTGCCATATTCTACTATCTCCTTGTTTTTAATACATGAAAAAACTGGAGCCCAGAGAGACAGTCATATTGACTTTTTAAAAGTGTTGGATTAAAGATTGTTATGGGCCAGAATTCTGAATTTGAAACAAGGATTTTTACAAAGTGCTAACTCAGTGGAATTGATAGACACAATGATTATTTAGCATGGTGCTTAACAGTTCTCTAGTTCAATACATGTACTTAGTACTTAATATAGTTTCATAAGATTCACACCTATGATAAGAGAACATTACATTTTAAAGAGAATATTACAAAAGATTACAAAGATAAGTCTTGAAGAGACTTAACAGGTTACTTCCTTTTGCAGATGAGGAAACTGATATTTGTAGACATTAAATGACCAAATGAATGAATGAGTAAAAGAAAAAGCATTTATTAAGGGACTTTTTCTATGCCAGACACTGTGCTAAGACTAGAATACAAAATCTTATCTTCCAAAAGGGGGGATGACATACATATTGGAGTTATAGCCAAAGAAGTGGTAAGGGTCTGGGAAATCACACAAAGAAATACATTGATATGTCCTTTCTAGGAACAATAGGAGTATAATGCTATTGATTTAATTATTGAGCCAAGAGTAAGAAACAGAAATAAGAAAAAGGAGTTATGTACTAAGTGACATGAACAAATGGTAAGAAATGGTGGGTCGATCTGAGGTTCTATTCATTGAAGGAGGTCCAGTCCTTTTAATAAATGCTTATTTGACTTGAAGCTCTGTTTTAAGTTGTCTTTATTGCAGATTGGACATTTTCCCACCCCATTATACATGCATATATACATACATGTGTGTATATGCATAAATATGCTTTTAGAGAGAGGAAAATTCATAGTAGCTTCCACTTTTCTGTGTATGTCCATGATGTGGAATTAAAGTGAAAACACAATTGAATTTAAATTACAAATCTTCTTTTTACTTTGGGCAATTGTTTCTGAGGATAATCAAGCCTTGGTTTCAGCTGGTAGGTACTTGAGATCTTGTTTTTTTCTTTTCCATTGCAGCAAAAATTCTCAAGAGTCCATGAACTTCAGAGATCATGGGGATTTTAATGAAGATTTTTTTCAATATAATTGCTGTCCTTTGTAATCTTAATGTGTTAACTTAAGTACATTTAAAAAATATAATTCTGAAAAGGGGAGGCTTTAAAGTTTCACCAGATTGCCAAAGGGTTCTGTAACACAAAAAGGTTAAGAACACTTGATCTTGTATTAGAGCAGTATGCAAAGTAACAACAACTGATTGATATTTTGCTTGTGTGCAACAAGTTTGTTGATCCCTTGGTTCTTTATGATTGCCTAGATCTTAGAATTTAGAGCTGGAAGAGGACCCTTAGAGTAACTCGATCTTGTCCAATCTCTTTATTCACAGTTGAGTAAACTGAATCTGGCTACACTTAATGATAACTGCATTGAGGAGATTGTTGGGTGGGCCATTGTAAGAGTGGTGGTCCTTTTTAATGCTGAGTAATGTTATAAGATATTTGACTTTTGAGTAGTGTATTTGTTACCTGTCTGGACAGCCTGTCATGATTTCTAACTGCTGATTTTGCTGATGTTTGAGATTTGGAACTCAAAGAGACTGATGATTCTTGGACTTGGCGGTACCAACAAGACTCTTAAATGGTTCAGTTCCTTCTGTGTTGTCTTAGTAGATAGCTATATTATTGTTGATGTGTTCTTTGAATTAAACGTCACTGGTATTAAGGAAATGATTATCAGTCAACAGAACTGCTGGACTAGACATTGGATTAGGATGATTGAAGGTACCTAGAACTAATTAAGTCTAATTGACCTTTACACCGTTTCTTGGTTCCAAGTGGTAGAAGTTCAATTTATTTTTCATATGACATCCCTTAAAATACTTGAAGATAGTCAACATGTTCCTAATGAATTTTCTCTGCAGCAGATTAACATCTTAGTTCATTTAATCTATCAACACAAGACATGTTGACTTAACTAGCTATGCTTCCTTGTTTTATACTTGTGAGGTACACTTCCTAAGTGGACTTATGTGTTTGGACAGGCCCTCTTCCACTCTTCTCCTTCTGCTCCTCCCCCCAATCCCCTTGTGTATTTTCTTCCACATTCGATTGAAA
Organism: Sarcophilus harrisii; assembly: GCF_902635505.1. Lineage (NCBI taxonomy): Eukaryota > Metazoa > Chordata > Mammalia > Dasyuromorphia > Dasyuridae > Sarcophilus > Sarcophilus harrisii. The sequence continues at coordinate 420,575,171 of NC_045429.1, forward strand.
ACTCCTTGAAGGCAGGGGCTGTCTTTGCTGTCATTTATATGTTTCCTCAATATTTCACACTATGCCTGGCACATAGTAGAAGCTTAATAAATATTTTTTGATTAACTGATATTACGGTTAAAATTGTGCTTTGAAAAATGAAACTGACGCTTTGTGAACAGCCTAGAAATGTCAGGATAGTTCTGTTAAAATTGGATAGTTATAGCATTGTGGATAGAGTGCTAGACTTCCAGACAGGAAAACTGTAGTTCAAATCTTGCTTTAGTCACTTAACTAGCTGTGTGACTCTGTCACATGTTGTGAAGATAAAATGAGATAATATTTGTACATCTCTTTGCAAACCTTAAAGCATCTTATAAATGCTAGCTATTATGAAGGGACTGAAGAGGAGGGATGAGGTTGGATAACTACCCAATAACACTGCTAGGCGACTTAATTTCCTAGAAAGGCTTCATAGGTACAATTTGGCTCCTAATCTTTTATTATTGGACTTTGAATGTACTTTCTTGCTAATCCCTGCTTAAATGACTTGGACCAGGACCTGACCTTTCCTAGGCAAGCCAGTTAGCTAATTCATCCAGGTAAAGATTATGTGTTCTGCTTTGTTTTATTTATCCTGATTTCATTTGCTCCCTCCATTCTTTCATCATGGTTATCTCAAGTTCCCTTATTACTTTTACATTCAGGTTTTCTAAATTTCTAAATAAATGGGTTTCTAACCATGCCTCTCTACCTTTTAATGAAATTGATTTTGTCATTCCAACTATGATTTATTAAATTTACTAAATGTAGTCTTAGCCATATAATAATTTTTGTGTGTTTATATTGGAAATGTGAACCTTTATTTTTTGAAGAGTTTGAGGTCTTAAAGGACTTTTACAATTTTCCATAAATTGTGTAGCTATCATAGTTTACTTAATTTTTTTCTCAAGCTGAACTGCCAAGCATTCACACTCTCCTGCAGAGAGAACAGTTCCAGTGGACTGGAACATTATACAAATGCCAATCATGAATTTACTTAAACTCAGACTTATTAAACTTTTCCCTCTTATTGCCCCTTTTCTCATGAAAAAAATTTTTTTATGTAACCTTAAGTATATAAATGTATTTAAAAAGGCATATGAACCAAACATTTACAGATAATAAATTATAATTTGGCAACCCCCTCCCCCCAAATGGGGGGCACGGCCTACAGTTAAGGAAGCTGGGGTTTGAAAGACTATTTTATGGAGAATTCACCCAAGTCAAGCTTCATATGGAGATTAGACGAAGCAATACAGGAACACTCTAAAGGTCTCTCTGAAAAACTTTGGAATCAATTGTGAAAACATAGGAGATACTGACACAGGACTTCCCAGCATGGCATGCTTGTGTCAAAGGTTTCAGGTTTTATGAGCAAAGCAGAATTTTATGTAGTAGCTCAAAAGAAATGTGAGATGGGCAAATTTAGAGACATCTCCACTCTGAAATAAAGCATGTAACAGGATGTGCATTCAAAAACGAAAATGGCCTTGTCAGGTTGTGAGAACAATGGATCATCGATATAAGTTCTCTGTCCTTGGAAGAAGATACATTGAATGGAGCCTCTTGTATGAAGCACTTTTCAAACCATTCTAAATATACCTAATTGTCATCATTTGGCCATACCTATATCTTTCCCCCCAAAATAACATATGAGAGAGACTCAAATGCTGTGCTAAAATCTAGATAACATTTACCTAATCTAGTATTGTGTCATAAAAAGAAAATGAGCTTATTCTGCTATTTTCTAGTCTTTTTATTTCAAGGAGCATATTTAAAAATTTTTTTTTATTTTTAAAATTATAGCTTTTTATTGACAGAACATATGCATGGGTAATTTTTTACAACATTATCCCTTGCACTCACTTCTGTTGCAACCTTTCCCTTCCCTGCCTCCAGCTACTCCCATAGATGGCAGGCAGTCTTACACATGTTAAATATGTTATAGTATAACCTAGATACAATATATAACCTAGATACAATATATGTGTACAGAACCGAATAGTTCTCTTTTTTCACAGGAAGAATTGGATTCAGAAGGTAAAAATAACCTGGGAAGAAAAACAAAAATGCAAGTAGTCCACATTCATTTCTCAGTGTTCCTTCTCTGGGTGTAGCTGATTCTGTCCATCATTGATCAATTGGAACTGAATTAGATCTTCTCTTTGTCAAAGATATCCACTTCCATCAGAATATACCCTCATACAGTATTGTTGTTGAAGTGTATAATGATCTGGTTCTGCTCATTTTACTTAGCATCAGTTCATGTAAGTCTTTCCAAGCCTCCCTCTATTCATCCTGTTGGTCATTTCTTACAGAACAATAATCCATAACATTCATATACCAGAATTTACCCAATCATTCTCCAATTGATGGGCATCCATTCATTTTCCAGTTTCTTGCCACTATAAAAAGGGCTGCCATAAACATTTTGGCATATACAGGTCCCTTTCCCTTCTTTAGTCTCTCTTTGGGATATAAGCCCAGTAGTAGCACTGCTGGATCAAAGGGTATGCACAGTTTGATAACTTTTCAGGGCATAATTCCAGATTGCTTTCCAGAATGGTTGGATTCATTCACAACTCTACCAACAATGCATCAGTGTCCCAGTTTTCCCGTATCCCCTCCAATATTCATCATTATCTTTTCCTGTCATCTTAGCCAATCTGACAGGTGTGTAATGGTATCTCAGAATTGTCTTAATTTGCATTTCTCTGATATATAGTGATTTGGAATACCCTTTCATATGAGTAGAAATAGTTTCAATTTCATCATCTGAAAATTATGTGTTCATATCCTTTGAACATTTATCAATTGGAGAATGGCTTGATTTCTTATAAATTAGAGTCAATTCTCTATATGTTTTGGAAATGAGGCCCTTATTAGAACCTTTAATTGTAAAATGTTTTCCCAGTTTATTGCTTCCCTTCTAATCTTGTTTGCATTAGTTTGTTTGTACAAAAGCTTTTTTTTTAATTTTCAAAATTTTCTATTTTGTGATCAATAATGATCTCTAGTTCTTCTTTGGTCACAAATTCCTTCCTCCACAAGTCTGAGAGATAAACTATCCTATGTTCCTCTAATTTATTTATAATCTCATTCTTTATGCCTAAATCATGGACCCATTTTGATCTTTTCTTGGTGTATGGTGTTAAGTATGGGTCCATGCTTAGTTTCTGCCATACTAATTTCCAGTTTTCCCAGCAGTTTTTGTCAAATAGTGAATTCTTATCCCAAAAGTTGGGATCTTTGGGTTTGTCAAACACTAGATTGCTATAGTTATTGACTATTTTGTCCTGTAAACCTAACCTATTTCACTGATCAACTAGTCTATTTCTTAGCCAATACCAAATGGTTTTGGTGACTGCTGCTTTATAATACAGTTTTAGATCAGGTACAGCGAGGCCGCTTTCATTTGATTTTTATTTTTTTCATTAGTTCCCTTGAAGTTCTTGACCTGTTGTTCTTCTATATGAATTTTGTTGTTATTTTTTCTAGGTCATTAAAATAGTTTCTTGGAAGTCTGATTGGTATAGCACTGAATAAATAGATTAGTTTAGGTAGTATTGTCATTTTTATTATATTTGCTCGGCCTATCCAAGAGCACTTAATATTTTTCCAATTATTTAACTCTGACTTTATTTGTGTGGAAAATGTTTTGTAATTTTGCTCATATAATTCCTGATTTTCCTTTTGTAGATAGATTCCCAAATAGTTTATGCTATTAACAGTTATTTTGAATGGAATTTCTCTTTGTGTCTCTTGCTGTTGGATTTTGTTGGTGATGTATAAAAATGCTGATATTTATGGGGATTTATTTTGTATCCTGCAACTTTGCTAAAGTTGTAGAATCTCTGGGGTTCTCTAAGTATACCATCATATCATCTGCAAAGAGTGATAATTTCATTTCCTCATTACCTACTCTAATTCCTTTAAGCCGAAGCTGGCATTGCTAATACAGTATTGAATAGTAATGGTGGTAGTGGTCAAACTTATTTCACTCCTGATCTTACTTGGAATGGTTTCAGTTTATCCCAATTATATATGACACTTATTGACGGTTTTAGATAGATGCTCCTGACTATTGTAAGGCAAAGTCCATTTATTCCTATACTCTCAAGTGTTTTTTATTAGGAATGGAAGTTGGATTTCATCAAATGATTTTTCTGCATCTATTGAGATGATCATATGGTTTTTGTTAATTTGGTTATCAATATGGTCGATTATACCATAGTTTTCCTAATATTGAATCAGCATTGCATTCCTAGTATAAGTCCTGCTTGGTCATGGTGTTTTATCCTGGGGATGATTTTCTGTAATCTTTTTGCTATATTTTATTTAACATTTTTGCATTAATATTCATTGGGGAGATTGGTCTATAATTTTCTTTGTTTTCAATCTACCTGATTTCGGTATCAGTACCATGTATGTATAAAAGTATGTATACCATGTATAAAAGGAATTTGGTAGGACTCCTTAAATCCCTATTTTTTCAAATAGTTTATATAGCATTGGAGTTAATTGTTCTTTAAATGTTTGGTAGAATTCACATGTAAATCCATCTGGTCCTGGGGATTTTTTCTTAGGGAGTTGATTAATAGTTGTTCTATTTCTTTTTCTAAAATTGAGACTGTGTAACAAATTTAGTTCCTCCTCTATTAATCTGGGCAAGCTATTTGAAGATATTCTTCCATTTCATTTAAGTTTTCAAATTTATTGTCATAAAGTTGGGCTAAGTAGCTCCTGATTATTACTCTAATTTCCTCTTCGTTCATGGTGAGTTCTCCCTTTTCATTTTTAAGACTAACAATTAGATTTTCCTCTTTCCTTTATTAAATCAGATTTACTAAGGGTTTATTTTATTGGTTTTTTTTTTTTCATAAAAACCAACTCTTAGTTTTATTAATTAATTCAGTAGTTTTTTTAACTTTTAGTTTTATTAATCTCTCCTTTTACTTTTAGGATTTCAAGTTTAGTGTTTGACTGGGGTTTTTTAATTTGTTCCTTTTCTAGCTTTTTTAGTTGCAAGCCCAATTCATTGACCTCTTTCTCTATTTTATGCAAGTAGGCCTCTAGAGATATAAAATTTCCCCTTATTACTGATTTGGCTGCATCTCGCACATTTTAGTATGATGTCTTGTTATTGTCATTTTCTTGGATGAAGTTATTAATTGTCTATGATTTGCTGTTTCACCCAATCAATCTTTAGTATGAGATTATTTAGTTTCCAATTATTTTTTGGTCTATTTTCCTGGCTTTTTATTGAATGTAATTTTCATTGCATCGTGATCTGAAAAGAATGCATTTACTATTTCTGCCTTTCTGCATTTGAATTTGAGGTTTTTATGTCCTAATATATGGTCAATTTTTGTATAGGTTCCATGAACTGCTGACAAGAAAGTGTACTCCTTTCTGTTTCCATTTATTTCTCCAATGATCTATCATAACCTAACTTTTTTAGTATTCTATTTACCTCTTTGACTTCTTTCTTATTTATTTTATGGTTTGATTTATCTAATTCTGAGAGCACAAGGTTCAGATCTCCCATTATTATAGTTTTGCTGTCTATTTTTTCTTGCAGCTCTCTTAATTTCTCTTTTAAGAATTTAGATGCTACGTCACTTGGTGCATATATGTTTAATACTGATATTGCTTCATTATCTATGCTACCCTTTAGCAAGATATAGTGCCCTTCCTTATCTCTTTTAATTAGATAAATTTTTGCTTTTGCTTGATCTGAAATCAGGATGGCTACCCCTGGTAGCCTGAAGCATAGTAGATTCTGCTCCGGCCTTTTACCTTTACTCTGTATATATTGCCTTGCTTCAAGTGTGTTTCCTGTAAACAACATATTGTAGGATTCTGGCTTTTAATCCAGTTTGCTATCTGCTTCTGCTTTATGGGGGAGTTTACCCCATTCACATTTATGGTTAATATTACTAATTCTCTATTACTTGCCATTTTGTTAACCTTGAATTATGCTTTTCTTCTTTCCTTTCCCCTTACCCCCCTTCCCAGTGTTAAACTTGTGAGCATCACTTGCCTCTCACAGCCCTCCCTTTTTAGGCTCCCTCCCTCCACCTTAGAATTTCCCTTCATTCTTGCCCCCTTTTCCTCACAATTTCTGTATTCCTTTCCACTTAGCTTACTCTTTCCCTTTTCACCTTTCTTCTCCCACTTTTCAGTGAGGTGGGAGAAGTTTCTTCGTAAATTGAATATGTCTAATATTTTTCTCTTTAAACCAATTCTGATGAGAGAGTAAGATACATGCTATGTTCATCCCCCTCCCTTCTTTCCCTCAGATGTAATAGGTTTCCTTTGCCTCTTCATGAGATGTTGTACCCCCACTTTACCCTTTTTCTGGTACAATTTCCTTTCCACGCTAGTTTCTAGAACAAATAATACATGTGTTCTTTATGTATATTTATAATAGAAATTTTTTTTTTACCTTTTTATATTTCTCTTGAGTTCTATATTTGGAAATCAAACTTTTTGTTTAGTTCTGTTTTTTTTTTTTTTTTTTTTTTTTTTTTTTTTTTTTTTTTCCATCAGAAATAGAAGGAATTCACTTATTTCATTGAATGTCTCTTCCCTAGAAAAAAAAAATGCCCATTTTGGCTGGGTAACTTATTCTTGGCTACATACCAACTTCATTACTCTTTCAGAATATCAGATTTCCAGGCCCTTCGATCCTTTAATGTGGACGTTGCTAGATCCTGAGTAATCCTTATTGCGGCTCCTCTTTATTTGAATTGTTTTTTTCTAGCTGCTTGTAGTATTTTTTCCTTGATTTGACAGTTCTGGAATATAGTTTTGATTCTAGGGTCTGTTTTAGTAGGTGATTGATGAATTCTTTTAATGTCTATTTTATCCTCTGTTTCTATAGCATCTGAGCAGTTCTTTTTGATAATTTCCTGGAAAATAGTGTCCAGGATCTTTTTTCTTTTCTTTCTTTCTTTCTTTCTTTCTTTCTTTCTTTCTTTCTTTCTTTCTTTCTTTCTTTCTTTCCTTTCTTTCCTTTCTTTCCTTTCTTTCCTTTCTTTCCTTTCTTTCCTTTCTTTCCTTTCTTTCCTTTCTTTCCTTTCTTTCCTTTCTTTCCTTTCTTTCCTTTCTTTCCTTTCTTTCCTTTATTATAATAACTTTTTATTGACAGAACTCATGCCAGGGTAATTTTTTACAACATTATCCCTTGCACTCATTTCTGTTCCGATTTTTCTCCTCTTTCCCTCCACCCCCTCCCCTAGATGGCAAGCAGTCCTATATATGTTAAATATGTTGCAGTATATCCTAGATACAATATATGTGTGCAGAACTGAACAGTTCTCATGTTGCACGGGGGAATTGGATTTAGAAGGTAGAAATAACCCAGGAAGAAAAACAAAAATGCAAACAGTTTACATTCATTTCCCAGTGTTCTTTCTTTGGGTGTAGCTGCTTCTATCCATCGTTGATCAATTGAAACTGAGTTAGGTCCAGGATTTTTTTTCATCATATTTTTCAGGAAGTCCAATAATTCTCAGATTATCTCTCCTAGATCTATTTTCTAGGTCTCTTGTTTTCCCAAGAAGCTATTTGATAGTTTTTTTCCATTGTTTCATTTTTTTGGTTTTGCTTGACTGATTCTTGGTGTCTCCTGAAGTCATTCATTTCCATTTGTTGAATTCTGGTTTTTAATGAATTATTTTCTTCACTTAATTTTTTTTATTTCTTTTTGTAATTGTCCAATTGAATTTTTAAGTGAGTTGTTTTGTTTTATGCGTTTTTTTTTTCCCATTTGGACAATTTTATTTTTTAGAGAGCTATTTTCTTTTCCCAATTCACTAATTCTGTTTTTCTTGGAGTTGTTTACCTTTTCCAATTAACTAATTATGTTTTTCAGGGATTTGATTTCTTTATCTACTCTATCTTTAAATGAGTGGGATGACTTATCCAAACCCTCTTGCCAAGCTTCCCTTTCCTTTTCCCATTTTTCTTCTAGCTCTCTTGTGAAAGCCTTTTTAATTTCTTCTATGAGAGTTGTGTGTCAGGGACTAGATCATATCCCCCTTTGGGGATTCATCTGGAGACAGTCTATTTTTAGTCTCCTCAGGATTTAAAGTCTGTTCTCTATCCATATAGAAGTTCTCTATTGTTAGAGCCCGCTTTAATTTTTTGTTCATTTTGTCAAAGAAGAATCAAAGAAAACAAACTAACAAAAAAAAGCAAATGCAGTCTGCTGGATGGTATTACTGAGCTTCCTCAACAGACTGCAGGGGGCAGCAGTGAGAGACTAGCAGGACAGAAATGGCTGAGCTGCATCTGCACTCTGAGACTCTGAGTCACTCCTGGTGTTGGGTGGGTGTGACCAGGTCCCAAGAGACCCTGGCTTTTCGGGGTTATAGTTTTTATCCCCTGTGTTTTTAGCTTCTCTGCTTGTCTACTGGCTTGCTGCCAGGGCAAAGTTAGCCACATTATGGTAAAGTTCTCCGCGCAGAAATGGCTGAGATCACACTCCATCCCCCTCTGGTCTGCTCAGTGTGAGCTACCTGCTGTGCTCTCCTTGCCTGCCTGCAGTCTGCGCCTGATCTAACTGTCCCTGCCCGTGAGCAAAAATAGACCTTTTCTGGTGAATTTCAAGGATATCTTCTTGGTAATGTATTCATGGATTTTTTCAGTCAAGCACTAATTCCAAGGTCTTGTCATGAAAAAAAAAGTATTCTGAGGGCAAGATGGAGCCTAGGTAGATGCATATGTCCTCTCTGCCTTCTTGGCCAGAAGTCCTATTTTCTAGTCTTGATGGATCATATTGTTCTTTGTTATTCATTGCTTCCTTTTCCTGGTATTTTCTGTCTATTTAATAATACTAGGATTTTGCCAGGAATCTACATTAGCTCACTGCTTTATATTTTGCAAATGTCACTCTTTTTCCCTTTTTGAAAGTTGAGGAACACTTTGCCTGTCTCTGACTTGTAGTTTCTTCTCAGCTCTCTTAGGTTCAACTGTCAATTCCTTGCAGATGACTTCAACCTTGAAGCTTGCAGTGTCAGTCCTTTCTCAACTCCGATCCTGCTTCATTAATTGCCCATTGTGGAACTTTAAATGTACAACCTGAATATTCAGAACTCAGTTCCATCCTTCTTGTCACCCAGGCTTTGTAAGCCTTGGAGTCATCCTTGACTCATTCCTATCCCACACATTCTTGTTGTTAAGTCTTGTCAGTTCTACTGCCATTTATATTTTTCCCTTTTCTGTCTGTAACACAGCCACTGCTATGATGAAGGCCCTTGTCCCCTTTCAGTGTAGCCTATTGTAGTAACTTGTTAATTGGCTATACTTGTCAAATTGTTCCTAATACATAAGTGTGACCATGTTATTCTGCTCAAGAAGACCTAGTGGTTCCCTATCACTTTCTGTGATAAATTGTAAACTATTTTGTTTTTAAAGCCTTTTGTGGACTAGCTTAAGCTTAAACTGTTTGAGTTTATTTAGGTTATTTCCTTTTTTATAGTCTACATTCCAACCATAATATCTTGTTCTCTGCATAGTGTTCCATCTAGGTAATACAGAGAGGACTCGAGCTTGAGTCAGAAAGACTTCGGTTCAAATTCGGTTTCAGACACTGATTAGCTATATGACCCTGAGCAAATCACTTCACCTCTCTGACCTGTAAAGTGGGCTTAATAATAACACTTATCTCCTAGTGCTTGCCTTTTGGAAAGCTCAAGCGTTTTGTGAATACCCTGTTATTATTTTGATTTGTCAGCCAAAGATAACTTCTGTGAGGGTCTCAGACTTATCCTTGGAGCACTCACTATCCTCCTGCTTCTCGTGGATATCACAAGCTCCAGAGTCATTTTTGTTCTGTCCTTTTCAGGCCCAGGATTACTTTCTGGGATAGAAAAAGAAGTAAAATGAGAGCTGGCCAATGCTATGTTTATTTTCTGATATTTATAACTGTTCTACCATTTCCCTCCATTTTTTTTTTTTAATAATCCCCTTTCTCCTAAATCATTTAAAAAATAAACAACTCAACAATAACCCCATACTCCCATTCCTTTTCAGTCTCAGCTTTTTCTGAGCATTTGGAACTCCTTGTGCTGTTTTAACATGACCATATTACATTTTTGCATTCGTCATTTATATTGCCTGACTGCATGTTTTGTGCAATCGTTAAAATGTATTTGTCTTTTGTTTTTATGTCATCTGTATTTATATGCATAGCTCATGCGGGACTTTTTCAAATATAATTTGAATGTTGAATTTCTTGTGCCATCCATTTTTAGAGAACTCTACCTTTTCCTTATTCAAATTGTTCTCTTACCTGCCTCCCTCACCCCCATAAATTCATTAATGTTAATTTTCTTTCTTTTCTGACTTACTGCGTAGAATTTTAGGCCATAAGATTCTATCTTTATTCTGAACCTTTTCAGAAATATTCTCCCAAAATCTAAGGTATCTGCTTACACTATTTTTCTATTTTCTTCCTTCTCTCTTATATTCCATTCTTTTCTCCCAAGGTCCCAGCCATTTCTACTGTAATAAACAGTTTCTCCTTTTTTTTTTTTTTTTTTTTTTGTAAGACTCTAGAATGGAAACTCTTTCTATTGGTCCTTCCACCTTGTGAAAGATATTATCACAAAGGTAATTTGAGAATTAGCTGCTCTGATCTTTTGCACAAAGAGCAAGAATGGCCCAGCAAATTGAAATCTCCCATCACTGCTGTATCCTATCTCTTTTCCAGGTTCATGACTTGTTTGCTCAATTCTGTATCTATTATCCTTGATTTCTACAGGATCTGTAATATAGTCTAATGAAAAGTGATTCTCACAGAAATGAAGAACATCATTCTTTTTCCTAAGGTTTTCAGATTTCCTCACATGCCTTTTCCCCTTGTGTGGTGAGAGGTCACCATTTAATAAAAAGCTGGAGAGATCTCTAGGAGCAAAGAAAGAATTTATTGTACATTCTCATGAGAATCGGGCGTCCCTCCCATTGAGCAAGCAATCGAAGGGGGAGGGATGCACCTTTTAGGACAGGTTTGACACTTTAAATAGTCTTTAATGCAAATACTCCCTGCCACCGCTGACCATCATCCTTTCCTCATTGGATGAGGGTCTTATATTCTAAATGCAGTAACTATCCAAGAAATTGAACTTGACCAGTAAGTACATAGTTGCCCATATTTGATTGAAATAGGGAGAAAATGATGTCATGGGAGTATAGCAGGCACTAAGTATGCCCTTGAGTCAAATGCTCAAAGACCTTCAGGCCTACTCAAACTCTGAAGTAGATGAAACCTTACTCGATTTTCACAACTGTCTTGAAAGATCTCACCTCATCTTGTTCACTCTCGATAAAAAAAAATTAAAAAGTCTACATTGATAAAAATGTCATCACCTTGAGAAACACGTGTGTATATATGTATAAAGAGAAATACTTAGATATCTATAACTCACGATAGCTATATGTTGTGATATCTGTGGCTTTATAGAATGAGGAACAATCTTTTTTTTTTTTTTTTTTTTTTTTTTTTTTTAATTTAATAGCCTTTTATTTACAGGATATATACATGGGTAACTTTACAGCATTAAAATTGCCAAACCTCTTGTTCAATTTTTCACCTCTTACCCCCCACCCCTCCCTAAATGGCAGGATGACCAGTAGATGTTAAATATATTAAAATATAACTTAGATACATAATAAGTATACATGACCAAAACATTATTTTGCTGTACAAAAAGAATCAGACTCTGAATTATTGTACAATTAGCTTGTGAAGGAAATCAAAATGCAGGTGTGCATAAATATAGGGATTAGGAATTCAATGTAATGGTTTTAGTCATCCCCCAGAGTTCTTTTTCTGGGTATAGCTGTTCAGTTCATTACTGCTCCATTAGAAATGATTTGGTTGATCTTGTTGCTGAGGATGGCCTGATCCATCAGAACTGGTCATCATCTAGTATTGTTGTTGAAGTATATAATGATCTCCTGGTCCTGCAATGAGGAACAATCTTAAGGATTCAGAGAGGGGGAGAGAGAGAGCGAGGGTGAGTGAGAGTAGAGGGAGAATATTTCATAGCATATATTACTATTATGCCTTTTTTGTGTTTCTTATCCTGTTCCTTAGGTACTTACTACTATATACTACATTGCCATTCTCGAGCCACATTTCAGTTCCAATTTTCACACCACTAAATCTTAAATGATAACTTTGGAGTCAAATTTGTCTTTTGACATTAAGATCTTTATTTTAGTTTGCTTGTTACTCATATTTTGTGCTTTTCTGTACCAGCACATGAAGTCATGAGTTTTATTGATGGCTCTTTTTAAAAAAATTTTTTTTTAAACTTATTTTTATGTTCAGAAACAGAGAGGATGATAATAATACCCACTATAATATTCTGACATGAAAAAAAAAAAAAAAAAAAAAAAAACAAAAACAAAAAAAAAAATAATATTCTGACATGGTCTGACAATATCTAAAGCATATGTGATGCCATATTTAGGAAGCACATTGTGAGAGTCCTGGAGATTTGTGCCTTATCACAAGATCTAAGGATATTTAAGCTGGAAAATAAAGGACTCAGAATATAATAGCAATCTTCAAGTATATGGAGGAATGCTCATGTGGAAGAAATCTTAGCATTGCTGTATTTGATTCCAGATTTCAGAGGTAATGGAGAAAAGGTATTAGAAGCAGAGGTGTACTAGAAGAGATACTGAACTTGGAATTTGAAGGAAGTTGAGGGATTGAAATTTATTTAGAGCTGAATTAGACTTTAGAGGTCATTTACTCCAATTTGCTCATCTTACAGTTGAGACTGAAGCTTAGAGAGATTAGGTGACTTTCTTATCCCTGGAGCATAGATGGTAGCAAAGTCAGGATTTGAAACCAGGTCTTATGACTCCAGATCCAGCACTCAAATTTCAAATCCTGTCTTAATGCATACCAAGTCACTGGGAACAAGTCCTTAAGCTCTCCCTGAATTTCACTTTCCTTATCTTTAGAACAGGAATAATAATAGTGTCTACATCACAGGATTGTTGTGGCATTCATGGCAGATAACTTGGGTAAAGGCCTTGCATGCATTAAATTTAGCTTCATCATGGCTTCACCTCTGTTAGAAACAAAGTTTTGATGTAAGAAAGTCTACTTTAATATTTAATTTATATGCACACACTCTTGGTATGTACATCTATACCACACACTTGGTGGTACTTATTTGTTTTCACATAAGGCAGTTTTCCTAATTAATTAGATCTGGCCTACTATGCAGTGAGATGCCTTTTGGTACACAGTGACATATCTTCAAGTGCAGGTTAGATACATACTTGCAACTGATGGTTTTCTTTTTTTTTAATTGACTCCTTTTGTAATGATGTAGAATTAGAAAATGAGTGTATACCCATTAATCGGGGAATGGCTGATTAAGTTATGTTATATAAATGTTGTGGAATGTTATTGTTTATAAGAAATGATCAGCAGGATAATTTCCGAAAAGCCTGGAGACTTATATGAACTGATGCTATAAGTGAAGTGAACAGAACCAGATCATTGTTCATGGCAACAGCAAAATTATGCTATGATCAGTTCTCGTGAACTTGATTCTTCAACAATGAGGTGATTCAGGCCAGTTCCAATATCTTGTGATGAAGAGAGCTAT